>NC_090235.1:21153490-22353490 GCF_024489055.1 Chanodichthys erythropterus
GGTGCCTTGATCAAGGGCACCTCAGATATGGCTAATGAAATGGAATGGAAGAAAGCGCTGTTCATCGACTCCCCCACCTACATTCCCTGCTGGTACTGAGACTTGAACCAGCCTACAAGTCCAATCCTAACCATTAGGCCACAACTACCCAATGAGATGAATCTTAATGAGACTATCTTTGAATGAACCTTTTTCAGAATCTTTTGAGAAATGAGGTGACGTTCAATGTATATAATGAGAAAATGTAATTGGTTTTTGACCTTGGATGCATGCAAACTTATGGTAGGAGACCTCTAAAATTAAATTAGGAACTTTTAAAATAGCACAATAGGGGTTAAAGTTTAAGTTCTGTTTTGCGAATCCACTATTTATAACATTTCTGTGAGTGATGCGGGAAGCATGTTCAGTCGTTTCCGCCCTCGTAAGGGCAAAAACAAGCCAAAGTCACGGATAAGCCGCATTACACTGAAGACTTACTGTAATTTTCTCCTTCTCTTCACTACTGTGTTTCTTTTTTTTGGGCTCACCCTGAAAAACAAAAACATTCACAGATGAGTTTTGCACGTCACATGGTATTTGCTGTGCTAAAACAGTTTAATGACATGTATTAAGGTCACAGAGGGTTTAAATACATGCTCACATCTCTATCTACATCAGACTCGTCTGAAGACTCAGAGTGACTCCTTTCAGCTTTCCTCTTCCTTCGACCATCCTTTTCATCCTTTCAAAAGGGAAAAAAAAATGTTTATGATACAATACAAAACAACACAAAAGTTTTGGGTCTGTATGATTTTAAAAAGTAAAAAAAAAAAGTCTTATTTGATCAAAAATACAGTAAAAACAGAAATATTATTACAATTTACAATAACTGTTCTATTTGAATATATTTTAAAATGTCATTTCTTTCTGTGATGCAAAGCCGAATTTTCAGCATCGTTAAGTCAGTCTTCAGTGTCACATGATCCTTCAGAAATCATTCTAATCTATTATGCTGGATATGTTACTATGAACTGTTGTTATACTGGAAATAAAAACCTCAAAATCTCTGTTTTTGTTTGAAATTAAATGAAGGTAATTGAATGTTCTTTTTCTTCTTTTTTTGAGTGATTTATTTCCTTAATGTCTTTAAATGAGTTCAGTACCTTGTCTTTCTCTCCATCCATTTTCTTCCTTTTTTTCTTGAATGACTCCTAGACATAAAAAAACATCAGGACTCAGTCTCACAAGTCTTGACAAATCACTTCTGTATCACCAGCAATTTAGCTTTTATGATAATTCAGCAGTGGAAATGAATATTCATGAAGACAATTCAACAGCAATTTCTAGAAGAGTGGCCAATCTAGAATAATGTGTTATTCATTGTGGATAATGTCCCCGATATTCTCACGGTGAAGTTCTTTTTCGTTCTTCGCTTTGCAATAAGTTTGCAATAACTGTGCAGCGATATTCTGTTAGCAAACATCCTGGCATGAGTCACGTCATGTTTAATTATAGCCTTTTATTCAATAGATTGCTTTAAATTAAACAACTTTACAGTATTAAACTTAAAAACAGTGTCAGAGTCGCTTTCTATTAGAATTACAACTTCATTTTCTACCATAAAGCGGCTCTCTGGTGTGTTCATGTTTTTGCCTGTGGACGTCTGACCTCAATGGACTGAACAGAAGAAATGAACCAGAGAAGATTTCCACGTTAAAGAAGGTAGGGCCTTAGAGACACACCTACCTATTACGTAATCGGACCAATAGTAGTTCGAATGCGTTTACAAACTTTTCTGGAACATTCGCTTTGGCACCCGTGTTCAGAATGACGTCCTACCAGTTCGTTCTCCGACTATGCTTGAAGCATATCGGGGCCTTTACAGTTAATCCAGATACTTCCATAACTGACATTAATCCTTTTAAAGGTGCCCTAGAATCACAAATTGAATTTACCTTGGCATAGTTGAATAACAAGAGTTCAGTACATGGAAATGACATACAGTGAGTCTCAAACTCTATGGCTTCCTCCTTCTTATGTAAATCTCATTTGTTTAAAAGACCTCCGAAGAACAGGCGAATCTCAACATAACACCGACTGTTACGTAACAATCGAGATCATTAATATGTACGCCCCCAATATTTGCATATGCCAGCTCATGATCAAGGCATTACACAAGCCAGTATTAATGTCTGGATCTGTGCACAGCTGAATCATCAGACTAGGTAAGCAAGCAAGAACAATAGCGAAAAATGGCAGATGGAGCAATAATAACTGACATGATCCATGATATCATGATATTTTTAGTGATTTTTGTGAATTGTCTTTCTAAATGTTTCGTTAGCATGTTGCTAATGTACTGTTAAATGTGGTTAAAGTTACCATCGTTTCTGACTGTATTCACAGAGAAAAGAGCCGCCGCTATTTTCACTCTGTATAATGCATAAACACAACTTTATAAATCTCTCCAACAGTGTAGCGTTAGCCCGTTAGCCATGGAGCAATATCAAACTCATTCAGAATCAAATGTAAACATCCAAATAAATACTTTACTCACATGATCCGACGCATGCATGCAACATGCATGATGAACATTTTATAAAGATCCATTTGAGGGTTATATTATCTGTGCGAACTTTGTAAATGCACTATATTGTCGAGAGCTCGGGGGGCAGGGAGCGCGAAATTTAAAGGGGCCGCAGCCTGAATCGGTGCATAGTTAATGATGCCCCAAAATAGGCAGTTAAAAAAAATTAATAAAAAAAAAAATCTATGGGGTATTTTGAGCTGAAACTTCACAGACACATTCAGGGGACACCTTAGACTTATATTACATATTGTAAAAACTGGTTCTAGGGCACCTTTAAACTATGTTTTTCCTTGCAGATATAAAGCAACAATACCCTGCTATCAGTCTCGGACTCCGTGTCAGAATCATCGGATGCTCTCCGGGCAGAGGATCTTTTTCTCTTTTTCTTCTTTTTCAAATTTTTCTTCTCATCCTGAAAAGGCGTAAACAGGAGAATATTCAGCGATAATGCGTTTTAACAATGCATGCAAATAAATGAGCATATAATTAGCAAGACTTACATCATCTTCAGAGTCTGAGGGGGAACTGGAGGAGGAATCAGAACTCGATGAGGAGGAGGAGGAAGATGAGGAATGCTTGACCAAACACAACAGAAGCAGAATTTGTTAGATTTTAAGTCACTCAAAAAAACTGACCCTGTGACCAGTGGATAACAGGCCAGACTTATCCTGAATACTCTAAAAAAGCAAATGCCTCTTCCAGTAAGGAACATTATTTGAAACTAGTGATGGGAGAAATTAAGCTTTTCAAAGCTTCAAATCTATTTAACCAATTGCTTTGCAAAATGATTCACTGTTTAGAAGCGTTAAAAAAAACAAAAAAAAAAACGCTGGTGGCGCCTGCTGGTCAAAACTGTGTAAATGCAACAAAAACTCAGGCCAAAAATGCATAAAAACAGCTTTTACAAATCAATTAGAAATGTTTTATTCAAAGTATAATCTATCAGATGCAATTAACTAATCATTTAATACAGTTAAGAATTAAGTGTTTTTATAATATTTATTCTTTTCAGGGCTTGTTTGACATGATCTATGGATGGGTCAGCTAAACATACATTCATTTTAATTACACAAATACCTCATCACCCATCAGAGACTAGTGATGGCCGATTTCGAAACACGTGCTTCATGAAGCTCCGAAGCTTCATGAATCATTTGTTTCGAATCAGTGATTCGGAGCGTGTATCAAACTGCCAAAGTCACGTGATTTTAGTAAACGAGGCTTCATTACGTCATCACTGTTTCGAAACATTTCAAAACAGTTTGAAATTTCAGTGGTTCACCGGTAGAGGGCGATGATAAAGTTAACCCATAAATCATTCAGATTCACTGAGAACTGTTGAAAAAGTGTCTGTGGGTTTTACCTGATCTCTGATCAGTTTTATAAATTTGTAGATGTTTTAATTAGACATTAGAATAGTCAAAATAAATAATGGTAGTTATTCTCTTATTTGCCTGTTTAGCTTGAGCCATAGAACAGAGAAACAAGCCTTGAAAATTGATAAAAGAACAGAGAAACAAGCCTTGAAAATTGATAAAAGAACACATATATATACAGACACAATATATTTAATCTTATTAGATTATTAGTTATTTGCATTTGATTGGTTTTACTCTCAATAAAACATTTGCAATAGATTTGTAAAAGGTGTTTTTACTGCATGTTTAGTGTGAGTTTTGTTGCATTTACACTGTTCTGACCACTAGGTGTCACCGTGGAGTCGGGTGTCAGATTGTTTCGAAGCCTCGAAACATCACGGCACATTTGATTCAACTGCTTCAGTGTTTCACGAAGCCTCGCTCTGCCCATCACTATCAGAGACCAGGTAATAGACACTTAATACTAAGGTAATAGACTTACGCTGTGTCCGAAATCAAATACTTCTCTACTACATAGTATGCGAAAAACAGTATGCGAACAGAGTAGTATGTCCGAATTCATAGTATTTGTGGATGTAGTATGTCCAAATTCATTCATACTACATGCATTTGTACTATATAGAACGTACTTTTTCAATGGTCGTGAAGTAAATTCGAATGATTTTGGACGCAGCTATAGACACTTGTTCAACGATTCACCGCTGGGGGGCGATCTCGGTGAATCCACATGATTCCTAAGTTCACAGAGATCACCCCTAGTGGTGAACCATTGAAATTTTGAAACGTTTCGAAACAGTTATGACAGAAAGAAGCCTAGTTGATTGAAATCACGTGACTGTCAGTTTGAAACACGCTCCGAACCACTGCTTCGAAAATAAAAGATTTGTAAAGGTTTCAAAGCTTCATGAAGCAGTGTTTCATAAGCACCCATCACTATCTGAAACCAATATTCCACTTTACCATTATCAATTAATTACTGGTTTACAGTTGCTCAAGATATGAACATGGAGAGCTCTCCTCACCCTACTGGACTTTTTCTTCTCCTTCTTCTTTTTCTGGAAAAACAAAGATAAATATCAGATAATCATAGCCAAGCTTTTTTACATGCAACAAACCATGAGCCTCATTTATAAAGACGTGCATAGTACAATCCTAAAAGTGAATGTACGACACTTTGTTTTTGACACAGATGCTCCTCTGAGTGATTTATATAACATCTGTATGCACAAAAACGCAAATGCATCCCACACTTCATCTTAAATTCAAGCACAATGTGAACAAGCACATCAACTCAAACATTAAAGGGATAGTTCACCCAAAAATGAAAATTTGATGTTTATCTGCTTACCCCCAGTGCATCCAAGATGCAGGTGACTTTTTTTCTTCAGTCGAACGCAAATTATGATTTTTAACTGCAACCGCTGCCGTCTGTCAGTCAAATAATAGCAGTAGATGGGAACTTGAACTATAACAGTAGATAAAACTTGCTTAGACAAACCAAATTAAACACTGCGGCTCGTGACGACACATTGATGTCCTAAGACACGAAACGATCGGTTTGTGCGAGAAACCGAACAGTATTTATATAATTTTTTACCTCTAATACACCACTATGTCCAACTTCGTTCAGCTTCCTGTTAGTGAGGTCAAAAAACGCGTTGTGATGACGGAAGTGATGTCTCGCCCATATACTTCAATGAGCGCGAGACATCACTTCCGTTGTCAGAGCGCGATCCGACCTCACTAGCCGGAAGATGAACGAAGTTGGACATAGTGGTGTATTAGAGGTAAAAAATATATAAATACTGTTCAGTTTCTCGCACAAACCGATCGTTTCGTGTCTTAGGACATCAATGTGCCGTCACGAGCTGCAGGGTTTCATTTGGAATTGTCTATGGAAGTTTTTTCGACTCTTATTGTTCAAGTTCCCATCCACTGCTATTATTTGACTGACAGACAGCAGCGGTTGCAGTTAAAAATCATAATTTGCGTTCGACTGAAGAAAAAAAGTAATCTACATCTTGGATGCACTGGGGGTAAGCAGATAAACATCAAATTTTCATTTTTGGGTGAACTATCCCTTTAATATAATTAATTAATTATTTACAGTGACATAATTATCACAAAGCAGGTAAAATGTTGCTCATTTGCACATAATAAAAAAAAGAATCTATCATAACTATAATAACCGACTTTAAAAACTTCTTAAAAAGTTTCTGCCTTCATAAATCCTGATTTGTTTCTCACTTTTGACGTAGGATTAAATACATTGAAATTGGGATCAAATCTGACTGTACTTGCGTTTCATAAAAGAGGCCCCAGATCACTACACAAACTCTTACCTCCTTCTTTTCCCTCTCTTTGTCTTTTTCTTTCTTTTCACCTCCACCAAGTACCTTCTCCCTGTTTTTCTCCAGTTCCTTCTTCCATCGCTGAGAAAGATGAGAGAGAGCACATATGATCCAAACAGCAGATCTAGGTCTATTGGAAATCCACTGACTTCTGAAATGCAGAAATCATCTCTACCTCGTTCATTCTGTCCTCGAAATCAGCCAGGGCTCTGGAGCCTTTCTTCTTCTTTTCCAGCTGTTCTTTTACCTCCTCCCTGATATACAGAACAGATGCATAAAGAAATATGACATCGTAATCTCATATATCCACAACTGATTCATCAAATTTGATCAATATCATGCCTCTGTCCGTACCATGATGGCCGTGGTCTGCTGAGATAATCCTGAATGGTGGTTCCGGTGTTGGGTGCAGGTCCTCTGGCTCTGGCAGCAGCTATTGGATTCAAGTACGCCTGAAACACAATCATATTTTAACATTCAGCCAGCACACCCTTGAAAATCACAAAACAGAGGCATGGTAAACACCCTTCAGCGTCCAGTTGTTAAAATAACTGCATACTACATCATTTCACTTTTTATCAATTTAAACTGCAAATGCATTACTTTTCACATGCTCAACAGAAATACAGCAGCAAACAGCCTATATAACGGGACATTTAAGTTGAATATGTGCTAGCTGAGTTAGCATGTCTGAGCCACAAACATTAGCCATACTAGCAAACTATCTAGGCATTAGCCACATTTTACAAGCTGCGTCAGACTGCAAACATAAACACAATGCATAACAACTGTCTTGACCTGGCTTATTCATTCATTCTGTGAGTGGACGTGGCTAATCTGTTTGGCTAAGTGTTTTTGACGCGTTAGCATTGCGACTTAAAGGCCTCTTGATTATTTCTCTTAAAATATTAGAAAGTTGCGAGTCCGTAAACTATCTTTACTTACCACTCTGTTATCTCGCTTGCCCATCTCTGCAGATTTTGCCTAAAACATAGAGGCCAAAATCTATTAAATTCGCTTTTTGTTTACATGTCTCTGGTGCTGGCGGTGGCTCCCAGTGTGCAGAGAGGATTTCTGAATAATTGCCAACTAGCGGTTGTTCAGCAACATGATCACTAGGGGGCGCTTCCTCCTCTTATTTGGTAATTAAAGTCACCATGAAATCCACATTAGCGTTCTTTAGAGCTTCCGCAATAATATAAGCCAGCTCGAAAACTTCCGGTGAGATGTCATTTGCTGGTGTGTTGAGCATCAGTAGTGTAATACTTAGTTTATAATCAGAATATAGTCACTTAAATAGTCAGACATAGCATTAATTTAGTTATTCAAACATAGGACAGCATAAAAAAATAAATAAATAAAGACACGTCATTGTTCCCCCTCGGCTAAATTCAGCCATCAGCTTTCACACTTTTATGTGAAAAAAGCTTCAAAAATTAAATATTTATTGTGCACTTTAGTTAGATTAATTGAATAAAATGTGTGTTTTTACAAGTGTGCTGAAATCATTGATTTTGCGCTGCACTGACTGACAGCTGCTGTGATTATAAAGGGAAAGCACTTTATTCAAGTGCTGGCTTTCTGTGTTATTCATTCACAAGAAAAGGTATTGTTTTTCTTAAGATTTTTTGAGTATTTCATACTTCACATTGACAAAAATGTATTTTTAAACCTAGTTATTTTATAATGTTTAATATTAGATTAGAGGAAATGGCTGATATATGCACAAATAAATACTACTTTGCCGCCACCTGCTGGTCAAAGTGATAATTATTGTCTTTTTTATTTTTAAATAAGTGTTTTCTATCAAATGTTGAATTTCCTACATTTTTTTAAACGTTCGGTTTTACAATGGGCACAATCTCCGAAGGACGAAGAAATAATGTTTATTGGCAAATAAGGTAAATGTGATAACTGCATTAATATGAATACAACATTAAAAGGTCAACCATTGAGGGTTTTTCGATGTACAGTGAGTACAGAATAAACAGCTAACAGTTCACTGGAAATCCCCGAGCTGGCTTAACGACAACCAGTAACCGTGCATATATCCGATTGATGTTTTTTTATGGAATATTGACGTTTTTATTATAAATGATTTATCTGTGCACATCTTTTTTTTTTTTCTTTTTTTTTTTAAATTCATGTGTGATCATAATCTTTAATCAAAATAACTTCCCCTGCCTCTTGCAGTGACATCTCTTCTCTTCTCTGATGAAGCGTTTACTGCTATGAGGGCGGGTCAGCCTGTCACTCACATGAGACTGACCAATAGTAAACCACAACAATTCAATCAATTCCCAATGGTCAAAATAAAGTCCTGCACTACATTCTTTCTTCTTCTAGAAGCTGTTTCACTCAGATATATACAGGGTTGCCATGTTTTCACAACAAAACCCACCCAATTGCTACTCAAAACCAGCCCAAAAATAGCCCAATGGCGTTTCACGGGGGTTCCCTCGGTAAAAAATCAAGTTCCAGGGGGTAAAATTTGCATTTTTGGAGGGGTTCCCCTGGTAAAATTTGCTATTCGGGGGCTAAATATCATGTAATTCGGGTTCGTTTCAACCCGCGGACGTGAAAAACAACCCGCGCCAACAGTGTAAAAGTAGCCCAATTCTGCGGAAAAACTGCGGACTTGGCAACACTGGATATATGTCACAATAGGAAACAAAACAAAAAAAAAAACAACTCTCGCAACTTCCGTTTCATCTCGAATTTAAATGCAAAAAAGTTTTTTTCAATTATGTCATTATAACTAGACCTTCTGTGGTTAAACTACATATTGTCTAGCAAAAATGACGTAATCTGGCAAAAATGTTTTTTTTTTTAGAATTATTAATATCATAAAAAGACATATTGGTCTATAATGAAATATTCTGTCATAAAATGAGAAATGATCTAGTACAATTATTAGATAATCTGTGTTGTTAAAATATGATCTGGAAAAAATCTTTTTTTAATATATATTTTTTATTTCAAACAGCCTAAATGCTGTTCTTTCGATCTTTCTATTTATCAAAGAACCCTGAAAAAAAGAAAGAAAAAAAAGAATCACAACTGTATGCATTGATAATAAACAGAAATGTTTCTTGAGCAGCAAATCAGCATATTAGAATGATTTCTGAAGGATCATGTGACACTGAAGACTGGAGTAATGATGCTGAAAATTCTGCTTTGATCACAGGAATAAATTACATTTTAAAACATATTCACATAGAAAACAGTTATTTTAAATTGTAAAAATATTTCACAAAATTACTATGTTTATCAAATAAATGCAACCCTAAACCCCAAAAGTTTGAACAGTAGCATATGTCGTAAAATGATACATTTTGTTTGAAAATAATTTACTTGTTATTATTTATAGAATTAATGAATGAAAGCAATATCAGTTGTAATTGCGTTGTAGCAGCTATTAATATTCTGCTAATAGCGCTAATGATAAAAATCCAGACGAATGGATTCAGTTTCATATACCCCTAAGCCAAAGTGACACAAAGACTCCTCAGACAGTTGATCTTAGTCCTGCTTTCATAAAAGCCCTCAGAGAGACCCTTGCAAAAAATCAATGTGAAAGCACAAAAGGAAAACTACTGAAGACTGGACAGAAATTACAACACAAAAGGGTATGCTGTCCCTAACCAGGGAACGCCTGACCCTACAAAAAGTCCCTTGCTGTATATTCTCCCCATTGGATAAATAATTCTGGCTTTGGTCTATACAGCTAATTTTGCCCTTCATGGCAAATGTGAGGGAGATGACATTTTTTATAACTCAATGTTTAAATTATATTAATCCTTAAACTTCTGCATAATTAAAGGCGTGGCCACTTGAGTGACAGGTGAATTGCCGCTGCTTGTCACTATTAGCGCTTTGTCTGCTTCACCCACGCCCCGCCTCTTTGCCTATTTTCGGTTATCTGGGAGTGACGCGCTGTCAATATGGTGATGGCCAGCTCCGCCCACTTTGGGCTTCAAAAATGCTCTTCAGAAACCTACGGGTGACATCACGCATGCTACGTCCATTGTTTTATACAGTCTGTGATTAAAACGTGTATATATCTTCTGTGGAGGTCTCAGGACCCAAAAATGTTTGTCCAGTCATTGCATTTCTTTCCTCTTGAACCAAAACGAGCTTGTGCTGTATTCTCATAACCATAATTACAAGATGGCAACCCGTGATGTTCTACTCGGAGCTGTTCACGTCCTCAGACAAAGATTTACGCATTTCTATGTCAACGCTGAAATGAATCTGCAGCAAGTAAGAGCTCTGAAAGTTGTTTACGTTCATTATTAGTGTGTGTTTTGAGACATACTCGTGACTTTACAGACTTTGCTCTGGCTGTGCGCGTTCATGTGTTTTGAAGGAGGCGTGGCTTTGAAGAGCGATCTTATGCTTGCAAAGCTAACTTATTGCTAGCCTCTCCAAAATTGCCTACACTCTAAAAAATGCTGGGTTAAAAACAACCCAAGTTGGGTTAAATATGGACAAACCCAGCGGTTGGGTTAAATGTTTGCCCAATGTGCTGGGTAGTTTTATTTAACTCAACTATTGTTTAAAAATGACTATATGGCTGGCTTAAAATGAGAGCAAAATATGTTGGAAATTAAAAATCAGACACATTATTACTAGAGGCAACAATAATAATCAAAAGATGAACATTTATTAATAAGTAATTTAATAAATGTTTATTATTTAATTATTATTAATTAAACATATTAATAAATGTTATTTTCCAACCTATTTTGGGTTCATTTTAAGTGATCAATAAATTGATTTTTAAACATCAGTTGAGTTAAATAAAACTACCCAGCAGGTTGGGTTAAAGATTCAACCCAACAGCTGGGTCAAAACAACCCAATCACTGGGTTTGACCATTTTTAACCCAATTTGGGTTGTTTTTAACCCAGCATTTTTAGAGTGTTTAACACTGGCTGTAATTTATCAAATTACCTCTAGTTTCATTAGAAGAGCTGAAGTAAAATAATGAAACAAGGAATTATGTGTGGGAGATTTAGTGAAGCATTTTGTTCTCTCTCATCACAGAAGTCAATTGTACAACCCAGTTTTACACAGTGGAATATTTATTTTACAAAAATATGAAAACGTCAGGCAGTTACAGATATAAAACAAATGCAAAAGCAGCTTTTTTTTTCTCTCAATGGCAGCAAATCGGAATCTTTAGGTGGGCCAGTTTAATAAAACTCATACAGGAGCCAGAGCCTAAGACAAACATTAGCAGCAAAACCAGTCCAGAAAAAACAAAGATACAAAATACTACCATATCTCATTCACCCTTTTTCAAACAAAAACACACTAATATGGTTCTGTAAGGGCACAATGTCCAACTCTCTCTTCAATTTGGTTCTTGCAAAATCGTACAATTCTTTGCACTTTACAGACAAGAGTATAGCTCAATTAATGAATTTAGCAACAAAACATTTGCTTTAAAACTTAAGAATGTGCTGTTTTAACAAAGGAACATAGCTTAAGAGAGATTCGTTTTAAACTGAATTTCAGTATTTCATAATAAAAGGAGATACATTCTACTTATTGTATGATTAACCATCATTACTAATCATGACTAGATGAACCAGACAATTTTTTTTTTAAACAAAATTAAAGGTATGTCACGTGCACGTGATCTACAGTAACAAAACAAACAAATATATATATATATAGATGCTAAAAGCAGAAGAATGCAGAATGATTTAGCAGTAGAATTACATACAGTTGAACAAGACTTTCCAAATCAAAGCGTTGATAAAGAAAAAAGTACTTCCATGTACACATTTTTCCATCCCCACTCTAAAAAAACGAACAAACCGCTAAAATCAATTTACACCACAGATTGGGTGCTTACAAAAAATGAAAACATCACTCTCCAGCCAATGTAAAAAAGAAAAAGAAAACCCTGACCAAAACTTCCCACTTCTAATCAATGTGCACAGTTAAAATAATTACTTTTAAAATGATTACATAAATCCATAAAACAAAGAGCAACATATGAGAAATTATAAGATATACATATTATGATTATAAAATGGAGATCATAAAACATCAGAAATCATTCCACGCAGTTTACCTAATTATTCAACAAAAAAAGTAGAATGAACCAAATACATGTGATGCAGTCTAAAGTGAGATAACACTTAATTATCCATTAATAAAATATAATAATTAAGCTGCTGATAACATTAAAAAGTCGTAATATAATGATAATAATTTTCATACACAGTGTCTGTGCAGCAGCTAAACTGAATGAAAACATTGTGCACATTGATTAGAATATGTATTCATTGTTGATGATTTAGCATATTAGATTATTGTGTATAGAATTTTCCAGCTTAATGATTTTCTCTGTCTGGGATGATACATTATAAATTACTTAAATCAGAATGGGAAAACATAGCACAAATGGTAAAATATAATACAAATAAAATACAATAAAAAGCAACCAAAATAAAATAATAGAATATTTAAAAAGACACTTTTATTGTTGCTCTTCTCTCGAGAACAAGTTTGCCTAATTGATTACAGTTGTTCAAGTCAGCAGTGACACGAGGTGTAGCACCATTAGTTCATCGCTGTCCAAATCAGATACAAATTTGAGTATTACAATTGACAGAATGCCTTCTTACGCATTTCGGTCAACTAAAAAAAAAAAAAAATACGAAATGTCAATAAATAAGAAGAAAATGTATAGGGAGCAAAACATTATGTACCAATGTCCAGCAATTTCAAGCCGTTTCAAAAGGAATTTGCTTCAAATGATATCCGATTACATAAACCGAATTGATTATAAAAATGACTAACTAAAGAATATCATTTCAAACAACAAAAGACATTTTCTTTAAAACAAAGTTAAATGATACACAACAGATTCACTAAAAAAAAAAACATTTTTCATGGGGGAAAGCACTGAGATGGGTAAATATCAAAAGGTGCTATTTTTTTCAGCATCACATCATGCCAAAATTCAAATTCCATCACTAAAAAGAACGGGTCGTACATTCGAAAGCCTAACATTTAATACATTTATAATGTTAAAACACTATGAATTATTCACCAGGCCAACCAAGCTAAAGCTAAAGCTAAAAAAAAAAAAAAAAAAAAAAAACAGCTAACAAATCAGATTAGTTCTATACAAGACCCACAAACATTAAGGCATACAGTTACATTGTTCGATTTCTAATGCCCTCTGAAATCACCAAATCCAATCACAGACTTATTTGGAGGAGGGTAAAGCTGTGCCAGCGTAACATCAGTACAGTGGAGATTTGAAAAATGGTGGCGTTATTCACCGACGACCAATTGAAATCATTTGTTAGACTGATGCATCACAGAATTTATGAAAATGTTAACAGTACAAAAGTTGCCACACAACAGTGATCTAATACATAAAATATAATATTAATAATAATATTATATAAATAAAAATAAATGCTGAAATGACCACCTGTATGTTTCATCATCTTTTCCATTTATGGAAATTTAAGTGAATGATATAAATAACCCAACACTATTGTATCCAGATAGCTTTGAGACCATAAGTATTACTAGTTAAGCTAAAACCTGAACCCTCGTTGAATCTAAAACTAGTCATAAATAGACCTGAGCATGGAATGTGACAGAATGAGTAAACTGATCCTGAGAGAATGAATCAAGCATCAGTGCTTAAAGGGATAGTCCACCCCAAAAGATCATTCTGCCATTGTTTTTACTCACCCTCATTTCGTTCCAAACCTGCATGACTTCCTTTCTTCCACAGAACACACACACAAAAAAAGATATTAAATGTCTCAGTGTTTGTCTTGTCCATATATGGAAGTCAAAGGAAACCTGTTTGGTTACCAACATAATATCTTCTTTTGTGTTCCATAAAAAAGTCATACAGGTTTGATACAACATGAGGGTGAGTACATGATGTGAGGGGTGAACTATCCCTTTAACTGTGTGAATGTTTTGTAGTACTACAGTGCCTGCCTATAGATCCTCATCCCTCATCAAACAGCTTCACCTGGATTCACCAGGCTATATGCTAAATCCTGAAGCAGCGTCCGTCCTTCCTTCCCTCCACTTTTTCGTCACATGCTAAACACAAAGGCACTGAATGGCCAACAGCAATCCATCTATTGCGGCTTGGTACATGTTTTTGTGATGATCTATCCGGACAATTAAGTGAAATGGGAAATGGAAGGATGTAGCATTGCATGTATTTAAAAAGGACCTGGACTTAAAGGATTAGTTCACTTCAGAATTCAAATTTCCTGATAATTTACTCACCCCCATGTCAAGATGTTTATGTCTTTCTTTCTTCAGTCGAAAAAGAAATGAAGGTTTCTGAGGAAAACATTCCAGGATTTTGCTCCATATAGTGGACTTCAATGGGGACCAACGGGTTGAAGGTTCAAATTGCAGTTTCAATGCAGCTTTAAAGGGCTCTACATGCTCCCAGATGAGGAATAAGGATCTTCTCTAGTGAAACAGTCAGTCATTTTCTAAAAAATAAAATAATTTTTTTTATAGTTTATAGTTTAACTACAAATGTGCCACGCATTATGTAATTACATTAGAAAGGTCATGACATAGGTGGAAGTACCGATCCAGTGTCTACAAAGCGAATGTACAAAGACTACGTCAAATGGCCTTTTCCAAAAAAAAAGGTAAAACAATGATGTTGGAAGATTTTGAAGTTAATATTGAAGATTTTGAAGCCTACGTCACACGTGACCTTTCCAACGTGATTATGTAATGCGTGGCGCAGAGCAGTGCAAGACGAGCATTTATGGTTAAAAAGTATATCATTTTTTATTTTTTTTAAAAAAAGGCCAATTGTTTCACTAGATAAGACCCTCATTCCTCGTCCGGGATCATGTTGAAGCTGCACTGAAACTACAATTTTGCACTTCGAACTGTTGGTCCCCATTGAAGTCCACTATATGGAGAAAAATCCTAGAATGTTTTCCTAAAAAAAACTTAATTTCTTTTCAACTGAAGAAAGAAAGACATAAACATCTTGACAAGGGGGTGAGTAAATTATCAGGAAATTTGAATTCTGAAGTGAACTAACCCTTTAATCGATCAATTATGGGATAACACATCACTCTCCGAGCCTCGAACGAATCTCGCAACCTGACTTCGAACATAACACTCGCCAACTCTATAGCTACGTTAACTAGACTTTCATGACTACGCGCTAACTCTTTCATACATGTATTTCTGTTACCCATCTCTAAACCAACCCTAAAGTCAACATGCGACCCGGCGCGGGTCATCCTTCGACTACGTCTAAATCCCTGACGACAGGGTGCAGACTGTTTGGTGCACATCAACGAGTCTTCTACAACAACCTACACCTTCAAGTTCACTAAAATTAAGACATAACATGCCAAAAATAAAAATGTCAACAATCAACACTGACATAATAAAATAAGTGAACATGATGTGGAATTTATATGGAGAAAAAAAACAAACAAGTTGAATTACATTATAATGTTAAGGAAATGTGGTGTTAAATAGTGCTTCAAAGCATCTGTCCTGGACAAGAACACAGGACGCTTGTGGCAAAATAGAGCACTAAATGATTCTGTGTGTCCGTGGTTATGCAGTCGTGAGAAAAAGTCACACGTGGAGATGTGTCCACACTCTCCTGCTTGAACTGCAGAGAAACGAAATGGCAGAAAACAATACAAAAATCCTCCTGGCCTGTGATTGAGAGGACTTCGAAAGTGAGCTCAAACAAAAGTGAAGTGAATTAGCGATTATATCTTAAGGTGTAAAATAAGAGGTTCCGTTCAACGGGCCTGAATTTGCAGTAGTTGTGGTTCTACATGTGCTCAATCCGAGTGAGACTGACACGGCCCCACGTAAGACCTTGCTGGTTCATGGCAGTGATATGCAGCTAAGACTCAGTTTAGACCTGTACATGTACTGTGCATTGCATTCATGGAAACAGACGGACAATCCCTGGCAGTGTTGTGATGCACATTTTCCTCTGAGCAGACAAACTTCCTTTGAGGAAGGCGGGTGGGAGACGAGAGCAGCTTTTGATGTTGTAAAAAATGTAATTCCAGGCAGCATGTTGTTGGTTTGTATTAGCTGGCAGTAGTGAGGGCAAAGAAAAAATACGATCGACCAATAGTTGCGGTGATGTTTCTAAAAGCAGCATGTGACATTATGCTATGGAAGACTAGTTCAAAGGAGGGGGGACCGGATGGGGGTCTGTGTCTACAGCGGGAAACCACGTCTTTCAAGCAGCTCTCTCCTCCAGGGAGGGCTTTTTGCTGGGGAAGGGTTGGGCGTACAGACTCTTGCTGGTGCTGTCGAGACTCTGGAAGTATGGGTGAGACAGTGCATCATAAGCTGATATCCTTCTGGAGGGGTTAAATGACAGGAAACGCTGTGCAGGGACAAAACGAGAAGAGAGAACGATAAGTAAACAGTCTATGGCACCTATATGATAGAATATATGAAGAATGATAAACCCACATGATATAGGAATAAAAATAAAAGCAATTCAATCTTGCGTTTAGAATGACATGTTCCTTTCATGAAATTAATTCTTCAATGACAAGTTAAAGTGCCCCTTTTATGCTATTTTAAAGGGGCAGTTCACCCAAAAATTTTAAATTCTGTCATTAATTACTCACCCTCATGTCGTTCCAAATCCGTAAGACTTTCGTTCATCTTCGGAACACAAATGACGATCTTTTTGATGAAATCAAAGAGCTTTCTGTTCCTCCATTGACAGCAACGCAACTGACATTTTGACGTTGGATTGTAAAACTAATCCATATGAATTGAGCTGTGTAGTCCAAATTTTTCGAAGAGACTCGATCGTGTTATATGATGAACAGATTGAATTTAGGCTTTTATTCACATATAAACATTAATCAGTGAACACAAACAGAAGCTCAACCGAACCTGAGCGACGCACGAGAACAAACCTCTTGCGGAAAATCAAACGCTGAGTAACACCAAAGACTATAGAATAACACAAGACGTGTCACTCGTATTGTTTTGAATGGGAGAAAGTGTAACGCGCAATATGGCGGAATAAGTCCCGCCTTCTAAAGCCAAGAGCCAATCGCCGACTGGTAAAGTCATCGCGTCACTTCAGCGGCCGTTAGAATCACCGGTTTCTAAGTCAGACGTGCGCCTCCAAAGAGACGCGCATTTAGGTCTGCGCATGCGCATTAGCTTGAGTTTTTTTGTCATGATTCGAGCGTTTAGAAACTAAATTTATGAGCCGGTTGTTGTTAGATTTCATTGGTGATTTCAAATATCAAATTTAATCGTAAGGTTGACGAACAGTTTTGGAGAATCTTATGTTTCCCCATTCAAAGAGATCGGAGCTGCATGATGCCCAGGATGCCCGAGAGGCGTTTCAAAGATGGCCGCCGAGTTGAAATTACTTGTCTTAAAGGGACTTTGGTAATACACAAGAATGAACCTCATTGGTTCTTGCACGAGTCAAGGAAACATGCTTGAGCTTCTGTTTACCACAACTGATGTTTGAGTTGATGAATGTTTATATGCGAATAAAAGCGTAAATTCAAACTGTTCGTCATATAAAGTGATCAAATCTCTTCTTCAAAAATTCGCTCAATTCTTATGGATTAGTTTTACGACTACTTTTTGAAGCGTCAAGGTGGTAGTTGCGTAAACTGTCAATGGAGGGACAGAAAGCTCTCAGATTTCATCAAAAAGACCTTTATTTGTGTTCCGAAGATGAACGAAAGTCTTATGGGTGTGGAACAACATGAGGGTGAGTAATTACAGTAATGACAGAATTAAAAAGGTTCCTAATTTAGTTTTGGAGTCTCCTAAAATAAGTGAAAAAAAAAATCTCTAAAAATCATTAAAATCTCTTTTCTCAAAGTGTCTGAAATGGTTTGATCAAGGATTCAGTTTCTGTAAACCCCTCGTTTCTGAGAGCTTGCTCTGCTCTGATTGGTCAGACGGCCCACTCTGTTCTGAATGGTCGACCGCTTGCAGTGTGTGTCTGAAACCAATTGCCCATTACCATATCTGAATTTCAGCTCTGGAAGCTTCCTCAGCACAGTGATACGAACAGTAAAGACGGTAGCAGGACACTTCTAAGTGGTATTTTGTTTAGTTTGTTGTACATTGTAGATGAGTTGTTCACATCCTCATTCTCAGACCTCTGACATTCACATATAGCTTATATTACACATTACATAAAAGGGAACATAAAAAGCATAATAGGGACACTTTGAAGTCTTCTTTACAACTTTCTTTTATTGTTATGATTGTACCCTATAGCAAGTGACTGAAGATGATTAAAAAGAAGCTACCATGTAGTTTCACAACATATAATATTTACACTGTAACAGTCCATATTTTCTTGAAGAAATAATTGCATCCCAAAAAATATCAGTATATACTGACAGTATATACTGAAATTAATCAAATGCATTCATTCAGCACAATGCAATTTATTAACAATAAAACATCATGTGATAATGTATCAAACTAGAAAAGGTATCTTTTCACAGAATGACATTCAACATATCCTCAGCGTTGATATCTCCTACTTACAAGTAAAAGTGATTTGCCCAGCTCGTCCATGTCAGGCACGAGGTCCTCTATGGGCTGGGGAGGGCGAGGGGAAAAGGCACTCTGGGGCAAACCCACCTCCTGTGGCCAGTCCTCTGGAGAAGGGACCCCAACCACACTGGAATATCACAATCAAAACAATCAGGTACTGCATCTCAACGCTGTCTTCATAAACACATGATCAACATGTTATTAGAGCATTATATTATTTTCATTAAATAGCACTCACTCAAAAATCTTGCCTAACTGGTCAACATCAGAGTTCCCACGGAAAAGAGGGCTGAAGGAAGAGAAAGGTGAAAGACTGCAATTAATTTCATGATTGATTTTACAGCAGTAACTAGACCTAAATGACGCTTTAGTTTTTACTCATAATGAATCAATTAAAATAAATAGACTAAAATAGATCAATTAAAATAAATAAATAAATAATCTTGTATAAAACGGAATAAAGAAAAATAAAGAAAAAAACAGTTATTATAGTTAACTGAAACTAAAACTAAAGCCATAAAAAAAGGTTTTGTTGCTTGAAATAAAATAGACGTCAACTCAAATAAAATATAATATAAAAAACTTTAAAATGGCAACTAGCTGAAATAAATAAGTTTATGTAACTATATGTACTAAAATCGAAAAGAAAAAAAAAACTATAATATATATATATATATAATTAGTAATATTAAAACTAACTAGAATTAAAATAAAATTGGAAATATAAAAATAAAAACTAATTTAAAATATTTAAAAAATGATAATATTATCTCAATGATACTAAAATAACACAGAAATAATAAAATAAAATAAAATTAAAATAATATACATTGATCTTGATCTTCAATAAAATGGAAATGAATAAACTAAAATGAATAAAAATAAAATATATTATCTTATATAAAACCAAAATGAATAAATGCAAAATGAAATAAACAAGCAAATAAATAATTAATGCACAGATTAAAACACCATATGCCAGGCTGCAGGCCGGTGACAGTCATAAAACAAACAAAGGTTATGTGTTTAGATGTTCGCTCCTAATTCTGCAATAATCATGAATATCTCCTGCCTGTCTGCCAGAGGCAAAGAAGGCAAAGAGAAAGAACATCCTTATAGGCTGCACTGTATAAATAAGGTCCTAAAGCCACATAACAGACATTGGTCCACTGTATATGTGTTGTTTCCTGGCCAGCCCGAGGCTGAAAGATCTGAGGGCTTTTTCAGCACATGCTGGAGTCCACCCGCCCGGACTGCTACTGGTGCCTGTGGCTTCAGGCCAGTTAGGACACCCGTGGGCGGGCATGCTTCCCTTGGCATGCACACAAATTCCAGGAGCCACAAGCACAGGGCTCAGTCTCCAAAACACACCACACCGAGTAAAAGAGACAGAAAAAAAGCTATTTATCCCTGCCGTCTGCTTTCGCTCTCCACAAACCTCTATGTGAGAGAGCAAAAATGAACCGTGTGAAAGAACAAAACCAAAAGTACAGAAACAGAGACATACGTGAATTATTAACTAAATTAAGCTCACTCTTAAATCATTTCCATAGTCAAGTCTTTGAATCAGCTGCAAGAAATGCGCTTGCAATTTCCCATGTCGCCACCAGATGTCGCCCTACAGCAAGTCAAGCAGCAAACTCTCAAAGTCACTTTCTTCACAGCCACACAGAGCAAACTTAATCTCAACTGTAATCAGACAAAGGGCCAGAGTGAGCACGTGCACGGTTTCCTTACGCCTCCATTATTGCATGATGAGGTTCAAAAGCAGCCCTCAAGACTTTATTTAAAGATTAGTGAGAAACAGACAGACAGAAGTCTGCATATTTTCCAGTAAAAAAAGAATAACTATAACGTTACTACATAAGTGTAGCGTACACACTAACGGAAGATGACATATGACCTGGTCTGACTCTTTTCACAGACTGTGATGATGCGTTTTAACAGTCACCAATGTGGTAAATCCTGCAAAGTTTTTTTATATTTTCATTTTTTTTTAAATGTATGTACATTTAACACTGTGTTTCGTATTATATTACATTATATTATAGTATTGTATTTATATTACATTACAAAAAACTATTTAAAGTCCACCTGAAATCAAAATTTAAGTTTTTTAGCTTTTAGTGTGAATATGTTAGCCTTAATGTTATGAATAAGCTGGTATGTTCCAAAACAATCACAAAATTCGCATTTAGGACATATAAGCATTCAAAACTTACAGTCTCTCACTTCCGCTAAAATAGATCACGGATTTTCATGACATCACATCGCACTTCAGTCAGATTTTCCGTCCAATCAAATGCTCTCTAGAATCTGAAGTACCGCCCCCCTCCTACACTGTCAACAGACGCTGAAGCTGCGGCTGAAATCGTTCACTTGTTCACACGTTAACTATTTTCTACATGAATGCACTATATAGAGAATAGTGAACGATTCAGACAGTATAAATATGCTTTCCATTCAAGTCCGTTTTCACTTTAGTGTCACGTGAACCACTGCAGAGCGAGCACAGTCTGCTCTGGTCCAAAGACACAAGAGCGGCTCACATTCGCGGACCGCGAGTCGGCTCAGACCACAAAGGTATCGGACCCATTTGAATACTGCACAGAACACTGTATTTTAAAGAGATATAGAGGAGATTATGAGGAGAAACCATAGACTGTAAAAGAATATGGACGACACACCTTCACTCTCTTTCATTGTAGTAACTGAAGCCGTCAGTGTGCCAAAATGGCGCTGACATCTTGAGTCTCGAGTCTGTGCATAGTGAACGTGGAGCCCGAGTCTACGCAGTAGTGAGCAAAAAATGGAGCCGCGATATCAAGGTCCCGTCCAAACTCAGAAAAACTTTTGGTGTGAAATAAACAGTTATGGAAATGTAGAAATTAAAGTTATAGATCCAATCACCTCACGAAGATCCAGAAAAAGGTCTGTTGGCGCCTCAGTGACTACTTCACTCAGAAGCTGTCAACCTAAGCTGCCAATCATGACGTTTCACCCCTGTTTTTCTAGCATCAAATAACTAACTAAAACCAAACTTATTTAAAGAACAAACACTTGAACTAACAGGGTGAAAAAAACTGCTTAAAATGACAGAAACAAGTTTAAAGTGTAAATTGATTGTTTAGTTTGTCTCAGGTCCCATTACATTTCGTAGAGAGGGCAGGGTTTATGACCTATACTGCTTCCAGCCACCTGGGGGCGATCGAGATGCTTTGGCTTCACTTTTGAGGACTTGTGTGCAGTGCCCAAGGAAGTCGACCGGAAGTTGAAGTCGGCCACGTGCCGCCATCTTGTAGCAGAACTTCACTTGCGTTAGCATCCCCATTGACTCCCATTCATTTTGGCGTCACTTTGACAGCGAATAACTTTACATCTGAGGCGTTTAAAGACTCCATTTGTCTATTATTTATTTCCAAAGATACACGACAATGTATAAAGGGCTCCATTACCTTCTATGTTACATTATGGCCCCGTAGAAACAGTTTTTGTAAAAATAGGCTAACGATTGCGTCATAACCACTCGACTCTCTGTCGCACAGTAGCGAAATTACCGTACAGACAGGAGGAGAAGCTCGCAGGCAATCTGGGAGATTATCTTAATATGGCGTACTGGCGTTACATTTTAAAATACTATACAAACTAATTAATCAGAATACTTACTCCTGCTCACTCACGCCAAAGAACTCCCCGCTCAAGCTCGCCGTCTCTGCAAGATTAACGATGGCAGTTTGCATGCACAGCTACTAGAAGATTTACATCTGTCAGACAGGTTGCGGACGTCATCAAGCTTAGTGTGAGTCTGCGTGTCAGAAAAGGAAGTGCTAAAAATCGCTAAAAATGGGCTTCACTTGACTCAATTGAGTTCCAATGGGGTCGCTGTGTCCATTTCTTTTACTGTCTATGCTTGTGTGGCACGTTTGGGAGAAACGGTTAGATATTAGAAGGAAACTGAGGTTTTACCGGCTCTGGCCGAGCTGTGGTATAAACGAAATGCTATTTTTAAAAAGGGGCAGAGCTGTTTGATATGTCCCACCCTGTCTTCCTGTTTCATGCTGTGTGTTCCAAGACACTTCAGCGGGCCTTTAATACTGCTGCGAGGGTGTTTCTAATACAGCAGCAATGGGAGTGACGGTAAAAATGACATCTTTCTCTCTTCTGACTGCCGCTATCATTCGCTCTCCATTTTTTCCCGTCTTTTTGAAAGTTGTGAAAACACTATTGTGGAGCTTTTCTTTTGCTATGTGCGCAAAAGAAAAGCTCCACACACACAGAAATATATATTTAATGTAGTCTCTCATTCACCACTATAAAAGTTTACACATTTATAACGATTTCCGCTTCTGAGAAACACCCACGTCCCTTTCATGGAAAGTCTGTTCACTCGGCGGCCATATTTGGAAGCCTGAAATCTCAAAAATTGCTGGTGAACTCACAATTAAATAAAATATTTCAAATAAACAACAAAATCTGACATGAATTATCCCATATATGTTGTTTCTTATGCATAAATAGCATTAAAAAAAGCTTATTTTTCAGGCTATACAAGCCAATGGCATGTGCAGTCCTAAGTGAGAGTCTGGATATGGGAATGGGAATCGGAGCTTCTAACAGCAGCTGCAGTGACGCAATGACTTTACCAATCAGCAATTGGCTCTTTTACTTAGAAGGCGGGATGTATTCCGCCACATTGCCCATTGCAGTTTCTCCCATTCATATCTGACAGGATTGAACAATCTTTCTATATCTATACACAGCAAAATCCCCAAAGTTAAATCAACTCTGCTCATGGTCCCTCTGTAAATAGTGTTAAAGTAACACTGAAGCAGAGTTAAAGTTAATGAGATAATAAAAGGTGCCCTAGATTGTTTTTTTACAAGATGTAATATAAGTCCTAGGTGTCCCCTGAATGTGTCTGTGAAGTTTCAGCTCAAAATACCTCATAGATTTTTTTTACATTATTTTTTTTAACTGCCTATTTTGGGGCATCATTAACTATGCACTGATTTTTTCAGCACGGCCCCTTTAAGAGATGCGCTTCCTCTGCCACATGAGCTCTCAACTATACATCGCATAAACACAGTTCACACAGCTAATATAACCCTCAAATGGATCTTTACAAGATGTTCGTCATGCATGCTGCATGCATGCTTCGAATTATGTGAGTACAGTATTTATTTAGATGGTTACATTTGATTCTGTGTTAGTTTGAGGCTATGCTCTGTGGCTAACGGGCTAAAGCTAACATTACACACTGTTGGAGAGATTTATAAAGAATGAAGTTGTGTTTATGAATTATACAGACTGCACGTGTTTAAAAATGAAAATAGCGACGGCTCTCGTCTCCGTGAATATAGTAAGAAATGATGGTAACTTTAACCACATTTAACAGTATATTAGCAACATGCTAATGAAACATTTAGAAAGACAATTTACAAATATCACTAAAAATATCATGATATCATGGATCATGTCAGTTATTATTGCTCCATCTGCCATTTTTCGCTGTTGTTCTTGCTTGCTTACCTTGTCTGTGCATAGATCCAGCTGTTAATACTGCCTTTCCTTGTCTAATGCGTTGTGGCATTATGCAAATATTGGGGTCATACATATTAATGATCCTGTTACGTAACAGTCGGTGTTATGTTGAGATCCGAGTGTTTTCTGGAAGTCTTTTAAACAAATGAGATTTACATAAGAAAGAGGAAGCAATGGTGTTTGAGACTCACTGTATGTCTTTTCCATGTACTGAACTCTTGTTATTCAACTATGCCAAGATAAATTCAATTTTTCATTCGAGGGCACTTTTAAGCAATTAATAAGGCTGTGACTTAAGTCACTTGTAGTTTTTGTGTTTTTTTCTTATTTCTTCAGTGATTCTGCTTGTTAACAGCAGGTGTTCATCACTAAGGCACAATCATTACTTAATTGCTTAATTATCTCAACTTTAACTCTGCTTCAGTGTAACGTTAACACAATTTAGAGAGGGACCATATGTACTCTGAGCAGAGTTGATTTAACTCTGGGGATTTTACTGTGTAGTCTCTGGAAACACGGAAATGTGAATCGGGTCTATTCTAAGCATGTTCTATAGTTTTGTTGTCTGCCACTTTAAATGCTCAAGCTCTTTAAAGCAGGATATATTCTTTTATCAGCTGGAAAAAAAAGTTCTGAAAGTAATTCCAATTATATCGTTCCTTTGTGTCGTTATTGTTATAGTTGTGATGTGGACTTTGCTATTCTTTTAAGTTTAGAACGATTTTTTAAAACTATATAATTAGCTAGCTACTATGCAGAGACATCTTTTTACGGTTCAGATGCTGAACATTCTTCACAGGTGAGGCGAACGCATTAGATTCTCGCGCTCCTTTTCTCTTTGAACTCGCTTGTTAAAAAGAAAATTGCCTTTATTGTGCCGTTCACATGCAGCATCAACTGCTGAAACCCTCAAAGGCAAAAAGTCAGTCCCGAGTAGTTAAGGCAAGACAAAAGCTGTTCTATTTTCTAACAGTGAAGGGGGGAAGATCTCACCTAAAGCAGTGTCATGCCAAAACAAGTATGGCTGAATATCTCTAGAGCACATTTTGCCTTCCCTTGGGCGACTTGGTAGTTTGAATGAATTAGTGGCTTTTTGCACAAGGCAGACATTATGCCTGGGCAAAAGCTTCCTGAGTGAGTGGGCACAACACACACGGCGCTCACACCAGGCCAGTACACGCAGTTGAGTCACGCTCCAAGTGCCAGTGTCTCTATCCACATTCCACCCGCGCGACCTCTGGAATGCATCGGTGTATCCGAATCTGTGAAAACTGGTTTGCCTGGCGAATAAGAGGCAAATTTAGTTTAAAACACACATGCCAGTTTCTTAAAAAAGTGCTCATTTGTGTCCATGTCAGTTAGTTTCATATGGTTTTGAAAAACTTTTATACTATTTCAAGAAAAGTCTAAAATGTCATGTGGTATATCCATTGAGTAAAAAATTAATATTCATACATATATATTCCTATACACATCTCTGCAGAGGTCCTCTCTATGATCTCGGGGGATATTTTTTCCCCCCTACATGTTTCTGATTTGGCGAACAAAGGTCAAAATCATTAACTGTAATGCAATTCTGCATCCTACTGAAAAATACTAAACATTTAGGGAGGTGTGTGCTGGAATAAATTAATATATTTAATTCATTTTTGAATAAATTAAAGGTCCAGTGTGTAATATATAGGAGGATATATTGATATAAATGCAATATAATATACATAACTATGTTTTCAGTGGTGTATAAAGACCTTACATAATGAACTTAGAATGAGCCATTTCTATCTACATACTCCGTATACTCCCCCTACATGGAAGTCGCCATTTTGTGCCGCCATGTTTCTACAGTAGCCCTAAATGGACAAACTGCGTTTGCTTGACTGGCTACTCTCTTCTGTCTCAGACAACGACATCTTTGTCCTGTGTCGGCCACCGTAGCTTCTCTATGTGCTTCAAAAGGGAGGGGTGAGTGCTGGACTAAGCCTTTGGTTGCAATTCGCAACCACACAGCTAGATGCCGCTAAAATTTACACACTGCACCTTTAATAAATGACAATAAATGACATAGTTGGTATCTCTACTTTTTGAGAGAGCAGCTTAAGGTTGTGAGAGAGCAAATGAGGATCTGAAAGCCATCGCATGTTGACCCTTCACGCAATATGTTCAACCCTTGGAAAAGCAGAATGTCAAAAGCACTTTCTGTCATTCAGAAACACACTGACTGATCACTACATCCTCCAAAAGATACAGACTTGCACGAAGTATGTCTGATTCTAAACTTTGCACACTGCGAGCATCAGACAAGTAAAGATCTTTTATAAAACCCTCAACAAAACAACTGAAGCAGAGCAGACTCTACAGCCCACATTACACACTCCCTCTCCAGGAAAATGCTGTCCCATCAACAGTTAAAGTTCCATCTTAAACAAAGCCATACAATATGTTGCTGGCTGAGGCGTGCTACATCTTTATAACTCTCAGGTGAATCGAAAACATCCATTACTGGGATTGGCGCTTACAGCGCGGTGCACTTCTCAAACATCAGAGGAGAAACCGGGTCCCAGGTGCCCTTTAATCTGCAACAGGTGGCCTTTTAAAAAGCATTCTTAATCACCTGCAGGAGGAGAAAAGGTGTGCTGGTAGCAGCAATGAAAGCCCCCCTTACCCTCCCACCTCCAGGCACTAATGGAGGCATGCCAGGAGCCCAGCACAGTGGCGTTTTTATGGCACATGGCTTTAGAGAGTGGAAACCAAACACTTGAATGGATATAACTGCTGTTTTAAGGTTTCCATAGTAATTAACAAATGCAAAGCCACTATTTAAACAGATAGTTATGCGCCCGAAACTAAACATAACTTTCCTATCTGAACTATGGGATTATTGTATTAAGCACTGAGTCAGCTAATGTTTATCTACCGTTCCTGCAAAGCAAACACCATCAATGGATGGCGGAAGGCGCGGACAGGTGGGTCCGTTAGAATGTGAAACACAGGATGTGTGTGAAAGTGTGTCCGTGCTCGTGTGTCTGCGCTTTCCATTACAAATCTCCCTGTTCATCCGATTATGCACTTGTTATGGCGCGTCAGGAGAGGAAAACATCAGCCCACGCAATCGCCCCCAGCGGCACGAGGAGGGGCGGGTAATTCAACATCATCGACAGGCTAGAATGAAATGGGTTAACAATGCATTATTATCGGTGACTAAAACTGATAAAAACTTTTCTGGTAATTGAAATAAAGCTGAAATAAAATATGTGACCTGTGCTGGCAAAATGAGTCGCAATTATTTTCACGCTAAAAAAAAATGACTGAGCTACACCTGTTTGAAGTCGATAGAATCAGCAAAGTCAATTTTGAGAAAAATCTAGTTAAAGTTTTCTGAAGGTTCCAAAACAAAATCACCTAGCAACCATACCTTCAAATCCCTGGTAATAACACCAGATTTTGCACACACCAAATCAAAACCAAATATCTATAGGAAAAATATATATTCAACTTATTTTTTCCATGATACCACAATTGTTTGATTAACATGAAATGAAATTAACCAGTTAACCAAACGTTCACTTAAGACACAACAGATAATGTTTGTGTGAATACTCGCTAAGACAGACAGATATTTTGTAATACTGTAATTCTGTGTATATCGGGACTGTGCGCTGTTTGAGGCGTCTTTGTGCGCCCGCTTCGGATCTGTCAGTCATTAAGATTGTTTTGTTTACATCAGCATGACTTTGAAAATCACATTTCATTGGTTCAGACTCATGCTATTGAGAATTCACTATGAATATTCACAAAGTTGGAATGCTTTATAACAATAGACCCCTTAAAAGTTTGTAAACATTGCAAGGTTTCCTGGTGGGCGGGGCTTAGCTGGAGGCAAAAAGAGACGCTGGACTCAATGTTGACAAGCGAACACTAGCATGTTTTAGGAGGGATTTATTAAACACAGATGCAGAACAAGGTTCAGAACTGTCCGAATATGTACAGTCGCTGACTCTGCGGGACCGTGACAGCTATTTTTGTAAATTAACTTAAGTTTAGGATATTTCCTAGACAACATATGAATTACTTTCGGATGGTTCAGGGAATTTTGTCAAGGCTTATTGTCTAATGTAACCTAACGCTGGGCTAACTATGATTATGGCTAGCTATGTGGATTATTTTAAGAGACCATTCAAAGGATGGCACACTCATCTATCGCTGTATGTTTGTTTAACATTTAAGCTAGCTTGTGCGCTGAAGGTTGGCGATGTTCACCTATAAAACAGAAACTTGCTGATTTGTACTAGATAAAACCAACACACCATTACATATGCACCGATTATTTTACCTGATATAAAGTGTGCATTGCAAACACAAGCATTATTTATGATCATGTCAGTCCAGTCTGTACGCCGTATTGCATTCAACCACAATTGTCAACTTGATTTCTGTGAAGCAATGTCTGCCGGGATCTGGTAAAACTTTAGTTTTGAACCAAAAGTCCGGTTCCTTCTATTCTGGCAGCCAAAAACACAACAAGACAACATTTTAAAGTCAAAACTCAAATTTTTAGCGTGCCTGCTATGAGATCTTATTTATGTTTTGCCTCCAGCTAGAGCGGTGACGTCACAGTGACGTAGGCGATTAAGGGGTCTATACCAAACGTCCAGAAGTGAGCAGAGAAAAACTGCAATTTTCATGGACAAGGGAAAGGTACTCCTCTCATAAAACATACAAATAAAGATACTTTTAGAGGTTTAATTGCTATTTGGAGCGTTGGGATCACTAAACGAGGGCTTAATGAACTCAATTTTGTGAAAACCTCAAATTCGACAAAAATGTATTACTTGTTTTGCCTGTAGCTCGAAATTAGCCTGTGCGCATTGCGACTCTTTTTGCCAACACTTGACACATAAATATTAGTAGAAAAACTTAAACTAAACAATTGTTGCCCTGGCAATAACTGAAATATTTAAGTTGAAGCACTAAAGTCTTGGCAAAATTGATCTGCTATGCTGCTGCAGCAGATCAGGTACGGGACTTGCTACTGCCAATACAAACACAACACACTGCTGTGAGCAAGTAAGACATACTGCTGCTGTACAATATAGCATACATGAATTACCCATAGCAGATCTATACAGGTGGAGCTGGGGAAGGTGGAGGGTTTCTGAAAGCATGCTGCAAACTGCTACAGCAAATGCTGACCAAGTATTTGAAGGTTGAGCAGCGAGCTCATTGGCTGCTGACGTAACAGGAACCAATCAGTTGTGCCCTATAGAGAATGATGTGATTGCAAGCAGATTCATGACAGAACTTTGTATTAACTGGAAATAAAAACCTAAATATCAATAATATCAAAACCTAACAAAATGACAAGAGCACATAACAGAATTACTACAAATTACTACAAATTAAACAAAAATATTAACTAAGCTAATTCAAAATATTAATAAAACTAAAATAACACTGCAATGCATATACACTTGTATCTGTTTTGAAATCCGTGCCTTTCTGGCGCTTAAGAAGGGATTTCTCACATGTTTGAATTGGTCAACAATTTAATGAGTGAAATTGCTTTACGAACCTCATCTGGATATTAGCATCTCCATCTACAGTATTCTCATTGAAATAAGAAATGACAAAAAAAATAATTTGCAAAACTTAATATTTCTCTCTTCTTAGAGCCTTATAATATGCTACAAGCTGATGAAGTACATTAGAAGCCACAAAGAAAGAACCGTTGAACCATTAAATCCTGCTGTCACTAGATTGAGCAGCTTTATTAATGTGCCAGTGTTGAGTTGAGCAGTTGGAAAGATTCGTTAAACCGCACACAGATGAACGGATCACTCCAGGTCTGCAGTGCCTGTCACAACCACAGTGACGGTTTTTTATGTCTGTTTTAATAACCTCAGCCTCCTGCAAAAATGTGGTCAGAAGCAGTGTGGCACTACAAAATCCATTTTAAAAATTTCGTTTTATCTTTTAGCATTTCTGATTTTTCTTTTCTTTTTCAGATTTTGATAAATACAATACAATACCATGAACATTAAACAATAAAATATAATATTAAAACAGTTTCATAAAACTATAAAAGGGGAAAAATATCTAATTTCTACCATCTTTCTATCTAATATCAGTGCTTTTCAATTTCATTATTATTTTATGTCAGATTTCCATTTTAAAGTCTGGATTATGGACCAAAAAAACAACTCAAAATGCCACCTTTATATATATATATATATATATATATATATATATATATATATATATATATATATATATATATATATATATATATATATATATATATATATATATATATATATATATATATATATATATATATATATATATATATATATATATATAAAATATTCTTCAGTGTGAATGGAAAGTTGGCCCCATCACTAATAAAGTGGACCAAAAAGAAATTAAAGTAATATTTTGCACTTTAAAATATGCATTTCAAATATTTTAATTTTAAGCCTATTATTATTCAAGACACACCCTGTGCAATATTTATAGACACAAGGGAAATCATTACACTTGTGCCAGACACATGCGAGCAATCAGGTCATCCATGCTAGACTTGTTTAACTGAGCATCCAACATCTTTCTTCATTTTACAGTCAGCTAGTCAGGGTTATAAGCGAGCGAGTTCGATAACGATGCTGCGCAAACTTACCGGCGTCTGAACATCTCAGCAAAGATGCAGCCGACACTCCACAGATCCACAGGAGTAGCATAGCTGGACTGAAGCAGCACCTCGGGAGCTCGATACCATAACGTCACAACCTGCAAACATACAAAAAATTATGATAAAAATTTGATCACTAACCCCTAGGGGCCAGATTTACTAAACAGGGCAAATTAGTGTGAAAGTGCAAATCCACAAATGCGCCGATGGGAGTGGCAAGTTTTGCGCGTGATCTACTGCAAATCGAACCAACGCAACAATCTAACAAGAGCAGCGCAAATTAGCGTTGGGTCACAAATAAGCAGGGCAGATGCTCATCTGGTGCAGGTCGACACAGGCGCAACTTGTTACATGTAATATAGGGATAACGTCTTCCTCTGGCATTCCAAAGAAATTAATATGAGTGGAAAATATTTGGAAAGGAGTGGAAAATATTTTCTCCCTTCTACCACACGCTCTCTGTTCTCTGCAGTGTCTCCTCCTAGCAGCAACAATTGCAGCCATGTCACAAAATGGGTTAAGACATGCTTTTTTGGCCGTTAAATAATGCCACAAATACCAGTAATTTGACTAGCGCAAACATTAGTAAATCACATTGCGTGATTCGTTTAAATACTCTCCTCCCATGAATTTGAAAGGGAAAGTCCTACAAATGCATATGCAATAAGGTCAGCCGCAAAAACAACTCAGGCCACGCCTTTTCAGCGCTAATTTTGCACTGTGTGTCTTTAGTAAATCCCGACAGTAGTTTTTTTAACGCCAAAAGAGGGTTTGCGCTGGCGCAATCTGTTAGTAAATATGGCCCTATAAGTCTAAAATGGCAGTAGATGCTTGTCTATATAATCAGTGACGATTCTTTTAGAAAATTAGTCCAATAAAATATAATACCATAAACATAAAATAAGATTTAAATATCGTACAATATTATATTATATTTTGATATAGACATTCTTCTAACTATAAGTAACTTTTCAACTACATGTCAACTAACTCATTAATTTGCAACTACATGTCAACTCTCAGAGTATTAGAAGAACAAGATGACGTAGTTACTGCTAGTCATTAAATGTCTGTTGGGAGTATCAAAATAAAGTGTTAGCAGATGTTAAGCAGACAGTCTACTAATACTCTAATGACAGCTAGTTGACATGAAGTTGTAAAGCTACTTATAGTTAGTAGAATGTCTAAAGTGGACCATCGAAATAAAGTGCTTTTAAGTTATATAATATTTTAAGTTAATTTTACAATTTCTTAATTGTACTGTATAATCAATTAGAATCACAAAAGATTGAAATCACTGCTGGCAATGTCCACACAAAAGCATTTTTTCATTCTATATTGTATCTCTAACTCTAAACAGACCCCACTGACCAATTGAAGTCCTTATACAGGCTGCAGGAGCCCAGGAATACTCAGTATGCATGATTCTGCTGTTAACAGCTACAGTAGGGAGAGCCTCCAGACAAAACTCAGTGACCCTGCTCCAGGGTGGACGGCTTCCAGGTGCTTTCCCTCCTCAGCGCTCTCTCACTCTCCTCCCAGTAGGCTCTGGGCCCAGAAACCCCCAGGCTTATCAGCCAAATCAGTCAGGCCTGTGTTTGTAAGCAAAGCCTAGAGCGTATATCAGTGACTCGTATCCTAAAACTCGCAGCGCTCGAGGGTACGCCAGAGGAATTGAAGGAAAAATAAACGGAGGGTCGTCCTTACAGCGAAACGCACTGTAACTGACATTATAAAGATAAGCTGCATCAAGGACTGGTTTGATTAATTAATCAGACATATCTATACTGTAAAAAAAAAAATTAAACTTACAGAAAAAATACTTTTCCATATACAGTGAAAAACTGTACATTTTTTAACATTGTATTATATGTAATTTTACTGTAAAACTGTCAAATTTACAGTTTTTGAAAGTAAAAACTATGAAATTCCATATAATTAATGGCGAAAAACAGTAAAATGACATTCCCAGAAGTCCCTGCCTGACAGATCACATATGATTATATTTTATATAAATAGTTTTGTTTCTTCTTATTTTTGTGATCTTTATTTTAGTGCCATGTGTGTTACCATGATGATGTTTTTTCTCTGTGAGTGTGACCTTGTGCATCGTCCCTAAACGAGTATTGCCAATGCAGAAGTAAGCCATTTTCTGTCAATGTGCAAGACTTCCGATTCATTAGCCGCTATAGGTAAATAACTAGAAGAATAACTAAGTGCAGTAAATGGTAAACTATTTTTGCTACAATCCAGTTTGTTCATGATTGTGATCATAAATTAAATATCATAAATACTAGCTGGCAATGTCAAGCAGCATAATGAACTGTTTTTGTACAGCTAAAATAACTGGAAGTGGATGATAATGGAAGCTTCATACATTCAAGTTACAAATGACAAGTTACAGTCTTGTGTTAAAAATAAGGCAGATTTTACAGTCTGTATTCTGGTGGTAAGAGTGAAATATGAGATAACGTTGTTAAATATAGGTCTAACAGAGAGAAAGAATTTGGAGTTGAATTGTATACAATGTTTTTGTCTATTTTTAACATTGGGGTGGGGGTGGGGGGAGCCTCCAACGGTTTTTAAAATGCGCCTCTGAATGGGAAAGTTGATTATCAGCAGGGGTGTACATAACTTTACTGGTCTGGTTCTCAAGGGAGCACCTGGAGATGTTGCTTGGTACTCACACTTTACACGACACACTTATCCTAAAAGATGTCTTCATCACTTTCTCCCTGACTATCCTTTTTTCTCTCAAACATGGTAGATGATGATAATGAATTTTTTTAACATTAATGACAGACAACAGCAAGAATATTAGGCTGCTATCACTTTAAGAAGGAAAGCGTGGACCGAATAACTGATACACATCTGGTTTCTTTCTCAACTGTTCACTTATGACATAACTTGCTGAGACAGGAATTTTGACATAATTGTGTTTGTGTGTGTCCGTTTAAGTGCAAGTAAACGTGAAAGAGGAATTAATTCAGTGTTCGAGCCCTGTCTGACTGTCATCGGAGATGTGAGGCTGTGCTCACAGATAACAGCTCACAAGTCAAGATTTTCACCTCTTCTTCCACTTTTAAAATCGTTTGAATGTGTTAATTGGCGAGACAAAACACATCCAAATGATAAACCCCTGATTATCAGTACATTTTAAAGTGAAAAGCAGGTTTTAGTACTTTAAGTTGATTAGTATATTACCATTGTCATTTTAAAAAATAAATGTCATTTTAAAAAAAATAAATTTGGGTTTTTTTTAACCCAACAGTTTTGTACCGTAGTACAAAACTGCTGGGTTAAAAACAACCCAAGTTGGGTTGAAAATGGACAACCCCAGCAACTGGGTTGTTTTAACATGGCAAATGGGTTGTTTTTAACGCAGCGGTTGGGTTAAATGTTTACCCAACCTCCTGGATAGTTTACTTAACTATTGTTTAAAAATTACTGTATTGCTTGCTTAAAATGAACCCAAAATATGTTGAAAATTAACATTTATGAAAAAAGTTTAATAATAATTAAACAAACATTTATTAAAATGGCTTATTAATAAATGTTCACCTTTTGATTATCACTGTTGCCTCTATAATTATGTCTGATTATTTATTTCCAACCAATATTGGGTTCATTTTAAGCCAGACATATAGTAATTTTTAAACAATACTTGGGTTAAATAAAACTGCCCAGCACGTTGGGTAAACATTTAACCCAACTGCTGGGTTTGTCCATTTTCAACCCAACTAGGGTTGTTTATAAACAAAATTTTATAAGTTGTAAAATATAGATGCAGCAATATGCCATCCTGTAATAACAAACACTATCACCATATTTTTAACGGTAAAAAATGTTGGGTTGAAAACTGACTACCCAGCAGGTTGGGCAAACATTTAACCCAACCGCTGGGTTAAAACAACCCATTTGCTGGGTTAAAACTACCCAATCGCTGGGTTTGTCCATTTTCAACCTAACTCAGGTTGTTGTAAACCTAGCATTTTAAGTGTATAATTTAATATTAAGCCTAATACTGAATTAAAATGTAATTTCAATATAATATCTTGGGGGTCTATAGGCAATGAGAAAACACGACATGACAGGGAATCAATTCTAGATGACGACATCATCAGCTCCAATTCATTTGAACTGAATTTTTAACAGCAAAATGACTCATTGATGTTACAATGGTCGCGGTGCGAAATGCGATCACGTATTTCATATGTATAACAGACTATATTTAGTGAAAGGACCGCATGTGCTGTGTTGACGCTTTCTCATTTAAGTCTTCCTGGTTTAGTGGAAATGGAGAGGAAGTTGAAGGTGAAATAAAAAGGATGAAACATTTTGGCCTCTTTGTTGCCATGTGACCACAGAAAAAGCACATAACATATTCTAAAATAGATTATTCTGGTGAATTTCATTTTTTTCTGACTTTTAGAAGTCCCAGATCAGACACGTGGTGAGTCAAACCATTTGAGTCAGACTTCGACTGAAATTTGTTTATTAATATAAAAACAACCCACTATGATAAGGACAACAAAGTTTATGTTGGCTCATCTAAACGCCTCCTTCAATATCAAACTCTAAAGAATTTTAAAAGACGTTTTTTATTGAGCCAAACGTGAACAATCATTTCAGAGGGCTAGTCTGCAGGCCCAACCTGACTCTGTCATCTTTAATCATGGCTCAGCTGAGTATGTTAACTGCAATTAAACAAACCCTAAGCTGATGTCTTATCTAAATGTACACTACAAAAGTATAAAAAAAAGAGGGTACGCTGCTTGACTTCTAGGAAGAACCACATACCACTGCTAACTGATGTTCAAGCTGAAGTATATCCGCTTGTATGAGAGTGTTAATAAAAGGCCACACCGCAAACACAGACACGCACTCGCTGGCTCACACAGCATCTTGCTAGAAGGCTGCAGCTTACTTAGCAAGGATAAGATACACTGCAGTGATTAAACACTGTAAACCCTCAGAAGTACAAGATGAACTAACTAACAGCGCTACAGATGAATTATCATAAAAAGAGGCATAATAAAAATGCACTCTGAAAATGTCAGAATGCACGCAAGAGCTGTGGTTTTCTTCAATGTTTCTTTCAAGGGTTACACTCGAAGATGGCAACAGAACATTTACCCACAGAGTTCCTCTGTCAAACGGCACATGCCACAGTTTGCATCACGAAACCAATGGAAGCGTACGATGCAGTGTACTCGCGTCACTCGAGCTCGTCAAACGGGACAGATCAGAGCGGTTGTACTCTATGACCTCAAAGAACACACACGTAAGCTTCTGACGTGAATTGACAAAGACAAGCAGAATAAGAACAGTTTTATCATGATCATCATACTGTATAAGTTAGATGAAAGCAAAGCAGGTTATGCAAGTTAATAAAAGTTTTGAGGAAGCTTAAAATCAAGATTAATCTGACTGGCAACTAAATTTAAAGTGCCTCTATTATACTATTGTTTTTTTAGAGGTCTCCTACAATAGGTTTACATGCATCCAAGGTCAAAAAACACTTTAATTGTCTCATAATATACACTGCACGTCACCTCTTTTCTCAGAGTCGTAAATGGTTCGTTCAAAAATTCAGGCTCATTAAACCACACCATTCCGAGAGCCTACTCTGCTCTGATTGGTCACACGGCTCATTCTGTTGTGATTGGTCTACCCCTTACAGTGCAGGTCGCAAACAAAGCGCCTATTACCATATCTGAATTTCAGCTCTTCCTCAGCACTTGATACACAGTGATCAGAACAGTAACGATGGCGTTGGTTTTTCCGTATAAATTCCAGCACAAGTCCTCATCCTTTTGAATAGCATGCAAAGTGGATTTGTAGTGCGGAAAATGGCATCTTGTCTAAAACACGAACCAAACTCTTCCAGTTTCAGCTACAACAACATTGTTAAAAGTAGACGCTGTTCGCAGGCAGCTGATGAAGACCATAGACTGGCATTATACAAATTTGCTACATTGTTATGCAATATGTAACCGGAAGTAAGAATGGAATTGCTGATGACTCGTTTCCGAAGTTCAGAATTGATTGTTTCTTTTAGGAGACTATAACTTTATTTGTTGTGTGCACTTTAATCTTACATTTTACAACCACAAACAGCTATATTACACACTACATGAAAGGTAATATTCGAAAAAGCATAATAGAGGCACTTTAAACCACTCTTTTAGCATATGTAAGTATTGTATTCAGTCTCAGATGTCTGATGCATAAGGCACACAAAATGGGAAACACTTCGGGATTTTCAAAGTCATCATCTGATTTCCAGGAGACGTGTGTGTCGCATTCTTTAATGGTCCATCTGGAAACAAAGCCGTCATGATGCCAAAAGCCCTTTTGTTTACAACTGTGACAATAAGCACTTATCAGGATCAACCGAACACTGGATTTCTAAAAATGTGTGAAGTTCACGGCATAGGCTCCTGTCCAAGAGTTTGTTGCCGGTCTGTTGTTGTAGGGACAGTGACTTTACATTTTCACGCCCCTAAACATGATGTTGAACAAAACAAACTGTGATTGGTTGCTTTATGTCAGTCAGACGGCCTCTTGGGCGGTCCTTGGCCAATTAAAGCTGCCAAGTCTGAAGATCTGGCTACGCAAAACTAGGTGACTTTTTAAAGTCAACTTGCATACAAGCAGACAAACTTTGAAAGCTTTTGTACAAGTTGCTGGAAAATGTGGTGGTGTTTAATTCATCCTGTCACACCTGGCTTATTTAGTGACCAGTGAGGAAAATGCCAAATTATCTCAATGTCTGCATAGTTTCCAATGAGAGGTTCTGTTCTAGACATGTGTGCCCATCAGTCACTAAAGTTGCCAAATTTAAATTGTCTTAAATTGCATGAAAACTGTACAGTATGTTCACAAGCAGGGCTTGACATTAACTTTTTTGCTCACCTGCCACTGTGGCTAGTGGTTTTCCAAAGTTACTAGCCACTCAGCATTTTCACTGGCCACAATTTTGATGCTGGTAAATTACATTTTATATGATTAAAGTTAACTTTGTTATGCTTAAATTAATTTATTTTGAGTCATTTTACTTGATTTAGAAGATTTAAAACCCTTTCAAACTTTTAAATGCAGATTGACCACCCAAATCAAGACTACATTGTATATCAGCTGGTATGTACAGGTGGGCAAGAGGTGGACAAAATGAACATGGGGTAATATGATAAATTTTATAAGTTATTTGTGTTAGGCTATATAAAAGAACAAAGAAGCAAATTACAAAAACAGTAGTAAATTAAAAAATAATATTTTTTTCAGATACAGTAGGTTTATTTAACATATAGCCTACATTTATTTAACATCTTTTGTTGTTTGATTAACATTAATGACAGACAGGTAGGCCTATTTAATTGGGCTGCTGCATGCATGGACGTAACTGACGCATATTCAGTTATTACCCACCTGTTTACATCCACTTAAGCCATAACCGACTGCATTCACGCAAGATACTCCACACGATGGACATTTAGACTTCTGTTTTCCCAGGACACATCCTGTCCAGGATTTCTAAGTTGCATAAAATGTAGTTTTGGTTTTGTTTTCATAATTGCGGAAGGTAATGACTAAAAAATTATTTTACCAATAGCGTGTATTATACATGACCAATCGTGGCTTGCCAGTAGGCTGGATCTACAGAGAACGGTCAAAGCATTGCAAATTCGACAACATTTTAATGCATTGCATGAAGACTGTCAATAAGAACAGTGGCTTGCACAGACCTCCGTTTAGAAATCGTGTTCCTAAATCGCGACATCGATATGACCACTTTCAGGATTAAAGAGGCAAGGGCTCAAGCCATTTTAGGCAATTTAGAAATCCTGGACAGGACGCGTCCTGGGAAAATGGTACAAATGGTCACCCTATGTTAATGTTAAGCCCTGTTCACAAGAAAGATTGTGCAAATAATTCTAATAAAGACAAGGTGCGTTCTAAAACAGCTGCAATGTAGTGGAACAGAAAACAGGAGTTATTAGAAGTTAAAGGTGCTAAAGAGGATCTTTTCGTTGACTGAGAAACCAAAGACTGTTACTGAGTTTTTGAAATGAGCGCATGCGTAAGAACAACCCCCTCCTTCGAAGGAACGCCTCCCAAAACTCGTAAACACGAGTATTGGAACACGAGTGTTTACCACCGGCATTCGCTGTGTCGTGTTAGTGGATTCATTATGTCGGACTCACCGCAGGTAACTCATAATCTGCAGTTGTTACTCCTGTCTCCGGACAAAAACATTGCATGCGGCGCCTGTGGAGTGTGGAAAGTTACTGGAGAGCGCAGCCGCGCACGTCTTTCACAAGGAACGTCACGGCAGTGATTGACAAGCCAGAGGGCCAACCTTTTACGCGATGATCGCGTAAATGATTGGCTGATGTTTTTAAGGCCCTACCTCGTGCACAGATGATGTATATTAATATTATTCCTTTCAGTGCACCTAATAAATAGTCTTTTATCAGTTAGTAAAGACAGTTTCAAGTAATATTGCAAAAATGTATAAAACAAAACATCCTCTTTAGAACCTTTAACTAAAAAATAAAGAAACATTTCTTTAGCAGCAAATCAGCATATTAGAATGAGTTCATAAGGATCATGTGACACTGAAGACTGGAGTAATGATGCTGAAAATTCAGCTTTGATCACAGGAATAAATTACATTTTAAAACATTTTCAAACAGTAAACAGTTGTTTTAAATTGTAACAATATTTCACAGTATTACTGTTTTACTGTGGTTGCTTTTGATAAAATAAAGCCTTTGTGAGCAAAAGAGACTTCTTTCAAAAACAATTAAAATCGTATACCGACCCCAAACTTTTGAAAGATAGTGTATATGTAGCATATCACAACATCTAGATTCACAAGTCAATCTTATTAATTGGTTGTTGGGCTATTAGTTGAATAGTCGACATCATGAATGTGAGCATTAACATTTTGAAAATATTTTATCTTTGGATGTGGTTTGCTTTTGATTTGATTGCATATAGCAGTTGCTTTTGAAAGAATGTCCTTTCAGTGAGACAATTCCAGTCTGTATCCTTTGGATTGAGCATGAATACATGCTAGCTTTTAAAGTCTCTCTCTCCTCCTCTCTAAGTTTCGAACCGTGCAAGTGGTTGTGCGACAGGATAGCCTACAGAGGTTTTTCTGAAACTGTCCGCTAATAAAAGGGTCAGATAAAGCAGCTCTGGCTGACTCCAGATTAAAAGAGAGCATTCTATGCATTCCTATCTGGTGAGACAGTGTGGGCCGTCTCAGCACGAGGGAAACCAAAAAACTCTTCTCAGCGCCACTGACCAAGCATATCCACAACGGCCCAGCGGATCAACTCTTGCACTGGGCCACCCTGCACTTCTCCATACCCCACTCCAGCTAATGCACTCTAGCACCCATTACCCAAACCCCTCCTTTTTATTCACCCCGATATATTTAAAACAATAGAGACACAATGTGATTCAGAATAAGCCTGGCTGATGGAGTTGGCTTGGAGCCTCTGTTTACATTGTCTCTCTCAAAGGAAGCGAAGGATGAAAGGCCCCTTCAACACAAGACGTTCATCCGCATTCTTTCAGGCCGCCCCCGGACACTTTTAAAGGGGCAAGTCCACTAACTTGGCAGAGCACAATGCCGCTCACTAAAAATGAGCCTCCATGATGACCCATTATTCAGCTGGTAATAGATCAGTGAGTGATATCATTAGCTAGCTCCTGAAAGTCCTCTGAACATTAGCCATGTGCAAAACAACATATGCTCAAAACTGATAAGTTGGTTGATTGCATGAATGACTAGTCAACAAGCCAAACCTAAGAAATCCTTGCATATTTATGCATTTCTCATGTGGGAATGAACATAAGACGTTCTTATATTCAAAAACAGCTAAGCACACTGGAATGGAACAGAATGCAGGAGTTTGTAAAAGTTTATTACGACTATTTTAAAAGTTGTTGTTTGTTAAAAATAAGTAAAAACTGATGCATATACATATGCACCAATCAGGCATAACATTATGACAACCTTCCTAATATTGTGTCGGTCCCCCTTTTGCTGCCAAAACAGCCCTGACCCATTGAGGCATGGACTCCTCTAGACCCCTGAAGGTGTGCTGTAGTATCTGCACCAAGATGTTAGTAGCAGATCCTTTACGTCCTGTAAGTTGCGAGGTGGAGCCTCCATGGATCGGACTTGTTTGTTCAACACATCCCACAGATGCTTGATTGGATTGATATCTGGGGAATGTGGGGGCCAAATCAACACCTCAAACTCATTGTTGTGCTCCTCAAACCATTCCTGAACCATTTCTGCTTTGTGGCAGGAGCATTATCCTGCTGAAAGAGGCCACAGCCACCAGGGAATACCGTTTCCATGAAAGGGTGTACATGGTCTGCAATAATGCTTAGGTAGGTGGTACGTGTCAAAGTAACATCCACATGGATGGCAGGACCCAAGGTTTCCCAGCAGAACACTGTCCAAAGCATCACACTGCCTCCGCTGGCTTGACATCATCCCATAGTGCATCCTGGTGTCGTGTCTTCCCCAGGTAAGAGACGCACACGCACCCGGCCATCCATGTGATGTAAAAGAAAACGTGATTCATCAGACCAGGCCACCTTCTTCCATTGCTCCATGGTCCAGTTCTGATGCTCACGTGCCCACCGTTGGTGCTTTCAGTGGTGGACAGGGGTCAGCATGGGCACCCTGACTGGTCTGCGGCTATGCAGCCTCATACGCAACAAACTGTGATGCACTGTGTATTCTGACACCTTTCTATCAGATCCAGCATTAACTTCTTGAGCTACAGTAGCTCATCTGTTGAATCGGGGAGCGAAGGCTGGCCCATGTGGTCCATCAATGAGCTTTGGCCGCCCATGACCCTGTTGCCGGTTCACCACTGTTCCTTCCTTGGAGCACTTTTGATAGATACTGACCACTGCAGACCGGGAACACCCCACAAGATCTGCAGTTTTGAAGATGCTCTGACCCAGTCGTGTAGCCATCACAATTTGGCCCTTGTCAAACTCGCTCAAATCTTTACGCTTGCCCATTTTTCCTGCTTCTAACACATCAACATTGAGGACAAAATGTGCCTAATACATCCCACCCACTAGCAGGTGCCGTGATGAGGAGATAATCAGTGCTATTCACATCACCTGTCAGTGGTCATAATGTTATGCCTGATCATTGTGTATATATAAAAATGCTAAACTAAGATCATGGCGAGATGCATGACTGGTTGAAGTGATGGTGCTTAAAATATAAAATGTATTAAAAATAAAACATTACAAATTACAATAAGTTATGTTATGTTATGTTATGTTATGTTATGTTATGTTATGTTATGTTATGTTATGTTATGTTATGTTATGTTATGTTATGTTATGTTATGTTATGTTATGTTATGTTATGTTATGTTATGTTATGTGTTATGTGTTGCCAAGTTAAACTAGCTGACCTCACTAATTGGTGACATTCCCGTACACTATTGTATATGGCGCTCTTTAAATATCATGTATTGGCCATGCCTATGAACAGGTGCATTTTTGCATCATTTTTTTTTTATCATAATTTAGTAGTTATGATGGCAAAATAGCTAAGATGAGCTATATTTTGGAGCTGAAAGTTTTCAGTAATAAAATTTTAATTATACACTCACAGTTGGGACTAAAAACAGGCTATTTTTGTGTTCGCTGTGCTTGCACATTGCAGTCGTACTGAACAAGCTTCCCTCCTCACCTCCAGCCATGTTTTGTCTTAGGACAAGCCATTCTTTCCCTCCCAGCCAAACGGGCTGTAAACACTGTTATTGTGAAGCCCGAGGGTTTTCCCCTAAAAATCCCTTTAAAATGGCAACAATACTACCAGGTTTGGAGATTGGAGAAAGATATATGAAAGCTCAAGTAAGCAGCATTCATAAACTGTATACAGTAAAAAAAAAAAAAAAAAAAAACTCCACAACTGTTGCCAAAGTATGCAGAGCTTACAGGAATGCTGTATGGGGCCCTCTCTGAGCGAACAAAGAAAGCACAGTCAGACTCCTTTTCCCCAGCGCTACCACATCCGCACATCATTAGTTGGAAAATTCCTGATATATGCTGTAATTTTTTTTTTTTTCTTTTTTTGCGCTCTGGTACAGGCAAGGCTTTAATATCCAGATGCCATTGGATCCTGCAATGTACCCCCAAATCAGTTCTCTTTTCCCGGTTGGCCTGCATCCATCAGCCCGTCAACAAATAATCCTGACAAGGTCCTGGAGCAAGGGTTCAGCGCTCTCTGTGGACCGCTAGCAAACGAGGTCACACAGGAAATACCAAATAAGACCTTCCCTGTGCATTGTGCTGCTGCACTCTTTGTGTGTCTGTTGGTGTTTGGAAGCCCCCCGCTTTTTCCGCTGGATTTTTTTTTTCTCTTCCTTTCTCCTTTTTGGAATACCGGGGGAGATATCTAAACATTCCCAAAGTGTGCCGCACGTGCTCTCCTGCGTGCCATGTTTTCCTTTTTCCAGACATGCCGCTGCCTCTGAGTCTGTCCAAAGCAGAAGCACATTGTCTGGCAACGAACAAGCTGCTGCGCTCAGCTCAAACCAAGACCGGTCTAAAAAAAAAAATCTGGATGGATTCAGCTGAACCTAAACAATTTTTCATAATTAAGATTTATGATTTGGACAGAATGTCTTGCTAAGAAACACAACTATTTGGGAAAACTCAATGTACCAACCCCCCAGCGCTTTTCAAACCTTGTTTCAATGGCAAACACCCAGAGCTTGTTTCAGCCTGGCTGCATTTTTTGCAAGTTTCATGGTCACATGAAAGGTTTAACACGAACGAAACTCTTTTGGACAAGTAGAAACACTAAAGCGCATGTGTCCCGCGTATCTCCTGCAAAAGTGTGACCTCTTTTGAAGTGTAGGAGTGGGACAAGGGGTCCTGCCAAGCAATGATGAGAATGTGATCTCGTTCCAAACTTGTATAAAATACTTTCTTCTGTGGAACACAAAAGATGATGTGTCTGTTTATTTATTTATCATCCCTACAATGAAAGTCAACGGAGTCCAATGTTATCTTATTCTTATTAAAATATCAGTAGAAGAATGTTACACAGGTTTGGAACAACATTAGGGTGAGTAAATAACAGAATTTTTATTTTTAGCCGAACTATCCCTTTAAGAAATATTTAATAGAGCATCACTAGCTTTTCGTTGTCATGACACACAACAAACGTTTCCAAACACAAAGCTAAAATGGGACGTACACGGTTTAAACATGTTTAAACTATTAAGTTTCTTTAAGACTTCCGTTAGCAAGCTTCATCTGGGCATCATACTTATCCCTCGCTGATCTAGCAAGCTACATACTAGTTGAAAGGGGAAGATCTGATTAGATACAGTTGGTTTGCAGTGGACAGTGAAGCTGAGCTCAAAATGGAAATCCCATTAAGCAGATTCATTTCGTAAAAGGGGTTGAATAATTTCTGCTGTTGAACAATGAGTCATTTCCCCTGCCCACACGTGTATTGAAACAACTACAGGCTCATTTAAGGATGGCTTGCTTCATTTTCAGTCAGAGCAGGGACTTTTAAACACAACAGGTTGTCTGTGCGCCTCTTCCTATTCATACTCGCATCACAATGATTATCATCTACAACAGCCTGCATCCAGGACAGATTAGAAGAAGCGCGAGTCTCCGAATGCAAATCTGACCAGACGTGCTTAATGAGAGGACAGATGGAGTGGACCGTTAATTGCATTATCAGTTTTTTGGACTGTGGCCCTTCTCTGTCAAGCTGTTTGGATAGCCAAAAAAGCCTTGGCTCATCTCATTCATCTGCCAGAATAAGTAGCTACTATACACGATTGTTACAGTTGTCATGAAAGGATTAAGAAGTGCCAGTCAATTTTTGTGTAAGTTGGTCAAAACTCAAATATTAACAAAGTTGAAAAAATGTATATCTTTACACATTGTCATATGAACAACAACCAGTCAGAAATTATATTTATGAACTTAAAGGGATAGTTCACCCAAAAATTAAACTTCTGTCATTAATTACTCATGTTTTTCCAAAGCCATAAGACTTTCTTTCATCCAGGGCTGTGCAATTAATCGTATTTTCGATTTTGGCTTCCAACGATTATGAAAACAAGATAATCAATGTACCGCTGCCACATTCCGTCCAGCACACCGTCCTTTCCTCCATAGCAGTGCGCTTTCATTCCTCCCTAACACAAACTTAGCATCCAAATCAGCCGACTAAGAGAGGGATGTAAAATGCAGTCTACTGTTGCTAAACTTCGGGACGTGCTTGATATTAAACAAACAGTGCTATTAAAAGCACATTAAGCAGCGAAACGGATGCAGTTCCCTAGGCGGCCACCGAGACGGTGCGGAACGTGCATAGCAAAGGGCTTCAGATACGCGCTTAAACTAGTGTTGCACGATATACCGATACTAGAAAGGTATCGCGACACCCTGCTTTTAAAAACGGTCTGGTTCTTCATTTTATCAGTACCGGTACTTTGAGTGCCTGCTGTATTTCCTAAAGTGCGACAGCAGGGGGCAGTGTGCCTGCAGCGCGCCGCTTCTAAGGCAAATTGAGTGCGTCTTTATTCCTTTCAACTGCGCAATGGCTTTTATGGTGACGAAACGAGAGGTATGGTTGCATATACAGGTTCTCTTGCAGACCATCCACAAATTGTTTAGAAAGCAGATGCACAAAGCGAAATATGGCATTATTTTGCTTACATTGCCGACACTACAAAGCCCGTCTGCAAAAGATTGTTACAAAATAACGCAAGCGAAAGGTGTCAAAAGCATCTTGCTGACAAACATCCCGATTTGTACAAAGAATTTAAAGAGCGACAGGTTAGTGTGATACCAGCATTATGTTTATGCTCTCAAACATTAAATTAGTGTTTTTTATTTATTTTACTCGTGCAAGCAGACCTGGGGTGTATTATTGAGTCTAAGTTTAATAAGTGATATCTGGTTGCAAAAATAAAATTTAAAAATACATAAATATGTGAAGGGTATATACAGTTATTTTAAACCAATTTATGCTTTAATAACATTGAATATATATAATATATAACAATCTAATTTTTACAATAATCTTACGGTCAAAAACACATTGTATAAAAAACAGCAAATAACACCAAATAATTTACAATTTTACTGAGCATGAAAATAATAAACATTTAAAATTATATTAAATCTAACTCTAACTTCACGGCAATGAAGCTCAAATCCAGAATTATCAGCCTGTACACTGGTGAAGAAAGAAGTTCTGTCATATGTGTAATTTACTTACTTTTCCTGCCGTTTTAGGTTTTTGCTGTAGTATCGTTTGAGTATCAGTATTGTGAGATTTAAGTTTGGTATCGTATCAAAGTCAAAATTTTGGTATCGTGACAACACTAGCCTAAACAGTCAAATAGCCAACAGAAATATATCGAAATGCAGTTTCGGTATGTCTTATGTCTTAAGTGAACACAGAGAAAGTGCGTGTGTGTATTGCTGCCTTCACGTGCTATTGGAAATTTGATAATTACCACTACTGCAGTCGTGATTATGAACTCATCGCATTCATGTTTCAAAAATAAAAAGGGTGTTCATGTGCAATTTTTACCTAGAAAAACTCGTATTTACCATAATTCCGAGACCTCATGAAGGCAGCATAACAGTGGGCTTATATTGGGTCCGTGCAGCTCTTAAAGGGACAGCAGCCAACATTAATGGTTGCTAAAGTTATTGTTAATCTAACAAGAAAAGACGAAGATAAAATCTACGGAAGAGGATTAGGGCCAAACAATAATAAAAAAATAAAACCATCTCGAGATTAATTTGTTAAATTTCGAGAAAAAACTCTTAATTTTTTTGAAAAAAGTCAAGATAAAATGTTGAGAATAAAGTCATTAAATTACGAGAAAAAAGTCCTTAAATTATGAGAACAAATTCGTAATTTAACAACTTTTTTCTCGTTATTTAATGAGTTTCTCAACATTTTATCTCTACCTTTTTCTCGAAATTTAATGATTTTTTTCTCGTAATTTAATGAGTTTATTCTCAACATTTTATCTCTACCTTTTTCTCGAAATTTAATGATTTTTTTCTCGTAATTTAATGAGTTTATTCTCAACATTTTATCTCGACTTTTTTCTCGAAATGTAACAACTTTAATCTCGAGATGGTTTAATTTTTTTTATTATTGCTTGGCCCTAATCCTCTTCCATAAAAATCACTCACTGCTCTTGAATGAATAACTTTTTTAGTTTTAAATAAGAATTAGTCTATATTTAATGTATACAGCAGTTATTTTATATTTGATTACTTTATTCAGTTTCTGTTGGGTATTATTTATCTGAATACCACTGTTAGTACATCTATCTGAAACCTAAAGCACTGTTTATTTCATTTGTGTATTTGTCTGCTTTGTTTGTAATTAGTTTCTTTGTTCTGTTCTTATTTAATTATTGACTGTTTATTGTCTTCTGTAGATGTTTTGAGGACTTTTTAATTAACTTAATACTAGGTTAATAATGTTTGCTGAAGTATTGATAATTGTGAAACTTCAGTGACATTTAAAATGACTCATATCATGAAATAAGACTGATCATATCACCCACCAGTAATCGTGTTAAATAATCGTGATTTCAGTATTGACCAAAATAATCGTGATTATGATTTTTGCCATAATCGAGCAGCCCTACGTTCATCTTTGGATCTTTTTGATGAAATCTGACAGCTTTCTGTCCCTCCATTGACAGCTACGCAACTGACACTTTGATGCCTCCAAAAGCAGATAAAGAGATCGTAAAACTAATCCATATGAATTGAGAGGTTTAGTCCAAATTTGCTGAAGAGACTTCATCACTTTATACGATGAATGGATTTAATTTAGGCTTTTATTCACATATAAACATTCATCAGCGAACATAAACAGAAGCTCAAACATTCTGCGTAACACGAGAATGAACCTCATTGGTTCTTGCACGTCATGTGAACATGCTTGAGCTTCTGTTTACCACAACTGATGTGTGAGTTGATTAATGTTTACATGTGAATAAAAGCCTAAATTCAATCTGTTCATCATATAAAGTGATGAAGTCTCTTCAGAAAACTTGGACTAAACCGTTCAATTCATACGGATTAGATTTACAATCTCTTTAAAAACTTTTTGAAGCATCAAAGTGTCAGTTGGTTAGCCATCTATGGAGGGACAGAAAGCTCTCATATTTCATCAAAAAGATCTTCATTTGTGTTCAGAAGATGAATGGAAGTCTTATGGGTTTGGTTATGGGTTTTGGGTGAACTATCCCTTTAAGCACACAAAACTTGCTTAATTTTTGAAACGGACATCACTAGCTGTGCCCGAAAGCTTAGGCAGCTGAGTTTATTCACTAAAGGATTAGTCAGACTAATTCAGATTGTAACTTGAGTCTTTTCGAACTTCCTTTCAAATATCTTTTCGATTTATTAAAGGAATCGGTTCACAATGTCATTTTTGTTTGTGAATTGAACATTATTTGTATGATTTAATCATGGCAGAATGATTCAAACCAGTAAGTTAGGAGTCTTTTTGAAATAATCATTACACAAGTGTTGTTTGTTCATGAATCTGATCTCATATTTGCATGATATAAGGCAGTCAGAAGGAAGATGCAAGTCTTTGAGAATGATTCTTTAAAAGAACTGGCTCATAAGAGTCATTTGTTTCTGAATCAAACCAATCTGTTAGTGTGATTGAGTCAGAATCATTAAGTTGTAAGTTTTGTGAGTCTTTCAAAATTAATTATGATTATGATTTACTTGTTTGTAAATCAGTTCAATCAGGCCGATTCAAAACGGTTGCTCTTGAGTTTGAGAGTCTTGTATGATTCCTTTACAAGAACTGGCTCATAAGAGTAATTTGTTCCTGAATCAATGATTCTGACTGAATCATACTAACAGATTGGTTTCATTCAGGAACAAATGACTCTTACAGCTTTAACATACTTACAAATTAACTTACAAATGACTCAAATTCCTTTAACATACATTGTGATCAGTCTAGCCTTATTCACGAAAAAATAAGTTTTGTCTTTTTTAACAATTAAGAACTAACTCATAAGAGTCATTTGTTTGTGAATCAGTTCAAACAGTCTGATTCAAAACAGTTGCTCTTAAGTTCGAGAGTCTTGTACCATTCCATAAAAATCACCTCATAAGAGGCATCGATCGGTCACACTATGTTTTTGAATCACTAAAAACAAATGGCTCATATAAGTTATTTGTAAATTGAAGCCCCAACATCATTAGATGTCAAATGACACAATTTGCATCACATTTGAACACATCCATCGTCCACATTTGTTCACTGAAACTCAATCAGCATCGAATTGTGGGATGGTTTGGGTTAGAGGACGAAAGTCTAGCAAGCTATGAGCACTAGGTGATACAAACATAAGGGATTCATTCTACCATCAGAGGGGAAGGAAGTGACAGGGCCCACAGGACTCCCACAGCACAGACTGTTATGAAGTTTGTGGTATGCAGAAAAACGGTTGCAGGAAAAGAGGGATTCTTTTTTATCTCAGCATAATTTGAGCCATGACAGCCACTTGTACAGCAAATCTACACAACCCACTGAAAGCAGCCTGGCCTTGCAGGATTCTCCTGCACTTTTGGATCACTTTTGCAGATGGCAACTACTTCAGAAAGGCCTATAAATATGTTTTATAAGATGATAAATGGCCAAGGGAAGCCCATTCACTTTGTTTAATGCAAAAATGTTTGGAGGTCTTGCAGATGCAGCATAGCAATAGATTAAAGTATGTTTACTTAACACTTAAAAGATGTAAAAATTGTACAACAATCAGTCGGATAAATGATCTGAGGCATTCGCCTGCTGTTCCGTAAATCCAATTTCATGAGCAATGTGGCGCACATGATGTTTGCTTGAGCAGGATCCTAATCGCTTTCATGGGACAATCCCAGCAGCCTCCATTTTTACAATAACTCCATTTGGTATTAAGGAAGAGGCCACAATCGATTTCAACCCCATCGAGTATAGCTAGATTACAGTTTGCATGCATCGTAGTGTCAAGTGCAGCTTCTGACTGAACATGAGCTGAAATAAAAGCAACTATAGGCTAATTAGAAAAATATGCCTGTACCTATATTTAAAAAAAAAAAACCTCCAAAAACATACCTATACAATTAGCTGCAGTTTCCAGCTGAAATGAATATTATTGGCAGTAAAACACCAACTTTTATACCTTTTCACACAAATTATGTTTTCAGAGGCAGATTATCGTCGTTTAGTGTTTAATGTCAAATGCGATAGAGAATTAACTTTACGAGCCCCTCACTAGACATTTCATACAGCCACCGATGTAATAAAATTGTTGCCAGATTCAAGTTTATCTTTTTCAGATAAAACTGAACGCTCGTTTTCCAGTGAGCTTGGGTTTGGGAAAAAAAATTGCATTTTTAATGCACCCAAAAAGGCAAAAGGGGGGAAATAAACGTTAGTGTGTTTTGTGTTTGTGCTTTAGGCTGTCAATCAGAGATGGACAAAAGCCACCGAGAGAACCAGAGTCATTCTAACAATCAACAATGCGACAGACCCATGAGATTTGTAAGGTCAGGCTAATCTCCACCTCTTAGGGCACCCGATGGGTGGTCCATCCAGTCTTTGGTCACCCCGTGTCAGAGGTGTAAAGAGTACCTTAAAACCATACTCGAGTAAAAGTACAGATATCTTAGAGTAGGGCTGGGCGATATATCGAATGCTTTTGTCACGCGCATTTCGTCAGTAAGGCCGGTTCCCTGATTACAGCTAAATCGCCATCACCTGCTTTCAAATGAAGCGGCATTTAATAGACAGAGCCGTAGTTCACTGATAAGACACGCAATATCGCGTTCAATAACGATATAAATCGCCGTCGATATTGAACGCGATATTGCGTGGCTTATCAGTGAACTACGGCTCTATCTATTAAATGCCACTTCATTTGAAAGCAGGTGATGGTGATTTAGCGGTAATCAGGGAACCGGCTTTACTGACGAAATGCGCGTGACAAAAGCATTCGATATATCGCCCAGCCCTACCTTAGAGTGAAAATTACTCCAAGTCACCAATTCCAATTCGACTAAAGTAAATTTTAACAGTACTTGTACTGAATGTTGGCTCAAAGATGCACTAGTCCTCAAAACCTAAGAGACATGTCAGTGAAAAACAAGAAACCGTTGAGTGGTGAGGAGAGCAATCACATTTATTTTCTAAAATCAAATTAAAATTGAACACCTTAAAATAAATCACAACAGCCTCTTAAATGTCTACAAACACTCAACTCTCAGTTAAACTTAAGTGCTCAGAAAAGCATGAGTAAACCAGTATATCCTTCAAAAATGTCTCTTCAATATAAGTCAAAGCCTACCTGCACTGGACATACTACCTTCTAATGCACTTGCATACAAAAAGTAGCCTCGTTGACAAGTTTGGGTGGTTAAGGGCAAAACGCACAAGATATACCTTCAGTGCCCTGTAGATGGCGATATCACTTCTTTTGCATATGGCACACTTAAAGAGATAGTTGACCCAAAAATGAAAATTCTTTCACCATTTACTCACCCTCAAGTAGTTCCAAACCTGTATGAATGCCTTTGATCTGCTGAACACAAAGGTAGATATTTGGAAGAATTTCAGTAACCAAACAGATATCGCCCCCATTGACTACCATAGTATTTATTTTTCCTACTATGGTAGTAAGTGGGGGCGAGATCTGACATTCATACAGGTTTGGAACTACTAAAGGGTGAGTAAATGATCACAGTATTTTCATTTTTGTGTGAACTATCCCTTTTAACTGGAAACTCTTCAGGATTTTCAAAGTCGTCATCTGATTGGTTTAATTCTACAGGATGCTCTGGAGAGGTGTGTGACGCATTCTTTAATGGTCCACCTGGAAACAAAGCTGCCGTGATGCCAAACCCCCTCATGGAAGTAGTAAGCAATCGTGTTTAGAGTTTTAAACGTTATTGTAGGAACATCAATGTTACATTTTCATGCCCCTAAACATGACACGTAACAAAACGAACTGCGACTGGTTGCTTTACATGTCAGTCAGACGGCCTCTGGGCGGTCCTTGGCCAATTAAAGCTGCTATGGATTCCAGACCTTCTACCGCCAGGTCTGACTACACGAGACAGCACAAAATGTAATGAGTAATTGTATTACTCATCACAAACGTATTGGAGTAAAGAGTACATATATTTATTCAAAAATTTAGACAAGAAAACATCGCTAAAATCTTAGTAGCCAAAAAGATACTTAAAGGAACACTCCACCTTTTTTGAAAATAGGCTCATTTTCCAACTCCCCTAGAGTTAAACAGGTTAGTTTTACCGTTTTCGAATCCATTCAGCCGATCTCCGGTTCTGGCGGTACCACTTTTAGCATAGCTTAGCATAGTTCATTGAATCTGATTAGACCGTTAGCATCACGCTTAAAAATGACCAAAGAGTTTTGATATTTTTCCTATTTAAAACTTGTCTCTTCTGTAGTTAAATCGTGTACTAAGAAAATGAAAAGTTGCGATTTTCTAGGCTGATATGGCTAGGAACTATACTCTCATTCAGGCGTAATAATCAAGGAACTTTGCTGCCGTATCATGGCTGCAGCAGTGCAATGATATTACGCAGCGTCTCTCACGATTTAACTACAGAAGAGTCAAGTGAGAGACGCTGCGTAATATCATTGCACTGCTGCAGCCATGATACGGCAGCAAAGTTCCTTGATTATTACGCCTGAATGAGAGTATAGTTCCTAGCCATATCAGCCTAGAAAATCGCAACTTTTCATTTTCTGTCGGTCTTAGTACACGATTTAACTACAGGAGAGTCAAGTGAGAGACGCTGCGTAATATCATTGCACTGCTGCAGCCATGATACGGCAGCAAAGTTCCTTGATTATTACGCCTGAATGAGAGTATAGTTCCTAGCCATATCAGCCTAGAAAATCGCAACTTTTCATTTTCTGTCGGTCTTAGTACACGATTTAACTACAGGAGAGTCAAGTGAGAGACGCTGCGTAATATCATTGCACTGCTGCAGCCATGATACGGCAGCAAAGTTCCTTGATTATTACGCCTGAATGAGAGTATAGTTCCTAGCCATATCAGCCTAGAAAATCGCAACTTTTCATTTTCTGTCGGTCTTAGTACACGATTTAACTACAGAAGAGTCAAGTTTTAAATAGGAAAAATATCAAAACTCTTTGGTCATTTTTAAGCGCGATGCTAACGGTCTAATCAGATTCAATGAACTATGCTAAGCTATGCTAAAAGTGGTACCGCCAGAACCGAAGATCGGCTGAATGGATTCGAAAACGGTAAAACTCTACTGTTTAACTCTAGGGGAGTTGGAAAATGTTTCTTTAAGAACAGTAACTATATACATTACTCAAATACTTTTAACACTGCTCAGTGTTTCTCATCTACATGGCGTGGGCAGAGTGGGAAACCTCTAAAGCGGAGTTTAGTAGTTCCTATTAACACCTTTAACAACAATGACAAAAAGAAGTATATTCTGTAAATCGGTGTGAAATATATACATATAATATTTGGTAAGAAGTGACAAATACGGCATTGCACAAAAACCCCCAAAGGGGATATTCCTTTATGCTTTATGCAAAACAGGTATCATTTACTTCATATAAACAGCCTGACTGAACCCCTTTGCATTGAGAACGGTAGTCTGTTTTGAATCATCTTAATTCCGCAAGAGTTCTGGTGGGCAGTTATGACTCAGCCAACCGTGTTTGGTCCATTCAGCAGTTCTCAAGTCTTCTAATGTACAGTTTATGTCAGCATGGCAAACTAGTAGCTAACATTGTATGTTGTCATAGAACAAGGAGCCAAAAGCCATAACAGCACGTCTGCTTTTGCATACACAATAACGACATTCCTGTAACTGCCAAGAGAGAGAGGAAATGGATTTTTTTTAGCTGCTTGAAGGGCGGGTGATAGGGGGATTCCAGGCACAGGAACATTAATCAGGAGAGCCAGAGAGTCCATGATCACTGTAAGCACCCCCCTGCCTTATCTACTGCACGATTTTTTTTTTTCTCAGTATATGTGGGGTGGGGTGAAACGGTGGGGATATTTTCTAGTGGTAGATTCCCAGGTGAACTCACAGAGAATCACCCGCCCAACGATTTAACAGCCAGCAGCCCCTTATTAAAGAACTGAAACAAAGTTATTTTGCTCAGCAACCAAAACCACCGAAACCGCACAACTGACAGAAGGCGCTGGCAGTCATTCAGAATCTGCAAACTGAATGAGATGTGAAAAAAGTGGGTTAATGTAGCATGCTCTTGCACTCCCTTGTGCATGTGATATGGCCATGGTAACGACTATAATTAGATAGGAGAAATTCAATATTCGCTGTAAACATCTTGACTAAAATGTACAGAATGTGATAAATCAGCCATGTAAAATATACGCAAAATATAAAAAAAATTAAAATAGCCAGTGACTTAACTTGCACAAGATCTCTAAGCAGCATAAAAAAAAAAAAAACCCACAATGACTGTTCAAAGCCTATGTGCTATCTTTTGACATCAGAGCCGTCCTCAAGAGAATGTGACTTCAAAGAATGGCAGGAGGGAATTGATGGGACTCAATCGCAGTCCGTTTCATCTCAGCTTAGGTCACTTTGTGCGTCCAAAGACATAGGACAGCAGGGATCATTTTACACATTATGCGCTCGCTTTCAGGCACATGTCTGATGGGTGGCCTTTCAGTGCTACCACATCTGATTGGACATCATCCATATGTGTCTCAAGGGATCTATCTGTATGATGGCATGTCACACCCCTAGAAGCTATGAAGAGGACATCGAAGATGTCTATACTGTACTACAGTAGACCAAGACAGAGTTTGCTGTGTCATCTGCATAATGTACACAAGGGGAATTAAAGGGGTCCTTGATTATGATTTCACTTTTTTAAACTTTAGTTAGTGTGTAATGTTGCTGTTTGAGCATAAACAACATCTGCAAAGTTACAATGCTCAAAGGGAGATGTTTTCTGTACAAGAAATCACTTTTTAAGGACTACAACAAACAGCTGATAGGGACTACACAGAGCTTTTTCCCGGGTTAGTGACATCACAAACCACAAAATTTACATAAACCCCGCCCCTGGGAACACGCAACAAAGTGGGTGAGGCCATGTTGGGCTGCTTTAGAGAGGAGGAAACGTTGTTGTAGTAGAGTATTGTTGACATGCCGTCATTTTACGCCGGACTGCTTCACAAACGAGGGTCAATTCAATGCTGGATTTGCACAAAAGATTAACATGACGGCACATGCTAGTGGATGAGTTGAATCAACTCTACAGCAACCACATAAATTTATCCACTAACCATTCAGAAACGTCCAGTTTCATTCTAAAATTTGTAACTTCTTCCCGAGTCTCTCCATCAGTGTCAACTCCGGTTTGAACAATGTAAGGCTGAACACCGTTACTGACAATCCTCATTTTGGCTGTGTGAGATTCTCCAGCTTTGCTGTTGTTGAGCAATTGAAGCACGAGCTGTTAAAGCTCCGCCCTCTTCTGGAAAGGGGGCCGGGAGCAGCAGCTCATTTGCATTTAAAGGGACACACAAAATGGCGGTTTTTGATCTCACCCAAATAGGGGCAAATTTGACAAGCTACAGTAAGTCAGTGCACGAGAATAAACTAAATTTATGTCATCTTACACGAGAATTCAATGCACGAATATTTTCATAATAACATGAGCTGACTGGAATGAAGAAATTGATTGGCATAATTGATATTCAAAATGGTAAGCTTTGTTTACGGTTTGTATATCTGCAGTCCTAGTTTCCGTTTCCATTTTTGAATGTTGTGAAAATAGACTAATAACACCTGCTGATATAGACAGATATTTACATGCAGGCGCAGAGCGCACATGCTAGTTGACGGTCTCCTTTAGTCCTATTGGTGTGTTCAAGCGCAGCTTTTTGGCCAAGACGCAGCCGACAAGAGGTGACAACGCAGTCAGCTTTCGTCACTGCAAGTTCTTTGACGTCAGCTTGGTGTGTCCCGGGCTTTACACATTGGGTCTCATCCATTAATTATTGTGTGTGTTTGGCTATACTTGTGAGGGCCAAATGACCTCACTTATATCGTGAAATATTATGACAGCCGACTAGTGAGGACATTTTACTGGTCTTCACTAATTAAAATGTTAAAATGCATGTATCTTTGATGGGTAGGTTGGTTTAAGGGAAGGGGTTTTGGTTTTTTAGGTGATAGAAAAAAAAATCATATAAAATCAATGGAAGTCTATGCAATTTCCTCACTAATATAGTGAAACGTGTGTGTGTGAAGCATTTGTGTGACATCCTGTAAAATTAACAAATAGTACTGCTTCATTCACTATGGAAGACAGTTGTGCAACCCCGTTACTCACCACAGAAGTAAGAGCCATCTGAAAGCTGTAGATCCGCGCCAGACCAAAATCAGCCAGCTTGATCTGTCCTCCACTGGTGACTAGAATGTTTTGAGGCTTAAGATCTCGATGAACCACACGGTGAGAGTGGAGGAAATCCAGACCCTGCAGCAGCTGGTACATCATATCCTGCCAAAACAAGACCAAAAGACCTGAGCCACTCCAAATATATAAGTCTAAAATATATTTTAATAACCTGAAGTGGATCAAAAAAACAGATGGAACAGTACCAAGAGAGGCTCAAGAGAATATCTAATATTATATACATATATATATTTTTTCTTCAGCGCTCAGCGTTAATGAGTACACCCCCTTTGAAAAGTAACATTTTAAACAATATCTCAATGAACACAAAAACTATTTCCAAAATGTTGACAAGACTAAGTTATATATAACATTTGTTTAACTTATAACATGAAAGTAAGGTTAATAATATAAAAGGTAGAGAACAAAATTTTCAGTTTTACTCAAATTAGGGTGATGCAAAAATGAGTACACCCCACTGAAAGTCTCTGGAGCAAAGCTAAATTTTAGACTACAAATGTCTAATTTAACAAGAATTCAACCACAGGTGAGTCTAATTATTCATTACACAGGTGTCCAGCAGACAGTTGACTATAAAAGGGTGTTAAAACCCCTTCCCATTTCATGCTGTCAGCAATGGCAGCACATGGAAGAGAAATGTCACAGGACCTGGGAAAGGTGAAGGCTACAAGACGATCAGCAAAGCTTTACTTATCAGTCAGAATATTGTAGCAAAAGTGGTACAAAAATTTAAAAAAGATGGAACTGCAGCCATCTCACAGAGACGTCCAGGTCGTCCACGGAAGTTAACACCTCGACAGGAGCGTCTTCTGATGAGAAGGGTTGAAGAAAATCGGCATGCAAGTTCACTGCAGTTATCTAAAGAAGTAGAAAGCCAAACTGGGGTGACTATTTCCCGTGACACAATACGGCGTACACTGCAGAGGAATGGCATGCATGGGTGCCGTCCACGAAAGAAGCCTCTCCTAAAGCCCAGGCGCAAAAAATCCCACCTAGAGTTTTCCAGGGCCCATGCTGACAAAGATGAAGACTACTGGGACTCTATACTCTGGAGTGATGAGACCAAGATAAATGTTTTTGGAACTGATGGCTTCTAAACTGTATGGCGTCGCAAAGGTGAGGAATACAAAGAGAAATGCATGTTCCTACAGTGTAACATGGTGATGGCAGTGTCCTATGTGGCGCTGCATGAGTGCTGCTGGTGTCGGGGAGCTGCGTTTCATTAATGGCATCATGAATTCACAGATGTACTGCTCTATGCTGAAAGAGAAGATGCTACCATCACTCTGTGCCCTTTTCCAACATGACAATGATCCTAAACACACATCTAAGGCCACTGTTGGATTTCTGAAGAAGAACAGGGTGAAAGTGATTCAGTGGCTCCTGATCTGAACCCAATCAAACACCTATTGGGAATTCTGAAGAGACGAGTTGAGCATCACTCTCCATCCAGCATCCAGTCTCTAAAAGAGGTCATTCTTGAAGAATGGAAAAAGATGGATGTTGCAAAATGTTGCCAGCTTGTTCATTCCATGCCTAGAAGACTTGGTGCTGTCATTAAAAATCATCGAGGCCATACAAAATACTAGATGTAGTAGTTTTTGTTGTGGGGTGTACTCACTTTTGCATCACCCTAATTTGAGTAAAACTGAAAAATGTGTAATCCAAGTTATATTATTACCTTACTTTCATGTTATAAGTTAAACAGATGTTATATTAACATAGTCTTGTCAACATTTTGGAAATTGTTTTTGTATTCATTGAGATATTGTTTAAAATGTTACTTTTCAAAGGGGGTGTAATACATATATATGTGTGGAGGGGGGAAAAAGTGAGCATGTCTCTTTAAAGTTCAAGTTTGGCAGATGTTAATAATGAACATGATGGCTGAGCAGGAAAGACACGCTGCCGTAAGGCTCCATCCCTGTAGGCCTCCGCTTCCCTGCAGCTGTTCCGGGATCACAGCTAATTGTGAATAGCCTCGTTCTGCCTACGGGCCAATATGAAATCAGACCATGATACTGAAACTCAAGAGAAGGTGGGGAAAAAGACAGCAACCTAACTGCCATTTCCTTTGGTAGAAACTGACAATAATGGCCGTGGAAGCCCTAACTGAAAAACAGATAAGAAAAAAAGGGGTTGTGCATAAGAAAGGGAGAGAAAAAGAAGTGGAGTTGGAGTGCCGAGCGGGGAGCATTTGCTCACAGTTGCTGCTTGACTTGTTCCAAAGCAGAGGTATCAAGCGGTGGCAGCCTACCCCTGAGAAACCCGCTGCCAAGACCTCACAAGTGACATGGATCTGAGCCCACAGCACTGTTCATTCCCCAACCAGCTGGTGAGTGATTAAAACCACTGAAACAATGGGGTGCACACTCAAGCAGAAAACTGCAAACGGCGCGAGTCAGACCGGGCGAGGGGAAGGGGACAGAGGTCCTCACAATGTGTGTGCTGGGGGCCTGCACCAGGGAACGCGCGTGTGTTAGAGTCAGGCAGCCAGCATAAACAAGGAGCCTTTCTGAATGCCCATCCAGCCATGACCTCTCAGACCTTCAGGCACAGGCAGTTATTCTGGGAGCTCCTAAAACGGCATCACCCCCTACCAGCTCCTCTGTCTTGGCCTAAAATGGCCCACGGTTGGCCCACTTTGCTTGAGACAAAAGTGAAAAGAAAAGGAAAGGTACACAACCACCTCAGAAGCGTGACCCGAGGATAAACACTCGCCTCCTCTAAATACTTATTAAGTACTTGTGTAGCTTTTATGGACGTGTGATCTAATTATCATGACAAATGTGCACATTTTCAGCACCACTTTTGGAGGAAAATCTGCAGATTACGTCATTAAAATGCATAAAGTGGTGGCTTAATATAATATTATATAATAAATATGCACTACTGTTCAAGTGTTTGGGGTCGAAGAAATTAATACTTTTATTCAGCGAGGATGCAGAGTGATGGTGAAGTCACTGATAAAATTACAAAATTATTCTTTTTTTTAAACTTTCTATTCACCAAAGAATCCTGAAAAATATCACAGTTTCCACAAAAACATTAACCAGCACAATTTTTTTCAACGTCAATAGTAGTAAACGTTTCTTGAGCAGCAAATCAGCATATTAGAATGATTTCTGAAGGATCATGTGACACTGAATGACATCCCAGGAATAAACTGCATCTTAAAATATATTATTGCAGTTATTTTTCACAATATTACTGCATATTAAATGCAGCCTTGGTGAGCATTTTATTTTTTATTTTTTTTAAATCGCACCGACCCAAAACGTTTGAACGTTAGAAATAATTCATAATTAATAAGTAATAATTAGCCCCAATGTATGAACACATGCTTCATTTGCAAATGAAGGCCTTTTGAATTCTGGAGAATTCTGCGGGTGCAGATTCCTCAATTATTAACAGTACTTTAAGGGGTGTTACTATTTTCATTGTAATTATGATTGATCTGCTTTAGAGATACTCTGGAAAGCACTTTAGTTAAGTGGAAAATCAAGCTTGATTTACCTGTCATACAATCTGTTATTGTAATCTCAAAAGGAGTAACCCAACAGGTGGAATCTGAATGATTCCTCGGAGAAGGTCCTTTGTTGTAACATGCTGTTCACACAACAGAGGAACCGCATTTTACAATCAAAACATTAAAGCCTTAAAATAAAACCAACACTACCAACCTGAAATAACCAGGCTTTGTTGAGAGGCATTCACAATCGAAACAAAGGAAAGATTTGATAGCACCTGTCCTAAAGTACCTCTTCTCAGAAAAAGGGAGGAAATAAAGCCGAGGAGGATAGAGTGGAAAAAAAAACTCCCCAAAAACAGCAGTCAAAACAGAGCTTCCAGAAGGCACCCCCCTTTCTCATGCTAATTCATGAGAGGCAGCCATATTGTTTATTGTACCCCGGCACAATGCAGGACATCTGCCAGTTAGCGTTAGTGTAATTCCTTCCCCATGCTTCATTAGGCTCTCCTTTATGGGCCAGAGACAGGCTTCGGGAAGGCGCGGGGCCGGAGAGCCTAGCCGCACTCCCCAACACAGGGCCAGCCGCTTGATCTCCTTCCAGCTCATTTGATTCCCGGGGCCTCTCTCATCAATTAGCATGCGGTGGGTCTGAAATGGGGCAGGAGTGGGCAGTTTGGGGGCTGGAATGGGGTGGAGGCTGGGACCTCTGCAATCTGGTGTCCCGAGGAGGGTGGTGAATAAGGTTGCCGGGCATCTTTGAGAGGGCCGCACAGTCTGCAACTGATGTCTGTTATCTGATGCTTGTGTGGCCCGACAAAATGAAATCTCACTAATGCATATTCACAAGCTCTTAGGTTAAAATATTCAGACTCTGGAAGCCTGTGTATTGCATACATTGACTACACTTTAAAAAATAGCTGTAAAAAAAAGAAACAAATTTACACAGTAAAACATTGTTTCCATTGAAACAGTAATGTACTGTAAAAACAATGCATTTTGGGCAATATTTGTCACAGAAAATGACAAAAAATATTACTCAGAATGCATTGTAATATATAGAAGTAATATACCGTAAAAACAGTGCATTCTGGTTAATATTTCTTGTTTTTCGAGAAAGTAGCCTATAAGTTACGTTCTCGAAAATGAAAAATTATCCAGAATGCATTGTAATATATAGAAGTAATATACCGTAAAAAACAATGCATTCTGGCTAATATTTGTCATACTTTCTCGAAAATGACAGATAAAATTACCCAAAATGCATTGCTTTCACGGTAGTATATTACCGTTTCAATGGAAAACAGTAAATTTGTTACAGCTATTTTTTTTTAGAGCGTATAAATGGTTACTCATTTATACATATAAAAATATCATCTCTGCTAATTTACTTTATTTTCTATTTAATTTTAACAATGTGAGGAAAACTATATACATTTTTATATAATTTATATAATTGAAAGAAGTATCTGCATTTATTTGATAAAAAAACTGTAAAAACTATAAAATTAAAAAAAACAATTTAAAAATATTTTTTCTATTTTAATATATTATAACATAATTTATTCCTGCGATCAAAGCTGAATTTTCAGCATCATTACTCCAGTCTTCAGTGTCACATGATCCTTCAGAAATCATTCTAATATGCTGATTTGCTGCTCAAGAAACATTTATTATGAAGAATGTTGTAAACAGTTGTGCCGCCTAATATTTTTGTGGAGACAATACTTTTTGGATACTTTGATGAACAGAAAATTCAAAAGAACAGAATTTATTAGAAATTAGAAAATAAATAATTGATATATAACAGATCACTGGGGAAATGCAAAACCGCACATTTATCTCAAACCAAGACTGCGTTATGTTCGAAAGTCCCTTTCGATACACAATCCTTCCTTACTGATACACAAAACTCACAAAGGAAACCCCTTAGGAAACCCCAAATGTTTCATAGCTTCTGTTTCTATTTCAATTTGGCACAAATGACAAAGAGAGAGATACGGTTCGTTCCAGCGCTCAATGCAAGATGTCCTAGGGGGAGAGGTAGCGAAATATGATGAATGGATTTGTAAGACTACCATGTGGGAAAAAGTCAAAATAGATTACAGGAGAGTAGATGATCAGGACAAAACAAATCCAACGTTTCCGCTCAAACCTTTCCAGATGAACGTAAGAGGACACCGACACGCAGCAGGATTATTTCTAGTCTAAGGAAAATGATATCTGGCTTGAATGACTTAAGGAAGCCCCTTGTAGTCCACAGGTTTATACTAGTGAAAGGCTGAGAGGGAGGCCACTTACACAAACGCTTTGCATGCACACATAAACTGAAACAACATTCCTCTGGCCAATCTTTGGTGAAAGCCAGAGCTGAATGAAAATAGAGGCATACAGGCACCCAAGCCTTTAATTAGAAGCCCATCCACCACATGCACTGCCCATCAAAAGGACAAGACTCTGTGATCTGAGGGAGCTCCATCCTTCATCTGCTGACTTAGAATGCCAAAACACCCATTTTTTTCTTAAAGGCCTCAAAGTACAAATAAAAAAAAAGATGTCCCTATTTTTTATTTGATTTTATAAACAGCTGTTTGAAGAAGATACAGAGTAGCCTTCCTGTATCTCAAACAGTAGAGCATGGCACTAGCAATGCCAAGGTCATGGGTTTAATTCCCAGGGAAAGCAAGAAATGATAAAATGGATACCTTGAATGCAAGGCAAGTCCCTTTGGATAAAAGCGTCTGCCAAATGCATTAATGTAAATGTAAAATTACAGAGAACGGAAATAAAATCTGCTTTAAAGGGATAGTTCACGCAAAAATGAAAACGATCCCTCAAGCCATCCTTGGTGTATATGACTATCTTCTTTCAGACGAAAACAATCTGGCATATATTTAAAAATATCCTGTCTCTTCAGAGCTTTATAACGGTAGTGAATGGGGGGCGTGATTTTGAAGCCCCAAAAAAAATTGTCCATCCATTGAAGAAATAATCCATACGGCTCCAAGGGGTTAATAAAAGCCTTCTGAAGCGAAATATCCATATTTAAAACTTTAACTAAAATAACTAGCTTCCGGCAGACGACCGTACACATACTGCGCAAGCCAACTTGTGCCACAAGAGTAACCCCCTGACGTGATGTTTGACGTAGGATGTAGGAGTAACGTAAGCTTAGACGCCTCTCGCGGTTCTAACAAATAACGCTGTGAAACAAACTCCACCTCCTCTTCTATTGAAATTCTCTGACATTTCTCTATAAAATTTCTCATTTTAGAAGTCATGACCGGTGTTTTGTTTTGCTCTATCCTCTGCGCTTCCACGTTCATCATCGTGTCATGCGTCGAGTCAGGGGTTTCTCTTCTGTCGCAAATCAATGCGTACGGATATCTGCCAAAAGCTAGTTATTATAGTCAATAAAGGAGTGTACAACTATGTCCTGGAGGGCCACAGTTCAGAGTTTAGATCCAACTTGCCTCAACAGACCTGCTTGTAAGTTTTTGGTATTCCTAGTAAGACATTGATTAGCTGTTCAGGTGTGTTTAATTGGGGTTGGAGCTAAACTCTTCAGGAGCAGGACTGGACACCCCTGGTTTAAGAGAACATAACCATCACTTCCTAGGAAACTGACACAAAATATCTGTAATAAAAATGGAAGCTGCTGCAATTGAGGAAGCCACTGTGGCTCTTTTTTCCTCCATCATAAAAGACTTGCATCTCAGAGCATGCAGACGAAATGCAATAAATGCTGTCATGTTATCTTGCTTTCAGATGCCTGGTGTTTAGGAACACAATTATGAGAGAGTTCTGGGAGGTCATTATACAAAATAATTCTGATGACAGACTTTGGCCCTATCCCAAATGGTACCCTAAACCATCACGGTCTTCCTCTGAGTCTGAACTTTCGTGACGTAATGCCGCTTTGACTGCCGGTTAGAAGTCCTCTGCGTAGCTCGCAGACTTGCGGGCTCAGCAGAAGTGCGCATCGAGGGCACATAGGGGGGCGCTCGCGAGCACCCTTCTGAAAGCTAAAATGACGAATGGGACACTCTACGGTCGTGTGGACTTGCGTACGCAGTGGCCATTGTGAGTCAACAAGACAAGGGCCTTTGGCTCAAGCATTTCAAAATGATTAAACCAACATTTGAGATGCAGTGCAGTGAAACTGCTCTGCTGGTTAGGCCAGTTATCCAATTACATCCACATCCACGCATTTAGGAATTTATTTGGTAAATGTGTTTCCATTGTCTTCTCAGCGGATAAAAAATTTATCCACCTCAATAGTTATGCACATTTTTAGAAATTATACACATCTAGGAGTTTACATCCAGTGTTTTTTTTTAATGCAACATCCCAAAATGCAAATAAAAATAGGTGGATGGAAACAAAGCTAATATGAAATTAGTTGCAACCCGCTTTACTTCCATAATCAGACTTGGGTAAAGGTGCAGTAAGCGATTTCTGAGAAACTGTTGATATTTGAAATCACCAAAACAAACATGCCCCTACCCAAAAGGACCACACCCCTATCTTGATAGCTCCGCCCCCAAATCCACAAATATGTTATGCAACACAGGCACCTCCCCCCTAATGAGTGTATACGCCCCTTAATGCTGATTAGCTACAAGTGTGTTCTGGTGCTCTGTCCGATCCACTTTAAACAGTGTTTCTCAGAAATCACTTCCTGCACCTTTAAGAATAAAACTGTATAGTAAAACGTGAGAAGATATTATATAAGGAAAGTTGTTTTAGGAGGCAGAGGAAATGTTTATATTTTGATTAAAATCATATGAAACAATAATTATGAATTGTGCACAATAAGACTAGGATTTACATTAAATATGTGCATTAAAAAAGGTTCATTTTGATTTCATGTTGACCTTAACCTTTACAGTTCTGGGCTAAAAGCATCAGGTTACAGTTTCTTTGCTTGATCATAAGTGCTGAGATGAATCTGCTGGTATGAAGGTACCTTTATGGTTTCAGGTGGCACTCCTGGATCAGGTGCTTTCTCCAAATATGTGGTTAAATCTTGGTCCACGTGTTCAAAGACCAAAGTTAGTTTGGTTTCCCGGTCAGTCCTGGAAACTGTGCATACGTCAAACAACCTAGATGAGGGAAAAGCATAATCAAGAACACTTTCATTAAAAGCTGTTTGAGTGTTTAAGTATCACCTTTGACAAGTTCATATAATACATTTGAATGGCATATGCAATATGATTTTACAATATGATCTTCGATGAGGAGTTCAAAGGAGCAGAAACCTTCTACAAAAAGACAAGCTTATACTGTCCTCAAGCTGACATTGGCAAGACCTTTCAATGCAAGAGGGCCAAATCCCAAAACTAAAATTGGTCTACAAGGACATAGATGCATGCTATATCACAAGATAAGATATTTGACAGAAGGGGATGAGTTCTCAAATTTCGAAGATAATCACTTGCGAAGATAATGAATTATCCCTGACTTTTAGTGACAGACAAAGTCAAGTATCCTTAATCTACGAAAAGATTCTTTCATGGTAAGTTACCCGATCCCATGACATCATAAACTGAACTTCTCCAGGAAACGCTTCTGCTGGAATCCAGATTGTGCCTCCACAATGAAGCCTCTTAACCAACAAAACATATGGCATGAATAATATTCTCATTATAAGCATTGAGAGGTTGCCTGCACTTTCACAGCATTCCAAACACACGACCCTATAGGAGTCCCTACATCCTTTAGTGTTTAATTTAAAACAAGTTTCTTCTTGCATTCTCTTCTCCACTTTGCACTCTACAAAAATATACTTTATGTACTCAAAAATACATTGGGGTTCAAAAGTCTGGAACCCCAATGAAAGAACAGTTTTAAGTGGATGAGAAATAGGTCACTAATCAAATGTGCAAATTTATGGCACAAATCATGTTCTTCCATTGAACCTCAAGATACACTTTGGATCATTTCAAATCATGCTGAAGAACATGATCATCAGGTTTTTTTGACAAGTTCATGCACCTCAAACGCTGTTGTCAATAATGCAAAGGGGAAAAGCAAACTGACAACCTATACATGAAAAAGATTCATCTGCATCCATGGACGAATTACAAACCACCAAAATTTACATTTGCAATCCAGACCTTGTCTGGTCTAGTCAAAAGAATGAAGTGCGCATGTTCAGCAGCTTTTAGTGCGCAATGCTCCATGCCAAGGTTAAGGCCTTGAGTTAGGCCAGCCAATGACGTGAGTTCTGTCATCAATTGAATGTAGATAAGCCCTTCAATCCATTAGTTGCAAGAACTCTCCTGATAGGGACATCGGTGATTTTCCACCTCCCCATTTTGACATTCATAAGCTACCAAGCTAAAAAAGAAAAAAGTCAACACACATTACCAAAACAATACAAGACGACCTTGATGCCAGACACAGACAATGAGGAATTAAAATGCATCTATTCGCTGTCGAGAAAGACGGCCGACTGCTCACAGATATTTGCGCAACAATGGTTTCACATCTGCACATAAAGGTCAACAATGGATATCGTTTCAGTTGCCCAGGAAAGGTGAATTGTCAGAGAGGTGCACGCGTCAATGGTACCATTTGCATTTGACAATCTAATTATCAAAACAATGGGACCCGCATAGCTGTTCCTTGCAGACATCCTAATCCTAAATGTTTGGGTTGACTAGATGATCTTTTGCAGAAGGTGCTTAGCTTTTTTAACATGTTTATACATTGGAAAGATTACTTATTTAATCATTATGGTGGCTAGTGATTGACAGATATGGTTGCATCAGGGGCCAATGGTGATAATATTGCAAAAGATTTGCATGAATGCTCAAATTAAAGTAACTCTAAATCATATTTACTCACAATTCAATAAAAAAATCTGAAAACTACTCATTGCTCTTAAATTAGCATGACTATCATCCAACGCCAGTAATCTCAAATTGCCCAATATATCAGTCTATTGTGAATTTAATTACAAGCTCCCCACACTTGAGTTATTTCAGTACCTGAGAAAACCCACACATTGCTCCATAACAAAACAAACTGATGGAGATTAATCCACCAAATTTTGCAGTTAGCTTCAATTGGAAAAAACGTGTCTTGTTAGGGGAGTGTCTTCGAAGTTCTTCGGGGATCTCCCTTGAACAAGGGTCGATGAGGGCAAAATGATGTGACAGGAAATAACGGGTGTGAAATGCCTACACACTAGAAATCATTCTGGTGAAGTGTTTTAAAGGAACGTGTGACAGCTGCCATGCTATCTCGCCTATTACTAGATCTCCCGTTTACATGACCGCCAGTACTTAAAGTCGGCATGAAACTGAAGTTGCTATAGTCTTTTCTTCACTATTGTGATGTATAGCTGAGGGAATTGGCTTCTTGAACAAGAAAAAAAATGTAGGAGGGGACTTCATTTTGTACATTGGGGACTGATTGGATCATTGTGGTTACGTTTAGATGCCATATTGAATTTGATGTAGATGAAAACAAGGATGTGAGGGATAAATTTGTGGTACTTACAATGGCAAACACTGTATAAAGGTCCTAGACCACATAATTTTCACAACTAGTGTTGTCAAAAGTATTGACAGTGACATCAAGTCGTTATTGAAATTTTAAAAACGTGACGCTTTGAGCGCTGTTGAGCGGATTCGTAAACACCTCCGATTAGCAATTGTGTTCATGCGCTAAACCTGTCTGTGATTGGCTACAATGATCAACACTTCAAAAACATGTTGTAAATAGACATCAATGATGGTCTTCACCGAGCGCTTACACAGATACACATGGGAGTGTTTGAAAGCAGGCGTCTATCAGCAGACCGGCGTTTCAAACGCTCCTGTTCTCGCTTTCAAGATGCTTTTAAATTCAAACACTCCCGTGCATTGATCATTGTAGCCAATCACAGAATATCTGATGAGCACATGAACACAAAGGCCAATCAGAGGTGTTTACGAATCCGCTCAACAGCACTCAAAGTGTCACATTTGTAAAATTACAGTACCAACTTGGTATCGTGGTCGGTACTTTTGACAACTCTACTCACAACTTTCAAAACCGTTTTATTGAGTTTTTGTCTAATGAAAGTTGTCAGCTGAAAAATATATGTTGTTAAACAACAGTGCAATACATTGAACGCACTGTTCTTCTGTCCGTCACAGCCTCGCTTTTATTCCTGTCAAAACTTAAATATGACACTACCCTGATTAAGTTCTATTGCTGCGATGTCATGTGAATGACAGGATTTTGAGTGAAATACCCTCTGATATCAGCAAACATATTTAAAGGTGCCATAGAATGCTTTTTCACAAGATGTAATATAAGTCTAAGGTGTCCACTGAATGTGTCTGTGAAGTTTCAGCTCAAAATACCCCATAGATTTTTTTTTTATAAATTTTTTTTAACTGCCTATTTTGGGGCATCATTAAATATGCGCCAGTTCAGGCTGCTTCCCCTTTAAATCCTCGCGCTCCCCGCCCCCTGAGCTCGCAACTCTATAATACATTGCATAAGGTTCACACAGCTAATATAACCCTCAAAATGGATCTTCACAAAATGTTTGTCATGCATGCTGCATGCATGCATCAGATCATATGAGTATAGTATTTATTTGGATGTTTACATTTGATTCTGAATGAGTTTGATAGTGCTCCGTGGCTAACGGGCTAAAGCTACACTGTTGGACAGATTTATAAAGAATGAAGTTGTGTTTATGAATTATACAGACTGCAAGTGTTTAAAAATTAAAATAGCGACGGCTCTTGTCTCCGTGAATACAGTAATAAACTATGGTAACTTTAACCACATTTAACAGTACAGTAGCAACATGCTAACGAAACATTTAGAAAGACAATTTACAAATATCACTAAAAATATCATGTAATCATGGATCTTGTCAGTTATTATTGCTCCATCTGCCATTTTTCGCTGTTGTCCTTGCTTGCTTACCTAGTCTGATGATTCAGCTGTGCACAGATCCAGACGTTAATACTGGCTGCCCTTGTCTAATGCCTTGAACATGAGCTGGCATATGCAAATATTGGGGGCGTACATATTAATGATCTGTTGATGATTATGTTGAGATTCGCCTGTTCTTCGAAGGTCTTTTAAACAAATCAAATTTACATAAGGAGGAAACAATGGTGTTTGAGACCCTCTGTCATTTCCATGTACTGAACTCTTGTTATTCAGCTATGCCAAGGTAAATTAAATTTTCAATTCTATGGCACCTTTAATATTGTGGGGTATAAAAACATACAGGAAATGAAACTACTCATATGAGGAATAATGTTATTTTCATTTTCTTAACAACATTCTGGATGTGATTAATGTCCTCTGCATCAGTCCTTTAATCACTGGTTTGTTTTAAAAAATTATAATATCAGGGTTGTCTGCTTGTAATATGTCCAACTTTCAAACAAACCTACACCCTAGCAGGAAACGCATATAACAAGAGGAAGTATGTGAAGTTATCATTTATAAACAAAATAAAACAGGACCCCCCTGCCCTCCCCTTCCCTTCCTTTACCTGACCACATTGGGATGCTCAAAGGACTCCAGCTGCCTCAGCACCGCCACCTCGCGGATTGTTGACAGCGGCATTCCCTCTTCCTCGGTCTGCACCCGAACTCTTTTCAGGGCTACAAAGCGGCCCCCGTTCTTCAAGTCCCGTGCTTTGTACACCTTTCCATATGCACCTTCGCCGATCTCAGCCACCGGCTCATATTGTTGGGCTAAGCTCTCTTTGTCCATTTTTTTTTTCTCACACGGCGAGGTACTGCGGGGAATCCCGAAACGTGACGAGCGCGCGGATATTTCACAAAGGCATTATTGGGAGAGCGGCGCTGGCACGTGCACTGCCTGTAGAGCGCGAGCACAAAAGGAGGCAGAGGTAAACACCAATGTGATCAAAGTTAAATCAAAGCTTATCTAAGAACTAAAGATAACAGATATGTGTCTTAAACCATAAATATACAACATACACAAAGCTAGTTAAGCCGCTTTTATAGCCAAATATAAAGAAAAGTCAAGTTAATATATCAACATAGCTATATCTGGAGTCCACACAGTAATAAAGAATGTGGGTGAATGATGTCTCGAATAATATAAAAGAAAAAACTTTTAAAAGGTCTAGTTTTGGCACATTTGCTAAATTCTTATAATTTCAACCTTTGCATTCAAGTTGGTTTCATACCATAGGCTACAAATCATAAAGCTTAATCAAGTGGCATTACCATCAAGAAAAAAATATATACTTTGCAGCTTGAATATGTCATGTGATTGTATACAGCTTAATCATTTTCAAAGAGTGTTTATATTTTCAAGTGTCCTTTTTTTCCCCACAAATATTTTTCAAGTCAAAAATATGAAAAGTTATTTTTTTTTACTCAATTTGACTTGAACAAAACGTGCTTTTTCATTTAAAAGTCAATATGTACATTTATTAATAATAATAATGACAGTTATGCGTCTATACAGGGGACCTCACTGTGACATCATTTCCTGATTTATAGTTTTTTCGTGTCACATGACAACAAAATGGCTTCTTGCATGCTGGTTAGACCACATTGACAGTTTTTTTTTTTTAAATCAATCAATCAATAATAAGCCTACTGTAAAAAACACAACTTTAAATAGTCTAAATAATTCAAAATACTAAAAAATAGTAAAAGTAAATAGTAAGCTAAAATTGTCTTTTAACAGGACTTTTCCTCCAGAACAGTTAGACCACCCTGACGTTTTTTTATTTTAAGCCCCACAAATATAGAGACATATATATTACTCAAAGTAAAAATGATTTTAAATATATAATCAAATTTATTTAAATAAAATAATATCAAAATAACATCACCACAGCGTTTAATTCAGAAGTTAACGTTCAACACAGGAAAAAAAAAACTATTTAAATCATGATTTGCATTTTTTTATTATTTTTTTAATAACTTGAACTTCTTCACGTCACTAACACAGAATTACTCGTTAACCTTTGAGTCAACTCAGGTGTGCTTAATATAACTCGTCTCCGTACAGTAAGCGATTGCAATAAAGTCAAGTTTTGAATCTAACACGTGCGCTTATTGTCAATAAAAGATAAACGATCTGAGCTTTCTAATGACAAGTCCTACTCTTCTTTGTGCCACACAGCCTTGAGCACGTGGTAATCTACTGATTGCATTGTTTAGCTGTGCATATCAATAAACTCTGGAACTAAAGCGCCTACTTTTGCTTACTCTAATAAACCATCTCGCGTGCGTGCATGCGCGTACAAACGCGCAATGAACGTCCAATGATATAAGTAACACAAGTGAATAGGAGTTTGGCCAGTATAGTTACCCCGTTTGTTAGCCTATATTCCTCCCGGAGAGTCGCGTCATTCATAAACTTCAGTAACTTTCCCAGCGTCTCCACACGCATCACAGCTCGTGCAGTGTCCTCGCAACGGGCCACACAGGTAGTCGGATGGTGCACGCGCTAAGCCCCATCTCCCAGCAGTACCACTGCAACAGCAGATCAAGTAAAAGAACGTCTGATCGGTCCCTCAAGAAAGCAGAGTGTATACAAAAAAGTGACTGATTTTCATCGATCTGCTGTGGCCGTCCTTCCCCCTTTATGTTTTTCCCATCTATGCAGGAATATGCAGCGTGTGTGTGTGCTCGGTCTCCTCCTCGCTTTCCCACGCTGGCTGAATGTGCCTTGACCCCCTTCAGAGCAGTTTGACACAGAGCAGGAGCGTTTCCGCATTCCTCACCGACTACAAAGACTAACCGCCTCCTCTTGCTTTCTCCCTGCCTGCTCGCTCCTTCACCATTCATACTGCTTTTTTGTTTTTGTCTCGGTGTCAAAACGGGATCACCGCGGGGGAAAGAGCTGGGACGCGGAAAGGTTATTGGATGCATCTAATGGAAACTTTGTGGATCTGAAAATCCACATTAGTGAGGCAACGGATGACCTCTTCTAAATAATGCATACAGTAAATTTACCTTATCAATAACTGCACTGCAATCTTGAATCGCATCATTGGTTTTCTTTAACGTGTTAAATCAGGTTGGTAAAAATAAAGCTTTTGCACTGCGGATTGATAAGCTGAGATGCACCAAATGTGTATGTTTTATAGGGGGAAATGCTACAGTAAAAACTTTATTAGTCATAAACATACAGTAGTTTAACAGGAAATTGCATGTAATTTTACTATAAAGGTTATAAATTGCATAAAATATTGTTTCTTTGTGAATGAAAAATGATGGTAAATAATTTATCATTTTAGCAGATATGTACATTTATTGAGTTTTATGTTACATATTATGATGTTTAGTGCATTATTTTACTGTCACATGTGTTGGTAAAACAGCTAAATCTATTCACAAGTTGTTGGACACTGTTTATGCATCTATTTTGTCACCTACAAGTTCGATTAAGCCATCAAAATATGAGGTAAATAGTTTTTTTTTTTTTCATATTTTAAATAAGAGGGAAGAAGAAAACTTGGTTAAAGTATTTATCTGACAAAATTATTTGGTAAAAAAGGACAAACTACAGTACCAGTATTTATTTAATTATACAAAAAAATAAAAAAAATACATAGAAAAACAAAAAGCTCACAGTGACTACGATATAATCAGTTATTAATATTTCAGTGGTTCTCTTGTTTTCGCATGTGTTCATAATTTCTTTGTATGACAGCCAGACAAAAAATTGTCCTCACATTATCAGAAATAAAACAATTTACTCCAGTCACAACTACGCAATATGCTTACAAAATCTTTTAGCAAATTTTTAAATTTGTAAAGATGTCAATTTTCCTAAGCCAGACATCACTTTTGACCACTAATGTATATATATATATATATATATACATACATACATACACAGGCCACTTTTTTTAGGTACACCTGTTCAACTGCTTGTTAACGCAAATATCTAATCAGCCAATCACATTTCAGCAATTGCATTTAGGTTTGTAGATATATCTGCTGAAGTTCAAATTGAGTTTCAGTATGGGGAAGAAAGGTGATTTATGTGACTTTAAACGTGCCATGGCCAGACTGTTGGTGCCGTTGGTGCCAGACTGGCTGGTCTGAGTATTTCAGAAACTGATGATCTTCTGGGATTTTCATGCACAACTGTCTCTAGGGTTTACAGAGAATGATCCAAAAAAGGGAAGATATCCAGTGAGCAGCAGTTCTGTGGACTAAAATGCCTGGTAGATGCCAGAGGTCAGAGGAGAATGGCCAGACTGGTTCGAGCTGATAGAAATACAACAGTAACTTAACCACTCGTTACAGCCGAGGTCTGCAGAAGAGCATCTCTGAACACACAACACATCCAACCTTGAAGCAGATGGGCTACAGCAGCAGAAGACACACCGGGTGCTACTCCTGCTAACTGAGGTACAATTCACACAGGCTCAACAAAATTGGGCAACAGAAGACTGGAAAAACGTTGCCTGGTCTGATGACACTTGATTTCTGCTGCGACTTTCAGATGTTATGGATTTTTGTCGTAATCAGGCTGGTGGTAATGGTATGGAGTGTATTTTCTTGGTACCAATCGAGTGTCATTTAAACGCCACAGCCTACCTGAATATTGTTGCTGACCATGTCCATCCCTTCATGACCACAGTGTACCCATCTTCCGATGGTTACTTACAGCAGGATAACACACCATGTCACAAAACTCAAATCAACTTAAGCCGGTTTCTTGTACATGGCAATGAGTTCACTGTACTCAAATGACCTCCACAGTCAGCAGATCTCAATCCAATAGAGCACTTTTGGGATGTGCTGGAACAGGAGATTCACTTCATGGATGCACATCCGACAAATCTGCAGCAACTGCGTGATTCTATTGTGTCAATATGGACCAAAATCTAAGAGGAATGTTTCCAGGACCTTGTTGAATCTGAATTAAGGCAGTTTTGAAGGCAAAAGGGGGTCCAAACCGATGCATGGTGTACCTAATAAAGTGGCCGGTAAATGTATGCGTGTTTGTTCCACTGAAAGGCTTTTTTCATTTTATATTTTATTTCAAAGCCATATGAAAGCCAGGTTCCTCTATTGCACTTTAAAACAAAAAGAAGTCAATCAGGCAGAGAATATGGGTGAATCTTCCTAAATGAACTGTATAGTGGGGGGGCTTTGTGGTTCGATGAGGTGAATGAGTCTGCTCGTCTTCAGTATTCAGAGAAACCGAACGCTTGTTGATTTGAGTGAGAGCAGTTCGGCATGGGGGCAGATGATGAGTTTGAAGTAGGTTTGTCTGCCAATACAGTTTCCCCATGCATGCCCCCTCTTGTCAACTTAAAATTCAACTTTTTTGCATCACAAAGCACACTTTACACACAATGGGCTCTAAACCAATAACTGCAAAGGCTTCCCTGTACATTTATGCATCATGATTGTTCATTTTAAATGAGCTCTGAGAGCCATTTCCCAGATTGAATACATTACGATGCATACACATGCTTATTAGGCAGTGAAAAACAAAACAATTAAATTGGTTTGTGTGTGGTATGCTCACTGTCCTTTGAGCCATGCCAAAGTAGTCATTTTGAAAAAGAAGAAACAGTTGCACGTTCTGTGCGAGACGGATGTCATAAAACAAGACTCAGATGAGTCACTGAATGGATACATAAAATAAGACTGCAGAAAATATGATCAAAATGTTTAACATTAAATCATTCTTGGGGACAAGCACGCTGTTTTAACGTTTGTCTTTATGTGTAAGGATGAAAAGGAATTTTGTGGTTGAGATAATTATCTCTTACCAAGGCATTTTAATTGTCTCCCAGTAAAAGCTTTAATGGTTTATGAAAACAAACACATGCTTCAAATCAAAAGTGAACAATTTAGGGCGAATATGTAAATGCGGTGAGAATTTCCTGTTTTTTACTTCTAAAAGAACTATTTTTCAGTGACTCTTTGGACACCCTTCACAATATTCATGTTTATATTGTGTATTATGAACAAGGTAAAGGTCGCACAGTACTGCATAAAAGCATCAGGAGATGCGAATTCTGTTGCCTCGCTAATGTTAAAGCTTTCCGGCTTTTGGGATTTGAGGTTTTAAATAGAGAAAGTATATATACCATTTGTTGCACGAGTTCAATCGTCTTATGTGTCTTTTTGCATATGCTTTGCTTATCGTTACAATGACTGGATGAAAGGGTCCAATCATACACTATCAGTGCTTTTTAAATGACAATCTCTGCGGTTATTTGAGAAGCTTGAGTGGCAGATGGGGATCAGTCTGTCTATGTAAGAGAGACTCTCTCCATTGGAGAACAGGTGACATTCTACCAGATTACCTTTCCACCCCATACACTTCTGACCAGACACCAGTCGGCCCGACAGCAGCCTTGCAGATCAGCTTTCTCAAATCAGATTCAGCCACACATGGAGGCAGCATTTGTGAAAGTGATCTCGATAGTCCTCATGTTACTCTTAGTCGATTCACTGTCCCCTCACTGCACAGAATAACTGCTGACCACACCCGAAATGCAGCATCTGTGTGTGGTTTGTTAATGATAAAACAACCTTATGTTTGCTTTACATCTATGCATGAAGGAGATTACATTACATTACACCAAAAAGCATTACTCTCTGACCAATGACAGTAGAAAGACATTTCGAAAATGCCTGCGTTTTTTAGTTTGTTTTTGTCCATAAAATTAAAGTCAAATGGTCCAGTGATGTTGTTTTGGAACCACTGACTTTCATAGTTTGGACAAAAACAGCTACTAAATTCTTCAAAATATCTTCTTTTGTGTTCCTCAGAAGTTGTAGATTTGGATTTTATGTGCTCATCAAGGCTGCATTTATTTGATCAAAAATACAGTAAAAACAGTAATGTTGTGAAATATTATTACCATTCAAAATAACTGTTTTCTGTTTTAATATATTTTAAAATGTAATTTATTTCTGTGATGCAAAGCTGAATGTTCAGCATTAATACTCCAGTCTTCAGTATCACATGATCCTTCAGAAATATATGCTGATTTGCTCCTTAAATTTTTTTTCTTATTATTATCAATGTTTAAAACAGTTTCATATTTTTGGGAAAACTGTGATGTAGGTTTTTTTTTTCAGGATTCTTTGAAGAATAGAAAGTTTATTTGAAACTTTTGTAACATTTTGAATGTCTTTACTGTCACTTTTGATCAATTTTATGTTGTCCTTACTGAATAAAAGTATTAATATATATTAAAAAACACCATACAAGTACAATGTGCTCTGATTGGTCGGATGGACCAATGTGTTGTGATTGATCAACACGCCCCTTACCATAACCACAAGTTTTAACGCATTACTAATGCAACTCAACCAGGCCTGCCCCTTTTTTGCATATGCCTCGGATGGGAATTATTTAAATGAGGAATATTGTGAAAACTCAAAACTACAATCGATGCGTTTCAGGGCGTTCAGAAACACACTGATATAGAGAATAACTCCTTTTGAAATGACTTTGTAACTTTGCATACATTTTTCATGCTCAAACAGAAACATTACACACTAAAGAAAGTTGAAAATGTAAAAAAAAAAAAAAAAGAGAGAGAGAAAAAAGCATAGGACCACTTTAAATACACTTATAATTAGGAAATTTGAAAGCGATTAAATGATGTGAAAGAACCAGTACTCTCTCATATGAAACATCTGCTCTGAACATCTCCATTCAATCTCAGCATCAGGCACAGAGACAATGCTCAGTTGTTTTTCCATGTTGGATTGATTTTTCATCTTTTTTTCCCCTTTTTTCTCTCCCTCTTCACTAAAGTCCGGTCCAGGCAGCTAGTAAAGCCTTCCCCGGCACAGGCCCCTTAAGACAAGACTCTTTCTGTTGAGCATTTCCATGGAAACCAAGTAACTAACTTGAGGAGGAACATAAAAACTTGCTTTTTTGGAGAACGGAGGAACACCTGCCACCTCTGCAAATGGAGGGCCGAACACACAGCGCTTTTACACATCATACAGAACACACTTTCACTGGCTCTCAATGAGACCCTCACATCTGTTATCACTTACATGAATAGCCATTTATCAGTGATTTGTGAGGGGACTGTGCGCTGGCGGAATAAACATCGTAAGGATATCCCATAGATCTCAAAGCTTTCACTGTCGCAGTGGAGAATCAATGCTAACGCTGTGTTTTGTGGCAGATCAGAATTTATGTTCTTAGCAGAAGCTTCCTCAGCACAGGAAATTGCGTATATTGTGATGATTACATCAGCATTTGGGGCTAAACGCAGTAACGATGTTGCATTAGTACTGTTTAAACATGAAAAAGACAGCCAGTCCATACCGTGCTGACTCATGCGTATCTGGTGTTTTTCAGGGGGGACTGTAATGATACAAATAGTGACTGAAATTTTCTGCTTCTCCTTCCCAATGCACTTCTACCACAGACCCGTGACGAGGGGCCTTTAAGGGTCAACACATCGCTGGCTGTGAGTAAAGAGTTCTGGAAAGTATCAAGAGCTTTCTTGATTTGTTCATTAACAGCATTAATCATTAACTGAGGTGCCATTGTCCCAGGCCAGCTGTCTACTGTTTATTCGGCTCCGAGCCTTGGGTTAGCAGAGCTCACACAGAGCTGCCCCTTAAACTGTCTAAACTGACAGCTGCTCCTCACATTCATGTGAAAATGAAGCACTGTTCCAAAACCAGGGTACGTTTGTGTTTGGAGAAATTCAGATGTATACTGTACATCATTTCATAGGCTATGAATGACTGTGAGAGTTCATTTGGGGTCAGTTAAGGTGCAGTGCTGGGTAGGTTACTTACAAATTGTAGTGCATTAGTGATTCCAAATTCCATGACGAAAAAATTTAGTTAGTAACGTAAAAAACATTTTAGGTAATGTAATCCGACTACTTTTTGACTACTTTTAGATTACTTTTGACCTAAGTTGTTCATTCAACATTGAATTGAATAGGATAATATTGTACCATATTTATATAAAAATACAAAGAGAAAGAAAATATATTTCATTCTTTGTTAAAAAACATGAAAACAGATTATGCGGCTGGTGTTCGTGAAGGAACTGCAGGGGGTTTGTGAGTTTAATGAAAAGCTAATAATTAAAGGTGCAGTACGTAAAATTTTCTGTCCGCTAGAGGTCGCTAGAGGCCAATTCAAAACAAGTAGCTTAATGACGCCAATTTTGGGCGCGGAATCTTGGGACATGTGGTCTTCAACTCACAAGCCGGTGGAAAATTATAGGGATAGGACTCAGAAATCATGTTCATGGATGCGATTATTAACGTTACTGTAGTATGAAGCAGAGCAGGAGCGAGTGTTGTGGGAGCTGAAAGAGGCCGCTGGAGCGACTGCGCAACACACGCTGCGAGGAGCGGAACTTTTATTATGCCACAGTCGCCGGCGCCGCTTCCGCTTTTCTGGTCATGAGTATGAGGTAACACAGCTCTGTTTATCATATTAGATACATTTGAGTGTGTTGAAAATGATGTTATAATGTTACTCTGTGCGTTCGCTCAGCGGCTGCTGTGAGACACTGTTGCACACTACAGTAAGCTAGATCGATTCAATATCATATTAAATTCTGGATGGCTTGTGTTGATAAATGGCATGGAATTCATTTTAAAACGTATTGGATGATGGAGAAAATGCTGTATTACTGTCACTAAAAATAAAGCTGCATCTGATTATGCTATGTTAGCTACTTGACAAAATAGTGTTTTTCTCTGAGGCATGGTAAAGCATGGTACTCGCAAAAAATCAAGAAAATTAGATTTAAACAATAAGACTAAACAAGACTAAGTTATAAGTTATAAGACTAAGCTATATAACAATAATTCGTTTTCTGTCTATAAATATATCAAAACAGTTGTTTCCTTGTCTAATAAAACATGTACTAAAGCGTCTTTGGTGTTTCCATGGTTTCTACAAAATAAAACCCGGAAACCGAGGGTAACGCGGGTATAACACAATTGACAGGCGACTCCTCACACGTCTCGGAGCCTTGGTTAAAACTGCAATTTCCTCATGATTTACAAATAGTTGGAAACATTTGGGATATTGTAAGTACTCAAGTGAACAAAATATATAACACTGGCCTAGTGGTTTTTGGATATTTTACTACAAAATGCTTACATATTGCACCTTTAATTAGCTGAAAACATAAAAAAGAAGAAGAATTGGGGAGAATCAATAAATTATGAATCATTTAATCAATAAAATAGTAACTATAGTCTGATTAAGAGTATTTTAAAATGTAATATATTCTAATTACAACTAAGTACTTAATTTTTGGAATCTGATTACTTAAAGGGTAAGTTCACCCAAAAAATTTAATTCTGTCATTTATTACTCACCCTCATGCCGTTCCACACCCGTAAGACCTTCGTTAATCTTCAGAACACAAATTAAGATATTTTAGTTGAAATCCGATGGCTCCGTGAGGCCTCCATAGGGAGCAATGGACTCTTCCTCTCTCAAGATCCATAAAGGTACTAAAAACATATTTAAATCAGTTCATGTGAGTACAGTGGTTCAATATTAATATTATAAAGCGACAAGAATACTTTTAGTGCACCAAAAAAACAAAATAACGACTTATTTAGTGCTGGCCGATTTCAAAACACTGCTTCAGGAAGATTCAGAGCACAAATGAATCAGTGTGTCGAATCATGATTCAGATCGCGTGTCAAACTGACAACGGCTGAAATCACATGACTTTGGCGCTCCGAACAGCAGATTCGACACACTGATTCATTTGTGCTCCGATGCTTCCTGAAGCAGTGTTTTGAAATCGGCCATCACTAAACAAGTCGTTATTTTGTTTTTTTTGGCACTCCAAAAATATTCTCGTCGCTTTATAATATTAATATTGAACCACTGTATTACTCACATGAACTGATTTAAATATGTTTTTAGTACCTTTATGGATCTTGAGAGAGGAAGTGTCCATTGCTCCCTATGGAGGCCTCACGGAGCCATCGGATTTCAACTAAAATATCTTAATTTGTGTTCTGAAGATTAACTAAGGTCTTACGGATGTGGAACGGCATGAGGGTGAATAATAAATGACAGTATTTACATTTTTGGGTGAACTAACCCTTTAATCCAGATTACATCATGTAATCAGTTACCCAACACTTTGTGACTCTCAAACTCTTCAGCTGAGAGAAGTGATTATTAATTTGCTTTACTGTATAATAAGTAGGGTTGGGGAATGTATAGGCTATATGGATACCGAGTAATGAACGATATCGATAGCATTGTTAAAATCCTAAACTGACCTTTTTATTTATCCAAGGTAAAAAAGGATCATGTCCTGAAATAATGGTAAGAAAACACGTCCCTCTGTTCAGTTTACATCGCGGGCTGCACGCAATATTTCAATTTCATATTTCCATTCAGTTCAGTACTGTGTTGTGTTCATTTTAAGGTGAATATATTTTTATCTGTTGCATTTTACTGTAGGCATTTGTATGCCACTTGTTACATCTGTTTTGCAGAATGCTACTTCAAATATTTACTTAGAAGCAACCAACATAGTGAAGGAAGTGTCATTTTCTTTGTGTAAGATGAGTGCAAGATATCCGATGTTGTCGCTTAGCAACAGCTTTGCTTTTGCTTGCTTTGTCAACAATGACATTCCAGTGGAAACTGTGGTTCTCATCATATTCTCACTTACTTTGTGTTATCGCTTTGTCACTACCCTTATTGTGCAATATGCCAAGTAACCACACTGCATAAATATTGTAGTCATAAATTCATATAGTCCTTTATAGTTTTGTCCTTTATGAATGCCATAAAAGGAAATAAAGGATCATTTTATCTTAAAGACTTTGATTGGGCCTTTGAATGTGCCGCTACCGGTACTTTGATTTAAATTTGCATAATCATTATACAATGCATAATGCAGTGCCAGTTTTTCTCCAATCATCATGCCTCCCATGAGACTTGAATGATTTACCTGCGTGAATAAGGTTTAAGAGATCTTTTTTCAAAATAATAAAACCACATGTTTAGAAATCTATCATATTTACATGAATCATGGTCGTGTTAACCACAGAATGTAACATTGAACCTTTTGGTGAAGCAATATGTGTGTGTGCCGTTAAATTAGTCCCATCTGGCTTGTCTTTTAAATAATTTGGTGACAGAGTAAACACATGAGCCAAAATACCTCTGGCTCTTTCTGTCTGGCAGCTAACGCATGCATGCTGCATATTTGGAAAACCATGTCTTTTGATTACATCACATGAGTGCAAACTTGCCCTGGCTTCCCTCTGAGTATTTTCATCATCTCTTGATCCACTCAGTCTGTGAGGGAGGAGAACAACACGTGAGTTGTGTGAGTGCATGAGGAAGGTCAGGTGGGTAGTTGCATTGCATTTACCACAGCTGAGCAAAATTACTTGACTTGACAGAATGATTTATAGCAGCTACAGTTCTCAAATCTCAGCTACCTCAGAAAGACATGAACTGTTTTACCTCCAATCTCTTGAATATGACATCATATTGTGGGCGTTTGGAGGGACTGTGGACACGTCCCACTCTTTCCAAGTGAACAACAGCCCTCTTGTACCTCTGGTAATTCTGTTGTAATAATAATAATAAAAACAGTCAGGTCAATCCATTAAAATCTATGGGCTCTGATCTAGCTGTAGAAGAGTGGTTTGGTTCAAATGAGTGGCGTGGAAAACTGACCAGTCTTCATGCTGTCAAGCTGACCAATTTTCAAACCAGTCTTCTCCAGACCAAACAACAATGACATCATTTGAGATCATAATGTGGCTCTTTAAAACTCAGCTCTACAGAACTACAGCCGAGAAGTGTCAGTGCTAAACACTTTAGGGAACTGTAAATTTTTTTTTTAAATAACCCATTGCCCTTTACACTTGTCATGAAATGGAAGTTGATATAGTTTTTTTTCCCCCTATTGTGACATATATCTGAGTGAAACGGCTTCTCAGACAAGAAAAAAAATGTAGGACGGAACTTGATTTTGTCCACTGGGAACTGATTGGATGGTTGTGGTTTGCTGTTGCTGTGATGTCATGTGAGAGACAGGTTGTCCTGCCCTCACACCAGTAAACATGTCATCAGAGAAGAGATGTCGCTGCAAGATTTAAAAAAAAAAAAAATGATGTGAACAGATAATTTATAATAAATACTGCAATATTCCATAAAAAAAGTATTTTAAAGGTGCGGTAAGCAATTTCTGAGAGTCATTGTTGAACACTGTTGATATTTGAAACCCCAAAAACCTCACTTCATTGCTCCGTCCGCAAAATGCACAAACACGCAAAATAAAGCGGATAACAAATGACAAGGAAGAACAAATAAAAAGGTACACAAGTATAAACAACACTCTAAAAAATGCTGGGTTAAAAATAACCCAAGTTGGGTTAAAAATGGACAAACCCAGCGACTGGGTTGTTTTGACCCAGTGGTTCGGTTACATCTTTCACAAGCTGTAATATAAGTCTAAGGTGTCCCCTGATTTTGTCTGTGAAGTTTCAGCTCAAAATACCCCATAGATTTTTTTTTAATTAATTTTTTTGGGGGCATCATTAACTATGCACCGATTCAGGCTGCGGCCCCTTTAAATCTCGCGCTCCCCGCCCCCCGAGCTCTCGACTGTAATACAGTGCATAAACAAAGTACTCACATGTGAGTATAGTATTTATTTGGATGTTTACATTTGATTTTGAATTAGTTTGATAGTGCTACGTGGCTAAAGCTAACATTACACACTGTTGGAGAGATTTATAAAGAATGAAGTTGTGTTTATGAATTATACAGACTGCAAGTGTTTAAAAATGAAAATAGCGACGGCTCTTGTGAATACTTTAACCACATTTAACAGTACATTAGCAACATGCTAACGAAACATTTAGAAAGACAATTTACAAATATCACTAAAAATATAATGTTATCATGGATCATGTCAGTTATTATTGCTCCATCTGCCATTTTTCACTATTGTCCTTGCTTGCTTACCTAGTCTGATGATTCAGCTGTGCACAGATCCAGACATTAATACTGGCTGCCCTTGTGTAATGCCTTGATCATGAGCTGGCATATGCAAATATTGGGGGCGTACATATTAATGATCCCCACTGTTACGTAACAGTCGGTGTTATGTTGAGATTTACCTGTTCTTCTGAGGTCTTTTAAACAAATGAGATTTACATAAGAAGGAGGAAACAATGGTGTTTAAAACTCAGTGTATGTCTTTTCCATGTACTGAACTCTTGTTATTCAACTATGCCAAGGTAAATTCAATTTTTGATTCTAAGGCATCTTTAAATGTTTGCCCAACCTGCTGGGTAGTTTTATTTAACTCAACTATTGTTTAAAAATTACTGTATTACTTGTTTAAAATGAACCCAATATAGGTTGGAAATTATGTTTAATAAATTAACATTTATTAATATGTTTAATAAATAATAATTAAATAATAAACATTTGTTAAATCGCTTAATAATAAATGTTTACCTTTAGATTATTACTGTTGCCTCTAGTAATTATGTGTCTGATTGTTAATTTCCAAACTATTTGGGGTTCATTTTAGCCATATAGTATTTTTTAAACAATAGTTGAGTTAAATAAAACTGCCCAGCAGGTTGGGCAAACATTTAACCCAACCACTGGGTCAAAACAACTCAAACGCTAGGATATTTAACCCAACTTGGGTTGTTTTTAACCCAGAATTTTTTAGAGTGAAGCAAGAGTTTGTTGTTAGTCGCCAGTAGCACACACTCAAAAAGTTACTCACATTATTATTTTTTTTTTATTATTATTATTTATTTATTTATTTTTTTCATTTTTAGGCCTTCCCACTTAGGTCCAGTGATACTCCTCTGACCTTTTCTTTTTTGTAATGTCTCTCCACAATCTCTCTTTCTACAGTCTTCCTTCAAACCCCCCTCTTGCTCACTCTCTCTCCTCCCCCATCATGAGTGGACACTGCTGACTGGCTACAAGTTTATTGTAGTGCTCGGTCCGATCCACTTTCAACAGTGTTTCTCAGAAATCACTTACTGCACCTTTAAGGTTACAAAAATATGCATGTGAGGGATTGGTGCAAAACTGAAAGCTATGGAAAAAACCTGCATTTATCCCAACTTTTACTGTGGAATTCTTGATTTATTAATGCAAAACTTCTGGAATTGGACAACATGGTAATGCTCTGCGAGCTTTGGAGAAGGCCTTCTTGGAGAGAGCGTGGAGCTGCATAGCTGAGTGCAGGATTTGACATCCTTGATTTCCTGTCACTGGCAGTCACATGCCGAGTGTGTGGGCGAGATAGCTGAGTGAAAGTGGAATGCGTTAAAGAGGCGAGGCAGAAGTGCAGACGTCGCCGTCTCTCTCACTCTCACACACATAGACACTACTGTTCTGACTGTGTGAGCCGTTACGAAGTAAAGAATGTGAAGACGTTTTCAGGCAAAGCTGTGCAACAAGGCGGGCAGGCTGAGGCCAAGTACTTAGAGAATGAGGGAAATGTGCTTGATGTGAAGAAAATAAATCACTGATGCACACACATTCCTACTTGAATAATTCATTTATATTCCCATAGTATGTAAATATAAATAAATACAGCACAGAAATTATATATATGTAGCCCATGTGTGTATGTGTATATATATTCTTAGTGAGATGAAGCTCAAAGCCAAAGATTGCTTTGATAGGATGGCTCCGCCCCCTGTCATCCCTTCTAGAGACTCTAGTTATCCCTTCCTCCTTTATGTATATTTTGTTCTTTACCTGCATTTATGAATTGAGTCTCCAAAGCAGCATTTTCTGTGTAGAAAATAGCCATAGATGTCCAAAACTATTTGTCAAGAGGTTTCTGACATTGAGAACATACTTTTAACACAAGTCCTCAGCATTAATCATGCTAAAAAAATAGATATTTTTAATATAATCTAGCTAATGCACATGCTCACTGTAGATTAAACAAAACAAACAAACAAACAGACAATGCCTTTACACTCTTACAAAAAAACAGTTCTTTATTGCGACTTTTCAATATCACAGAAGGTTGTTAATGGAAAAATAATCTTTAGAGCATTAAAATGTTCTTCACACTAAAAAAAAATTGTTTTTAGAATGTTGACTGAAAGGTTCTTCAGTGGCACAGAAATGGTTCTTCTATGGCATCGCTGTGAAACCCTACTTTTTGGAACATTCATTTTAAGAGTGTATCAATAAGATGATTGGCTCTTGTAGTTGAAAGGCTGTAGTTGAAACAGCTGCTATACTGAGTATCATGGTTTCTCCCATTCATCATCTGAATGTTTTTCCATATGCAACAGAGGCAAGCTAGTAATAGCTGTGCAGGTAAACCTCCCTCTCCGGCCCCAAGAGGCACGCTAACAACTGACACTAGAGATTGCGAGCTTTAGCATCCTTTTTAGCGCGACCACCTCACGGGTTCAAATCCCGCTTGGAGTGGATTGAGTAGGACCCGTTACATTTGGTGCAGTGACCCGGATGGGAGTGAGGTTTAGAGGGGTGAGTGTACTGGAGGCTTGCTAGTAAGAGCTGCGCAGGTAAACCTCACTCCCCTGTCCCCAAGAAGCGTGTTAGCAACTGACACTAGAGATTGCAGTCTTTAGCATCCTTGTTATCGTGCCCGTCTTCCATGCCAGAGAAGCCAGTTCGAATCCCACTTGGAATGGGTCAAGTAGGAACAGTTACATTTGGTGCCGTGACCCGGATGGGAGTGAGGTTTAGAGGGGTGAGTATACCAGAGGCTATCTAGTAAGAGCTGCGCAGGTAAACCTCCCTCACCTGGCCTCAAGAAGCACGGTATAGACTGCGTTCTTTAGTGTCCTTGTTATCGTGCCCGCCTTCTATGCCAGAGACGCCAGTTCGAATCCCACTTGGAGTGGGTCAAGTAGGACCAGTTACATTTGGTGCCGTGACCCGGGTGGGAGTGAGGTTTAGAGGGGTGAGTGTACCAGAGGCTTGCTAGTAAGAGCTGCGCAGGTAAACCTCCCTCCCCTGTCCCCAAGAAGCGCGTTAGCAACTGACACTAGAGATTGCAGTCTTTAGCATCCTTGTTAGCGTGCCCACCTCCCATGCCAGAGACGCAGGCTTGAATCCCACTTGGAGTGTGTTGAGTAGGACCAGTTACATTTGGTGCCGTGACCCGGATGGAAGTGAGGTTTAGAGGGCTGAGTGTACCGGAGGCTAGCTAGTAATAGCTTTGCAGGTAAACCTCACTTCCCTGGCCTCAAGAAGCACGGTAGAGACTGCGTTCTTTAGTGTCCTTGTTATCGCGCCCGCCTTCCATGCCAGAGACGCCGGTTCCACTTGGAGTGGGTCAAGTAGGACCAGTTACATTTGGTGCCATGACCCAAGCTAGTAAGAGCTGTGTAGGTAAACCTCCCTCCCCTGGCTCTAAGAAGCACACTAGCAACTGACACTAGAGATTGCAGTCTTTAGTATCCTTGTAAGCATGCCCACCTCTCATGCCAGAGACGCAGGTTCGAATCCCGCTTGGAGTGGGTTGAGTAGATCCAGTAACATTTGGTGCCGTGACCCGGATGAGAGTGCGGTTTAGAGGGTTGAGTGTAATGGAGGCTAGCTAGTAAGAGCTGTGCAGGGAAACCTCACTCTGCTGGCCCCAAGAGGCCCCAAGAAGGCAAAAAAGTGTTAACACACAAGCACTGTACCAAAGCCTTGAATTTTTTCTCATTAGGCAAGATTTTAAGCCATCATAGACTCTCTAAACAATGGCTGTTATGAAAGTTATCCTTAGCAGAGAATGCATTCCCATAATGCACTGCAACAAGCACAGTGAAAAAAAAAATTAACCCAAGATAGTGCACAAAATGAGAATTATATAATAAAGTTCATTCAACAGTGAAAAGTAAAACAAAAAATGTTTAAAATAATTGAATGTGTAATAAATGTGTGAAAATAAAAATGTGTGTTTATTATGTATATTTATGCTTATTTAAATTCTCACATGATTTCTCCTCTGTCACCTGTATTGACATCAATCCGATTGTTAACGATGTCACGTTTCACCGCTTTAGGGTCCAAATGCTCTATAAGATGCCAAAAGCAATCAACAAATGGTACAAATACACTCACGGTGTGCTGTAAAATTACCATAAAATCCTGATCCTAAATTTATCTCAATACCGAAATCCCTGATGGCCAAAAAGTGATTAATTTTTTATAAAGAGACTGTAGTGTACACCCTACGTTTTTAAAAGTTTACCTTCAATCTATATTATGAATAAACAGTGCTCATAATAATAAGCGGCTGTTGAGATAATATTCTCAAGTGAAATGAGAGTCTTGGATGCGGTCACAACTTAACAAGCGGATAGTCTAGTCTCCTGTGCGCTTTGCATGGGGAGAGGCTGTATTAGATATTTGTATATAAAGCATTCCACAATATCATTTATGAGGTTCGATTTCAGTTAGGGTTATGCCTTGGGTTCAGCAACAGAGTTATTGTGTGACAATGTAAAACATGCAGCTTCAGGCATGACTAAGTATTCTTACGCCACAGACCATCAGTCAAACACAGCATTACTAAAGAAACGTGGGAGGAAAACTACAGCAGAACATGACGTCTGTATGGCTAGAGCCTCTAGAGTACATTAGTGCAGGGCCGCATGTACAGTCATGTCATTGAGATTGGACGTGCCGGATGATTATCTCAGGGTCTCACATGTTGTGGGATAAAATCCTGCCGTTGTGAGGAGAATAACTGACCAGTGAAAGTGCCAACCAGATTGCCTGACTGCAATGATAATCAAGAGAAGCGAAGCCTTTTCCCAGCCGCAAGTGTGAGGCACTGTAGGGGCTCAAGTCTTGATGTTGGCTCCTAGTGTGAGTTAGTGCTGAGAGTCTGCAGCTGGAGCTTTTGGCCTCAGAGCGGAGGGCGTCTGACAGGGAGGACTTCGATGTGTTTCTGTTGGAAGAACAGGAGATGCGTCCCAATTCGTGTACTTATGCACTATTCTATGACGTTTTTAAATATAAATAGTGTGAGTAGTGCGTTCACACAGAAAATTCCAAAAAGAAAAAGTACACTTTAAATACCCGGATGATGCACTAAATTAACGGAAAAACGAAGTGTGGAATGTTGAACACTTCATGCACTCAACTGTCGCAGCTTTAATTACGTAGTGGAGTGGAAGGGAGGATCGGACTCCGTTGTTAAATGACAAAATAACCTTATATAATTCACGCACTACATGAATGAGTGCATAGTGCACAAGTACATAGTGTATAAGTGTGTAGTGTATAGTGCGTCATTTGGGACGCAACTAGGGTCTTGTTGCTAATGTAGAGCAGTGACATGCAACACCTCACCTGCAAAACTGATCTGACACATGACCTGCATGAAATGTAGTGGAGTGAAAAGTATGATACTATGCTTTGGAATGTAGTGAAGTGAAAGTAAAAGTTTCTAAAAATACAAAAATACTCTGATAACGTACAGATACTTGAAAAAAAGGACTTAAGTACAGTAACCAGGGCTTGACATTAACACCCGCCAACCCGCCAAATGCGGGTAGATGATTTCAGCTGTGGCGGGTAAGACAGCCACTCCCACTAGCCACTTTGGCTGGTTGAATATAATTTCAGTTTACAGCCAAATGATCGTCGAAGATCGTCGTAGCACAAAATTAAAATCCAATCACACAATTCGTTATTTAGGCTACGTGCAGTTAGTGAATGAGGGATAGGCAGAATTGCGCTGAATGACACAACAGAAGCGCTCTGTCGCGCGCGCGATCAGTTCTCCTCGCGCCTGAATAGTTAAACAGTGCACACAGATGTCTAAATGTCCATCGTGTGGAGTATCTCGCGTGAATACAGTCGGTTATGGCTTAAGTGGACGTAAACAGGTGGGTAATAACTGGATATGCGTCAGTTACGTCCATGCATTCAGCAGCCCAATTAAATACATCTCTGTCATTAATGTTAATCAAACAACAAAAGATGTTAAATAATCTGAAAAAAGATTATTTTTAATTTACTATTGTTTTTGTAATTTGCTTCTTTGTTCTTTTATATAGCCTAACACAAATAACTTATACAATTTCTCATATTAGCCCATGCTTATATTGTCCACCTCTTGCCCACCTGTACATACCAGCTGATATACAATGTAGTCTTGATTTGGGTGGTCAATCTGCTTTTAAAAGTTTGAAAGGGTTTTAAATCTTATAAATCAAGTAAAATGACTCAAAATAAAGTAATTTAAGCATAACAAAATCAACTTTAATCATATAAAATGTAATTTACCAACATCAAAATTGTGGCCAGTGAAAATGCTCAGTGGCTAGTACATTTGGAAAACCACTAACCACAGTGGCTGGTGAGCAAAAAAGTTAATGTCAAGCCCTGACAGTAACAAAGTAGAAATACTTCATTACTGTCCACAACTGAACATGTCAACTAAGGCTGCATTTACACTGCAGGTCTTGATGCCCAATTCCGATTGGTTAACTATATTGGTTACATTTACACTATACACTTGGCGAAATAACCCAAGGTAGATGTACTGACCTGGAAAATCTTAAGACAAAAAGGAAATAAAAATGCTACGATTTGCAATGGACGCAGATGAAATGATAATACAAGCTTTTGCTTTCCGCACCATCTTTAAAAGGTCAGCAAAACATTGAGTGGGGCCTTCGTCCTCCATTGCGCCACTGAAAAGGGTCATGTGATGAGGGTTAGTTTTGCTTTCTGCACCATCTTTAAAGGTCAGCAAAATGTTGCTCTCTTAAGGTGGAGAAAAGAGAGGAGAGCCCTTGTTGCATCCTGGGCATTGAAAAGAGTCATGTGATCGTGGTTGGTGTCCACCTGAGTTGACCTCATTCGCCACCGTCGCTTTTTCAATGATGAATGACTCACATTGACAGGGGAATATCCGATCTGTCTGCTTACCTGGTAGACGCAAATGCACATATCCGATTCATATCAGATTTATTTCCACATATGAATGAGGCCTGAAACTGATCTGAGAATATCGGAATCCATGTTCTTTTTTCTGCTTACACATTTGGGTCATATTCAGGGGAAAAAAATCACTTAAACAATGTCATGTAAATGCGGCCTAACTCTCATTAGAGTATTATTAGCTGCTTATATCTGCTTAATATCTGTAAACAAGTATCTTTGCAACTACATTTCAACTTACTCTACCAACCCAAACCCTAACATCTAACCCTGACCAAAGAGTCTACTACAGTCAACCAATACTGTAATGAGAGTTAGTTGACATGTAGTTGGCAAAGTTACTTAAAGTTAATAGAATGTCTAAAGTGGACCATCGAAATTACATGAGTAAGCAATACCTCATCTTCATTGAAGTAGGCTCATTGCAGTGTCACTGTGGCCTCCCTCCAGTCTCTCTTGGCTCAGGCCACATCTTTCCATCCTGCACAGTGTCAACGCAGAAGACCAATGCTCAGCACAACTATCCAAGCAAGTGTAAAGAAAAAAAGAAAAAGAAAAAGAAAAATGCATACATACACATTTAGATACAAGAACATACTCATTTAGATACAAACATTCACATCTTTTAACATCTGCTTTTGTCACTGTACAGGAGATGACCTTCCTGTTTTCCTGTGAAGCTCAACACACTGCAGCTCAGTGATCAGTAGACATACACAGTGGCACACAGTGATTCAATGGCGCCATCTTGAGGTTGATTGTGGTACACACAGAATGATAAATGGCTGGGCACAGTTTTAGAAGATTCTCCTACACAGGACTTTAAATCTCCCACACCGTCAAAAATTCAGAAAGGAACTATGATGGAATACATTGTCGGTAAGATTTTGAAAGAAATCTCTTATTTTCTTTCATGAAAAAAAAAAACAAAAAAAAAAACTCTATTGTGAAATATACAGTGTTGGGGGTAATGCATTACAAGTAACATAAGTTACGTAATCAGATTACTTTTTCAAGTAACTAGTAAAGTAACACATTACTTTTTCAATTTACAACAAAATATCCAAGCTACTTTTTCAAATAAGTAACGCAAGTTACTTTTTCACATGTATTGACTGACAGATATCCTCATGTTGAGAGAAATAAAGTTCAGGGGTGTTGTGTGCTCTGTGTGAACAAGATGGTTATTGTAGTTCTGGTCTAAATGTGAACATGCATTTACTCATCTCACTTGCATGAAAACATTCAGTATTCCTCAAAATGAATAAAAACAGTGAAACGAAATCTCAGAATTATATGCAAACCTGTAATAATTAACTATATTAAATTAATTACACACACAGCCCAGGTGAGAAAAAGTAATGTAACACATTACTTTTCATGAAAAGTAACTAACGCAATATTGTAATGCATTACTTTTAAAAGCAACATTTAAAAATGACTATACTCATGCTAGGTTTCTGATTTGAAGTGTGGGAAAAGTGGAATACATTTAGAAAGTTGTCTGGCTTGATGAGAACAATATATGTACCGAGTTTGGTTACTGTAGGTAAAACTAACCCACCACTTTAGTCAAAGGTGGTGCTACTGAGCCCCTTCTACATGCCCATATCTAAAGGCTTTGCCTATGTCTACTGGCTGACAACACTTATGCGTGTGTCAAGTTTCATGTAATTTGAAGCATACTAATTGTCTCAAAAAAACACCCCAAAAATATTAAAGCTTGACGTGTTGCCATAACAACACGTTATACAGCCTGAATCATAATCACACCATGTTCATTCATTGGCCAGAGGAGAACTGGCCCTTCTGACTGAGCCTGGTTTCTCCCAAGGTTTTTTTTTTTCTTTTCTCTCCGTTCTGTCACTTGATGGAGTTTGGATTCTTTGCCACTGTCACCTCTGGCGTGCTTAGTTGGGGACACTTGATATCCAACAACATTATTTATCTGATTTTATTGGCGCTGATATACAAGAACTGAACTGAGCTGGACAAAGAACTGAATACTGACAACAGTAAAACACTATGTCCAACTGCGTTGCGCACCCAGTTAGCAAGATCTGAACTCGCTCTGACAACGGAAGTGATGTCTTGCACTCATTGAAGCAAAGCATGAGAGATCTCTTCCGTCATCAGAGCGCTTTTTCAGACCTTACCAATCGGATGCTCAAGGCATTTGGACATAGTGGTGTATTAGAGGTAAAAAATGATATAAATACTGTTCGGTTTCTCACACAAACCGATCGTTTTGTGTCTTAGGACTTCAATGTGTCGTCACGAGCCCCAGGGTTTAATTTGGATTTGTCTGTGCATGTTTTTTTTTACTCTCATAGATTGTGTTGCCATTGACATGCATTATACGACTGACAGACCGCAACGGTTGGAGTTAAAAATCATACATACATACATCTTGGATGCCCTGGGAGTAAGCAGATAAACATCAAATTTTTGTTTTTGGGTGAACTATCCCTTTAACACACAGTTTAGGGTTCAACCATATACTTGAACAAGCATTCAGGTAAGGGTCAGAGCTACGCAGACGGGAAATCTTTAACCATACTGTATACAAGTGTGAAATAATAGGATGTTTTTTCACCTCTCTATCCAGTTTAATGAACAGACTCTGCAATAATGAAATCGAAGGCAAGACAGATTGTTCAATCATATATGAAGGAGGAGCTTGCTCAGGAAGAAGTGACCAATGAGAGTCTGAAACTGAAAGCATAATAATAAAACAAAACATTAGGCAGGCTTAGACCACCTTTCTCAACAGGTCTCTGTAACTTATTAGAATGCATCTGAGGATGCTTAAAACTGTTTAAAATAGTAAAGCAGTATTTGTATTGGGAGAGACTGTAATAAATAATAAATAATTCAATTTTGGCATACAACTCATTTGAATTACATTGACTTTTGCATGGAGTGGAGCCCATCTATCCATATCGCAGGAAATCTTTTTCATTATGGGGTCAAAATTAGCTCTCACTAAGTCATTTAAATTTGGGGGACATAGAATTCCAAAATATCTAATACCTGACTGACTTAGGCCATTGGAACATGCCAGGATGAAAAGCTGAGGAAGGGCAAAAATTCAGTGCAAGGGCTTCCAATTTAGACCAATTCACCCTATAACCTGAAAATTTAGAGAAAATGTCAATTGTTCTAAGGAGACGAGGTATAGACCTACCAGGTCCAGAGACAATTAATAAAATGTCATCTGCATAAAGCATAAGCTTATATATTTGTCCCCCTGCTACAATACCAGGAAAATCCTCATTTTTTCTAATTGCGGCAACTAAAGTGGAAACTTATTAATTGAAATGCCTTAAACATGCTTGAATATTTTTTGAGTGTAGCATTGTACAAGATATCATACAGTTTAATTCAGAAAGAAATAAAGTTCATGTACCATTCTAATGGGTTCCAAAATGGGGTAGCTATAAAGCGTTTTGTGGACAAAACTGAAATTATTGTTTGGCTCAACATCTTCAATGCAAACAATAGAAATGCACAGAAATGGGTTTCAGTGTCCACGGACAGAACAATAAATTAAAGGGACTTCTGCTTTTATAGTCAGGTTTTTTGTAGTCTAGTCAAATCTAGCCAAAGAGAATCTGAAAATACAAGGCCTAAGAGGATATACGTTATTTCTTCTTTCTTGTTTTATCCTGACCTCGACAAAGTTTTCTTGTGATCTCAATAAAATGAAAGTTATTTTCTCATGATCTCAACATATACACCCGACTTGTTATCCCACATTAAATTGCCTATTAGGAGCACTGTACTTTTGCTGTAGACTTATAACATATTTTTGGTCTGAAGCTGTATAGAATATAACTCACAAGCATGACACCTGTAAATAAAATATTAAGATTAAATTATAATATAATATAATTTTATTTAAAATGGATAATAAAAATAAAAGGAACTCTATCGGATGCTAAAATCATCATAGTAGAATGATTTCTGAAGGATCATTCCTGCCAGACCACCTTCTGTACATAAATTATGAAAAAACGGGGATGAGGATGGAGGCACTTTCTTCAGCTTCATACTCACTGATCCCACTCACTGCCATTATAAAGCTCAGATGCATCAGGATATTTATTAATATTTCTCCAATTGTGTTCATCAGAAAGAAGAAAGTCATATACACCTAGGATGGCTTGAGGGTGAGTAAAGCTTGGAGTAATTTAAGTAAGTGATGACTTAACATGTGAGCCATGAATAGGAGTATTTCGGAAACAGTGAAAATGCCTGCAGTCTGGTTTGGATGAAGACCATGAAAAAAAAAAATCACCATTTGCAACGAGGGGGTGGCACAGCTAAGGGTTTCAACATTTCCAATTGAATTTAAGTATGAGTTCATATACGAGTTAATGTTAAGAAGAAATATTTGATAGCAAAATAATCTCTGAAGGTTGTCATGTTGTCTTTTTTTTTTGTTTTGTTTTTTATTAATTTCTGCCTCTCTTATATCTGTAATGTTGGCTGGGCGTGTAATTTACATGCCCAAATAATCTTGAGTGCTGAAGGTACACTGTAAAAAAATGTTTTCATGATTTATCACAACATTTTTTCTTTTGTCAAATCAACTTAGATAATTAATGTGGTTCAGATAACATCATAATTTGAGTTTCTGTTGATTAAAACAATCGCCTTCATTGTATTAACTCAATTTTTTAATTTCAACGAACTCCAAATTTTAAGGCAACCAGGTAACTTACTTTTTTAAGTTAAACCAACAATTCTTTTTTTACAGTGTAAACTTCAGTTTATCTACTTGCTGTCCACTTTCAAATGTCAACATTTAAGCTGTCATTTCCCTCAAATATACCTCAACTGTACATGAGACAAACATGTGACAGACTGACAACCTCAAGACACTAACCATGCAATTTACTATACCACAATCATGCCATCATGTCCTTGTCTAGAGGTAAAAAAAAAAAGTCACAATTTGCATTAAAAAATGTGAAGTGAAAATGTTGACAGTATATTATTTTGTTGTACTAATTACAAAGAAACAATACTGCTAACAATTAAATTGTGAAATTTATTAACAATTCCTGGTGAAAACTGACATTTTTAGTGTATTGTGTGTGTGTGTGTGTCTACAGAGCCTTGGAATATTATATTTCGTTTATATATCAAATGTGTGTCTATATTTCGTTCCATAAATCATTATTTTTCCCATAAATCATATTGGTCACCCTTTTTGTCTGTCTGTGGGTTTTTTAATTATTTATTTGTATTTATATATTTAACCAATGAAAATCATTACAAAGGAACTCAATGCATTCATGGTAGGAAACTCTGTTATTGCTTGATTCTTGGATAGGTTGAGTCAAATAAAAACATTTCTCAACCAAATTGGCACGTCATGTAAAAATTAGCATATATATGTTCAAAACTGTGGATTTTGAAAAGGACACATTACATTGATAAAAAATGAGACTAGAATGATTGTATTGATCAATGATTGAGGATCATGTGACACTGAAAACTTTAGTAATGATGCTGAAAATTCAGCTTTGCATTACAGGAATAAATTAAATTTTCAAGTATATAAAAATAGACCACAGTGATAATATTTTTTTTTTCATTACGAATTTAGTTTTAAATATATGTTTGGATGAGAGGAAGTGATCCTCCCACTACATCTGTAAGGCTCTGTCTTACTCTTATTCCCATTCTTTTATATTCTATTACAGCCTGTTTATACAAGGACTTCTGCATGATTAAAAACTCATAAATTCTCATTTTTTATTTTACCAAATCAGGGAGAATTGAAATGACTATTTATGATAAATTTCCTGTTTTTATAGTGGGAGGAGACATATGTATACATATAAGGTGTATAGTCAGAACATCACAGGACAGCTCAGACAGCAGCAGAACACAATCCACAAAGAAGAAACCCAGCCCATGAGCAAGGTAAATGTTCTTATTGACTTTAGACCTGGTCACATTATCAGTAACATCACATGTTAAAGTAAAAAGTTTTAATCATTTCTAAAATGCAGTATATTTACAATTTTGTCATGTCATATTTTCAGATGGTTCCAGTGTTGATGTTACTCATGGCAGCTCTTGTAGCTGCAGATGAGACACTGATGGATCTCACAGGCTCAGTAGAGTCTGATAGTGACTCTGTCTCTGGTGTGCGCTGTGATGCTGTTACTGCATGTTCTGATGGAACAACATGCTGTCTGAATCTTTACGGACAGTGGGGCTGCTGTCCATACCCATTGGTAAGTAAATGGATTAATCTATTATACTCTATTCATATTAACATGTAATGTTTGTTTTTTTCTGCCCACTACTTTAGGGTCATTGCTGCAGAGATGGACTTCATTGCTGTCCTCATAGTTCTTACTGCGACTCAACATCAAGCTATTGTGTAAGTGGAAGGTTGAGACTGCCATCTTCTCCTCAGCTGGCCTCCAAAGCTATCCAGAAAACTCAGGTATGTCAGTACTCTATCTATGACAGTAAAGAAACCAGCAACCAGAAATGCAGACTATCATGTAACACTGACCTGACAATGGCCTTGACCATCTTTACAGACAATGCCATATGATTTCTAATCAACATTTGCTGCAAACAATTAACAGCAATAAAAAAGGAATATGATATGACTTTTGGAACAGCTAAAGAAATGTTTAATGTTTCTATTTTCTTGATTATCACAAATAGTAATTTTAGTTTCTCCCTCTGTTTGTTAAAGTAAACAATGGGGCAATACATTCTGGGTGGTTTAAAAGCAGAAATATGCTTTAATTAATTATATTATACTATATAAAGCTATATAAGATTGAGCTGTAAAAATATAAATGGTTAATTCAGAGATTTTTCTAAGCAGGTAAACTTCTAATTATGTGTTTACTAACATAATTCCTGTGAATTGAAATGACCAGGATCTTGAAAGGCAGACCGAGACTGAGATTGTTCACTGTGAGGGAAATGTCTACTGCCCAGCTGAGAAGTTCTGCTGCAAGACTGCGACTGGCCAGTGGGGGTGTTGCAGCGGTAAAACAAACTTCATGTTGCTGTATTAATCATGTCTAATCATCAAGTTAAATTAAATGTGGATCAATTATGGATTTACAGTAATATAACCTATATTAAAAAAAAAAAAAAAAAAAAAACTCATGCAATGTAAAGTTTTTTGCTTGCTTATATTAAAAGTTGTATTTCTGTCTTTTTATAGGGTTGGTGTTGTAAGTAAACAACTCCCATGACTTTGGTGAACCTCGGTGAAGAAGCTTTCAAACTCTTGAGAAAATAGATGAATCCAACATCCAAACTGAATTCATGTCTAATAAAAATGAATGGAATTACAGTCAAATTGATTTGTCATTTAATAAATGATTGTTTTGAGAAAGTGTTTGTATTTTTAATCATCCATCCATACATGGTATTTTGGTATGGATGTTACACCAAACATGGATGGCAGAGGTGTAAAGAGTACCTGAAAACCATACTTGAGTAAAAGTACTGATACCTTCCATCGAAAATTATTCTGTTTTGAATGATTACTCATGCTGGATGTAGGCTCGGAGATGCACTGCGAGACATGCCAGTGAAAATAAGAAACAATTGATTTGTAAGATGAGAAATCAAGTTTATTTTCTGAACTCAAAATAAAACTGAACATCTCAATGTTGCATTAAATCAAGGTCGACACAACAACCTTTTAAACGTCTACAAACTCTCAAGTCTCAGTTAAGCTCAAGTGCACAGAAAGGCCATAAGTAAACTAATAATCTTCAAAACGATCTTGTCAGTATAGCAGATAAATAAAATAATGTAAAGTAAAATTAAATAGTCAAAGTCTACTGTATGTGCTGGTTTGTGCCTCATCACCAGCTGCAGTCATTTCCTCATCTAATAAATAAAACATCTGCAATCAGAAACTACCTGCTAATGCGTTCACATTCACGTAAAGTATCCTTGTTGAGAAGTTTTGGGTGAGTAAAGTAAAGTACCTTCAATGCCCTTAGATGGCGATATTGCTTCTTTATATCAGAAACAAACTGCTGCAGAAAAAGTTAGCTGCCATGAAAAATGTCATTTGTAATTGCATTACTCATCACAAATGTAGTGGAGTAAAAAGTGCATTTACTTGCTCAAAAATGTAGTCAAGTAGAGAGTAAAAGTTGACGATATCTTTCATACTCAGTACAACTACAAAGTAGCCAAAAAGATACTTAAGTACAGTAACTAATTACATTTACTCAAGTACTTTACACCTCTGATGGATGGTACATGGATGGAATACCATACATGGTATTCATGAATGAATAAATGTTTATGAATGAGTCTTTTAAGGGAAATTATTCTCCTCATATTTCTCCTCAGCTACATTCAGAATAGAATAGCCTACTAGCATACTACTGTCCGACTTAATGTTGTTGTAGCATATAGTATGTATACTATGCACAACATGTATTGTTTCTGTAAGTATTGAACATAAAAGATGATAATGCCCTTGGAGCAAAATGACCTCATGTGACAAAATGCTTATGATGCCTAAAGAGGACCTATTATGATAATTTATATACTTTTTTGTGGTTCACTACAATATGTTTACATGATTTAATGTTCAAAACAAAGTTCAAAACTTATGATTTTTCTAATAATTTACATTGTTGCAGCAATCAGCAATCTTTCATCCTCTGTCTGAATGCTCTGTTTTATGTCGGGTACACAGTGCACACTGCATGATATTAGCCCCAATTTTCACTCACCAAAAGATTTGCCTGAAATCGGAGGCAAAGCGGTGCTCATTCACGTGAGTGCCAATCATGTAGTGAGTAAGATCAAAGACACAATATGACAGAAATAACAAATTGGCAATGACCTACAGCGAATGAGAGCGCAAAATAAAGGGCAAAGGAAAGTTCAGGTGGAGGACTCATAGTGATCATCAGCATGGTCTGAAGCTCATGGTGCAGGTGCACTTAAGGCATTTCAAAATCAACTTTTGCTAATTTAACGACAGAAAAAACCTAGTGTCTTAATGAGTCGTGGGTGTGTTTTGGGCGTAACGTGCAATAAACCAATCAGAGTGTCATCTCCCATTCCTTTTAAAGGCCATGTGCGCTTGCACCATGATGGATTCACTATTTACATGGCGGAATACAGACACCCTCAACCTGACGAGTTGGTTTAAATACATGTGTGTATTGCCACGATTGGTCAAATAATTAGCCAACTTCATTCGTCAATACTGCAAATAGGTAATTCTGATACATGCAATGACTATCCATTAAGACATGTAGGCATTTTTATCTTTATCTTTTACATTGTAATCCTTTTATTTTTAATATTTGGAATGTCTGTGTGCTGCTGCGCATCCCTGTGTGTGTAACAAGTAGAGTGTACAAGTGTTGTGCATCTGCACATATTACTAACATGCCCTTTAAATAACAAAAAAATACTGCTCCATTGACTTTAAAGCAGGTTTTTGTTGGTCAATGGCGCAGTCGTTTTCAGTTTCAGCCTCAAAATAGCAACACGCCAACAATGCACCTGAACAGATGGCCGTGAGATCATTTACTATTTAAACAATGTGGGCACTGGACTTGAAAATGATAACTGCGTCGGGCTGAAAGTAGCAAAAAACACTTTTTTGCGCTGTTTTGCAGTAGGTGTTTGATAGGGCCCCAAAAGTTCAAAAGCAAAAGGAAATGCAAATTCACACCTGTACAGTAGAGGGCACCGCTCAAATAAACTGCAGGAAAAGGTTTAATTGGATCATAATAAAGTAAGATTAAATACAATGTATGTTTGTATTATTTAAAGGTGCCGTAGAACGTCTTTTTAAAAGATGTAATATAAGTCTAAGGTGTCCCCTGAATGTGTCTGAAGTTTCAGCTCAAAATACCCCATAGATTTTTTTAATTAATTTTTTTAACTGCCTATTTTGGGGCATCATTAACTATGAGCCGATTTAGGCTGCGGCCCCTTTAAATGCTCACGCTCCCCCGCCCCCGGAGCTCGCGCTTGCCTTGAACAGCATAAACAAAGTTCACACAGCTAATATAACCCTCAAAATGGATCTTTACAAAGTGTTTATCATGCAACATGTCTAATCGCGTAAGTACAGTATTTATTTGGATGTTTACATTTGATTCTGAATGAGTTTGATAGTGCTCAGTGGCTAAAGCTAACATTACACACTGTTGGAGAGATTTATAAAGAATGAAGTTGTGTTTATGAATTATACAGACTGCAAGTGTTTAATAATGAAAATAGCGACGGCTCTTGTCTCCGTGAATACAGTAATAAACGATGGTAACTTTAACCACATTTAACAGTACATTAGCAACATGCTAACCAAACATTTAGAAAGACAATTTACAAATATCACAAAAAATATCATGATATCATGGATCATGTCAGTTATTATTGCTCCATCTGCTATTTTTCACTATTGTTCTTGCTTGCTTACGTAGTCTGATGATTCAGCTGTGCACAGATCCAGACGTTAATACTGGCTGCCCTTGTGTAATGCCTTGAACATGAGCTGGCATATGCAAATATTGGGGGCGTACATATTAATGATGTTGAGATTCGCCTGTTCTTCTGAGGTCTTTTAAACAAATGAGATTTATATAAGAAGGAGGAAACAATGGAGTTTGAGACTCACTGTATGTCATTTCCATGTATCTCACTCTTGTTATTCAACTATGCCGAGGTAAATTCAATTTTCAATTCGACGGCACCTTTAACTTTTGCAAGTTTGCATAATGTTCTGAGTTTGCATTTCACAGTTTTTATTAATTTTGAGGAATAGTGAATCTGTTTTTGTGCAAGTGAGATGAGTAAATACATGCCCACATTTAGAACTACAATAACCATCATGTTTACAAAGCTCACACAGCCTCGGCACATATGCTACCTTCACGTGCTATGGGAAATTTCATAATTCCCACTTCAGAAGTCGTGATTACGAGCTTATTTTCGGAATGAATCATGGAAGACACACGGTTTATTCTTCCCTATTTATTGGCAAAATTTTAAAATTATATTTAGTGTCCCATGTACTGACAACCATATAAACATTCACGATGCTATCTAGATAGTCAGTTTGCTGATGATTCTGTAATATCGGTCAAATAATACAGGCTATTTTCGCTGTGTATAAAATACGCTTCAAATGATTATTCACATGTGTAAATATGTACTACATCAATAACAAGACAATCTATCTATTAACTAATAAATCATACCTGTCACAGCATTAGTTCTCCACTCCCCCATGTGTAAAGTTTATGGCACACCCATCTCGGGAATTTGGGAAATCAAAATTATTTCCGAACTTTCCAGTGGTAAACACGACATCAGAGGGCATTTATGTGCAATTTTTACCTATTTACGATAATTCTGCATTACTCCCGATTTCTCTCAACATGGGGACAGGAGAAGTGTCAGTCAATAACTGGGAAAAATCCAAGGTTTACCATGCATCATCTGGGAGCGACAGTATACATGCTTGGAAATTAGGTTTTTGTGTATTTAAATCCATATGCAGTCACTGAGCCTTATTTCTCTGAATAAGTTGTGAAGTGGTCAAAACACACACAAATAGCTAGACTCCACCCACCATTTACTTAAGCCAATCAGATAACAGCCCCATTGCTGACCAATTGTCGCACACTTTCACCCCAATCAATCAATCAATCAATGATTTGCCTTACAATCAGGTTTGTCTTGATTTTAGAAATGTTTAAAAATCCCTACTGTGATCCACAAATGCAGAGGAAGCCATCCGCAAATGTACAGGAAGCAAACCACAGATAAATGCCAAGCAAATGTAACCCCTCACCGAGATCCTACTCGCCCTGCTCTGCGTGGGCCTCGAACTTGGGTCTCCGGTGTGGGAGTCGGACGCTCTAACAAGAAGGCTAAAGGCTGCAACAGCATCAGTAGCTAGAGCATCTCTTGAGATCAGTGAGGTTTACTTGCGCAGCAACTACTAGCTGGCCTCTGTTACACAAAGTTGTGTTTGTGTCAAAGTGTGCAAGCCATTGTAAAATACACATATGCACACTACTCATTTAGATACAATCTTAACACCTGTCTCTGTCATTACAGGGTATGTCCTTCCTGTTTCTCTTTGAAGCTCAACACACACTGCATACATACACAGTGATTCAATGGCGCCATCTTGAGGTTGATCGTGGTACACACAGACTGATTAATGACTGGGCCCAGGAGAAAATTCGTATAGGAAGACCTCTCACACAAAGTGAAAAATACGAAAAGGGTCCATAATTAAGTACATTTATAAATAGGTATATAAAATATATATTAGGTAGGCCTACACTACCGTTAAAAAGTTTGGGGTCGGTAAAATTATTTAAAGTTTTTTTTTTTTTTTTTAAGTCTTTATATGCTCAACAAGGATGAAAAAAGAAATCCTTCAGAAATCCTTCTAATATAGTGATTTATCAGGATCCTGACACTTATGTTCCTGTCCTTCTTATGTTCAGTTGGCATGCACACAACTTCAGTTTTTTTTCCCTGGCTGTGCTTTCTTGTCATTTGTCGTGTTTGGAACATGCGGTCTGGATCCTGACTTCCTGTCTAGTCTGGTTTCGCTTGGGATCCTGATGCCCATGCTCCATGTCTATTCTGTGTTTGTGCATATAGCGGGGGTTGTTTCCCTTTTCATGTGTGTTGTTTTGTGTGTTAAAGTCATTGATTAGCACATTCTGTAAAAAATGTGTAAACTTTAACACCATTTATATGTGAAAACCTAAATTCTTTGAAATTTATGAACACAAATCACATAAACTGAAATGGTGCATTCCCACTTATTAGAATTAATAAAATACTTTATTAAGCTCAATAAACTGGAGTTTTATAATCATTTTAAATTCTTAATTTCTAATGTAAATAGTTTAAGGATTAATTCAGTTTGATGGAATTTATTGAAAGTAATTGAAATGCGTAAACCTTAAACATGCTTAAATATTTTTTTGAGTGCAGCATTGTAGATGATATTATCAGAAAGTTCATGTTCCATTCTAAAGGGTTTTTAAAATGGGGGATAAAAAAAGCATTTTTGCGGACAAACTAATATTATTGTCTAGTTCAAAATATTATAACCAATGCAAACAACAGAAATGCACATAAATTAATTTCACTGACAGAACAGTAAATAAAAGGAACTTCTGCATTTGTATGAGTCAAATCAAGAGAATTAGAAACAATAAAATAGGATATGCATTATTTTTTATTTCTTGTTTTTTTTCCTGACCTCAACAAAGTTTTAGTGCGAACTCAACATTACGAAAGTTGTTTTCTTGTGATTTCAACATAATGGATTTTTTTTTCTTGTGATTTCGACAAACATCCGACCTGTTATCATACAGCAGCACTAATTCAATTAAATTGCCCAGTAGAAGCACTGTATTTTTGCCATAGACTAATGTTTTGTCAGAAGCTGTCCTACATGAAGAATAAAACTCACAAACATGACACTTGTGAATAAAATATTAAGATTAAGTTATAATATAATATTATTTTATTTAAAACGGACAAGAAACTGACAGGGAAGAGAAGAGATTATTGAATAAAGTAGTTATTTTTGTTTTGTTTTTGCGCAGAAAAAATATTCTCGTAGCCTTATAAAATTAAGGTTGACCCACTATAGTCACGTCGACTATTTTAAGTACCTTTCTGGACTTTGACATTGCTGGTTAAATTGCTAGAGGAGTCATAGAACACTTGGATTTCATCAAAAATACCTTCATTTGTGTTCCAGATATAAATGAAGATCTTACAGGTTTGGAACGACATGAGGATGAGTAATTAATGACAGAATTCTTCATTTTCATTTTCAGTTTTTTACAATGCACTGGCATATCGGCCACCACCAATGTTAATTGGCCAATTTTTGATCAATTTAAATCCTAAAAGCCAGATATAACAAACCGATGAAGGTTGTATAATATCTGTTGCATAATCCACCATTCTAAAATAATTAGTAAATATTAATGTATAAATAAAATATTTAATCAAGAAAAAAATCATGTGAGTGATCACTTAACATGTGAGCGTATGGGGTAACAGGAGTGGGCCAATTTCAGATTGGTAAATTCACAGTTTTTACAGTGGGAGGAGACGTGTGTATGTAAATAAAAGGCATACAGTCAGAACATCACAGGACAGCTCAGACAGCAGAACACAATCCACAAAGAAGAAACCCATCCCATGAGCAAGGTAAATGTTCTTATTCTCACTGCTGATCAGTCTATTAATGACTCGACCGTGTCACATTATCAGTAATATCACATGTCAAATGCAGATGGAAAAGGTTATTTTATATGTTTTCATGTTCTATATATTTATATATTTTCCTGTATTAATATTTTTATATTATATTATACACATAATATTTTCATGTCATATTTTCAGATGGTTCCAGTGTTGATGTTACTCATGGCAGCTCTTGTAGCTGCAGATGAGACACTGATGGATCTCACAGGCTCAGAGTCTGATAGTGACTCTGTCTCTGGTGTGCGCTGTGATGCTGCTACTGTGTGTCCTGATGGAACAACATGCTGTCTGAATCTTTACGGACAGTGGGGCTGCTGTGTGTACCCAATGGTAAGTGAATGGAAATACGAAATTGTTTATACTGTCTATCATATTAACATTAACATGTTTTTTTTCTGCCCACTACTTTAGGGTCATTGCTGCAAAGATGGACGCCATTGCTGTCCTCATAGTTCTTACTGCGATTCGACATCAGCCCACTGTGTGAGTGGGTGGTTGAGACTGCCATCTTCTCCTCAGCTGGCCTCCAAAGCTATCCAGAAAACTCAGGTATGCCAGTACTCTATTTATGACTCCAAAGTAAAGAAACCGGCAACCAGAAATGCAGACTATCATGTAACACTGACCTGACAATGGCCTTGACCATCTTTACAATGTAACATGACTTCTAATCAACATTTGCTGCAAACAATAAACAGTGACCAATACAAAAAGGTTGTTCAAAGATGTTCAAAAACATTATGTTTTCTCGATTATCATAAATAGTCATTTCAAATTCATCCCTCTGTTTTTGTTTTAGGTGGTTTAAAAGCAGGAATGTGCTTTAGTTCATTATATAATGTTATTTGAGCTGTAAAAATATAAACGGCCCATTTAGAGATTTTTCTACGCATTTTTGTTATATGTTTACTAACATAATTCCTGTGAATTGAAAGGACCAGGATCTTGAAAGTCAGACCGAGACTGAGATTGTTCACTGTGAGGGAAATGTCTACTGCCCAGCTGAGAAGTTCTGCTGCAGGACTGCGACTGGCCAGTGGGGGTGCTGCAGCGGTAAAACAAACTTCATGTTGCTGTATTAATCATGCCTAATCATCAAGCTGAAATAAATGTGGATGCATTATAGATTTAATATAACCTATATTTATAATAAAAATGCATGGAATGTCAAGTTTTGTGTTTACTCATTTTACAAGTTGCATTTCTATCTATTATAGGGTTGGTGTTGTAAGGAAACAACTCCCATGACCTCGGTGAACTATCAAGACTATCAAAGTGACAGAGGCTTTCAACATCCAAACTTAATTCATGTATAATCATTAATAGAATTACAGTCAAACTGATTTGCCATTTAATAAATGATTTGAGAATGAGAAAGTGTATTTTTAATCATTCATCTACGTAGTGTTTTGTTCATGGATTAATCAGTGTTTATGAATTAATATTTGTACTCATATTTCTCTTTACTGAAGTCTCCTCAGCTACATTCAGAATAGAATATCCTACTACAACTTACTGTTGTTGAAGCATATAGTATGTATACTGTGCAAAATATGTTGTATTGAACATAAAAAGATAATTTTGCCATTGGAGCAAAATGACCTCATGTGACAAAATGCTTATGATGCTTATAGAAGGACCTATTATGCTAATTCACATATATATCAGAGTCATTGTTTTGTCTCAAGATTCACACCAGTAATTTTTTTAAAAATATATCTTAAATATCCTAATTGAACTAAAGCCTAATCCTGGCTTAGGCTAATCCCTGTCTGTGAAACTGGGGCTTTATGTTAAAAAACTCATTATTTTTCTTATAATTTACATTGTTGCAGCAACTGTTTTCTGTCGGTACACTGCATGATATTAGCCCCGATTTTCACTCTCCAACAAATTTGTGAAAATCGCCAACAAATGCCTCGCTGATAACTATGAAATATTAGCATGCTAAATGTCTGCAACTCAAAGTTATGCAGTGTGAAATGTGTTTTTGACCTGAAATAACATTGGCGATGACCTACAGTGAATGAGAGCGCAAAATACAGGGCAAAGGAAAGTTCAGGGGGAAGAGTTATAGATCTGCAACACAACATCAGCAAGCATAGCTTCTGCAAGCAAACCTTCTCTCAGCGCACAGACAACTTGGATCACAAGCTTCAGTCGGGATGCAAACCTCATCATAGCACAGAAACTGCACTCTTTAAAATTACAAATGACTTACTTTTAGCTTCTGACCAAGGCTGTATCTCAATACTGAGCCCAATAGTTTTACTTGATCTTTGTGCTGCGTTCTACTCCATAGATCATAAAATACTCTTAGATCGACTACAAAATTATACTGGTATTCAGGGAAAGGCATTAAGGTGATCATACTTATCAGACCGTCACCATTTTGTCTATTTAAATGGGGAAAAATCTAAGATAACGTCAGTAAATTGTCACAAGGATCTGTGTTATTTTCAATATGCTGCCACAAGGTAATATTATAAGAAAACATGGAATTAGTTTCCACTCTTATGCCGATGATACTCAGTTATATATTTCAACATGACCAGATGAGTGTGGCAGAGTGTGTTAAAGATATAAAATATTGGATGACCTGTAATTTTCTTTTGTTAAATTCAGATAAGACGGAGGTACACAGAATCTTTTAAAGTACAATTTGCATTTAGAAGGATGTACTGTTAATTCATCCTCTCAAACCTGGGTGTTACATTAGACAGCAACTTGTCCTTCGAAAATCATATTTCAAATGTCACAAAAACAGCCTTCTTCCACCACAAAAACATTGCTAAGCTATGGAACATGTTATCTGTTTCTGTTACAGAAAAGTTAGTTCATGCTTTCATGACGTCTAGACTAGATTACTTTAAAGCATTACTAGGTAGTTGTCCTGCATCCTCAATATACAAAGTACAATTAGTCCAAAATGCACCTGGTTACCTATTAAGTTCAGCATCGATTATAAAGTACTGCAACAGACCTATAAGGCCCTTAAGTTTAGTTCCTGTTTATTTAACCGATCACAACTCTGGATCAACATGCACCAATGCAAATCTTCCGATATATCCTAATCATTGTTTACATGTATTTATTATTTCATTGAGCCCAATGTTCCTTCCTCAAATGAATACATTGTTTAAATTAATATATTGTTAGCTAACTGTGAGATTTGTATAATTACATTTCTGAAATTACATAACTTGTACCTCTGATAACAGATCACTCCAAATTGTAATGTTGACATGCATTTTCTCTAAAGCTGTATTGTGCTTTACAAAGAAATGTGAATTGAATTGAACAAGCTTCTTACATGCATCATTTCAACAAGAAGAAATCCAATCCAAGTTATTTCCTGCATCAATTCTTGTGTGTGTTGTCAGCAATTCTTCCTACATGAAATTCAGTGTTGGGGAAAGATACTTTTTATTGTGTTACTCCCTAAAAAAGTAATTAATTGTGTTACTAATTGTGCCCTATTTTAACAAACTAAGCTCATGGTCTAAAGCGCATGGCACAGGTGCACTTAGGGCATGTCCGAATCCACTTTTGCTAGTTTAACGACAAAAAAAAAAATGGTTGGCATGGTTCAAAAGGGTTGTACCAAGTCTCTTAATGAGTCATGGGTGTGTTTTGGACTTAACATACAATAAACCAATAAGAGCGTCATCTCCCATTCTCTTTAAAAGCCAGCTGCGCTTGCACCATGATGGATTCGCTATACTCTAAAAAATGCTGGGTTAAAAACAACCCAAGTTGGGTTGAAAATGGACAAACCCAGCAATTGGGTTGTTTTAACCCAGCGGTAGGGTTAAATGTTTGCCCAACCTGCTGGGTAGTTTTATTTAACTCAACTATTGTTTAAAAATGACTGTATTGCTTAATTAAAATTAACCCAAAGTATGTTGGAAATGAACATTTATTAATGTTCAATGAATAATTATTAAACAATAAACATTTATTAAATTGCTTATTCATAAATTTATATTAATAAACTATTAAATTTATATTAATAAAATATTAAAGCTTATTAATAAACATTCACCTTTTGTCTATTATTGTTGTCTCTAATTGCATCTGGTTTTTAATTTCCCAACTATTTTGGGTTCATTTTAAGCTAGCCATATAGCAATTTTTAAATAATAGTTGAGTTAAATAAAACTGCCCAGCAGGTTGGGCAAACATTTAACCCAACCGCTGGGTTAAAACAACCCAATTTGTCCATTTTCAACCCAACTTGGGTTGTTTTTAACCCAGCATTTTTTAGAGTGTATTTACACAGCAGAATACAGACACCCTCAACCTGACGAGTCAGTTTAAATGCATGTGTGTATTACACGATTGGTCAAATAATTAGCCAGTTTCATTCGTCATTATTGCAAATAGGTAATTCTGATACATGCAATGACTATCCATTATGACATGTAGGCATTTTTATCTTCATGTTCACAATAATAATCATTTACATTGTAGTCCTTTTATTTTTAATATTTGGCATGTTTGTGTGCTGCTGCGCATCCCTGTGTGTGTAACAAGTAGAGTGTACAAGTGTTGTGCACCTGCACATCTTACTCACGTGCCCTTTAAATAACAAAAAAATACTGCTCCATTGACTTTAGAGCAGGTTTTTGTTGGTCAATGGCGCAGTCGTTTTCAGTTGCCTCAAAATAGCAACACGCCAACAATGCACCTCGTTTTCAGATCAGCATGCCTATGGGCGAACAGATGGCCGTGAGTGCATTTGCTATTTAAACAATGTAGGCGCTGGATGTGAAAATGATAACTGCGTCAGGCTGAAACTAGCAAAAAACACTTGCGTCGCACCTGGCGTCGCATTGCGCCGGGTGTATGATAGGGCCCATCATTTCTCACTCATCCCTAACCTCACCTGACAGAACAGCGTCCATTTGAAATAGAAATCTAGTAAAATAGAAATAGAAATATAGTGTCTACTGTCACTTTTGATCAATTTAATGTGTCATGGCTAAATAAAACTATTAATCTTCTTTTTTAATCATACTGACCCCAAACTTTTGAATATAAAATAGATCGACCTATTTAGATCATGCAGCTGTTTTAACCACTGTACGTGTGGAGCTTCTGTGTATGAAGTTTTGCATGTGCAGTGGTTAATTTGAAACTCTTTGTTCCCCACCCCCACAAAACCGTTTAGGCCTAAATTATGTTACGAACGCATCTGAAAAATAACAAAGGGCACAGATTGAGCTGCTGCAGTAAAAGTACATGGTCCAAGATGTCCTAAACATGAAAAAACAAACTAAAAGTGCTTTAAATTAAAGTGCTTCAAACTCACTCAATAGGGTATGTTTATAAATCGGCTTGACCTCATGTCAGATGCTATGTGGTTTTCCTCAGCGCATAACTTACGTCTTACTGTTGTATCCCGTAAAAGTTAGAAAGTCATGTGAGTATTTCCATTTTGCATAGACTCAAAGCAAACAAGTCTCTGTTTAACTTCACAGAATTCACTGAAGGAGCACCAGCCAAAAGTAGCCATAAACTATAACAACCGCTCCATAAACTATATAACTATAAATCGGTTCATTTACAGCTTGAAAGCTTAAAAGCTTAAAATAAATAAAAAAATAAAGCTGTTTGTCTTTTTTTGATTATTTGAACAGGAAAGATTATGAGAACTTGCAGTTGAGAAATCTTGGTCATGACAAAACTTAATGAAGTACACAATGAAGTTTTAAGAGTGGAGCAGAAATATTTTCAAATCTATTAAGCCGCAATCTGATAGTCTCTCATTTTGTCTGATAAGAACTGAACATTTCCAACATATTGTCATTCTGGTCTTCCTCTTCTGTTATTTATTTATTTTTTTTTCATCCGGAAGAATCCACTTCTTACTTTTGTTTTAAGTTCACAACTGTTTGATGGCATATCGTTAACCTCATAGCATAATTGCCTAAGTCATTTTTTGGCCAAATTGTGATATCTGCCTTTGAAATATGATCTGGGCAATTATGCTATGAGGTTAACAATATACACCTTTAACCGCTCTGTTCGCCTACTACACTCTTGCAAGAATGGCAAATTTGTGATTTAAAGTGTGGGAAAGGTGGCTTGCATTGTAAGAACCACCCATCAGCCCAATAAACAGAATCCAACAGTGTGGGCGAAGGTATAATGCATGTATGTCTTTTCATATGTCTTTTCAGCGCTAAATTGAAATTTAGTTTCAATTTTACTTTAGCTGCTCATTTAATCTGACTCCAATTTCAAATGACTATTACTCTTAGATTGTGTTTCTAATTAGGAATTAATCATTGGTCATGTATTAATTTAAATATTTGATTATTCTGGGTAACCCGTACTTTCGAATATTCGTTCATTATGGACCCGATATTGCACAGGAAGTTACATCGGCCGAATATGTACTTCTCACAACACAAATTTGTCAGTTTCTGATTCTTAGTCAGAGGATGCAGAGTTTACTGATGCATTTGAGTCACATGCTTGTTCATACAAAAACACAGTTTTCTTAGTCACAATACTGCAACTTGCTAAGTCACTGATAGACAGAAATCAAAAGGTCTCACATCTTTCATTGAGCCTTTAGTTTGACCTATCCTGACCAGATTTGCGGAAATATGGACTCCAGTAATCTACTGGTCAGAATGATTTCAGAATAATCCAGAGGAAATCAAATATAACATTTTATTCTTCAGGTAAAAATGCATCATGCTAATTAGACAATTAGAAGCCAATTCAGAAACAATAAATACATAACATCAATTGCTCAAAAATGACTCTAAGAGTAGAAATGCATCACACAGTGGTGTGTTAGTGTCTTCAGACATTCACCCATCACTGCACGGGGTTTTCTAACTTCAGAAGATCCCAATGGCTGCAGAAGATCCCAATGGCTGAGTTTAGGCAAGGCAGTTATATTGCAGGGTGCTTGATCTCAGCTTTTGTCTTAGCAGAAAAATCAAGTCTTACACTTGAAAAGATAGAAGAATAACAGAAAATCCATATAAAAAATATCAGAGGAAAGTAATCAGTTACAAACTGTCACTTTATTACCTTTAGTTACAAAAACAAGCAGCTCTGAAACCCTGAGTACATTTGTATCCAAGGCCAATAAACAATATGCAACAATATCCTGATGTAATGGCCATATACATACAGTATATAATGGGTGAGTATGTGTAACTGCTTGTTATACTATATACAGTATAAAAATATTTTTTATTGATTCAAAACCTCATAGTAGAGGATACCATGCAATTTATTTCATTGAGAAAAATAAAGTTCATGTTTAATTTTAATATGGATTCCAAAATAGGGTATGAAAAGCATTTTGAGTATGAAACTAAAATATTTTTCTAGCTCAACATCTTTCAACCAATGCAAACTATAAAAATGCACAGAAATAAGATTCAGTGTCTACTGACAGAACAGTACATTAAAGGCACTTCTGCTTTTGTATGAGTCAAAGTTAGTCAATGAGATTCTTAAAACCGCATGAGCCATGAGGCACTGCATTGTTTTTTCTTTCTTTTTTACTCATGACCTTGACATAATTTTCTTGTGATCTCCACAACATACTTTTTTTTTCTTGTGATCTCAATGCAATTTTCTTGTGATCGACATAGATCACCTGACTTGACCAAACAGCTGCACTAATTAAATTCTGTACCCTACACTCTTAAAAATAAAGGTTTTAATTGGCATTGATTAGACTGGGTAAACCCAACCTGATCTGCCGGCGATTTGATTTCGCCCGGCACCTCAGTCTGGAAACCTGTACATTCATTTCTACTGCTTCTGTTACACTTTTGCGGGAACCAATCACAGACTGGCTTATCCACCTTGCTCGCTATTGGCGGGTATAACACAATGACGATGGAGAAGAGACGGAAAGCACGACCGTCAATCCAATTCCTTTTAATCTCTCGACGATGCTGAATGACTTCTTTAGTTTAGCAAACTATGCCATCGATGCCATTGCTGCTTCTGCATCAATGCTACAAACCAATACAAACTAAACCTGTCTGGAGTTTTCGCGTTGCTCTGCAAAGTACGTCACCCGGATCGTTGATCTGATTGGTTGAAGGACTATCCAATTGCGTGAATAATGCTCTTTGATCACGCCTCTTGTGCAGTAGAAAATACATAGCAGACCAATGTTCAATTTTAAATTGAGCTTGGTCTGGTGATAGCCAGACAAGGCATTGATGGTTCCATGAAGAAAAATTAATAATGGTTTCCTTCACCTCACATCCATGATTAAATATCTCAAAGTTCGTCCTAGAACTTCAGATCACTTCCCCTATTTATCTTATCTAATGGAGTACCTCTTACTAAGGCCTGGTTCAATACTCACTTAGCTACTGTCTTAGAAAACTGTAATCTACTGTATCTCCCCTTCTATGTACTGGACATTTCTTCAGGATTGAGGCAGCCACCGCAGTAGCCGAACGTGGAGTTTCAACATCAGCTATCAATCTCCTGAGCAGATGGTCTTTCTCTGCATTTGAATTCTATATAAGAAGCTCAGCAAGCTTTCTCAAGTTACGATTAAGGTAATTTTCATGCAATACTGGTGGTGGTGTTATGTTTTTTCTCAGTTTATTACTACTCAAAAAAGTGATGTGAAATGTTGGGGAGTTAGGCTGGTGTTGAAATCTTGTAACTTTCGACAGGAAGACATTTTGCATAACTTGATGGGAACCATTATTAAGAGGTTAGAAAGGCAAAATCTCTTTTAGTTTCTATTTAAAAAAAAAAAAAAAATGTAGATGTAAAAATGTTGATCTGATGGATTTGTTGAAGGGATGGAGAAAGATAATGGAGTAAAATGATAAAATGAGACAATGAATCCTGATAAAATGTTTCACAGTTTCCAGAAAAGTATTAATCAGCACAACTGTTTTCCACATTGATAATAAGAATTTATTTATTTTTTTTAGCAGCAAATCAGCATATTTGAATGATTTCTGAAGGATCATGTGACACTAAAGACTGGAGTAATGATGCTGAAAATTCAGCTCTGCCAGCACAGCAATAAAGCTGCCTTTAAGTGTTATCAGATTTATCATAAATACAAGTTTCCTAGTCAGAAATTGGACGTCACCACCCTCTCAAGTTGTATTTACTACTGGGAAACTCTGAGCTAATTTTGATGCCCAGAGTTGGCCGTGCCATGAACTTTAAACATGGCAAAAAGGAGAACGATTGCTGCTGTGACTGCTATTCTTAAAGAGATAGTTTACCCAAAAATGGAAATTCTGCCATAATTTAATCACCCTCAAGTAGTTCCAACCCTCTATGAATTTCTTTGTTCTGCTGAACACAAAGGAAGATGTTCAGAAGAATGTCAGTAACCAAGCAGATCTCACCCCCATTGTCTACTATACTATTTATTTTTCCTACTATGGTAGTAAATGAGACCTGTTTGGTTACAGACATTCCTGACATTTCCACACCAGCTACATTGCCTTGCATCGATGTTTGTAACGCTGGTGAACTCAAAAATAAGGGATCCATATGCAGTGAGTTTAATGATAGAATAAACATAATAACAATCCAACATGGAGACCAGTGATCCAGGGAACAGAATGAGCACATCAAAGCACAGCCATGTAGGACAACGAGAAACACTGGGATATAAATATAGAGGGGGTAATAGGCAAACAAGACACACCTGATCACAGAACTAATCAACTGAGAAAACTACAAAATACCCTGCAAATAAGTCTGCACTGGCCCTTTACAGGCCCAATTAGGGCTAGCGTAAGGGCCTCCAGCAGGCTGCCAGCGCAGGGCCCCTGAGAATTTGCTCATTGGCAAAATGTTGGCCCTGCATGGGCAGCCCACACAGGGCCTGCACTATTAATCTACAATAATAAACCTGGCAGCACAGGGTGCCAAATGTTTACCATTAATGAAAATAACGGTTAAAGGGGCTATATGTAAGATTTTTACTTTAATAAAGCATAAAAATACCCCAATATGTTTGCAGATATTTAAGGAAACATGCTAAGTTCACCTACATGTTTCTCAGAAAAACAATGCTACAGCCAGACATTCTGCTTTGAAATGTGCGTTCCGTGTCGGAATGTCTGTCTTTGTTTTGGTCTGTGCGAAACCGCGTGCTGCCAGTTTATCCAATAGTATTTGGACATCACAGGTTGCCAGTTGGTGGAAAACACTGCGTATTGCAGCCATAGAAACCAGCAAACAAACTGTGTTAGAGAATCGCAGATTCTACCCGACCTAAAAAGCCTCTGCATCCATCTAAAAATCTCTATGAACGACAGCATATTAAAACACAGATAAATCAACTCATCAGCTTACAGTGTGTAAGTCTCCTCAGCTTTCATTGTCAATTGCGCTCCCTCTTGTTGCGTGTCCTAAAGCTGGCCACCCGCGTCTTTGAACGAGGGGGCGGGGCAAACAATATTTTGAATTCGGACTGCAGTACCTTTTTCGACCACTGGGTGTCATTCCTACATAGAGCCCCTTTAAAGATCATTAAAAAAGAAATTACTGGCAACTGTCAATGACTGGCAGAAGCATCTGCCAAACAAAAACTGTAAAATTAAGGTAAAATATCCTTAATCATCCTCTGTAAAATGTAAATCTCTTTTAGTTAACAATTAGCTAGCAACAATACACATGCATGAGCTGATATTAGGGCTGTGGATCTTTGGCGAGATTCACGATTCATGTTCGATTTTTGCAAATTCAGAATGATTCAATTCGAGACGATTCACATTAAAATTCGATGCGATTCGATTAATTTGATTCGATTCAGCATTTTTATATGCATTCACAGGGTTATTGAAATGTTTCCCCCAATGTGTCTTAGTCAGGGTGTGAATTACTCACTGACCTTCAGGGGGTTAGAGAGTAAATTGCTCTGGGCCTGAACAGGCTGGCATGGGCTTAATAAGGGCAGTCTGCTAGTGGGCAGCCCACAGAGAGCCCGCAGTGAGCCCAGAGCTGTGGGCCTCGCCTGGGCAAGCCCACACTGGGCCTGTTTAGGTTTGGTGTGGGCTGGCCCTACTGTGCCCGCAAAAAGCCAGCATGGGCCCCACAGGGGCATGTTTGCAAGATATGGCGAAGAACAGGAAGAAACATAAAAATGCACACATGAACCAGGGTGTAATGAGTTTCTGTGTTATATTCTGTTTCTGGGGTGGGTTTTGTATTCAGTTCTGTGTTCTAGTTTTCAGTTCGTTTCTCTGTGTTTACTAGTTTGTTGCTGGTTACCGATTAAGTTGTCACAGCTGGGTCTTGTTTCTTTGATTAGTTTGTCTCAGTATTTTAGCCCTGTATTTTGTTCAATTCTTTGTCGCATCTTGTCAGTTTATAGTTATAGTAATATATCTGCTTTCTTGTTCTGAGTGCTTTGAATTATTTTTAATAAAGGACTGCTGCACTTAAATAGCATTTTATTTTTGCATCCTGCGGTAACCACAGAGGAACACAGGCTGGGATCATGAAAATGTTAAAGTAGTGCCTATTTACATGTATGAATAATCATTTTTAATTAAACCACATAACAGTATGTTTTGACAGAATAGGATTAATAATGGATTAATAGATTATCAAAAATAGGGCAAAAGAAATCAGACAAAGTTTGCACTTGATACTTGCAAAATTGTAGTCTGTAGTTAGGTCCTGTATGACCTCAACTGTATATCAGGTTGTGACAGACTGACAACCTCAAGACACTAACCATGGACACAAAATGTAAAATATGTCATATTTCCTTGTGTAGGAATTGCTCAATTTTCATTAAAAAAAGTGAAGTGAAAGTGTAGGCAGTTAGTGTGGTTTCGAAATATATGTTTATATTCAAAGTTATAACCAGTGAACGGGAAAATCAGATTAAAAATATCCGGTTTGCAAATGTTGTATCAAATCTGGAAGATTTTAATTAGGAAATCTTTGAGGTGCAATTTCCTCAACTCCCTTGGCATTAAGACAAATTTAAGTTTTGTTCAAAGTAACTTTCATTGCTAGGACATTTTAACCAGAACAGGAATCATGTGAAGCTTTAAAACAAACCTCACATAAAATTCTTATATAACAATTACTATCTGAATCTCAAAAGATGTTTGAAGCACATGTTTTTGATTATTTTTATGTACCTGTGATGGAACTACACTGTAAGAAAGATTTTTTGAAGTTGTAAATAAAGATTACTGGAGTACACTTTACATGAAAATACTATTTCAGTGTTTCTATTTCCAAATTTGTTTCCAAAATGTGTTACTTACTGTTTCTTTTAAATTGTTTTTGAAATTTACCAGCAATTACTGAGTGAAAATGTTTTTTACAGCAAATATTTTTTTCATTCTCAGTTAACATATAGGCCTATATATATATATATATATATATATATATATATATATACATATATATACATATATGCCTAAAGAATATCATCATTTGTAATAGTTATTTGTTGTACAGCCTGAAATCAAAAGCAAAAGGTCTAAAACCTTTTCTAACTTTTTTTTTTCTTTTTCTTTTTCTTTACAAATTTTGCCTTACAACATCAAACTAATGAAAGAAAATGCAAAAGTTCTGAAAGTTAATAAAAAAAATAAAAAATAGAATAACAGGGTTGGAAAGTCCCTTGATTTAATACTTTGTAGAGCCAACTTTTGCTATAATTACAGCCATTAATCTTTTTGGATATGTCTGTACTAGCTTTGCACTCCTAGTGTAACCCCTCCTGTTTGAACCGCCCACTCTAAGTGGGATCCGAACCCGGGTCTGCCAGCATGGGAGTATCGCACTCTAACAAGGGGGCTAAAGACCACAGTCTCTAGTATCAGTCGATAGATCAGCTCTTGAGATCAGGGGAGTGAGGTTTACACGCACAGCTCTTACCGGCCTACGTCGGTTACACTCACCCCCCCCCACTCACCCCCCCCCCCCCAAAGCTCACTCCCATCAGGGTCACGGCACCAATATAACCCCTCCTGTTCGAACCGCCCGCTCTAAATGGGACTCAAACCCTGGTCCGCCGGCATGGGTGTCGGGTGCTCTAACATCGCAGCACACACACAGCTCTTACCAGCCTACGTCGGTTACACTAGATCTGATTTAAGTCAGGGCTCTGACTTAACTTGGCCACTCAAAGACATTCACCTTCCTATCCTTAAGCCATTGCATTGTTCTTTTGGCGGTATGTTTGTTGGAATGTGAATGACCTGCCCATCTTCAGCTGTCTAGCAGAGGGTTTTCCTCGGCATCCATTTTCCCTTCAATACAGGTTATCCTGGAAGAAAACTTGCTTTTTTCTGCTCTGACAATGTTCTCCAACTTGAAGGACTGGTTTGTCCCGCAGGACAATGCTCCATGGCACAGAGCAAGGCCAATCAAGGTGTGGATGGAGGACCAGCAGATCATGACCCTATCATGACCAGCCCAAACTCCACAGTCTCAACAGCAATGTGAAAGTCTGGTAGTTAGCATGCCAAGACACATTAAAACACTGTGATGGGAAATCAGGGTTAATCCACCAAATATTGATGGCTGAACTCTTCCCAAGTTAAAAAAAAAAAAAGTATCATTTTGTTTGTCATCAGTGAGATTTTATTTAAAGGTGCCCTATAACCAGTTTTTAAAAGATGTAATATAAGTCTAAGGTGTCCCCTGAATGTATCTGTGAAGTTTCAGCTCAAAATACCCCATAGATTTTTTTAATTACTTTTTTTAAATGCCTATTTTGGGGCATCATTAACTATGCACCGATTTAGGCTGCGGCCCCTTTAAATTGCGCTCTCTCTATAATATAGTGTATTTACAAAGTTCACACAGCTAATATAATCCTCAAATGGATCTTTACAAGATGTTCGTCATGCATGCAGCATGCATGCTTCGGATCATGTGAGTATAGTAATTATTTGGATGTTTACATTTGATTTCTGAATGAGTTTGATATTGCTCTGTGGCTAACGGGCTAATGCTACACTGTTGGAGAGATTTATAAAGAATGAAGTTGTGTTTATGAATTATACAGACTGCAAGTGTTTAAAAAAGAAAATAGCGACGGCTCTTGTCTCTGTGAATACAGTAAGAAACGATGGTAACTTTAACCACATTTAACAGTACATTAGCAACATGCTAACAAAACATTTAGAAAGACAATTTACAAATATCACTAAAAATATCATGATATCATGGATCATGTCAGTTATTATCGCTCCATCTGATATTTTTCGCTATTGTTCTTGCTTGCTTACCTAGTCTGATGATTCAGCTGTGCACAGATCCAGATGTTAATACTGGCTGCCCTTGTCTAATGCCTTGAACATGGGCTGGCATATGCAAATATTGTACATATTAATGATCCCAACTGTTACGTAACAGTCGGTGTTATGTTGAGATTCGCCTGTTTTTCGGAGGTCTTTTTAACAAATGAGATTTACATAAGAAGGAGGAAACAATGGAGTTTGAAACTCAATGTATGTCATTTCCATGTACTGAACTCTTATTCAGCTATGCTGAGGTAAATTCAATTTTTGATTCTAGGGCACCTTTAATACTTTTATTCAACAAGGACACACTAAATTGATCAAAAGTGAGAGCAGAATTATTGGAATGATTTCTGAAAGTGGTTTTAAAATGGTTTTAAATGTATATGATGGGATGAGAGGAAGTGATCCTCTTACTACCCATGTATGTTTCTGTCTTACTCCTATTGCCATTCTTTCATATCCTATTACAGGACATTCATATAAGGACTTCCGTATGTTTAAAAAATTAAAAAAAGCATTATCTAAACTTCATGGTTAAATTTTTGGCTCAACACATTTCCTGTTTTACAGGGGAGGAGCTGTGTGTGTGTGTGTGTATATATATAAGAGATACAATCAGAACATCACAGGACAGCTCAGACAGCAGCAAAACACAATCCACAAAGAAGAAACCCAGACTAAAAGCAAGGTAAATGTTCTTATTCTTACTGTCAATCGATCTGTAATTGACTTTAGACCTTGCCACATTATCAGTAATATCACATGTTAAAGCAGATTAACATTTTTTTCAATAATCAATATTGTAACATATTATATTATTATATTTTCATGTCATATTTTCAGATGGTTCCAGTGTTGATGTTACTCATGGCAGCTCTTGTAGCTGCAGATGAGACACTGATGGATCTCTCTGATAGTGAGTCTGTCTCTGTGGTTCACTGTGATGCTGCTACTGTGTGTCCTGATGGAACAACATGCTGTCTGAGTCCTTATGGAGTGTGGAGCTGCTGTCCATTCTCAATGGTAAATCACAGTAAAATGTGTAACTGTTTTATACTCCATTAAGTTTAAGGTTTAACCTTTGTTTTTTCTGCCCGCTCCTTCAGGGTCAGTGCTGCAGAGATGGAGTTCATTGCTGCCGTCATGGTTATCACTGCGATTCGACATCGACCCACTGTTTGAGGGGGTGGTTGAGATTGCCGTCTTCTCCTCAGCCGGCCTCCAGAGCTATCCAGAAAACTCAGGTATTTCAGTACTCAGACTCTAAAGTAAAGCTATCATGTTACAATGACCTACATACTTGACAATCTTTACAGACAATGTCATATGACTTCTTCTAATCTTTAAAGAAATAGTTGGGTTTCAAAAAACATTCTATGTTTTTGATTATCATAAATAGTCATTTTAATTTCTCTCTCTGTTTGTGAAAATAAACAATGGAATTCTGGATGGTTTAAAAGCAGAAATATGCTTTAGTTCATTCTGTTTGATTATTCTGCTATGTTCTATTTATTTAAGCTGTAAAAAAAAATTTAAATGGTTCATTTAGAGATTTTTCTAAGCAGGTGAATTTATGGTTAGGTGTTTACTAACATAATTCCTGTGAATTGAAATGACCAGGATCTTGAAAGGCAGAACGAAATTGAAACCGTTCACTGTGAAGGAAATGTCTACTGCCCAGCTGAGAAGTTCTGCTGCAAGACTGCGACTGGCCAGTGGGGGTGCTGCAGCGGTAAAACAAACTTCATGTTGCTGTATTAATCATGCCTAATCATCAAGCTGAAATAATGATTAATAGATTTATCTCATGCAATGTATAGTTTTGTGTTTGCTCATTTTACAAGTTGCATTTCTATCTATTATAGAGTTGGTGTTGTAAGGAAACAACTCCCATGACCTCGGGGAACCTCTTTTCAAAAACTGTCAAAGTGAAAGAGGCTTTCAAACTCTTGAGGATTGATTAATCAAACATCCAAACTTAATTCATGTGAAATAAACATTAATAGAATTACAGTCAAATTGATTTGCCATTTAATAAATGATTTTGCATTTGAGAACGTATTTTTAATCATCCATCTACATGGTACTTTATTCATGAATTAATCAGTGTTTATGAATGAATCTTTTACAGGAAGTTTTTGTACTCCGCTTCAATGCACTGACTTTCTCATAGCTACAACATTGTAAAACAATGAACTACTATGCAAAGCGCATTAGTATTATCAATGATATAATAAACTCAGAACTGAAACTGTATCCTTGTGTTGTTGTTTTTATTTAAACTTTGATGAGTCCAATATGAAATAAAACACCTAAGCTAGCTTCTTACAAACTGATCACTGAAGAGTTTCCATTTAAACATATTAATAGTCACATTTTATATGCAAAGTATTTGCCCAGTTCTTTGCGTTTGCATTATATATCATCAAATGTATCATAGGACATTACAAAAAATGGCATGTTGCCTTGAGGCAACATTGTACCGTAATTGAATCCCATAAGGCCATACCAGGCATACTAGTTTGGAATACAAGTATATTTTATTGGTAAGAAAATGAGTTTGAATTATCTTAATGTATTTCAACAGGAATCCACACAAAATTTTGTTGGTCACTCAAATTTGCACCATTGACCAAGATAAAGCTGCTTGAAAGTGACTTCTGTGCGAGATGTGCTTCATACATTACATCACTACACCTGGACAATAGATTTTTATGCCAACAAACTTTCAATGGAATTTCACAAATGTAACCACACCTTTACTTTATTGCAACATAAAATGCAATCCATGATTTTCAGGTCTACAAGAGTTTTCCTGTTGAAACGTGTATTTCAGTGTACTATGCCAAGATTCCTGCAAAGTACAAAACTTATTGTTAGAAACATTTTGTTATTAGTTACTAATTTATTGTAAGTAACGTGACAGTTGTGAAAATAAAAATAAATTCCTCATCCTTGTGACATTTATAATCTTACCCTCTGACTGACAGAGATGTCTTATATTCACAATGCAAATGAATAAGGCATAAGAAAAAAGTTATCAAGCATCACTGAGGTTGGCAAGGCTCAGTACTAGGACTGTTGCTTTTCACTCTGTACATGCTACCCTTGGGAGATATCATTAGGAAGCATGGCATTAGTTTTCATTGTTACGCTGATGATACTCAGCTCTATATATTTCTTCACGCCCTGACGAAACTTACCAATTCGCAAAATTAACAGAATGTATAGCTGATATAAAAAACTGGATGACCAGTAATTTCCTACTACTAAATTCAGAAAAAACAGAGATTCGAATACTTGATGGCTGCTCTGTTAAGTCTTCGTCATCAGCTAGGAACCTGCTCTTTGATACCAATCTTTCATTTGAAGGCCATGTTACTAGCATCTGTAAAACTGCATTCTTCCATCTTAAAAATATATCTAAACTACGACATATGCTCTCAATGAAAAATGCAGAACAGTTAGTTCATGCGTTCATGACCTCAAGGCTAGATTACTGTAACGCTCTACTGGGTGGTTGTTCCTCCCGCTTGATAAATAAACTACAGCTCGTACAAAATGCAGCAGCTAGAGTTCTTACTAGAACTAGGAAGTATGACCATATTAGCCCAGTTCTGTCATCACTGCATTGGCTTCCTGTTAAACATCGTATAGATTTTAAAATCTAACTAATTACTTACAAAACACTAAATGGTTTAGCCCCCCAGTACCTAAGCAAGCTCTTAATACATTATAGTCCTTCACGTCTATTGCGATCTCAGAATTCAGGCCAGCTGATAATACCTAGAATATGGCACCTAAACTCTGGAACAATCTTCCTAGCATTGTTCGGGAAGCAGACACACTCTCTCAGTTTAAATCTAGACTTAAAATGCATCTCTTTAACCTGGCATACACATAACACATTATAAATTTATATTTTCAAAATTATTAGGCTGCATAAATTAGGTCAGCTGGAACCGGGAACACTTCCTATAACACCAGATGTACTCGTTACATCAGAAGAAGAATGGCATCTATGCTAATATTAGTCTTTCTGTTTATCCCGAGGTTTACCGTAGTCAGCCGAATCCGGGCCGTATCCAGGTGAGATCGAGGACTGGCACCCTGACACGACCACAACGCAGCCCTGAAGTATCAGCAGAGATTGAGTTAACTGGATCATCCACTGTGAAGTCCTCATCGACAAGACAGCCAGTGGCACAGTTCCTCAACAGACCGTCCATACCGGCGTGATGAATACGATCCTCAACTGGATGGAACTGAAATAAATACTTTGAATGTTGCGATCCTATCGGACTTATGATAGCAACCTGAATCGTAACAAAGCACTGTTCGCCAGAGGAGAACTGGCCCCCGACTAAGCCTGGTTATCCCAAGGGTTTTTTTTTTCTCTCCATTTTAACACCTATTTGCCACCTGTTTGCACCTGATGTCACCTGATTGGGTTCCTTGCTGCTGTCGCTTTTGGCTTGCTTAGTTGGGGACACTTGACATTTGACTTGACATTTGATATTCAACGAGGCTTTGATCTGCCTGCATTGACACTATTCTTTAAGAGCTGCTATGCAGCCAAAATGATATACCAGTTATCAATGTAAAGCTGCTTTGACACAATCTTCATTGTAAAAAGCGCTATATAAACAAAGGTGACTTGACTTGACTGAGGCCAAACCTGTCATAGTAATGTGAATGATATCCCATCAGTGTATTAGTGAAATATTGCATTCATTTCACTTCAGCTGTGATAAAGTATGCAAACGCAGTGCAAGCGTCACTACGGGAAGCAGAAAGTGTCCAACTTTTCAGCTCCTCCCCGCCTGCACGTGGCTACTCTGGACGATCGGTTGCATCCAGCCGCAGTCGATGTCGAACACACCTATAGACTCATGCTGCATTCACGCCACCTCGTATTTACTGGAATCTTGAGATGACAACATGTGACGTTATATTTGGAGCTGTTCATGTCCTTGGATTGAGAATTATGCGTTTCCATGGCACCACAATCAACGCCTATGAATCTACAGCAGTCAGGTGGTACAGCGGCACATGGTACATCTGGGAGCTTTCAGAAAACTCCCAGCTTACAAACTGTAATTACGAGCTCTACGAGGACGTGAACACTTTTTACAAGCTAGAATCTCGTAACTACAGGAATTACGAGGCCGCGTGAACGCACCTTCACTTTCTGTAAAATCACGTGATTCATTTTGCATGTTCGAACCCCAGATTTTACTTTACTAGTCATACAACTAATATGAAGAATACAAATTATTTCAGGCAAAATACTTGCCATATGCAACTCTGTTAGGCATAATATGTCTATATTATACTTCTATTACATCATATTAAATTATATTATTTCATATCTATGGAGTGTGTGGTTGTCACAGTTCCAGTCATTCCCGGACTCCATTTCCCATAATCCTCCCTGCCAATCACCTGCACTCACTCCACCAATCAGCAATCACCCACACCCAGCTGCAGCACATTACCTGGACTATTTAAGCCACTCTCATTCTCACACTCATTGCAAGGTCTTGTATTACTGCGGTTTGCATTTCTGAGCGTTTGTCATTGTGTTTGTCTGCCTGTTACTGATCCTGTCTGTTTCCCGTGTACGATTCTCTGCTGCCTGCCCTTTGGATTTGGACTCGTGATTGATATCTGCCTGCCCTGATCTACTGCCTGTTCCACGACCACGATTCTGCCTTGTTTGACCACGAATATTGCTTAATAAAGCCGGCACATGGATCCCACGTCGTGTCCCGATTCATTACAGAGGTGGCTGCTTCATCCAAAGGAACTTCTTCCACAAGCTTTTGGCTGCTTTATTTTTTACTAACCACCAGACGGCACTGTTTTCGACTCTCTAGAAGTTTTTAATCTTTTCCCAGAACAGTCAGGGGAAACCCTCACTGGAAACAGAAAATACACTTCAAAATAAATGTCCTAGAACACTGAACAGGCAAAACAGTGACATAAGCTTTTACCACACACCATATTAAGTAAAGATAAATCAGGTAAATTAGTTACACTTTTTAATTAAGAAACAATACCAGAATGAATGGAACAGAATACAAGAGAAAATTCTTCAGGGGTCCCAAGAAAATTAAAGTACAGAAGAAAACATCACAAGTCATAAGTTATCCCTGATAATTTAGCAATTCACAGACCAAAAATAATTCCATTATTATAACTAAAAAGTACTTCAGTGCTTATACAAAATATTATTGGAATAAATATTATAAACAATCATTCCAAAGAAAAAGTGACTGTAAATCATCTTCCATGTGCTTGTTTTATGTAGCCTATTTGTTTATTTATTTATTTATACAGTGCACACCCAGATCGAATGGTGACATTGATACAATGTTGAGTTTTGGTTTTTGGTTGAGACTGAAATTTCAATGTTTAAAGTGTGTTGGATCAGCATTGAAATTTTGATGAAAGCTGACAGCACACATGGGTGGAGACAGTGACATTGAACTAACAGTGATTTGTAGTTGATGACCACAAGATCATGCAGGTATGCATCTCTGCAAAACTCTAGTTGGTGTTTCCTAAACAGTGGGACCTTTACAAACCACAATGGGCATTTTCAACCGGCATTTGCTCTAATCCATTGGGGACTTGGTTTAGGGATGGGCCTTCATGATTTCACACGTTGTACACGTAGTTACCTTAGGCGTTTCTCAAAACCAAGTTCGCAAAGTTCGGACTCGCGTCCTTGGTAGTTAGGACTTGGCAAGTTCCACTCAGGAGAAAGGACTCAGGTGGACGGAAGGACGCAAGTCCGGTGATTCTGGAAATGGAACAGCAGCGTACTTGATAACGTCACTCAGCTCGCCCTGGCTTCTCCGGTTATCTCTGTATGTAATAAAACACCACTAAAACATATTAAACAAACAAAAACATATTAATAGCCACAGCCAACGAGTGATTGATTCTGCAAGGTCTGCAACAAAACGAAATATTAAACAACCCTGCCTCTTTTCGTATATATTTCAAAAATATCAAATGTAATACTATTTGTGCATATTCTTATTATCTTTTCTGTAATTAAATAGGCTATAACATAAAACACAACCCTGTCTCTTTTTGTTAAATGTTTTAATTATCAAAAATAGACATTAAACGTATAAGAAATAAAGCAAACAATCCAGTCAAGCGTACAAAATCAGCGCTTTTGTAGGACACAAAAGTTAAATAGCCATATGTATAAAGTTATGAAACGTCAAGTTGCCCTCAGCCAAAACGGAGCCAGCGGCAAACGTCAGAAGGACTAGCCGAGGTAAGGCTGCTCTCGGCTGGGTACATGAGCGCTGAGCGTCCGGTGATCGCCTGGATCTCACAACTCCGACAACGTCAGATCAAATTTTCAGAAAGGTGCTATCTTTATCAATAAACCACAAATTTGAGCTTTAAACCAGCACATTCTCGCCTGAAAAACTCTTAAAACTACATATCATTAAATTATGCGGATTTTCTCCTTTACTATTGACGCTTGCTGGTTAGTGTGATATGCATTCTGGGATACCTGGCTGTCTCAAATCTGCACAAGTCACCTCTCGATGCATCCTCGATAAAAGGGGCGGATCAAGAACACATCCTTGGATTTGAACTGTACTTGGCTAAATGTTAACTTTGAATTGGAACAGTACTTGGACAGCGACTGATAACGTCCACAAGTACAGACAAGTGCGCATATTGAGAAACGGCTGTCTGTCCATGAACTAATTTAGATGAGATAAACTCATGACCATTTTCTCACACATTCACACATCACCCATCAGTGGTTTACCAGTATGGAGGCAGGCCAGCCAAGACCTGCTGGGATGCTTTTTGCTGACAAACTGAAAAAGGGCACCAAGTGCATGGCCAAAGTTGCTCTCCTGGGTAATAACGTTACTTCACAGCCTCACTGAATTTGAGTGGAAAATGTCAAGTTTGGTCAGCTTTCTTATGCAGGGCTGGACTGAGACAAAAAATTGGCCCAGACAGCCCCAACCACCAGTACAAAATCTTTGCAGTTCCATTAAATATTTTGTTCATACTGTACTATTCCCCCAACCCCAAACCCAAAACTCCCTACAAAGGGAGTAGTAAGTGCTCTGGATAATAATTCAAGGGCTAAAGATATATTTGGAATGGATACCACATTTGTAAAAAAAAATATATAGTGCTTATCTACTAAAGCCCTTGGTAAATTTGATAATCTTATCTATTAGAGAAAGTAAATTCCCCTCAAATTGGAAAACTTCTATTATAACCCCAATTTTTAAGGCAGGGTCAGTTGATGAGGTTCAGAATTATTATACTCCCTGCAATTTCAAAAATTTTGAAAAGTTGGTAGCTGAACAACTTATAAACTATCTAGAAAAGCATGATCTACTTCACTCTAAACAGTTTTAGGCCTAAGTACTCCACAGAAATGGCAAACTGCTTTCTCACAGAATTTATGAAGGGAGCTTTAGATGTGGTAGGTGCAGTGTTTTTAGACCTTAAAAAGGCATTTGATACTGTGAATCATGAAATTCTCTTAAATAAATAAAATTTGTTTAGCTTCTCTCAGCAGGCAATAAATTGGATCAGTGTGTTAAAACAAATAATTCAGGATCAGCTTTACAAAACAAGGAGATGGGTCTCCGTCAAGGGTAAGTTTTGGGTCCACTGTTGTTTTCCATATGTCAATGATTTACCAAATTGTTGTAAGGAATCTAAATGTCACAGTCATTTATGTATCAGCACAGAATCCATGCTTAGCGGCCGATATATTAACAAATGAAATGACTGTCGTGTCACAGTGGCTGCAAAACAACTGTTTGACCTTGAATTGTTCAAAAACTGTCTCAATGTGTTTTTCAATTAGGAGGAAGGAAATGAATGATTTTATAATTAAGATCAATCAAAAGGCAATAGAGGTAGTTATCAATTTTAAATATTTAGGTGTTATTTTAGATTCTCATTTGAAATTTGATGTGCATGTGAAGAGACTGTGTAGAACAATCAGAACAAACCTGAATTGTTTTTATATGATTAGACCACATATATCTCTAAAAGCAGCTACATTATACATGCATGCAATGGTCTTCTCACATTTATCTTATTGTGTGATTGTCTGGAGTCAGGTTTCTCAACAGACTATCAAACCTGTTAGATCTCTATATAAAGAAACACTAAAAAGTTTGGACAAGAAACCAAATAGATGGCATCATTGTAATATTTTACAAAAATATAGTTTGCTTAGTTTTAAAATTTGTATAAATTTGTCTCTTATTAAAATGGTGTTTAAATGTGTACATAATCTTGCTCCAGAAATTATATGTCAATTAATATTAAAACAGAGTAGTAAGGGGATCACTAGAGGTGCAACTAATCAAAATTGCACAATACCAAAAAGGAAAACAAAATTTGCACAATCCACATTTTCAGTTCAAGGTACACTGCTTTGGAACAGCCTGCCAGCTGAACTGAAAATGCAAACAGAGTTAAACATTTTTCAAAGAAATTTAAAAAAGTGGTTCAAACAACAGCAGGTTTGTGAACACTGATGGTAATGCACAGTCTCAGCTTTTTTATTATTGTTATATTTTTTTAATTTTTTGTTTAGGGTTTTTTTTTTTTTTTTTTTTCTGTGATTATTGTTTAACTGCTGTTAAAAGCCTAACCAGGGACTGGGGTTGCAAATCAGCCTTTGGCTAGAAGCCTGTATGTGGAGCATCGGCTGCTTGAAATTGTAGCAATGTTATACTGCATTGTCCCTGTTAAATAAACTAATAAAATAAAAATAAAATAAAATAAATACATTTTTGATTTTGCATACCTCCTGACAAAAATAAAGAAATTATTGTCACAGATTTTTATCATAGTAATATAATATTTTCTAATTAATTATAGTCTTAGGCTGCTTGCATGTTTACAGGTAACCCTGCATTTTTTTCATTTTTGCAAGTTTTCCGTAAAATAAAAAAAAATATTATAATTTTCTAATTATTATAGTTATATTTATCCTTAAAAACATTATACACTAGTTGACATACACATACACTTACCATGAGTATAACAATGAATACAGCCATATTAAAAATAATAATAATAATAATAATAATAATAATAAAAATGCAAAGACGGGGTAAGCGTGGCATGTGTGGGGCGGCTGGAGATGGGTGTGGATTTTGGGACCCTGGGCCCCGCAGCACCTCACCTTGATGACCCGTTGCAATATGACGCTGGCGGGGGTCTAACCTATGCTGTGGCCATGGAGGGATCAGAGACAGCTTTATAATACCTTATCGTTAATAGCTGTATCAATATTACCATTATTAATATTTTTACTATTATTATTATCATTGCTATTACTACTATTATAATTTTTATTTGTCCTCTTCCTGATCCCTTTACCTCCCCCTCATTCCACACTGTAAACGATTTCCGTTGTTTTCACAGTATTATACTGTGTTCTCAACAGTTCCCTACTGTAGAATCTGAGTACAGCATATTACTGTAGATTTTGTAGTTTTCACAGCTTGTTACTGTATTCTTAACAGTTTCCAACTGTATAAGCTGTGTACAGTATGTTACTGTAGATTTTCAATGCATTCTGGGAAAATATTAGCCTACTGTATATGTAAATACAGTAGGCTACTAAATGACCGCGAAAAACAACCACACACCTCCTCACGCATGACAGACTCATCATGAAGATGAAAGCCTACAACAGTATGGTAGGTTAACTTTTCTTTTTTTTTTCACTTTATGTTTTATTCTGATGTTATTTCCAAGATATAAAGCTACGTTTTAGTTAATACATTTCCATAAAAATACATGAGTAAGCGTTCATTTTCTGCCATTTTCCTCCTGCAGCGTGGTGAAGATTAAAGTCCGAGGACGGAGTAGCCTACGTGAAATTGGTAGGTGGGTATACTTTAAAACACATGTAATTGCCTTATCTGTTTTACACAAATGTTATTTGCAAAGTATAAATACTTTTGAGTTAATAAATATATGTATGAACATCGGACCGGGTGAGCATTTCCCATTTGAGCCGCACTAACTAGAATTTTCCTCCCGCAGCGGCGCTGGCAGACCGGCTGGACCATCGCGAGACAGGCGGGAAGAGCCGTTGTGAAGACAAAAAGCCTATTACCTGAAATTGGTAGGTCAGTTTTAAAACGCATGTAATCGCCTTTTTTGTTTTGTACTAATATTGTTTGCAAGGTATAAATATGTTTTAGTTTATAAATATCCATAAGAACATCGAAGCGGGTGCTCATTTCCCTGTTAGGCGCACTAAGTAGCTCTTTCCTCCCGCAGCGGCGCTGGCAGAGACCGGCTGAACTAACGTGAGACAGAAGAGTCGTTGTGAAGACGAAAAGCATTCGTGAAAATGGTAGGTCAACTTTAAAACGCATGTAATCACTTTTTTTTTGTTTTGTACTAATATTGTTTGCAAGGTATAAATATGTTTTAGTTTATAAATATCCGTAAGAACATCGAAGCGGGTGCTCATTTCCCTGTTAGGCGCACTAAGTAGCTCTTTCCTCCCGCAGCGGCGCTGGCAGAGACCGGCTGAACTAACGTGAGACAGAAGAGTCGTTGTAAAGACGAAAAGCATTCGTGAAAATGGTAGGTCAACTTTAAAACGCATGTAATCACTTTTTTTTGTTTTGTACTAATATTGTTTGCAAGGTATAAATATGTTTTAGTTTATAAATATCCGTAAGAACATCGAAGCGGGTGCTCATTTCCCTGTTAAGCCGCACTAAGTAGCTCTTTCCTCCCGCAGCGGCGCTTTCAGAGACCGGCTGAACTAACGTGAGACAGGCGGGAAGAGTCGTTATGAAGACGAAAAGCATTCGTGAAAATGGTAGGTCAACTTGTGTCAAAACGCATGTAATCACTTTTTTTGTTTTGTAGCAATGTTGTTTGCAACTTAAAGGTATAAATACTTTTGGTGCTGCTGGCGCTTATTTCCCAGTTAAGCCGTGCTGACAGCATTTTTTCCTGCAGCGGCGCTGGCAGACGGGCTGAACCATCGTGAGACGGGGGGAAGAGTCGTCGCAATAAAGAAGACAATTTTCTTTATGGAATGTGGTTTTAAGATGTAAGAAGATATGTATTCACTGGTTATTGTTGTATACTGCTACTAATTAAGTACTTTAACTCTTCAAACTTTATTTTTATATTTTATAACATTTATTTTCCACTGGCACAATGTGTTAATGTGATTTTAGTGGTATGAATTTAATTGTATTTTTTTGTTAATTGATGAAATTAATATGCTGGTAAATTTCTGTATTGAAGTTCAGAAATATAAAAGATGAAACCTAAATAAAGTTGATCTGAAGCAATAATTTGTGTTATTGAATATATAACAGTTAACTTAAAATAAATAAAAATTAACTGTGAAAATAACTACAGTAGTTTTAGGCATACTGTAAAATAAAGTACAGCATTATACTTTATTTTATAGTACAGTACAGTAAAACTACTGTAGTTATTTTTACGGTAATTTTACTGTGGTATTAAATACAGCAACTACTGGATAATTGTTGCCAGTAAGTTACTGTTAATTTGACAATAAACATTTTACAGTGCAGATGAAATGAATATATTTGTTAATATGGTTATCATTACTATTATTACTAATACTATTATTACTCGTTGTCATTTCTTATTAATTGAATTTATCATTATTATTATTATTGCTATTACTATTACTATTTTCACTCTCCTCATCCTCCATTCTCCATTTTTTGTGTGATTATTACTATTAGTATCATCATCATTAGTATTGTCATTAAAAAAAAATTGTCATTTCATTTATTTATCTTTTTATTCTTATTTTTTAACCCTGGTTATGTCTGTTGTACTTCCCTACATGCTCCTTTATTCATATATTTCCACTCGTACACCCAGTTTCACTTACAGTTTCACACACACGCACACACAAATCTTATTGGCTGTTATGTATGTTTTGTTGGACTTTGTATTTTGCATTTAATTTCTCATCTGTAAATATTGTAATTGTCTGTTTGCATAATAAAAAAAAGTGTACATGTATACAATTTTTTTGTAAAAATAGGGCAGAATGTACTGTATTAATTTGATGGATGTTTACGTATTTATTCTTTACAGGTGTTTATCCTGTATTTTGAATTTTGAACTGATTTAGGGTTAACGGAAATGTCCGTAAAATTACTAGATCATGTCCTAGTAATTTTCTGCCAGTACATTTCTTTTTTTCTTTTTTCTTTTTTTTTAATAGTGTATGCATCTGCAGGGTTCCCAGCCATCCTGGAAAACCTTGACAACTGATGATAAAATTTATCAGCTTCATTTGATTAACAGTGCAGAACTCAGTGAGCTTGTGCTGAAGTGATTGACAGCTTTAGTGATTATAAAGGATTCGCTCTTTGTTTGCTGTCTGTAAATAACCCTTTCAGAATTTGAATAAAAGTTTTATTTTTCATGCTGCTAAGTACACATTGCAAAGTTTCAGGAATGACAAATATATTTAAATGTGGTATTGATTCCAAAATTGTATTGATTGACATGGTGATAACCATAGCAATAGATGGGGGGATATTCAAAATAGATGCGTGCACTAAATGCAGACTAACAGACCTGCAACATGTTCTGTTACATTTTATGGGTTTATTTGTTGTTCATTGACTTTGACTAATATTTTTATTTTCAAATAAATGGTTAGTTCACCCCAAAATGAAAATTATATCATTTATTACTCACCCTCATGTCGTTCTACACCCATGAGACCTTCAGCTTTGCATCACAGGAATAAATTACATTATGACCATTCTGTCTATTCCAGGACATTCATACAAGGACTTCCATATGTTTAAAAACTCATAAGGCGTTATCTAAATTTCATGGTCAAATTTTGACTCAACAAAATTCCTGTTTTTACAGTGGGAGGAGCTGTGTGTGTGTGTATATATATAAGAGATACAGTCAGAACATCACAGAACAGCACAGACAGCAGCAGAACACAATCCGCAAAGAAGAAACCCAGACTACAAGCAAGGTAAATTTTCTTATTCTCACTGTCAATCAATCTATTATTGACTTTAGACCTGGTCACATTATCAGTAATATCAAATGTTAGAGCTGATGGAAAAAGTTCCAAAACTTTTTTTCAATAATTAATATAGTAACATATTATGTTATTACACATAATATTTTCATGTCATATTTTCAGATGGTTCCAGTGTTGATGTTACTCATGGTAGCTCTTGTAGCTGCAAATAAGCCACTGATGGATCTCACAGAGCCAATTGAGTCAGTAGATATTGCCTCTAGGGTGCGCTGCAGTGATGGTACTACGTGTCCTACTGGAAACACATGCTGTCGGACTCATACTGGCTGGGGCTGCTGTCCGAGTGTATCGGTAAAACACAGTCAAATGTGTAACTGATTTATACTTCGTTAAGTTTAAGGTTTAACCCTTATTTTTTCTGTTCACTCCTTCAGGCTGTGTGCTGCGCAGATAAAGTTAGTTGCTGTCCCCAGGGTTATCGCTGCACTGCGACCCATTGTGTGAAGGGGTGGTTGAGAGCGCCATCTTCTTCTAAATAGTTGGTGTTGTAAGGAAGCAACTCCCATGTCCTCAGTGATCCTCTTATCAAAGTCTGTCAAAGTGAAAGAAGATTTCAACCTCTTTAGGGAATAGATTAATCCAACATTCAAACTGTATTCATGTGAAATAAACATTGATAGAATTACAGTCAAATTGATCTGCCATTTAATAAATGATTTTGCATTAGAGAAAGTGTTTTTATTTTTAATCATCCATCTTGTTCATGAATTAATCAGTGTTTATGAATGAATCTTTTATGGGAAATATTTGTACTCCACTTCAATGCACTGACTTTCTCATAGTTTTGTTTACTGAAGTCTCCTCAGCTACATTAAGAAATGTGCATTACATTAAGACTACTGTGCAACTGTACTGTATTGTACTGTTGTTGTGGTTTATGTATACTGTGCATAATGCGTCTGTATGCATTGAACATAAAAAGATCATAACGCCATTGGAGCAAAAAGAGTTCATGTGACAAAACACTTATGATGCTTAAACATTTTGATTTAATGGCTGCATCTGAAAACTTAGGGAGCTGACTTGTTGCCTCGCTGCAATGACTTTGCAGGCGTTTGGACACGAAGGTACCTCACAAAACTCATTTTAGACAGACTTCTGAGGCAGCGTAACGGTTTAATGATCTACAGCAAAATAGAGCAACAAAGCGAATATTTAATTACTACAATAGTAATTTCTTGCTATAATGACATCAAAAGTGATAAATGTTGGTCAAAAATGTACATTTACACAAACTGACCACCAACCGCAACTTTCAGACGCCATCTTTCTTTTTAACTTAACTTTCAAGGAATGGAATGCACAGGATTGTGGGATATCAAAGGCAGCTAGGGATACATCTATGCTGCCTTCAAAAATTGATCAGATGAAGGTATCTCAGGAGACAGGAAGTGAAGCTAACATTAGATTCGAACATGCCTTGATACCTTTGAAATGCAGCCTCCGAAGGCAGCATTTTTAAGATTTCAGACGCAGCCCCTGACTCGCTCAACACTGTTAGCCACCTACTGGTGTAACAACATTCAAAACAAGCCACTGAATGAGCCATTAAACAAATCTGAATGTGATTCAGTGGATTTGTCCATAGCACCACAGACGCTTGGAGGGACAATTTAGTCCCTCCAAAATGTCCTCTAAAATGTATTCTTGATGCTGCACTGCTGCACTTTATTATGTTGTACCCAAATGGTGGATGTGATGTAGTGTGTTGTGTGGTGGGGGTGTGACACAGTTGTTGTGTCCCAATTCAAAGGCTGCATCCTTCAAAGGCTGCATTCGAAGGCCTGTTGCATCACCACAGTGTGAAAAAGGCTGTCCCAATTTTGAAGGCTCCTTCAAATGCGGCCTTCGTTTTGTGGGCAATGAAGTATACAACATATGAGCTGCATCTGAAATCACATGCTTCCCTACTATATAGTAGGGGAAAAACAGTATGTGACAAAAATAGTATGTCCGAATTCACAGTACTCATAAAAGAGTAGGCAAAAAGTAACTGGAATGACCTACTACTTCCGTCAAGATTCTGAAGTGCGCATATGATGCACACTTTCCTAACCTTTGAGGTCATGGGAGAGGATTTGTGAATGGCAGTGATGCGATGTAACTGATGCTGGTAGGTCACATGATAATATCATACTATACACATTCATACTATATAGAACATACTTTTTTATTGGTCACAAAGTACTGAATCAAAATAAGGTACTGTAATACAACTAACGTTCTTATGTGTAGGAAGGAAGGGGACAGGGTCGGCGTTCAACTGCTGACTGAGCTTTATTTCAAGAATTAGAAACGTCCAACAAAAACTGTGCAAGGCACAACAGCAAATAAAATAATCCACAAAGGGCTTCACTCCAGTCACGGCATCTACAATCCACAAAGGGCTTCACTCCTGGTCACGGCTGTACAATCCACAATGGGCTTCACTCCAGTTAGTCGTGCACCAGCTGCTCAGTCAGCAGTTCCCCTCTCTCTCTCCGACTCCTGCTTCTCGCGGCGTTTTAACCTGTCTCCGCGCCAATTACTGAAATGAGAAACAGGTGTTCGTGATTTACATTTAACTCGCTCACTCACCAAAGATCTCCCGATGCTCTCTCCCGCCGCAGACCTCGCTGAACCACGCCCCCTCGCCACATACCCCCACCGCCCGACTCAGGCCGGGGAGCCATCCGGCCTGCAGATCCCCCCCCCACACACACAATTTCTGGAGAGGAAATCGGCCACAGCCATCTGAACACCCGGCCTGTGGACCACCTTGAACTTAAAAGGCTGTAATGCCAGATACCAACGAGTGATCCGCGCATTGGTATCCTTCATGCGGTGGAGCCACTGCAGGGGAGCGTGGTCCGAACAGAGAGTGAATTCCCGCCCCAGGAGATAATAGCGGAGGGTGAGGACGGCCCATCTAATAGCCAAACACTCTTTCTCAACGGTGCTGTACTTAGCTTCTCTCTTTGAGAGCTTACGGCTAATGTACAGCACCGGCCGTTCCTCACCCTCTATCTCCTGGGACAGGACAGCACCCAGCCCCCTGTCCGACGCGTCAGTCTGCAACAGAAAAGGGAGAGAAAAATCAGGAGAGTGAAGCAATGGCCCGCCACATAGAGCAGCCTTCACCTGGGTGAAGGCCTGCTGGCACAGCTCCGTCCACTGGACCGTATCTGGCGCATCCTTTTTGGTTAGATCAGTCAACGAGCTGGTGAGGGCCGAATAATTAGGAACAAACCTCCTATAATATCCCGCCAGCCCGAGGAACTGTCTAACCTCCTTTTTGGTCTTGGGGCGCGGACAGGTCGCAATCGCTGCCGTCTTATCAATTTGGGGACGCACCTGTCCATGCCCCAAGTGGAAGCCCAGATACCTTACTTCCACGCGCCCAATCGCACACTTCTTCGGGTTGGCCGTGAGCCCGGCCCCCCTCAGCGATCTCAGGACGGCCCTCAAATGCTGCATATGCCGCTGCCAGTCATTACTGAAGATAATAATATCGTCCAGATAGGCAGCAGCATATGCACCATGGGGCCGCAAAATTTTATCCATGAGACGCTGAAAGGTAGCCGGTGCCCCGAATAACCCGAACGGAAGGGTGACGAATTGGTGTAATCCAAACGGTGTCGTGAAAGCCGTCTTTTCTTTGGATAATGGCGACAAGGGGATCTGCCAATACCCTTTCGTTAAGTCCAGTGTCGAATAAAATCGAGCCGTACCTAGCCGGTCAAGCAACTCGTCCACCCGAGGCATTGGATACGCGTCGAATTTCGACACTGCGTTCACCTTGCGATAGTCCACACAGAACCGAACTGAACCGTCCGTCTTGGGAACCAAAACTATCGGGCTCGCCCAGTTACTGCTGGACTCTTCTATTACTCCCATTTCAAGCATAGCTTCTAATTCTGCCTGCACTACATTTTTCTTGTGTTCAGGCAATCTATACGGCCGGCTGCGAACCACCACGCCCGGCTCTGTCTCGATGTGGTGCTGAATGAGGTTTGTACGGCCCGGTAGGGGAGAAAACACGTCTGCAAACTCTGCTTGTAACTTGGATAAATCAGTGAGCTGTGAGGGCGAGAGGTGATCTCCCCCTGGGGCCAGAGCGAGGGACTGTTTTTTGACATTCGCCTCTGGCCCGAGATCATCCTCTCCGCTAATCACCGTCGCCAGCATCACTGATTCCGCCTCATTCCATTTTTTAAGGAGATTGAGGTGGTAAATCTGACGTGCTCCTCTCCTATCGGAACGCACAACCTCATAATCGAGCTCACCGACTTGCCGTGTCACCACAAACGGTCCTTGCCACTTTGCAAGTAATTTCGAGCTTGAAGTGGGAAGCAATACAAGTACTTTATCTCCCGGTGAAAATTTGCGCAAGTTAGCTCCCCTGTTATACAGCTGGCTCTGTCTGTGCTGGGCTTGTAACAAATTCTCCATAGACAGCCGCCCCAACGTGTGGAGTTTTGCTCTCAAGTCCAGCACATACTGAATTTCATTTTTGGCCTGAGATGGTCCGTCCTCCCAAGTCTCTCTTAGGACTAATGCAAAGCGATGCCCTCTTGCTGATCGCTCTAATGGCCCGATGAGGTCCATACCAATTCTTTCGAAGGGGACCTGCATTAATGGGAGGGGGCGCAACGGCGCTTTTGGGGTGGCCGGTGGGTTAACCAACTGACATTCCCGACAAGACGCGCACCACCTGCGCACATTCTCGTGAATGCCCGGCCAAAAGAATCGGGTCATGAGATGATTTAGTGTTGCCGTTTGTCCTAAATGCCCAGCCATCGGATTAGAATGAGCCGCGTGGAAAAGCATTTCCCTGCGGCTCCTTGGAACTAATAATTGGGTCGTATCTTCTTTTGTCTGAGTGTCTTGGGTCACTCGATACAACCTATCTTTTATGATCGCAAAATACGGATAAGAAAGTGGACGCCCAGGCTGGAGAGGCTGACCATCGATGGTGCTGACCTTTTCAAACGCGTTTTTTAGCGTCTCATCGTGAGACTGTTCCAGGGGAAAGTCATCGCGATCCGAAAGAATAAGTCTTCCAATTTCGCTCTGTTCCCCTGAAGCTGAACTCACCGGTCCCTGATCAGTCTCTCCCGCCTGCACTCGCACCTCCTTATCCCGCGATTTTTCCCCCCAAGAGGCATCCGAGCATAAACACCCCAATAATTTATTAAATGCAGGCCAATTCGTCCCCAAAATTATCGGATGCCGGAGGTGCGGATTAACTGCCACCTCCACACTATGCTTTTGACCCCTAAATTGAATAATGACGGGCACTAACGGATATTTCACCACATCCCCGTGCACACACCTCACCTTAACCAAGCGGCCTGTATCCAATGCCCCGGACGAAATCAGGCTTCGATGCACCGAGGTTTGGTTACATCCTGAGTCCACCAAAGCCTGATAGGTACCCCCCTTGACACTCACAGGTATTTGGTACTCGCCAGCTTGACCGGGGGCAGCCTGCGGATCGTCCGGGACCCGGATCAACGTCCCAACCTCCATCACTGGACACCTGTCCACAAAGTGCTCCGGGTCCCCGCAACGCCAACAGGCCGGCCCAGACCTGCCCGCCGCTCTTGTGGCAGGGAGCGGGTTAAATGGTTGACGCGGAGAGAGGTGAGAAGCAGGAGCGGAGTCCGGCCCGGCAGCAGGGAGTCCCGCCCCCCTGGGCGGGGCTCTTGGTCCATAATACGGGCCCTGTTCCGTTCCGCCCCGCCCCCGGGGCGGAACACGTGGTGGGCCGGGCGGACGAGACCTGGGTAGAGGGACAGGTTTAGAGAGAGAGGGGGAATTAAAAGAAGGAGAGAGAGAGGCGGATGGTAGGGGTTCGCCGACCCCTTGGCACGCCACCATGTGGTCCTCCGCCAGTTCGATGGCTGAGTCCAGCGACGTGGGGCGGTGGCACTGGACCCACTCGGCTGTTTTCTTGGGGAGCCGAGTGATAAACTGCTCCAGTACCACGCGATCGATAATCCGGTCCACGTCGCTTCCCTCAGCCAGTAGCCATTTGCGGCACGAGTCCCGGAGCTGTTGGGCCAACACGAAGGGCCGGCCGGACTCACCCAGGTCCAGGGAGCGGAAGCGTTGACGATGTTGCTCTGGGGTCCGGCCGACCCCCTGAACGATGGCCCGCCGAAGGTCGTCAAAGACCAGGAGGTTCTCTGCTGGCAGCTGCTGCGCCGCCACCTGCGATTCCCCCGAGAGGAGGGGGACCAGCCTCATGGCCCATTGGTCCCGCGGCCAGCCACTTGCCTAGGCTGACCGCTCAAATAAGTCAAGGAAGGCCTCGGGGTCGTCCGACGGCCCCATTTTGTTCAATGGCAGGTGGGTAGGCGCAGCCGGCTGCCCGATGGTCTCCTGGTGAACCTCCCGGTCAATCCAGCTCCGGAACCTCTCGCGGTCCTCCTGCTGGGCCTGCACGATGGCTTGGAAGCGACGTTCTTGGTCGGTGCGCAGGTCCAGCAGGGCTCGATGTTGTTCCTGATGCAGGACCGCGAGGGACGCGATGACTTCCGCAAATGTCGATGGGGAGGACGAAGATTGCATGGCAGCGGCCACCCAGCTTCCTTCCCGGGTTTCGGCACCAGTGTAATACAACTAACGTTCTTATGTGTAGGAAGGAAGGGGACAGGGTCGGCGTTCAACTGCTGACTGAGCTTTATTTCAAGAATTAGAAACGTCCAACAAAAACTGTGCAAGGCACAACAGCAAATAAAATAATCCACAAAGGGCTTCACTCCAGTCACGGCATCTACAATCCACAAAGGGCTTCACTCCTGGTCACGGCTGTACAATCCACAATGGGCTTCACTCCAGTTAGTCGTGCACCAGCTGCTCAGTCAGCAGTTCCCCTCTCTCTCTCCGACTCCTGCTTCTCGCGGCGTTTTAACCTGTCTCCGCGCCAATTACTGAAATGAGAAACAGGTGTTCGTGATTTACATTTAACTCGCTCACTCACCAAAGATCTCCCGATGCTCTCTCCCGCCGCAGACCTCGCTGAACCACGCCCCCCTCGCCACAGGTACCTACCCAAGAGATTTCATACGCAGCCATGGACCCTTTGTGACTACGCATACCCCAGAATTTACTGTGCACCATTGACGATCCTGAGAGTCCAGAGACAGCCCTTATGGCCGTGACAGGGAGCACGGAGAGTCCAGAGACTGCCCTTATGATCGTGACAGAGAGCATGGAGAGTCTACGGCCTCCTTGGCAATAACGGGGTAGAAAGAAACTTCAGGGATGGCCTCCTTGACTGTGACAGGGGACAGGGGGAATGACATCTGTGGCTGTGACGGGGGGAACAACCTCCATTGCTGTGACAGAGGGAACTACCTTCATGGCAGTGACAGGGGAATGACCTCCATAGCCGCGACAGAGAAAACAGCCTCCATGGCAGTAACAGGGAAACAAAATCTGTGGCTGTGACAGAAGAAATGACCTCCATGGCAGTGACAGAGGATCGACATCCGTGGCAGTGACGGGATTACATGCATGGCTGTGACGGGGGAACAACCTCCATAGCCGTGTCAGAAGAAATTACCTCCATGGCAGTGACAGAGGAAACGACCTCCATGGCCATGATGGGAACGACATCAGTAGCCGTGACAGGAGGAACGATCTCTATGGCAGTGACAGGGAAACAACATCCGTGGCTGTGATGGGGGGAGTGACCTTCGTGACCGTGACAAAGGGAATGACCTCCGTGGCAGTGGCAGGGGTATGACATCCGTGGCAGTGATGGGGGAACGATATCCATAGCTGTGACGGGGGGAAAACAACCTCCGTTACAGTGACAGGGGGAACAACATCCATAGCTGTGACGGGAATGAAATCTGTGGCAGTGATGGGGGAACATCCTCCCTGGCCATGACAGGGAAAGTTATCCGTGGCCGTGATGGGGGGTGTCAAGCATGCCGCACAATTTCCAGGGTAGCCCTGTATCAGTGCATGCATTGGTTTCACAGTCACGTGATCAACGACAAACAAAAGGCTTGATGCAGCGCCATGCAGACTGATCGGTGGCTGACTTGAAGCAGTGCATGCCGGTAAGAAATTTTGTCCGACTTGAGACAGCGCTGACGCCATGTGACTGTGACGTATGGCTTCAAAGTACCGCGAGAGCTATTCGAGATCAGCCGCCTGAGTTATCCAGCGCAGTTTCTGAAGAGGAGCTGCATGAGCTCTGATGACGACACAGTTGTTTACATTATATATATATATATATAGAGAGAGAGAGAGAGAGAGAGAGAACGAATGTGCGCATGAGAGAGATCGAGTGTGCCCGAGAGCGAGCGAACCTGCGCGAGAGAGACCGAATGTGTCTGAGCATTACTAAATTAGTAAACATTGATCAGATTATATGCAGTCATTAAAACAATTCTAGGAGCGGAATTTGGGGACCAATATTACAGTTTCAAAATTGGGATAAATGTTTAATAGAAAGAACACAACAGCCATTTACTGTAATTCTACCATTTAAATACCATTTTACATTTGCAGCAATGGTTACAGCTGTAATTCTACAATATAAAAAATAATACATTACATAAACAATACATAATTAACATCTTTAGTAGCATATCTACTAGTATATACAGACATATCAAACTATTTTTCAGAAGATGGAGAAAAAATAAATAAAGAAGAAATAGATTATTAGCTATTTATTAAAGCACAGACCAAAAAAAAACAAAACAAAACAAAACAAAAAAACAAACAAGAACAAATAGGCATTGAAAATTGGCCGGCATAAATCCTAGCATAAATAGCCTATAAAGAGGAAGTTAAGAAAAAGGAAAAAGCACCATCCTTTAAAACATTTGTTCATTTGTTCAATTAAATTGTCATTATTCATTTACCCTGATACACAACTCCCTTTCTTCAGCAGAACACAGACATTTTTGGAAAGAAATTTGAAATTTGTAGATGCATACCATGAAAATAAAAGACTGCAATCATTGGAAAGTCCAAAAGTAATGCATGCACAACCTGATCATTTAATGTCTTATAGCAAAACAATAGGTGTATAAAAAAACAAACAAACAAATAAAGCTTTAAAAGCTCTTCCTGTCTGCACTCAATTCATTATAAAGCTGTATAATAAATATGTTGCCATGTTCATGTGAAAATAAAGTGATGCTTTGATTGCAATAGAAGAATGAACTTCACATGAGAATTTCAAACCGAATTTCAAACGGTATCAGAGCCCTGGTCAGAAGCACTAGTTTAAAGTTGAGAATGTTTTACACATGTTTGAGAATGTTTGAACCCATTTTCTTGCATTATGCATACAGAGCTTGAATTTCCTGCAAATTAAAAAAATGCATTTGTGTTCTGATAAAGAAGGTCATGTACACCTGAATGGCATCAAGGTAAGTAAACAATGAGAATCTTCATTTTTGAAATTATACTGCTTTATATTTTAATCATTATGATATGATGAGTTTTAAGAGGGAAAAACAGTGTTAAAGAGAAAAGTGTAAATTGTGCAATCCAATGAGAAGAACTAGTTTAATAAACCTTAAGAAGAGACCACTAAAAAAAAGAGATAGGTCTCTGGTTGGCGGCGGCGGTGTGAACGCACGGTAATGCAAAGTGCATTTTTCACTAATTTTCATCCAGATGATTGCCTACAAAAAATATGAGTCACCTTCATTGATAAGTAAAGAAGTATTTTCAAAAACCTTACATTATATCATCAAATGTATCATAGGCCATTATAAAAAATGGCATGTTGCCTCAAGGCAACATTGTACCTTAACTGAATCCCATAAGGCCATGCATAGTAGTTTGGAATACAAGTATATTTTATTGGTAAGGAAATGAGTTTGAATTATCTTAATGTATTTCAATAGGAATCCACACAATGAGGAATTTCATGTGAGGTCAAACAATTTCAGTACACCTTTACTTTATTGCAACATAAAAAGCAATCAAAGATTTTCAGGTCTACAAGAGTTTTCATTCCTCTTCAAACTTGTATTTCAGCGTTCTATGCCAAGATTCCTGCAAAGTACAAAACTTATTGTTAGAAACATATTGTTATTAGTTACTAATTTATTGCAAGTAACGTGACAGTTGTGAAAATAAAAATAATTTCCTCATCCTTGTGACATTTAAAACCTGTTTCTGTCTGTAGAACCCAAAAGCAGATCTCAAGCATACTGCAACCTCACCATTCACTTTCACTGCATGAAACACAAGCAGAAAAAAAGTGTAAATCATTCATGAATCCATTCTTACATAAACTCATCTCATTCAATTAAATGCAATAATTTATGTAAAAAAAATGATATTCTGTAAAAAAAAAAAAAAAAAAATCTAAGTATTCTTTTGAGCTCCAAAAATGTTCAAGAAAAGATTAAAAAAGTATATAAGTTCACAGTTATGAGTTGTAAATCTTCTGAAGCTTCTCATAGCTTTTTGTAATAAAAAAGACTTTCAGTTATAAGACATTAATAGTCTCTGACAGAGATGTCTTATATTCAAATTGGTCACAATGCAAATGAATAAGGCATAAGAAAAAAGGTACCGAGCATCACTGAGGCCAAACCTGTCATATTATTTATCTGAGTAATGTGAATGATATCCTATTTATTAACAGTTTATCAAGCGAAAGACTTTTGTCACATAGGTGGAGGCAATATAAGGAAGAGAGTCTAATTACAGCAGAATCAAAATTTATTACAAAAAACTCAGAAAACAGAACAACCAGTACAACCTGACTTAAAACGGACAACTGAACAAAGGAAACTGAGGACTTAAATACACAGGGGAAAATGAGGAAACTAAATGAACAACAGATGAAGTTGATTAGTGACTAACTGACACACACAAGTAAACAGGTCAAAATACAAATGCAGGGAATCCTGGATCAACATCTTTGTTGATCCTGAAACAACATTCCAAACCAATCAGATCTGAGGGACGAGTTTACAGTTTCAATTTGTTTCAATTTATCCATTGTGGTACAATGTTGCCTCGAGGCAGCAAACTGTTGATAAATAAATACATTTAAAAATAACGAAAATGTATATTGATATTGTTCTAGTGTCCAATTTTAAGAAGGAAAAATATCACAAATAATTTTTATCCTCATTTATAATATATTGTGTACCATAGAGGGTTAAATGGTGAGTAAAGATATTGTTTCTCATTTCATTTGGTATGGTATTCCACAATTGAGCTGCTCTTACAGAAAAATATTTTATTATATTAATGAAAATAGTATATTTGAAAAAAAAAGAAGGTTTTACTGGTTTTACTGTAATTACATTTATAAATATGAAATTTAACAAAAATTTTATTAAATTGATAATACATTATTATTTTATTATTATTATTATTATTTCTTTATTTGGAGGGATATATTCATAAAACCAAGTAAAAAAAATTCTGAACAATTGGTGTCAGTGTTTAGTCATGTATTTATGGTTCAATTTTGTCTCAACACATTTCCTGTTTTTACAGTGGGAGGAGCCGTGTGTAAAGGGAATACAGTCGGAACATCACATGACAGCACAGACACCAGGAAAACACAATCCACAAAGAATCCCAGATGAGCAAGGTAAATGTTCTTCTTCTCACTGTCGATCAATCTATTATTGATTTCAGACCTGGTCACATTATCAGTAATATCAAATGTTAGATCAGAGAGAATAAGTTCCAAAACATTTTTTCAATAATTTCTAAACATAAATAAATATGCAGTAACATATATTATTTCACATAATATTTTCATGTCATATTTTCAGATGGTTCCAGTGTTGATGTTACTCATGGTAGCTCTTGTAGCTGCAGATGAGCCACTGATGGATCTCACAAGCCCAGTGCACTGTGATGCAGTTACTATGTGTCCTGAAGGATCAACATGCTGTCTGAGTCCTTATGGAGTATGGTACTGCTGTCCATTCTCAATGGTAAATCATAGTAAAACTATTTTTATACTCCATTAAGTTTAAGGTTTAACCTTTGTTTTTTCTGCCCGCTCCTTCAGGGTCAGTGCTGCAGAGATGGAGTTCATTGCTGCCGTCATGGTTATCACTGCGATTCGACATCGTTCCAGTGTTTGAGGGGGTGGTTGAGATTGACGTCTACTCCTCAGCCGGCCTCCAGAGCTATCCAGAAAACTCAGGTGTGTCAGTGCTCTGCCTGTATGACTCCACAATAAAAACAAACTGCAACCAGTAACGCAACCTATCACGTTACCTGTGACCTACATACTTGACAATCTTAATGTCATATGATTTCAATGTGAATGTCATATGACTTCCAATCACCATTTCCGGCAGTTATAAAACATGGTTGAACATTTTCAAGCTGCAAACAATAACTTTTGAAACAATTTTTAGGCTTCAAAAAACAGGTAACACTTCCTGTATTTGTAATGCATTATAAGGGAAGCAGGAATACAAACTAAAAGTCCTTGAAAATGAAACCAAGACCAAAATACAATGAAAACGTGACAGTGTTATAATGCATTGTTCTCTTAAAATTTATAATCACAAATAGGTAAGTATTATTAAGTACTGAAATCGTTGTTATGATTATTTATCAGATGATACAACATATTATAAGGTTGTTTGTAAGGCATTACGCATGTATTATAATGCATTAAGAATACCTGTCACAATCCAGTTGCAAATAATAGTAAGAGAGGATCTAAGTGCAGCAGGGAAAGGTTTTTTAACAAAAGAACTAGAAATAAATCACTCTTGACCATAAAACTGAAACAACTGGTAAAACGTAACGTTAACAGACAACTGAACAGAACAAAACACAGGGCTTAAATACACAAAGCCAACAAAGGAACTAGTGAGATAACTAGACACACCTGAAGTGAGACTTAAATCAGTCTGTAACTAGAGACAAACAGGAAGGGAAACAGAGAGAACAGACTAGAAGCTAATGACATACTAATATAAAAATACAAATATGAATGAAAACAAACTCAGAAATGTGACACCCTTATAATACAGGCTTCATAAAAAAAAAGTTTTCGTTTATCATATATAATCATTTCAATATTAGTCTTCGTTCATTAAAATAAACAATGGAGCATTGAATTCTGGGTGGTTTAAAAGCAGAAATGTACTTTAGTTCATTATATTGTGTTATATTTATTTAAAGGCACAATATGTAAGATTTTTGGATTAAAATATGCAAAAACCACTAGAATAATGTTATATATTTTGTTGACTTGTGTACTTACATTATCCCAAATGTTTCCAAGAATGTTTAAATCCAGAGAAATAAGCAGTTTTAACTGCTGCCTGTGCGTCACCTATCAATGACATCATACCCGCATTACCCTCCATTTCTAGAAACCATGGAAACACCAAAGACGCTTTAATATATTAAGTGTTTTATTAGACAGGTGGGGATGGATACATTCATTGACAGAAAACTAATTATGTTATATAGCTCAACACAGTAATCTTATTGTTTAAATCTTGTTTTCTTGATTTACAGCGAGTACCATGTTTTATCATGCCTAATATCGATCTAGCTTACTGCAGTGTGCAACAAGTGTCTCATAGTAGCCATCAAGTGAATGCAGAGTAGCACTATAACAACTTTAAACACGCAAATATATCTAATATGATAAAACAGCGCTGCTTTCCCCCACACACTCTAGACTGGTAGTGGCGACTGCGGCATAATAAAAGTCCTGCTGCTCCCCAATCGTTCCAGCGGCCTTGTTTCTGCTCACACAACACTCTGTCCTGCTCTGCTTCATACTACAGTAGCGTTAATAATCTCATCCATGAACATGATTTCTGACCAAGTCACATCCCGATTCTCTTCCACCGGCTGTAGACGTGAAGACAACATCTCCCATGATTCCACGAAATCTACGCCTTTGTTTTGAATAAGCGACCTTATGTGGCGAAAATTTACATATTGTGCCTTTAAGTTGTAAAAAAATTAAATGGTCCATTTAGAGATTTTCTAAGCAGGTGAACTTCTGGTTATGTGTTTACTAACATAATTCTTGTGAATTGAAATGAACAGGATCTTGAAAGGCAGACCGAGACTGAGATTGTTCACTGTGAGGGAAATGTCTACTGCCCAGCTGAGAAGTTCTGCTGCAAGACTACGACTGGCCAGTGGGGGTGCTGCAGCGGTAAAACAAACTTCATGTTGCTGTATTAATCATGCCTAATCATCAAGCTGAAAGAAATGTGGATGCATTATAGATTTAATATAACCTACCTGTTTTGTGTTCTCTCATATTAAAAGTTGTATTTCTGTCTTTTTAGGGATGGTGTTGTAAGTGAACAACCCCCGTGAACCTCTTATCAAAGACTGTCAAAGTGCAAGACGCTTTCAAACTTCACTGTTACTCTTGAGGGAATAGATTAATCCTACATCCAAACTGAATTTGTTTTTGAAGAAAGTGTTTGCATTTTTAATCATCCAACAATTCATGGTATTTTGTTCATGAGTGAATCAGTGTTTCTGAATGAATCTTTTAAGGGAACAAATAATTCTCCTTCACTTTAATCCACTGACTAACTCATGTTTGTTTCCTGGAGTCTCCTCAGATACATTAGGAAAAGCCTACAACTATACTGTACGAGTTACTCTTGTTGTACCATGTATATGGTCCTAAACATATACTGTGCATAATATTCATCGTTTCTGTATGCATAGAACAGAATCAGAAAGAGCTTTATTTCTGAGTGTTTACACACACAATAGTTTTATGACTAAACAAATATGTTATTTACAGTTGTACAATTCTGAGATGTACAAATGGACAGTTATGATAGACAATGTATAGTTATTAGAGTTTGATCTGTTCAGACTGAATATATACCCTGAGGGATAAAACTGTCCTGGTGCTCAGTGCTCTGTAGCGCCAGCCAGAGGGCAACAGTTCAAAGAGAAGTTGGACTGGGTCTGTGGGGTCTAAAGTGATTTTCTCAGCCCTTTTTCTCACTCTGGAGGATAAAAAGATCTTGGAGGGTGGGCAGGGGGAACCAATAATCTTCTCAGCTGTCCTTTTCCACTACGGAGTCAATGTGACACAGTGATTGACAAAAGAGGTGCAGGGTAGTTATTCTCTCCAATCAAATGAGCTCTGTTGGTTTATAGCAACCCTTCAGATTAATGATTGTATATCACTATCACTGTTCTCACCTGCTATAAACCTTATAGCATAAAGCGCAAAAAATGTATTTAAAAATATGCAGCAACATACAAATAAAGGTTCCAAAAGCAGGCTTTTACAGCGAAGTCATAGAAGAACCATTTTCCACTATATGTTCCATGGATGTTAAAGTACAATCAATGCCAATTAAACTTTAATAAACTTTATTTTTAAGATTGTACTGTGCAAGGCACATTAATATTCAATCTCATAATAAACTCAGAACTGAAACTGTATCCTTGTGTTGTTGTCTTTATTTAAACACTGATTAAATAAATCACACCTAAATTGCAGTTTCTTACAAACTGATCACTGAAGAGTTTCCATGTAAACAGATATTAACAGTCACATTTTATACAGACAGTATTTGCCCTCTTTTCTGTGTTACCTTCATAGTTTAAGAATTTTTTCTTGCTCTTTGCTTTTGTTAGCTTCTCATAACTGGAGGTTGGTTGAGATTTCCATCTTCTCCTCAGCTGGCCTCCAAACTGTCAGTTTGTTTAAGTAAAGAAACCTATGCAACCAGTAAAACAACCTATGTTACACTGACCTGCATACTTGACAATCTATACAGACAATGTCATGAGACTTCTAATCACCGTTTCCGGCAGTTATAAAATACGGTTGAACATTCTCAAGCTGCAAACAATAACTTTTGAAACAATTAAAGACATTTTTAGGGTTTGAAAAACACTAGATTATCAATCATTTCAATTTCTCCCTCCGTTTGTTCACATAAACATTGAGGAAATGAGGAACCTGGGTGGTTTAAAAGCAGAAATGTGCTTTAATTATATTTCTGTTACGGTTAGCAGGGAAGAGGAGAGGCGAGGATCTACTCGCAGCTATTAAATAAACACGCAAACAAAGAATACAAACAGGGATGATGTAAAACCAAACAAGAATCATAAATCGAAACAGGAAGAAGAAGATAATAATCCAAACAGGGAAGGAAGGAGACAATAAAACAACTAAGGAACGGAAACACAAGAGCTTTACAAATGTAACCCGTGCGGCTCGCTTATGCCCAGCGTGATGTGCGGCCAGCGACACCGGGTATTAAAACTTGGTCTGCGTTGTGTTACGTTGTGTGGATGGAGAAACAGACACGGGACAGCAGGCAGCAGATTCACTGGATCGTTTTACTGTATAACAGAGACATAAGCAGCCTCAGATCGAGTGGCCCTTATAACACTCTCTTCCATTGAATCACAGTTCAAAAGGGCGGAAGAAAACATGAACATAAGGAAAATATATACAGAAAAACATACCTGTATAACAGAGACATAAGCAGCCTCAGATCGAGTGGCCCTTATAACACTCTATAAAACAAATATGGTGCATCTCCATTACCATGTGCTTTTCACATAAATGACAGAAATATACCTCAAAGAATGTAAAATAACAAAAATAATCCCAAGGATAGATAAAATAGTACTTTACACATAAGTATGGGTGGAAATACAGATATAAAAGATATAATTAACATAAGGATTAAATAAAATTAACAGGATGACAAAAGAAACCTACCTCTTCCATTGAATCACAGTTCAAAAGGGAAGAGGAGGAGACAGGACAGGAAATTAGGTCATACTGTGACCACGCAACACTTAAAGGAGAAGCGCACCTTTAGATCAGGTATCATAAAACGTATAAAAGAACAATTTTGTGTGAATTATAACAGTATTTAGCAGTATACTTTGTATACCTGTTACACTCACCCCCCAGAATTTACACAAAATTCCTCAGAGTATAACAAAAACAAGAGCACAGGTCGTGAGAATGACTTGGTCTACACTCCAGAAAAAACAGTGAAGACTATCAACATGAAAAGTTACCCAACTAAGGGATACAAATATGTAAGAAGTTGGCCAAACCACTACACATGTTGTAGGCATATAAAAGTGCCTTTTACACTTTGAAAAACTCAAGCCTTTTGCTTACACAGTATACACATGAGAAAAAACAATACTTTACACTCAGTAGCATCAAAGAGCAATGCTATACACAGATTTAAACATGAATAACAGGAGATATGGACTCCACACCAAGTAAGGTCTCGAGTTGAACCATTGACTCAATCAGCCTACGAACAGGCTTAATTACTCTACCAAGCCTGGTAATGTAACGATTGTCAGGGTTATTGTCAACCACAGGATCGTACAAATCTGTAGAAACAGGGACAGGTGAAAAAGCACTAGCTACAGTGTCAGGGTCAACAACAGATAAATCAGCTTGTGCTTCAGAAACATCTTGAAAAGAATGAGATGAGACCCAAGAAGCTGTACAATCATCATCACACACAGCCATGTGAGAAATGACAGATAGAGACTCTGCATGTGACAAAGCATTAGTGACAGGTATTGTTGGCTCAGTTACATCACATACAGATCGAGAAGGTGAGGAACAAGGACCATCACCAGCACATTCACCAACAGAAAACTCAAACTCTGTTGTGGGCAAAGGAAGAAAGTTAACTGGCAACAAGAGATTCCGATGTACCACTTTCTCATGACCAGATCGGTCACGGATCTTATAAATGTGCAGGGGAAGGTTTTGAAGCGACAACAGAGTACATGGTGGGTTCCCATTTATCGGCAAGCTTCCGTTTACCTCGACAGCCTTTGTTTGCGATGAAAACTTGATCACCAATTGACAGAGGCAATCCCTTGACTCTCTTGTTGTATTGATCAGACTGGTGTTTCTGTTCTGCAGTAGAATTCTTTTGAGCCAGCATCATAGCAGACTGTAGATCACTGACGAGAGATTGAACATAGTCATTGTAATCACAGACGGACTCATCACGAAGCACACTTGAAAACATGAGGTCAACAGGTAATCTCGGCACCCTTCCAAACATCAGGTAAAAAGGGGCAAATCCAGTTGTTTCATGGGCAGTGCAGTTATACACGAATGTCATCGTTTGCACTAACTGTGGCCACTTTTGTTTAGATCTGGGTGGAAGCGATCTCAACATGTTACCTAATGTTCTGTTAAACCTCTCAGTTCCACCATTTCCCATTGGGTGGTATGGGGAAGTCCGTGACTTGTCAACGCCAGCAAGATCAAGGAGCTCTGCTATCAGCTCGCTCTCAAAATTTGCTCCCTGGTCCGAATGGATACGCTGAGGGAAGCCATAAACACAGAAGAAGCCATCCCAGAGTTTCTTCGCAACACTCTTAGCCGATTGGTTCTGGCATGGAAAAGCGTGAGCTAGCTTGGTGAAATGATCCGTGATTACCAAGACATCCACAGATTTATTGTGCCTATCCTCGGCGGACCAGAAATCAATACAAACGAGCTCCAATGGGGCAGTAGTCTTGATGCTCTCCAAGGGTGCTCTTGCAGCTGGCTCTGGAGTTTTACTCAGGACACAACGAGTACAAGTCTTGACGTAATCACGTACATCACTTTCCATCCCAGGCCAATAAAACCTCTGGCGGGCTAAAGACAGTGTACGTGGCTGGCCCTGGTGACCGGCCAAATCATGAACACCAGAGAGAGCTTGCTGTTTCAGGGATTCAGGAAGGATGAACTGAATTCTCTTATGCTTTGTGAGTGGATCTTTGATGGCTCTGTACAGAATGCCATTGAGCAAAAAGAGTTTGTCCCACTGCTTTAAAATCCTTAATACACGCAAATCCTCATTCACACGCTCGCGCCTGGATGGTCTGCGCTTCCTGCTGACATAGGACACCCGTGAAATAACTGCGTCTTTGTGCTGCTGACACTGCAATTCAGACAATGAAAAAGCATGGGAGACATCTTGACAGGCAGGAATTAAAGAGCTCATGTGATCAGCTAGGGATGTTGCTCTGGATACTGCTCCTAAATCCCAATCACCACAAGATGACAAGATGGACGACACATCCTCAGCAGTCATAGAAACATCCATTTCAGAGTTTTGATCGCGTTCAGTGCCAAGTGTTTGCGGCTGGCACGTGAGATGGAATGCTCTCTGTACAGAATCATCTTCAACACTGTGTACATGCTTCAGCAGCTCGGAGTAAGGCTCAGTCAGAATTCGCTGACTCACCGGCTTGACAAACGGGTCGCGACTGAGCGCATCCGCCACAACATTTAGCCTTCCAGGGATGTACTTGATCTTAAAGTTGTACGGGGCAAGTTTTGAAACCCAGCGCTGCTCACACGCATCCAGTTTAGGTTTTGTCATGATGTACGTGAGCGGATTATTATCGGTCCATACAGTGAACTCATGGCCTTTAAGCCAATGGCTGAACTTGTCACAAACGGACCATTTCAAGGCCAAGAACTCCAGCCTGTGTGCAGGGTAATTGGCTTGGCTGTGGTTCAAAGACTTGCTGGCGAACGCTATAGGACGTGCTTTATCCTCGCCAACAGCAACTTGAGAAAGCACTGCGCCAAGGCCGTTCAACGATGCGTCAGTGCAGAGGATGAAGGGACGCTCAAAGTCAGGGTGGGCCAACACCACGCTCTCGACAAGGGCTCTCTTTAACTCCTCGAAGGCGACATCACAGTCAGGAGTCCAGTCTTGAGGAGTCAACTCTCGGAAAGTGCCGTTACTATTACGACGACTTGTGCCTTTCACCAAACACTTTTGACCAGCAGTCAACTTGAACAATGGCTTTGCGATTTGTGAGCAGCCAGGGATGAAGCTTTGGTAGTAAAGAACCATGCCCAGAAACGATCTAATTCTCTTCGGCGAAGGTGTGCTGCCATCCTCTTTCATTAGGTCTTTCTTCTGAAAGGCAGCAATGACTGCAACCTTATCCTCATCCACTGAAACTCCTGAACCACTGATCACATGGCCCAAAAACTTGATGGAACGCCTGAGGAAATGACACTTTTTGGAGCCAACTTCAAGTACTAGCTCTCAACCGTGCAAACACCACTTCTAAGCGTTTCAATGCCTCTTCTTCAGAACGGGCGAAGACCAGCAAATCATCGAGATAGCAAAGGAGGCTGGAAAAGTTAAGATCTCCAAATACGCTGAGCATCATGCGCATAAAGGATGCTGGACTGTTACACAGGCCCTGGGGGAGACGGTTATATTCATATAAGCCCATGGGCGTTGTGAATGCTGTGTAATGCCGATCAGATACATGGAGTGGGACGTTATAAAATCCAGATGTTAAGTCCACAGAGCTGAATAGAAGATTGCCACCAAGAGCGGCCAGGCAATCCGCCTGATGGGGCAAAGGATGAGCATCTTTTATAGTCTTTGCATTAAGCCAGCGAAAATCAGTGCAGACTCTTAACGATCCATCCTTCTTCCAAACCATTACCAAAGGAGATGCGTACTCGCTAACTGATTTGCTGATAATGCCTTTTTCTTCCATTTCTGAAAGAACTTCTCGCAACTTATGGTAGTGGGCAGGAGGGATCCGGCGGTAGGGCAGACGGAAAGGACGTTCATCACATAAATGTATCCTGTGTACGAAGTCTTTCGCCTCTCCACAATCAAGTCGGTCAATGGAGAAAACATCACGATATGACACGATAACATTGGCCAACTTCTCCTTCCATAAGTCGGAGACTTCACACTCATCGATATTAATGTCATCCAAGCCGTACTCGTGCAATAACCTAACAGGATCGACAGATGACACGGTCTTGGGGAAAGCTGCATCAGGAGCATCATGAGATCTGCATAGATTTTGCGTGACAGTAACATCCTCCACTGCCAAACAAGGAGACACATCAGCCAGCTTAGCATTGCGACGAAGAGTTATTGGAGATTGTGTGGGGTTCAAAATCTTCATCGGCACCCATCGATCACCCCACATAGGGCTCACTACGCGTCCCACAAGAACATGACGGGGCGCTGAACGTGAAGTAGTGGGTTCAACGATGACTGTGCTTCCCGGGGAGACATTAACGTTAGCAGGAAGTTTTCCCCAGACCAGGTGTTCACTTCTGGGAAGTAAGGTAACTGCTTGACAGAGCTTCAGCGTGCCAAGCTTAACAGGCTGGCGAGGACCAGACCAACGAGAAATACAGCTCAAAAGCTCAAGGAACTTTTCAGACTCAGGATTGCTGTTTTCACATGAAATTACTTCCCAGTACTTCTTTTCGGCTTTCATCTTCTTAAGCACGCATTTGATAACGTTACTGCCGATGATGAACTCATCTTTCTGTCCAGGCACTACTAAAGTAGGTACGATGAACTTGAATCCATAGACTTCGATTTCCAGGTCATAAGTGCACTTAGGCTGAATAGTAAGACCACCACAGCCCACTAGGACCACGTTACCAGGAACTACTGAAGGTTGCGAAAGAACTCCTTCGGCACGCAACTTGGATTCACTCTCCGTACTCAGGGTGCAAGCCATACTGCCAGAATCTAGCAAACCATTCAGTACAGACTGGCCACTGACAGTCACAGGAGCATAAAACAGTTCACTAGCTCCATCGATTCTCTGAGATCCCACATACAGCACCGTTTTATCAGGTGGCTGCAACTTGCAACTATTTACAAAAATCTCATGTGGGTCCGACTCATCTTTTGGGGAAGTACATCACCGCCCATGCTACCCCCTTCCACACACGGGCTATTTAGTTTAACTGAGTAGCAGAAGAATGAGGCTCAAAGCTTGTCGTCTTTGGACAATCACTCTTAAAGTGTCCAGGCTTGAAGCAGTTACGGCAAAGCCTCTGCCGCATGCAATGAGAATGTGTAGTGTGCTCTTTAGATCGACATACTTTACATGCTGGGCTCACACTAGGCTTGGGGTCTGATGTTCTGACGTGACATCCAGGATTGGACGAGGACAGTGAGGCAGTGCAGAGAGACAGAACTTTATCCATCATGCCGACTAACTGTTGCATACTATCGTTAGGCGTAAAAGGGACAGCGTTAGGGTTGAGCTGACCATTCGAACATGGTGACTGACCTGAGGAGGGTTCAGGCTGTTTGGGCGAACTCAATACAGGATCGTCACGGACAGTCACAGTGTCCTGATGGCAGGCGAACACAGGTGAGTAACGTTGGGTTCTAGCAGAAGTTCGTTTCAGGTTCCTGCGGTGACAATCCAGTCGTTCTTGAACCTCAGCAGCACTCCACTGTTCGACAGGCTTGAACTGAAAAGACAAAGCAAGGCCAGGATCTGGACAGTGAGAGACAAACATCATAACAGCTTCAGCTGCAGGATCCTCAACACACTTGTTGCGTCTACGTAAACACTCATCAGCCACATCGATCGCCTTATTCAGCCGTATCCAGTAGTCCATTGGACTCTCGTCCACCTTAGGAAGAGTGTTGTAGAAGTCAGCCATAGGCATGTTCGAGTAAGTTAACTCACTGAAATTACGCTTCAGTATATCAAACACTGTGGCGGGGAGCACTGCAGTAGCCTGCCCTGGGAAGCTACGTAAGGACACTTTGACCACGTCCCTTGCTTTTCCGGCCAACCTGCTCAAAATGAGATCAGAAGCAGTTTCATCAGTGCATTTCTTACTGTTCAAATAACTGTACATCATGTCCTCCCATTCGTGCACAGTAAATGAATCACTTCGATCACCTCTAAAGAATGGTGGAGGTGTCACATCATGTTGGACAATCACTTTCAATTTTGATGTATCAGCACAGTCATCTGAATGCTGCACATTTGACTTAGACTGCATTTGGCTGGGTTGTTGTGTTAAGTTGAGACTGGCCGAAATGCTCTCACCAATTTTCTGAGCTAAATCAGAAATTAAACCACCTAAAGACTCTGGAGTAAAAACATTATCAGCGTTTGAGTGTGCAAAAGGTGTGGAACAGGCAGTAGGGCCCACTGAGGCACCAATAGCTGAATCAGAGGCATGTACATGGTCAATTTCTGCATTAAAGAATGCCCTTCCCCTCCCGAAACATTGAGGTGGAGTTTCAGACTTTTTGTCAGGAAGATTAAACACAGCCCCACTACCCCTGCCTACTGGAAACACGGCGTTAGGTTGTTGCACAGAGCTAAAGTTATCTTGACTAACAGTGTCCTCAAACATGACTCAACTTGAATAGTAAACACCGAGAGATATGCAGAAAATGGAATTAAAAGCACTAAAAACACAACATAGTATGCAGAAAAATATATACACTCTGCAGAAACACATGTAATAATGCTCTTTCAAAGCAGTTCAGTGTGACGTCGCACGGAGAGAAAAAAAACTTACGTATGTGACGATCACAAAAACCTCCGTTATTATGAGCGTGCAGCAGCGCGAAGAACAGTTCAGCATACAGTTGCACGGAGAATGAGGAAAAAAAATGTTCCACGTGACGATCAAACTCCTTTATAATGAGTGTTCAGTTTCACGGAACAGTTCAACACACATCAAAGTGTATATGCAGCGAATAGTAGTCGATAGATCAAAACAGTTCTCAACCATACCTCACAAAAAGCAATCGTTCGATTAAAGCCGTCCTACTTGATGTGAGCAGCAGATACAGTGAACTGGTCGAGCAGAGGTGACGAGATGAAACGAGCTGCGGCCTCCGCGGTCAGCGAAACACTCCTCCAGCGATTCGGAACAGCACACCCGTCGTCTGTTGAAGCAGCAACTCCGGCGATCGGTGAACAGCCGATCATGCGAAACCAAGGTTCACGGCACCACGTGTAACCCGTGCGGCTCGCTTATGCCCAGCGTGATGTGCGGCCAGCGACACCAGGGTATTAAAACTTGGTCTGCGTTGTGTTACGTTGTGTGGATGGAGAAACAGACACGGGACAGCAGGCAGCAGATTCACTGGATCGTTTTACTGTATAACAGAGACATAAGCAGCCTCAGATCGAGTGGCCCTTATAACACTCTCTTCCATTGAATCACAGTTCAAAAGGGCGGAAGAAAACATGAACATAAGGAAAATATATACAGAAAAACATACCTGTATAACAGAGACATAAGCAGCCTCAGATCGAGTGGCCCTTATAACACTCTATAAAACAAATATGGTGCATCTCCATTACCATGTGCTTTTCACATAAATGACAGAAATATACCTCAAAGAATGTAAAATAACAAAAATAATCCCAAGGATAGATAAAATAGTACTTTACACATAAGTATGGGTGGAAATACAGATATAAAAGATATAATTAACATAAGGATTAAATAAAATTAACAGGATGACAAAAGAAACCTACCTCTTCCATTGAATCACAGTTCAAAAGGGAAGAGGAGGAGACAGGACAGGAAATTAGGTCATACTGTGACCACGCAACACTTAAAGGAGAAGCGCACCTTTAGATCAGGTATCATAAAACGTATAAAAGAACAATTTTGTGTGAATTATAACAGTATTTAGCAGTATACTTTGTATACCTGTTACACAAACATACATGTAAAGACACAACCAACAAAAGACAACTGAAACACAGGGGTGTGTATATATATATAGAGCAAGGGGCTAACAAGGAACAGGTGTGGGTAATCAATAACATGGTCACAAACAAGGGTAACTATAGAAACAAAGTAAAACAAGACAAACACAGGAAGTAGACACTGGGAGCAATGGAAAGATAAAACACACTTCAAAATAAAAGTCCTAGAACATGACACATCCAAAACACAGGGTAAACCGTGACATCACCACTAAGCAACTTGTGGTGCCGTAAATGAAAATCACACAAAATACCCCATATATATATATATTCATATAATAAGAAATCAATTAATACTGTTTATATTTTTTTTTCAAGAACCAAAACAAAGGTTTGGTTTTACTGTATTTACATTTATGAATATGAACTTGATAATATAGTATTCTTTCCTTTTATTTCAGGTGATATTAGTAAAACCTAACATTAAAAAACATTTTCTAAACACAGAGAAAAACTGTATGAACAAATTTCATGTTTTTACAGTGGGAGGAGCCGTGTGTGTATATATATATTGAGATACAGTAAAAAAAATCACAGAACAGCACAGACAGCAGCAGAACACAATCCACAAAGAAGAAACCCAGATAATGAGCAAGGTAAATTTTCTTATTCTCACTGTCAATCAGTCTATTATTGACTTTAGACCTTTCCACATTATCATTAATATCAAATGTTAGAGCTGATGGAAAAAGTTCCAAAACATTTTTTTTTTCCAGAAATTTCTAAAAAAAAAAGAAAAAAAAAAAGAAAAAACATGTTATGTTATTACACACAATATTTTCATGTCATATTTTCAGATGGTTCCAGTGTTGATGTTACTCATGGCAGCTCTTGTAGCTGCAGATGAGACACTGATGGATCTCTCTGATAGTGACTCTGTCTCTTTGGTTCACTGTGATGCTGTTACTGTGTGTCCTGATGGAACAACATGCTGTCTGACTCCTTATGGAGTGTGGGGCTGCTGTGTGTACCCAATGGTAAGTGAATCACAGTAAAAATGTGTAACCGTTTTATACTCTATTCATTTTAAGGTTTAACCAACCCCTGCCCCCCCAACCCCTGCCCACTCCTTCAGGGTCAGTGCTGCAGAGATGGACTTCATTGCTGTCCTCATGGTTATCACTGTGATTCAACATCGACCCACTGTTTGAGTGGGTGGTTGAGATTGACATCTACTCCACAGGCAACCATCAAAGCTATCCAGAAAACTCAGGTATGTCACTCTGCGAAGATGACAAAGTAAACCAGTAAAGCAACCTATCATGTTACAACGTCCTACTTGATCATCTTTACAGACACAATCACCATTTCCAGGAGTAATAAAACATGGTTGAACATTTTAAAGCTGCAAGCAACAAACAGTGGACAATAATACGGGAATCACTTTTAAGACAATTAGAATTTTTAGGGTTAAATAAACATTCTATGTTCTCGATTATCATAAATAGTCATTTCAAATTCATCCCTCTGTTTTTGTTTTAGGTGGTTTAAAAGCAGAAATGTGCTTTAGTTCAATATATTATGTTATTTGAGCTGTAAAAATATAAACGGTCCATTTTTCTAAGCAGGTGAACTTCTGGTTAAATGTTTACTAACATAATTCCTGTGAATTGAAATGACCAGGATCTTGAAAGGCAGAACGAAATTGAAACTGTTCACTGTGAGGGAAATGTCTACTGCCCAGCTGAGAAGTTCTGCTGCAAGACTGCGACTGGCCAGTGGGGGTGCTGCAGCGGTAAAACAAACTTCAATCACTTCAATAATCATCAAGCTGAAATAAATGTGGATGAATTATAGATTTAATATAACCTACCTGATTTGTGTTCTCTCATATTAAAAGCTGTATTTCTATCTTTTTAGGGATGGTGTTGTAAGTGAACAACCCCCGTGAACCTCTTATCAAAGACTGTCAAAGTGCAAGAGCCTTTCAAACTTCACTGTTACTCTTGAGGGAATAGATTAATCCTACATCCAAACTGAATTAATGTGAAATAAAAACTGATTGCAGTAAAATCGCACTGTCATTTAATAAACGATTTTGTTTTTGAAGAAAGTGTTTGTATTTTCAATCATCCAACAATTCATGGTATTTTGTTCATGAGTGAATCAGTGTTTCTGAATGAATCTTTTAAGGGAACAAATGATTCTCCTTCACTTTAATCCACTGACTAACTCATGTTTGTTTCCTGAAGTCTCCTCAGATACATTAGGAAAAGCCTACAACTATACTGTACGAGTTACTCTTGTTGTACCATGTATATAGGTCCTAAATATATAGCCTACTGTGCATAATCATCGTTTCTGTATGATAATGTCATTGGAGCAAATGAGTTCAACTGACAAAATGCTCATGATGATTAAACATTTTTTTTTGTGATTTAAAGACTCCCTGACTCCCAAAGAAGCTTCCAGAGAATTATAATAATATTAAAATAAAGAAAATAATATTAAAGAATATTAAATAAATAAATTGAAATAAATCAATCCTCAAATAAACATGCAACCTATTTTAAAGATTTAAAATGTAAAGATTTTAAAAAGAGAACATAAACTATGGTCTTTATCTTTGCTGTTCTAGTTGGGAAGTAAAATTTGATTAAATATGCCTCATTTTCAACATGTTATCATATTTTAAATAACCAAAGATTGTAAGAGGAAAAGAAAAGAGTCTTTGTAAGAGCATCCCTCACAACAATGATTTTCTTAAACTTACAATGAAAATGTTAAAAATTGTGTAGGGAAAATATTTTATATTTTCTGTAAAAACAAATAAAAACAAAACACTTATTGGAATAAATGCTATAAACAATTATTCCAAATAAAAAAGCATTGCCTGGAAAAATTGTGCTTGTGAATCATATTCCATGTGTTAAGCCAAGTATTCACAGATCGCCCCCTTGTGGCGAAGCATTGAATTTTATTTAATTTTTGTTTATCTCGTCACAACATTGCTCCGCCTCCATTACGCGTTTCTATAGCAACATCTAACGAAAGACTGGTGTAAGAGCGTGCAGAAAATGTCGGCAATGAACAGAAAACTAATACAAAACCTCGCTGAAACTTTATGCAAGCAAGTCAAGCATTGTAGGTATCTACTAACTAATGTTTTTCTTTAATTTTATTCTTTATAATATAGTTATAATAGCAGCTGTTCATTACCGGGACATGTCCTGCATTATAAAGCCAGAGTTACAACAAATACCGTGTTTAGTGACTGTTCAGTCATTTGACAGTATTGTGACTGTGCTGTAGTTGATAAAGCCGAGGCGGAGTGTCTCATAAGGCAGTTCAGCGGGCTGCTGGGAGAGCAGGCTGAGAGAAGAGCGGCTCATGGACTCGACAGGGTCAGGTTTAGAAATATACTGCACAACACCTTCGGGATGACCGACGATGTGATGATGGACAGAGGTACGTTTCTGATTTGGATGAGAGAGTAATTACAGGCCTGACGCCAGTTGCATAAACACAGCCATTATGTTAAGACTTAAGAATTAGTATGTTAGTAAGTTATGAACCAGTTATGAACAGTCAAAAAAACAAAACTAACTTGTAAAACTAGTCTTAGCAGTTTATGCAACCAGCCCCTGATAGTCTGGTCTGTTGGACAGTATAGTATATTATATAGTGCTGTGTGAGTGTGTGAGTTACATATACGGTGTTGGGGGTAACACATTACAAGTAACTTGAGTTACATGATCAGATTACTTTTTCAAGTAACTAGTAAAGTAACGCATTACGACAAAATATCTGTTATCTTACAAAAACATTCAGTATTCCTCAAAATGAATAAAAACAGTGAGATGCAATCTCATAATTTTACACAAACCTGTAATAATTAACTATATTACGAAAATATACTTTATTTAATCTCACTTTATTAACTTATGTCTTTGCTGCTGACCTTTAATGATCGAATTCAATCATACTAATAAGCAAAACTTACTTTAGATTAGATTTAGAAATAAGAGTGTTGATCTTCCTTTTCCTGTATCCTATTCTTCTTTAATTCAGAATGGCCGCACATCTGAAAGGTTTGTTTGAGCTGCCAAAAAGTTCTATCTTGGTCTCATCAGACCCGAGAATCTTATTTCTCACCATCTTGGAGTCCTTCAGGTGTTTTTTAGCAAACTCCATGCGGGCTTTCATGTGTCTTGCACTGAGGAGAGGCTTCCGTCGGGCCACTTCTGCCATAAAGCCCCGACTGGTGGAGGTTCTACAACTTTCTCCCATCTCCTGACTGCATCTCTGGAGCTCAGCCACAGTGATCTTTGGGTTCTTCTTTACCTCTCTCACCAAGGCTCTTCTCTCACCGGACGGCCAGCTCTAGGAAGGGTTCTGGTCGTCCCAAATGTCTTCCATTTAAGGATTATGGAGGCCACTGTGCTCTTAGGAACCTTAAGTGCAGCAGAATTTTTTTTGTAACCTTGGCCAGATCTGTGCCTTGCCACAATTCTGTCTCTGAGCTCTTCAGGCAGTTCCTTTGACCTCATGATTCTCATTTGCTCTAACATGCACTGAGAGCTGTAAGGTGTGTGGCTTTCCTAATCAAGTCCAATCAGTATAATCAAACACATCTGGACTCAAATGAAGGTGTAGAACCATCTCAAGGATGATCAGAAGAAAAGGACAGCACCTGAGTTAAATATATGAGTGTCACAGCAAAGGGTCTGAATACTTAGGACCATGTGATATTTCAGTTTTTCTTTTTTAATAAATCTGCAAAAATGTCAACAATTCTGTGTTTTTTTTTCTGTCAATATGGGGTGCTGTGTGTACATTAATGAGGAAAAAAAAATGAACTTAAATGATTTTAGCCAATGGCTGCAATATAACAGAGTTAAGGGGGTTTGAATACGTTCCGTACCCACTGTATACACACACACACATTTTATATATATATATATATATATATATATATATATATAAAATTGCCAGTTTAACAAATATAAGGATATTAGTACCTGCCCAATAATACATCTTTGTAATATTTTCTTATTCATCAAATACTACTAATGTAAAAAAAGATTCTCCTTTGCCTTCAATGAGGATATTAACCACTTTTGCACATTTTTGTATTAACCCTTTGTGTACTCAGTTTTTCGTGTCTTTGACAAGGACAATGACACCTACGTCAGCGTCAAAGAGTGGGTGGAAGGTCTGTCTGTCTTTTTACGAGGAACGCTGGATGAAAAAATAAAATGTGAGTTCTTTATATTTTATAAGGTTATGTACATAAAGTTCTTGTTATATATATAATATTCCATGTATAATGCCTAGTCTGTTTTGATGTATACGACCTGAATGGGGACGGATACATCTCACGGGAGGAGATGATTCAAATGCTGAAAGACAGCCTCATCAGGCAGCCCGCAGAAGAGGATCCCGATGAGGGAATTAAGGATGTTGTGGATATTGCCTTGAAAAAAATGGTACTACTATATGTCAGACTCAAAGTGTATATGGAAAATTTTGCCATTGTTAAGTATAAAAGACATGGTTTTTTTTTTTTTTTTTCAGGATTATGACCATGATGGGAAAGTTTCTTATTCTGATTTTGAGAAGACAGTCATTGATGAAAACCTTTTACTAGAAGCTTTTGGCAACTGCCTCCCAGATGCAAAGGTAGAAATCAGACGCAACTACTTGTGCATGTAAAATGTGTTGTAATTTTAAAAGGATGGGCTCTTAAATGTTTTTTTTTTGTTTTTTTCCCCATTTGTTTGGCAGAGAATACTATTATTCGAGCAACATGCATTCCGGGAACCACATGAACATTGAAAAGAACCATTGAATTTTGTATGAAAAAAAAAAAAAAAAGGTTTGTCAAAAAAGGTTTATGGCTGTAACTGAAATAAATAACTAAAATATTGTTCAATGTAAGACCACGATTGTCTTATTAAATTCTTCTGCGTGGCTTTGCAGTAGTGGTCTTCACTTGTTCAGGTTTGACCTCTGGAACAGATGCGACCTAAGGAAAGAAAGAAAAAAAAAAGAATTGTATCAACATGTTGAAATACACGGTCGTGAAAGATGGCACACACAAACATGATGTACTTAAAGGGGTCCTATTTTGCTTTTTTACATTTGCAACTTTTGTATGTAATGTTGCTGTTTGAGCATGGAAAAAGGTCTGCAAAGTTGCAAAGCACAAAGTCACTCTAAAGGGAGTTTTTCCTCTATATCAGTGTCACTGTTCCTGAACTTCCTGAAACGTCACTATTGTAGTCTTGAGTTTACTTATATTTAAATAAATCCCACCCAAGGCATATGCAAAATAAAGATGGCAAGACCTGGTTGAAATGCATTAGTAGTGTGTTGAAACTCGCAGTTATGGTAAGGGGTGTGACATTTCCCAAACACGCTCGAGGCGGTTGACCAATCAAAACACACTGGTCCAGCCGACCAATCAGAGCACACTATGCTTTTCAGAAGGAGGGGCTTCATAGAGACAGGAGCTAAACAGAGCGTTACTGACAGACTGGAAAGAGAAAAGCTGCAACAATGTGAAAAATGTTTTTTGAACATTCAAGCATGAAAACCTACACTAGTGGACCCCAAAAACAAAATCAGGACTTTGTAAAAGGGCATAATAGGTTCTCTTTAAATAATAAGAATAAGACAGACAAACTAACCTTAGTCATAGTTTGACGGATCAAACTGGCGGTTACATTTAATGAATGATCCTCCATGTCCACCTTGGGCAGCTCTGGTAATTTTGGGCCAATTAGAGTCTCAGTTTCATTCAAAAAGAACACTGTTCCCTCCAATTTTCTTTTTCTACTTTCTAATTGTGTAGTCCTTGGCATAAATCTAACATGTGGTGACAGGTTCTTCTGCCTTTTACCCAAATCCTTCTCTTTAACACTTGAAGATGAGGATGATGCATTCTGCTTTGAAGTTTCTGGGACCGGAGGGATGGAATTATGTAGCGAGCCCATCTTATCCTCAGTAGGAAATGATGTTTCATTGGTCCACTGCAATTGAAATGGCTGTGTAAAATTGGGAAGGCTATAAGAAACATCCTCCGTTGGGGGCAAAGGCTGTGCAGGAAAGCCCAAGTATTCAGACTTCACATTCTCCCTTCTAGCACTGGCAGAGTCTTTCTGGATCTCAGGTGCTGCAGCTGCTCGTGTGTCCGTGCTTGATGGCTCTGTGCTTACTTCCTGTTGCTGATCATATTGTTTTGCTGGAAAAACATCACACAAGTTAGATTTTCTACAGATGTAACCTGTTAAAGGGATAGTTCACTGAAAAAAAATTTAATTGTGTCATCATTTAATCACCCTCAAGTTGTTCCAAACCTGTATAAATTTCTTTGTTCTGCTGAACACAAAGGAAGATATTTGGAAAAATGTTTATAACCAAGCAGATCTCGCCCTGCCATAGTAGTAAAAAACTATAGTAGTCAATGGGGGTTGCAAACATCCTTCCAGATATCTTCCTTTGTGTTCAGCAGAACAAAGACGTTTATGCAGGTTTTGACAGAATTGTCATTTTTGGGTGAACTATCCCTTTAAGAGACAAGATTAAAAATACCTGTATTTTGGCTTGCTCTGTTCACGTATCTCCTCCTGTCCTGTAACTTCTGCCTCGTCTCTTCCACAGTTTCATACTCTGGGGCATAGCAGACATGCAGCTGACCCCCAAAGAAGCTCTTTTCATCAGTATGCCGTTTAGCTACCCTGCAAATTTCCACAATGTAACAAATGCATGTCATTCCATAATAAGAGTCCCTCAGTAACACATGTGTTCAATGAAAAGCCTGTACCAACTTTTATTATGTTAACACAGGCATTTAATAAATGAATTAATAAATAATCCCATATTTATGGAGTTACATTATTTTTAGATTTTGCTTATTTGGACAAGAAACAACTGATTATTTAGAACTGTATATTTGTAAAATTTTCAGCATTAAATTCCCTATATACAGTCAGTTTGAAGTGTCACAACATTGAGTAAAAAAAGTTACGTTTACAAGAAACGGTTAATCCTGCAAAAGGTTTTATTTAAAATAAATGCTGTTTTTTTTTTTTTTTAACTTTCTATTCATCAAAGAATTAAGCAAGATGTATCACAGTTTTCACAATAATCAAAAATGTTTCCTTGAGCAGCAAATCAGCATATTAAAATGATTTCTGAAGGATCATGTGACACTGAAGACCGCAGTAATGATGCTTTGATCACAGGAATAATATTCATAATATTACAGTTTTTACTGTATTTTTGATCAAATAAATGCAGCCTTGCCTTGGTGAGCATGCATACATATTCTACATACAGTACATGCATGCATGACTGAATTATTTTGTGGAATGACCCAGGTGTACTAAAGGTAAGTGTTCCTCTGTATCAGTCTGGCACAAGCTCGCTTTGAACATGTTTGAGTCTGTCCTTACCTTGCACTTGTCAGCTTCTGGAATTTAATCAGGTAGACTTCAGTGAACTGCTCTGCTGGGTATTCATCAAGCGCCCTGTACTCCTCGATCACTCCATAGAGAGCAAAGAGCTGCACCAGCTCGCTCATCACTCCAATAGCGGGCACTCCTTGAACTAACAGGTACCGAGACTCCAAGTTGATGGTGTACACCTGAAAACAGAGATTCAGCCATGAAATACTGTCTACACTGGCTGCGAGACACATAAACTAAAACTGTTTATAAAATAAACCGACCTTAACAGCTTTGGGGCGTCTTCCCTCTCTGTATTTTGCGCGTGTTTGGGCAACATTTTGTTGCTCGTGGTGTTTATACACTTTTTGTGTGTCCCACACAGACGGGTTAGCGACTGATCGGTCCATTTGTGTGGTGAAGTCAGCGACCGACGAAAGCGAGTCACTGATTTTCAAAATAAAAGTCTCAATTTTTATACAATCCTTCTGTTATCGTGATCATTTGCAGTTGCATTGTTAATTCGTCATCATTATATTTATACTTATTCATTTAATAAATGTAATGTATTAGAAAATTAAATAAATATAATCTAAATAATGTAGATTTAAATAGGTTTTTCTTATTGAATTTGTTTTTAAATTTAATACAATAATAATAATAATAATAATAATATATATAATTGTATATATAATATAATTAATTGTATTAAATTTAAAAACAAATTCTCTCTATATATATATATAATACACTGCCCTCCAAAAGTTTGCAAACGCCCTAGAAAAGTGGGGTTTTGGACAATATTGGCATGAATCCTTTTTAATATGTGATAATTTTGCACTGATAAGGGACAACACAAACTACGAAAACATATTTTATTATATAAACAGTTTATACATAGAAAAAAACATTTTCGATTAATCAAAATATCCACCATTAGTAGCTATCTGACCTAAACTGGGTTCTGATTGGTTCATTGTATTCTAAACTTAATTAGCAATCAATTGTTGAAGCTATTAAGGTGTGCTGACACAAAAATCTTTTACAAACCTGGGTCAAGTTTAAACCAGCTGGCAAAGGGGCATGTCTTTCTTTGACTTGCATATATTGCCATTATTAGGTAATCAAAAATTATGATTCTTCAATGATAATGTCAAGTTACTGTAATGTATTTGCACCAAAAAAATGATAAGGATTTATGCTGATATTGTCCAAAATCACACTTTGCCAGAGGTGTTTCCAAACTTTTGGAGGGCAGTGTATATTGAGCTGTGTTCTGCATTATTACATATAAAGTGTTAAAAATGAATTTGTCAAAGACAAAAGTACCATTTAAGAGAACTGTAAAAAAAAAAAAAAAAGAAAAAAAAAAGAGAGAGAGAGAGATAAATATGATTAAAATAGTTAACAATTAACCCATTTAATTTACTTAATTTCTTATTTTATTTCATTAAAAGTATAAACGTTCATATACATTTGTAGCGAATGAATGAATAATATCCAACTTAAGTTATGTTAAACTTAAACATAAGATATTAAACCTAAAACAACCAAGAGACGTCCTTCCGAGCAAAACCTACCAATGCAGTCTAATATTTCATAAGGTATGACATAAGATTTTTGACAAGAAATTAGGCTAACATGAAGTTCCTCTTTTAATTAACTTCTCATTCTTTACAGTCATCGAGAAGCATCCTTTCTGAATCAAAGGATGAGTAAAATGTCTGAGGAAGTTGTCTACTCGGAGGTCGTATTTGTGAAGAAAAATGAGGTTGACAATAATAATCAAGATCAGTGTCAATTAGGTGAGTTTTCAGTAAGAGTTGTTTTTGTATATTACATTCTTACATAACTGCATTTTTGTAAACTCTCCTGTTGCAAAAGGAGAGCGAGTATGAGAAAATTCATGACAAGCAAATGTTTGCAGTAAAATGACGATATTTGAGTTTAGAGACGCATTATGTTTAAGTTTAAACATAAATAACGTAAATCAAACATAACTCAAGTAACATGACTTTAAATATCACAGGTACATCTCTGCTAAAGAGTGCTTCCTCTGGAAAACATCTGTTGTGTACAAACATCTGATAAAAGTCTCAGAAAAATAAGTTTTACATACCTTGATAGCACACACGCATCTCAGAGATGTCTATTTGATGTGTGTTTACATTTGGAAGACGTATTTTTTATATATCCTGTCAGATGTCAAATAGATGTTTAGAAGATGTCTTTATGATTTAGAATGTGTGTAAAACTTACATCTTAAATATGTACGTGTACTATCTGGATACATTCTGAACAATAAACATCTTAAAGACATTTTCTTAATGTCTCTTTAAAGTTGGCCAGGAAATGTCTTAGAGACATATTGCAGATGGGCAGACACTTTAAAAAATACATCTTCAGAGTCAGAGTGGCTTTATTATCATTTCAGCTCTTTACAACCTGTACACAGTGAAGCTAAGCCGTACCTCCAGGACCATGGTGCTACATAAAACAAACAAAAAAAAAAAAAGCAGAATTAAATAAGAGCTAGAAATGGAACTGAAAAAGAACAACAACAAAAAAAAAAAAAAGTGAAAATGTATATGCAGACTGCACAAGACTACATAGAGTGCAAGTGTGCATACCTGAGTAAGTGCAAACAGCTGCAGCATGGGACAGTATAATTTTACATTAAACAGAGCACAGTAATAAGAGACAAGGCACAGTAGTGTGGAGTTTTTAAGTGTGCAAATGTGCAAAGTTTGTGATTAAGTTAATGTGGGTGTATGTGTGTGAGTATAGTTGTCGTCAGGCATCTTGCATATGTAAATGCAGACATCAAATAGACATCTCTGTAATGCACGTGTGCTATCAGGGGGAAGTTCATGGCAGGATGTTAATGTTCTCATGAAATTATAGTAATAGTACAAAAAACACATATTGACCACATCACATTTTGCTGATCCTTGTGCTTCTTCAAACTGTTTTATATATATAGTTGGATGAAAAAGTATGGGAACCATTTGCAGAATCTGTGAAAATATGAAACATTGTAACAAAAAAAGAGAGATTTTACAAAATGCATGGTATTTTGAATTTAGTACTGTCCTGAGTAAGGTATTTTACATAAAAGATGTTTACATATAGTCCACAAGACAAAAAAAAAAAAAAAAGCTGAATTTATTAAAATAACCCCATTCAAAAGAATATGAACCATTGATTCTCAATACTGTGTGTGGTTACCTGATGATCTACAACTGTTTTTATGTTTTGTGATGGTTGTTCATGAGTCTCTTGTTTGTCCTGAGCAGTTAAACCGAGCTCTGTTCTTCAGAAAAATCCTCCAGCTCCTGCAGATTCATCAGTTTCCAGCATCTTTTGCCCTTTTGAACCCTTTCCAGCAGTGGCTGTAGGATTTTGAGATGCTCCAGAAGGAAACACGATGCATTAAGAGCCAAGGGGGTGAAAACTTTTTGAATTTGAAGATCAAGATAAATTGTACTTAATTTGTCTTCTGGGAAACATCCAATTATCTTCTGTTGCTTCCGGAGGGCAGTACTAAATGAATGAAAAAAAAAAAACAAAAAAAAAAATATATATATATATATATATATATATATATATATATATATATATATATATATATATATATATATATATATATATATTTCAACAAAATAAGAAAAATTTGGACATCTTCTTCCTGTTCAAAAGTTTTCACACCCCGACTCTTAATGTATCGTGTTTCCTTCTGGAGCATCAGTGAATGTTTGAACCTTTTTTAATAGTTGTGTTTGAGTCCCTCAATTGTCCTCAGTATGAAAACACAGATCTCAAAATCCTACAGCCACTGCTGGAAAGGGTTCAAATATGCAAAAATGCTTGAAAACTGATGAATCTGCAGGAGCTGGAGGATTTTTCTGAAGAACAGAGCTCAGTTTAACTGCTCAGGACAAACAAGAGACTCATGAACAACCATCACAAAACATAAAAACAGTCGTGGATCATCAGGTAACCACACAGAATTGAGAATCAATGCTTCACATACTTTTGAACAGGGTTATTTTAATAAATTCAGCTATTTTTTTGTCTTGTGAACTAAATGCAAACATCTTTTATGTAAAATATCTTACTCAGGACAGTACTAAATAAAAAAACATGCATTTTGTATTATCTCCCTTATTTTGTTAAAATTATTCACATTTTCACAGATTCTGAAAGTGGTTTCCATACTTTTTCATGCAACTATATATATATATATATATATATATATATATATATATATGCTTAATTAAATCCTTAAATTGTGATTTATAATATTAAAACATTCTCTCATATTAATTATTGTTGGTGATTCTCCTTAAGCTTCTCAAAAGACCAAACCGTGTGGTTGTGACAGTGTTCGACTGTTTCTAATGGCTCTGTGTGCTCTCCTCACGGTTGGACTGATAGCGTTCAGCTTCCAATGTACGTATCCTTCTTCACACTTGTTCTAAAATTCCCCATACACAAACCAATTTTTTCCCCCGTGCAATTATGAGTGTACTACAGAGCCCCTAAAGGGACATGATGATGGAAAAAAATATGAGATATGCTTCTTCCCAAATTCAAAGCCAGAATTGCATAATTTAAACTCTGGTTTATATAACGCAATTCTGATTTTCCCCTTAGAATTGCAATCTTATATCCCACAATTCTGATTTTTTATTTTAAATTGTGAGACGTAAACTTTGTAATGTAATTGCAAGACAAATGTCAGAATTTTGTGATAAAAAGTCCAATTACCTTTTTTTTTCTCAAATTTTTGGTCCCACTTTATATTAGGTGGCATTTACTACTGTGCACTTACATCAAAAAAATAAGTACAATGTACTTATTGGGTTCATATTGAATTGCAAAACACTTTTGCTGCTATTGAGGTGGATACGGGTAAGGTTAGGGAAAGCTTTGGTGGTATGGGTAGGTTTAAGGGTAGGGGTAAGGTGTAAGGGATGGGTCAACAGTGTAATTATAAATGTAATTACAGAAATTAATTAGAGATGTATTTAAATGCAAGTGTTTTTGAAATATAAGTATAATGTAAAAACGTATGTACACAATAAGTGCATTGTATCACATTATTCAATGTAAGTACATAGTGGTTAAAGCCACTTAATATAAAGTGGGACCTAATTTTTTATTCCGTGGCAAGCTTCTATACTATTTAAATGCAGGCTAACCTAACCATAATTTTTTGTTTAGATGTAGATACAGAGAAAAAGCATAATGTTCTTCAGCAGCTCCAATCTGCACTGAATGAGAATCTCACAGGTAAATAGTCTTTTGGTTCCATAATGTTCCCAATTTGTTTGCAAAATCATTAGCATAACAGAGAATAACTGTTTTAAAAACATTTTAAAATGTTGAGTTTTTAATGGGAACATTAGCAAAATGGCGTCATTAGAACACATTACTGTAATCTGGCTATATGTGTTGTCAATTTCATTTTCAGCCGTACTTCACTGGCAGCAAAATCTGTCCAAGGCTCTGAATGATGGTGGTAAGTGACTCTTTTCACAATATTTGTGACCACTGAAGAGCAAACAAATTGATAACCCCTCTCAAATGCAATAAACTTTAAGCGTGTCCAGAGGACTGGGAGTATCATGCAGGAAAATGTTACCTCTTCTCAACAAACATACTGACTTGGACTGCGAGTCGAGATAGCTGTATCACAGCTGGCGGTCATCTGGTGATCATAAACAGCAAAAACGAACAGGTTTGTCTGTATATATATATATATATATATATAAAGTTGAAAATATGAATATAAAGTAATGCAATGTAAATAACAAGCCAACACTTTGTCCTTGAAGGAGTTCCTGATGAGAATTGTAAAGATGAAAAAGGAAGATTTCTGGATTGGCCTGACAGATGAGAAGAAGGAGGGTCAATGGCTTTGGGTAGACAACACAGAACTGAGTAAAAGGTAGTTGAAATCTTTGCACTCATAATGCCTCATTTACAGTTCTTTAAATCTAAACCCCAAATATTTGACCTTTTTGACAGGTGTTGAGATGCTGCTCACTGAAATGTATAATTTCTTACAGTTACTGGATGAAAAATGAACCAGATGACTGGAAAGGACCTAATGGAAAGAACTACAATGGAGAGGACTGTGTTATTATCAGACCAGAGTACAGTCAGTATCTTAGCTGGTCTGATGCATTCTGCACAAATTCATTCTACAGAATATGCGAGACCAGATCTTCCAGACAAACATAGTGGCCTTGGAAAGCAATGTATGGCATTGGATTATTTGGAAAATGTGTCAACATTTGAAGCAGACCAAAATAGTTTTCCTAAGAAGAAAGTTAAGACAACTTTGACGTAAGGTTTTGATCCACTTCAAATTTTGACTACTGTATTTAGGGGCACTTAAGCCCCCGGTTATTTTTGTTCTGACATCTTTTGCTCTTCTGGCTGGGAGTGTGTGTAGACAGCTTTGTAGTCTTCTACTCAAACTCACTTCTGCTTTTAAGTTTTGAGGCCTTGAGAAAAATAGTTCACTGCTCTTACAATCTTCACCAAAGCTGGCTCAAGATAACCTTCATGCAAAAATTAGTGGATAAAACATTTCAAATAGCTTCCATTCAACTTGATGTCTGTGAAACGCGTTAAGATTGGTGTTTTTTTGTTCTGGATATTTCCTAACAACTAAAATGATCTAACGTCTATAACACAGGACCATAGGGGAGAAAAAACAAAAATGGCTTGTGTGACCATATAACACTGGGTAGGTTATCTCGAGGGGTAACTTACCATTAGCTAATATGTAAATTAATTAATTTCAAATATTCACATAAAAGTAAAAAAATAAATAAAAAATAATAATGCACAATTTGCACAACCCATTTCTATATCTTGATTTGTGCCAGATTGATGAGAATGCATTTTCCATAAACCAGATAGGAAAAGGTTTAATAACCAGAATGTGTGCATGTGTAGCACAGGTTTCAATGTTACGAAACTGTACCTCCATTCCAATGCAAAGTTTTCTGTCATTAATTAAGCCCACACTTTAGCCCACAACTGAACTACAATTGTATGAAAGGTCCTTCACTTAATTTAAAATGTCATGCATTTACAATTCCAAAACCAAAAATGTATATTTTACAAGACAGATTTGCTTTTGCAAAAAAAAAAATAAATAAATACATTTGTCCTCCTATGTATAAAATCAATTGCAAGGAAAAAAAAAAATAAATAAATAAAATAAAAAAAAAAGATTTTGCTCATGTTCATTGCAAACCTTGATAACAGGCAGCTTTCGCTTTTCATTTTTTCTAAATATATGGTCACATGACATTTTGCAGTTATAATTACATGTAATTATTTTTTAAAATCACCAGCAAGGCGCTGTGAAAAACAGAACTACTCTTAAAACTTTTATATCATTGATGTGCTTCACTGCGCAATCTGTGAATGAAGTATGTATGCATCATGTTTTTATCATCTTTCAAGAAAATAAAAAGACTTGCAGAATCAGTTTGTCTTTTTTTTTTTTAATCAATAAAAAACTGTTTTCCTCAATTTCAGGAACATTCCAATCTATATGGACCAACATGGTTTACAATGAAGAACAACAACTTCAAAATAAGTTTGGAATGATGCTGTCAATGTCTTTAGTGTTGAAATATAATACAAACGCAGCGACTCACAGCAATCCCACTGGTGTTTAACCGTGTTTTCCATTTACAATATTCTTGTAGTTAACAATGACAAACTGCTTGCTTTCCAACATTCAGAACTACAGTCAATATCCCAGAGGATGTGTTCAGGTTCTCAGTTTTGCCGTTTTAAAAATGTCTGAAGTCCGAGTCGCTGTCCGAATCGGTCTCGTTGAATGTTTTGTCCGTCTCCAGGTGCAGCTCTCTGACAGTAAGGATGCGTGCGAGCATGCTGTCCAGAGCCTCATCGCTCAACGAGGTGGTTGTAAACCATGTAGGACTGCTGGGTACGCAGGAACGCTCGGGGCTCAGGTAGAATTGGTTCGCTTGTTGTCTTACTCCTGGTGAGCTGGAAGAAACAACAGATCAGTATGACGACCAAATACACCATGACTCGTTTGATTAAAGAGCCCCTATTATGTTTTTTCGGATATTACCTTTCATGCATTGTGTGACAGCGGTTTGTGAATGTAAAAGCTCTGTAATGTAAGCGCACGATAAATGGAGTTACTGCGTCTCGAAAAAAAGCATAGATTCTGAACCGTCTGAAATGAGTCGTCAGTAATTACAGTCTTACTTCCTGCTCAAACCTATGTAATTTAACACATTTGCATAATGCCAGTCTATGGTCTTCATTGGCTGCCCACAAACAATGTTCACTTTGACCGGCCCTCAAACACTGTAGTTGTAGCTGAGACTGGAAGAGTTTGGTTCGTGTTGTCGACATATTGAGAAGACGTGCTGCGCTGTGACAGCAAATCCACTTTGCTGCACTTTAAAAGGACACGGGCTGGAATTGATCCGGTAAAACCAATTCCACTATTACTGTTCATATCACTGTGTATGAGTGCTAAGGAAGCCTGCAGAGCTGAAACACGCTGTAAGCAGCTGAGCAATCAAAACAGACTTGGTCATCTGACCAATCAGGGCAGAGTAGGCTCTCAGAAAGGAGGGGTTTAGAAAGACTGAATCCTTGATTGAACCATTTCAAACACTGTGAGAAAAGAGCTCATGTTGCAATGTATGTTGAGAAAATACTTATTAGGAAACTTGAAAATAGCATAATAGGGGCACTTTAAAGTAACCATGAACCATTTTTTACAGAATGTTGCAGTATTTATTATAAATAATTATGCATTATTTTTTTCTAAAAAGTACAAAGCACAATGTTCTCTCACCATTCGCGACATCTAACACACACTCAAAGTTTTCAGCTGGTTTTGTGGCTGTCAGAGCAGAAATGAAAGCTGCTGTTCTCCGTATGTTTTTCCATCATCTCTGGGCACATCAGATCAAAAGATCTGAGAAAGCCCACATATTTACCCTCCCATAGACCCTCCCCTCAAAGAAATCAGAACAGAAGAACGGTTGAAAGTGGACAAAAGAGATGGATTAAAACACCAGGTGTAAATGGGAATGTGTCTGCCTCGTCCAATTGTGATGTGATCAACCAAAATGCATCTTAATACCAGGTGTAAACAGTGCCTTAGTTACCAAATTAGTTAGTAACTTCCAATGATCCAATCAATTCCCAAAGGATGAAATCAAGTCCCACCCTACATTTTTTTTCCCTCATTCCTAAAACGGTTTCACTCAGATATACATCAAAATGGGGAAGAAAAGACTACTGCAACTTTCGGTTTCATGCTGACTATAAACAAACTGCTGACGTACCATTTTGAGAGATAGAACTCGTATAGCTTGACGGGACAGCGGAGAGGATTGTCTGAATTCTGCCGTATCTTTAACATCATTTGCCGTTCATCTTCCTTCTTCCTCCTCTTTACAGGGACACCATCTAAATTGGACAAAAAGAATAATAAGTAACAATTAAAAAAAAAAAAAAAAAAAACTACAAAAAAGTATGACTGACCCATGCTTGCGTCCTCTTTTGGGGGGTAGAAACGCAGGTAGGATACTTTGCAGTTAGCTGGACCCCGAGAGTAGCGTTTGACATTTGCGAAAGAGAGGCAACGGTGTTGCTCCACAGTCTTGTAGTTGAAGCACTTGGTGAAGAAATAGAGCAACGTGTTGAGCAGCACACCGGGTGAAAACGCTCCCAGCTGCTTACAGTCCCACAGATAATCCTCCTCCACACGAGAATGAACATAACCTGCACAAACACACAGAGAAATTTGTAGCACAACAGAGAAACGAGCCAGTCTCATGTTGGTGTCTTAAATTACTCACCACTGGGCAAAATAGTTGGTTTCCATCCTTTGAGTATGCAGCTCATTTCATGGCAGAATTTAGTGTAGAAGACATCTGAGAAGATGTTCTCCATCCGATTGTTCTCAAACAGGTACTGCAAACATTATTTATGAGAGTCAATCAAACAAACTATATATAAAATGATCGTATGTGTTCAGTTTGTGTGATTTCTTCTTGTTTCACCTGCTGGATGCCCAAGCAGAGGTAAAAGATGCTGTCAGGGCTGTACTTCTCTCCATTGGGTCGACGAACTTCAGAGATGAACTTGCAGAGGCCGTAGCTGAGTTCAGCCGTGCAACACTTCAACAGGTCCTCCTTTATTGTCATAGTATGTGCTATGGATGATTAAGAGGATGTGTTTAATGCTTAAATGGCACAAAATCTTCCTCCCAACTAAATAGATTTGAGTTGGTCCAGTATTGCTTCTGAATTTTAAAACTTATTTTGGGGATGAAATGTTGGGTATAAAGTAAATTGAGACCTACAGCCAATTTTGGGAGCATCCATGTTGGGTTGGGCGTTCCTCCAGCGCACCCAGTCCTTCCAAGCATTGATGCCGTACTCGTGTTGCAGTTTGGAGAGGCTGTTTGGAAGCGCTGATGCACATTTATGACCCTACATGCCAAAAATCATAATATATATTGGTTAAAAAGAAAATCATGTTTATTTTACACAAAAATGATGAATCATGGTTTTCTTCTTTCTTATTACGTTTAAATTTTCCGCATTGCAAAAATCGTAGGGCCCTATATGTTTGGATGGAGGTGGAGAATAATGCTGCTTTAGTTGTTCTTACCTTTTTCTTCTGAGGGAAGCCGTCGTTTCCTCTCTTGCGAGATTTTCGTTTGCCAGAATCAGTGTCTTTTTGTGTTTGCTCTCTGAGAAATTCAATGCTTTCTGAAATGCGAAAGGATAAAATATGAATGGAAGATAATAAACAACTTTGATTGTATTTGTGCATTTTGACCTCTTAACCCTTTCCCCAAAATTGACGAGACCAACATTGCAAATCTAGTTTATCATTATATCAAAAAAAATAAATAAAATAAAAATACACATTTGTAACGCTTTATATTGTGTTACATTACCTTGTCAGTAAATGACAAAAAAACGAAACAAAACAAAAAACAAACAAAAAAAAACCCGCTGTTGAGAGGGTGTTTGTTTCTAATACAACGGCTGATACAAATATAAACTTTAGATTTTTTTTCCTTCTTTTGCCATGGAAACTATTACAGATTTATTTTATCTTTTGCAAATGGATCAAATGGAAATATAAATTTTTTTTTTCTATCATCTCCCTTTCACCGCTATAGAAGTTTATGCCTAGAAGTAGGAGGTGCTGTTGCATCGTTCGGCAAAAAAAAAACAAAAAAAAACAACAACACTCTGGCAGGGAAAGAGTTAACCTCATGATAAGCCCTTACCAACTGGGAAATCAGCCTCCAGGTCCATCTGTGGCTCTTCTGCTGCGGTAGAGACGGGGGTCTGTGTGGCAGAACAGGACGGAGGCGGCCTTTCAGGCTCTGGGGGTTGATCCCATGTCTGAGCAGAAGAGACAGAGTCCTCCTCCCAACTCAGATTGCTGGATAGGGCTTCAAAATCAAGGTCCTCCATAATGTTACCAGTCTGATCTGTGTAACAAAACAAGATATGCATGTGACCAAAACCATTAAATGTGCATTTGCAGATTTGGTACGCAGCCTAAACACCATAACCTTCAAATTTTCCATTACATACCACTAGATGTGGTGTGTTTCTCCCTTTCTGTATCCTCAGCCACCATCTCTGCCATCATAAGGAGGTCAGCCTCCAGAGGGTCATCGGGGATCTTCTCTTTGATTTCCTGAATGGTCTTCACGATGTGCTCAGCGCTGTCCAGAGTTGTGGGGAAGAACAACGGCACTGGAACCTGCAAAGAGGAAAATGGTTTGAGTTTTAGGACATTTTACATTGTTCTACATTACAGAAAAATACTGAACCATAATAACGAAAATAAATTAAGCGCTCAAGCACACACATAAAGCTTTCTGCAATGCACTGGCAAAAGTAATGATTATAAAAAAAAAACTAATCAAAGGAGACTGTACACTTGTATATTTGCCTAAGTACAATTATCTAGGATGACATTTACATTATAGCAGCAGCCATGTAAAGTTGCCAACGTCAGGCTACCAATGTTTCAAATGATAAGCCATGTTTGGGTTGATGAATGTTAGGCAATGTTTGGATTTCCTGGTGTTTGGATTTCACCACATGGGTCAGCCATGTCATCACCGACTATGTGACTTTGCCAACTCCTGTGGCGTTTTTTTTTTTTTATCTGCTACTAACCAACTACATAAAATTTGGTTAAGCCTCTTCTCGACTAACATTTAGTCGACTATTAGGAGGCAGCCCTAAAAACTACATTGTGCCAGAGCAGCAACTGTTTACGTGTCTACTTTAACATGTTTAAAGTAATATTCCAGGCACTTTTAAACATCTGTGACATGCTGTTCCTAAAGAAAATTATTTTGACTTGGAAAGTGAGGATGAGGAAGTGTAGGGAGTAGATGTACCGGAAGTGGAATCCCTACAGACTGTGGAACATATTGGCTGTAGAGATGCATGGGAACTGGCACATAGACTGGCACCGGCACAGGCAGCACAATCACTTTAGGCGTTTCATCTACAGGACAAAAGAGATGTCGGCATATGCAACAGTTGCAGCAACATGTATTATGTTTAACAAAAAGAGATTTGTCAAGACTGCTAACTATAGCGCTGGAGTTTGTTCATACCTATTTGTGTCTCAGCATCAGCGGTGTGGGGTTTACAGGATGTGGCTTTGTTTTTGCTTATGGGTTTATATGTTATGTCCTTGTTCTTCATGATTTGGGATGTTGAAACAGGAGCTTCCGGAGCACGTTTCTGTGAGCAGAGCAAACCACAAAAGATCTGTTTACAGCAATTCAGATGCACTGAAATTATATAACAATATATAAATATAACAAGTTATTGAAATATTGTGTGTAAATACAGATTTTTTTCCAGACAAACTCACATGTTCTATAACTTTTACAATAACAGGAGCTGGAACAGAGCCTGAGGAAACAGAGTTAAATGTGAGTGATTTGAGCAACAAACGATGCATCTCAGTCTTTACAAGTGTTTAGTTTAAAGGACTAGTTCACTTTCAAATGAAAATTACCCCAAGCTTTACTCACCCTCAAGCCATCCTAGGTGTATGACTTTATTTCTGATGAACGCAATCGGAGATATTTTTTTTTATAATTATCCTGACGCATATGAGCTTTATAACGGCAGTGAGAGGGACCAAGGAGTACGAGCTGAAGAAAGTGCCTCCGTCCTCATCCATCCATCAAAAACATGTACTCCACACGACTCCAGGGGGTGAATAAAGGCCTTCTGAAGCAAAGCGTTTGTGTATATAAAAATCCATATTTAACAAGTTAAGTAAAATATCTAGCTTTTGCCCAAGACTGCCTTCTGTATTCAAGTTACGAAGAAAGTGTAAACTGCCGTGGCGTCAGTTAAGCTTTTCCCGTAAATAAATAGGGAAGGCGTAGGAAGTAGCGCAAGATTTTTGAACTGCGAAAGTTTTACACTGTCTTCGTAAGTTGAATATGGAAGGCAGTCTGGATGAAGCTAGATATTTTACTTCATAACTTGTTAAATATGGATTTTTTTTTTTTTTTTTACACAAATGCATTGCTTCACTTCAGAAGGCCTTTATTAAACCCCCAGAGCTGTGTGGAGTACACATTTATGATGGACGGAAGCACTTTCTTCAGCTCGTATTCATTGGTCCTTCTCACTGCCGTTATAAAGCTCATATGCGTCAGGATATTTATAAAAATATGTCCGACTGTGTTCATCAGAAAGACACCTAGGATGGCTTGAGATTGAGTAAATCTTGGGGTAATTTTCATTTGAAAGTGAACTAATCCTTTAACACAAGTGTTAAAGTGGTTAATGTTTCTGCAGTTAAATCACCTTTCGGATCCGTGTTTCTGCGAACACCTGGCTGTTTGTTAGATGCATTTGAAAGTGAAACAACATTGGCAATGACCGGTGTGCCCTCTTTAGCACTCTGAGGGACTGCAGAGGATACTGAAGTTGCACCTGTGGAGAAATTGACATCACAGGACTCCAGAGTAAAGAAAGTGAAACATTTAAGAATTGCCACACTGACCCCCAGCCAATTACAGAATCTAAAGAATGAACCAAGAATGAAAAAAACAATAAAAGCAGTGAGAGAAAAGCAGACCAACCCAAATATCTAAGTAATGTAAGTTAGTATAGAAGAGAACATACTCTGTGTGGCTACAGATTTGCTTGTAGCTTTGATGATAGCTCCAGTGACGCCCTGCAGACTGCAAAAGAACATCAGGCACCGCAGGCTGCAGAAATGCTTCATCTCACCCAGCCAGTTCACAGTCTCTGTCATTTTCTTGGCCTGCCTGCACATGGAGCACTTTATTTCCTGTCAAAATTGTGCAGCAGGAACAATTACTGTTACTTTCAGAAGCAACACTGATTGCATAATGTCCAATGTTGCAGCAAAATGGAACTTCAGACCTGCCAACCTTGGAAATTTTTTTTGAGAACCAGTGTGACGGGAGGGGGCACGGGGTTTGAGGGGAGGTCATGTATATTTTCAAAATTTTGAAAATGCAAGACACACTTGTATATGTGGTTTACAGAGACTCCATAGACGTAATGGTTTTTATACTGTACAAACTGTATATTCTATCCCCCTACACTACCCCTACCCCTAAACCTACCGATCACAGGAAACTGTCTGCATTTTTTGAATTTCAAAAAAAACACCATTTAGTATGTTTTTTAAGCCATTTGGTTTACGAGTTGGTTCACGTTGTAATACCCATGTTATTATACACATTTGTGTCCTCATAAACCATGTATACAAGAACACACACACACACCCCTTTCATAAGTCTAATTTTGACTTTCACTGTATATAACCGAGCAGTGCAAGTCAAAAAATTTAATACAACTGCTCAAAACCATTTTTTTTTTTTTTTTTTTTACTATTCATGATTAATATTGCATTGTGTGCTTATACAAACTGACAACCACAAGTGAATCGCATTCAATTATTTACAGTTTTTCTCCATTGGTTTGGCTCATTTATTGAAACAGAAATTACATTCTCAAAACAACATGGACAAACCTCCAAACCACAACAGAATTGAATTTCTCATTCATTTCATCAAATTGCAAATGTCTAAGTACATGTCTCAATGTCTCAGTAAATCTTTGCAAATGATTAAGTACAGGTAGCCAACATTTAGCACAATTTCCAAGTGAATAGATCTTGTTGATATAAACTGATTGTTGATTCTCAGTCTAATGGTTGTTCGCTCCAAAATGTGTCAGCATCATTTCGTTGTATAAGTCATCACGTGCACAATAGTCTGTTCAACTTTCAAAATGAGTAAAGAACATGATACCATGAATACCATATATGACTCCTTGGAACATTTGATACATTTATTACAGCAATTGACAGTCAGGTGAAACTAGAACTTGACTAACGAAGGAGGCGAGGGGGCAATATAACTATGTGTGCTGCCATATCTGAGAATGGTGTGGTCACTCACATCCCCAGACTTGGCCCATACAATACACAGAAGCTTCTCATCTTCTTGGACCGCCTTCATTTTGATTTGAACCCTGAAAATGAGAGAGGTCTCATAGGGCCTCACCTACCACAATATGTCATTGTATGGGACAATGTGAATTTCCACCGTGGCCCGCTCACCTGGTTCACTACTCACCCAAGGATGGTTATGGTGTTCCTACAACCTTGCTCTCAATCCTATTGAGGAGTTTTTCTCTGCTTGGATGTGGAGAGTGAATGAGCATCGGGCTCAAGATCAGAGGTCGCTGCTCCAAGCAATGGACACTGCGTGTGAGGATATTACAGGAGTTCATTGTAGGGGATGGTTGCGACATGCACACTGTTTCTTCCCTCGTTGCATTGCAAAGGAGAATATACGCTGTGATGTGGACGAGAATCTGTGGCCAGACAGACAGCAGCGTGTGGATGGCCAGGAGGGTGAGGACGATGTCCAGGAGAGGGAGGGTGAGGACAGCGACCAGTGAAGAACTGTTAGTTGTGAAAGTCCAGCTTTATTTACGGCACTGTAGGCTGCATATAGTTTTCATTGTTTTTTGTTTGTGTGTTTATATTACAGTATATTATGCTGTATACATTTTCTTTTTACTCTGATGTATGGAAGTTACTTTATGTGTGTGAATGATAATGGTTACAATTTCCTTGGCAGTATGAGTGCAATGTGTGATGTCAAACCTTGGAGGCTACTCTTACCCTAAAATCCTATTTCTTTTTTTCAGTTTTATACACTGTGCATGTCACAACCATGCAGGGACCTCTGATCTTGAGCCCGATGCTCATACACTCTCCACCTGCAAGCAGATAAAAACTCCTCAATAGGATTGAGGAAAGGAGAGTAAGGTGGTAGGAACACCATGACCATCCTTGGATGAGTAGTGAACCAGGCGCTGAAGAGCAGGCCACGGTGGAAATTCACATTGTACCATACAATGACCCATTACAGTTTTAATGTATTATGCTGGCTAGACAAAAACAGTACAGTAACCAGTCTCAATGAAGGACTGGGCTAAGACTGAAAGGGATATTTCAATGGTCCTCTGCCATAGTGACAAGACATCTAAACATTTTGACTTGCAGTGCTTACACAATGCCAAAGGGACAAAGCATTTTGGGGGCACTGACTGTTTAAATGAGAAGGAAATTTAGTTTTGACACATGAGTGAACTGTTTTGGGAGAGGTATGAGCTTTTGCAGGTGAACCATGGTGTTGTGCTGAACCATCCACATTATTTTGACAAAAGCACCAAGTGTGTTGAGAATGTCCGGTCTGTTTCAAGAACTGAGCCAAAGCAATTGAGAGGGATCTTTGCCATTTCTGTGGCACTGACTATTTATTTGGTAAAGGAATTTAGTTTTGAAGCATGAGTGAACAGTTTTGGGAGAGATATTAGCTTTTGCAAGTGAGCTATAGTGTTGTACTGAACTGTAAGACAGTTTTGCCAAATGATCTCAGAGTTTTGAGAATGTAATTTCTGTTTCAAAAAATGAGCCATACCAATGGAGAAAAACTAATATAAATGTAAAAAAAAAAAAAAAAATTGTTTGCATTTTCAAGTATTTATATTAGGGATATGCGCTAAAACTAACCTGACAGTCTTTTAAACTGAGGATTTGTAATGACTAGTCAACTAGTCTAAAATTAAGAAACCCTTAGAAAACCAAAAAACATTGTGTGTACATGTGATTCATTTAAAATAATTATTCCAATATCTAAATATGATACTAAATCCCAAAGAAAAAAAGGGTTTGTGATGCGGTCTTTGAATTTGATCATTGCACATTATAAACAAGACAAGCATTCGCTGAATAAACATTAGGCAATACAAACATACTTATAGAAAACAGCTGAAATGAATAGACAGGACCAATAAGAGCAGAACAAATTGATTATTCAAGAAAATCAAGTTTAAGTAAGCAGAGTCCGACATTTAACGAGGGGTTGCGTTAAGGGGTTTCATTTAACAAATTTTAAAAACATGGGATTGATAATATAAAATAATTTCTGACATTTTGACATAGCATGTAAATTTTCATTTTACAAAATTTTGCATGTGCGTTTGTTTGTTTGCACAGAACTGAGACAACAGTACTTTTAAATCCGTAAGTACCTAACTAACGTGCTAGTTTTCATACAAAATAAATATGTAACAATAAGGTACTTAATAATAAGGTAGTTATCATCAACACAATAACATATTTAGGCTACGTTTCTCAACACTGAGAATGGATAAACACGTTTCTCCAGACTCGTGCTTGTCAGGCATCCACAAACCACAGCACTTTTTTTTATAATCAGTAAGCCATATAGCAATTTAGATTTATTGTGCAGAATTAATAGAGCATTTTATACCCGTTTACCTTAAGGAGTTAGAAGTACTGTACTGTCCTCGCTTGAGAAATAGTCAATGGCGGGAGCGGAAGGAGGGAGATCGGGTGGGCAGGATTTTGTGTTGCTGTTGGTCTGCAGTCTCTTTTTAATGATAGGCCTTACGCATGTCAATAATCCCCGCTTGCTTTTTGGGGAATGGACCCAGCGCTATGATTGGTCAAACTCTTCTTCTTTTGCTGTCACATGATTTGAGTACTGTGCCTGCACAGTGGAGTCACCAGGTTTTTGCGTAATTGAGAGTGACAAATTGTACCAGCTTACTTTGAGGTCAAAATGCGTACATGCTACGCAAAATGCGAACATGTTGGCAGGTCTGGAACTTAGTATGAAACAATATGTGACCTCTTCATGGCCTTTTTCTGTATGACTCAAGTAACCAAGTAACTACATAACTAAAACAACTAAATAAATAACTAAACTATATATCTAATTTAATGTAAATAACTAATTCACTTAAATAACTAACAACTAAGTCAATAAGTAAAAAAAAAAATAAATAAATAAATAAAAGCGCAAATAAAATTAAAAAGCTAAAATAAAATATTACCTGACGGATTAATAAACGATGTTTTAACAAGCAATCGTTCCCACAGAACTCCTCTTGCTTGCCATCAAACACCTCAGTCACTACAGTCTTTGAGGTGCTGTCACAATAGAAGCAGTTGTGACAGTGTTTCTTTCCCCACCGCTTGACCAGGTCATGCTCAAAGAGTGACTTGCATCCTGTACAGAAAAGAATAAATCCACAAACACAAGGTCACATGCATATATTGACAACCCACATTTGTGGTTATTAAAAAAATAATATTTTTTAAGATCCTAATAATGCTTAAGCTTACTCTCATTGCAGAAAGAACGGTCAAACTTGTTTATCCTTCTCACTATTTTCACAGTTTTATTGAGCTTGCAGTATTCACAGCGAGCCACCGCGTTGTTGATCCTTCTGAACTCATCAATACAGTCATTATCGCAGAAAGCATACATTTTCCTCTGAAAGATCAGATAAAACAAACAAACCAAAAAAAAAAAATAGGTAAAACATTACAAGCCTGCACTCAACCAGGACATCAGTCAACTATCAATATATTTTGGTTTGTCTTTATGTAATATTAATAAGTACATATAATTAAATAATGAATAGACCTATGAATAGGCCATTTACAAATTATCTAGCCCCCTATTTATTTTAAATATGATCATTTCTTCTAATTAGGGGTTCAAGCATGTAGCGCTGGAACCCTATTGTAATTATTAAGTTGTCTATTATTATAATTATAGTGCTGTAAAAGGGATCGTGCAGATCTGACTTTAAAGCCAAAGACATGTGGTCAGATGGTAGGTCTGGGGAGACATTGACAAGGTTGTCGACAGACTCGAGTGAGTGGAGTGTCAGAAACTGAATGGGCATCTGTATACTGTAGTGTTGCCAAAAGTCACGACTTCGATACCAAGTCAATACTGAAATTTTAAAAATGTGACACTTTGAGCGCTGTTGAGTGGATGCGTAAACACCTCTGATTGGCCATCGTGTTCACGTGCTCATCAGATATGTATGTGATTGGCTACAATGATCAGCGCTTCAAAAACATGTTGTAAATAGACATCAATGATGCTCTTCACTGCGCGCTTTGAAAGCAGCCGTCTATCAGTGGACCGGTCCCGTGTGCTTTTAAACTCTCCTGTACGTTGATCATTGTAGCCAATCACAGACATGTTGAGCACGTAAACACAATGGCCAATCAGAGGCCAACACTAGTATACTGTATCCAGTGTAGACAGCGTCAGTGATTATAATGAGTTCTATATGCTATTGATGTCAGGCTCACATCCAGTGTAGGCAAATGTCAGCCAGTGGGTGGGGCCTACGGTGCTATTTCCATTTGTTGCCGTCTTGCTCTGGAGGCAGGGATATACAAATGTATTTGGCTGTGTGATGTCACAGATTCCAAAATGCTTTGTTTCTAATGAGGAGGACATTAAGCTATGACATTTGCAGGATGTCTTAATTGTACAAAGACCTTTTACATGTCAAAAGATCAAGGCGATTTTGATTTCTCATGTCATGACCTCTTTAAAACTACGTTTTTGTAATTGGCCTAATTAAAAAAGTAGGTCCAGTGAACAGGAGTACCTTGAACTCCAGCAGCTCTGGTTTGTGGTAGAATGAGTTCAGACACTGAGAGCAGGGGATCTTGGTGACTGTTTGGCCCTGATCACTGGGAGCGCTAGTCTTTGTTGACGAGCTGGACTCTGTTGAAGCAGGTTTGGAAACAGCAGGTTTTGGGGTAGATGTGTTGTTGCTTGTAGATGTTACCATATTCACCTGGTTGTTAGGTTGCGTCTTACTGAAGGACTCCTGAACCACACAAAAAGATCAACACAAACTAATATCATTCAAACTGTTCAAGTACGATTTCTATAATACTATGAAGAGCGAGCAGTGCCAGATATAACAGTACTATACCTTATATGCTAGTACACAGGAAAAGGAGCAGAAGTTCTTAACGGATCCATCAAACATGGCTATGTGGTATTGAGGCACTAGTTTCAGCTTGCAGTTGTTGCATTCCACAGGAATACCTTGTTTGCATGCAGACAATAAAGATATTCAAGCATACAGAAAAACACAGTTGTAAATGTCAAATAGAATAAGTGTTAATGGTATTAAAATGTAAATCATAAAATTAATAAAAAAACAAACAATAAAAAAAAAAAAGTATAAAAATACATATTTGATTAACCAAATGCATTAACTTTAAAATCTGTAGTGTTGACTAAACTAATTAAACCAGTGCAATTTATGATTTCTGGTTGACTATCATTATTAAAGGGACAGTTCACACAAAAATTAAAATTCTGTCATCATTTACTCACCCTCAAGTCATTCCAAAACTGTATGACCTTCTTTTTTTCTGTGGAACACAAAAGAAGATATTTTGAAAAATGCGCAAGTGTTGTTTGTCTATACAATAAAAGAGTCAATGGGGTCCAATGTTTTGTCAAAATATCTTCTGTTGTGTTCCACAGAAAAAAGAAAAATTATACAGGTTTGAAGTGACATGAGGGTGAGCAAATGATTTTTTTCAAAGACGTAGTTTTTAATGGAGTTGACATTTCATAAAAATATTAAATATATTCCTATACACTATTGTACTTCAAATTGAACACGCTACAGTTCAAAAATGTGGGAGTTTTTTTTTTTTAAAGAAATTATTTTATCCTGCAAAGATGCATTACATGGATCAAGTGACAGTAAATATTTATTTTACAAGATTTCAATTTCAAATAATTGCCGTTTCTTGAGCAGCAAATGATTTTTGAAGGATCATGTGACACAGAAGACTGGGGTAATGATGCTAAAAATTCAACTTTGAATTTACAGCATCATTACACCAATTACATTTTCAAATATATCAAAACCGAAAGGTTATTTGAAATTGTAATAACATTTCACAATATTAATGTTTTTCCTGTATTTCTGATTAAATAAATGCAGCATTGGCAAACATAAGAGACTTCTTTCAAAAATATTATAAAATTCTTACCGGCCCCAAACTTTTGAATGGTATTGTAGGTATTGGCTATTATCTCAAATAAATTATCAGTTCTCATGTTCCGACTCTAAAAATAGTATCAGTACATTCCTATGATTAAGTACACAGAGTTGTGGTAAATATATGGTCATGGTACCTGACGAACTGGTCTGGCCTTTACTTGCTGTGACACAGGAAGTGGAGCAGAAAAGCTCCCTGATGCCCTCTGAGTTGGGACTGTCCACTGCATCTGCAGCCGGGCGCAGGGTATGACACGTTTTGCAGCTGACAAGTTTCAGGCTCTTCTATAAGTGAAGATCAGTTTATCCAATTTATTTATTTGCACTTATAATTCACCTTAAAGTGCCCCTATTATGCTATTTTAAAAGGTTCCTAATTTTGTTTTGGAGGTCTCCTACAATAGGTTCACATACATCCAAGATCAAAAACACTATTATTCTCTTAATATACAATGAACAATATCACCTCATTTCTCAAAGAGTCTGAAAGCGGTTTGTTTGAAAATTCTGTCTCTCTAATCCCCTCCTTTCTGAGAGCCTGCTCTGCTCTGCTGTTTGGTTAGACAGCTCAATCTGTTGGTCTGCCACTTGCAGCATGTGTTGGAAACAAAATGCCTATCAAGCATATCTAAATTTCAGCTCACTTGATTAGTGATTGACCGATGTATCGGTTTACCGATATTTTTCCCGATATTTAAGCATTTTTCCATAATCGGGTATCGGTTTTGTAATATCGGATTCGCCGATTTACTGCACCATCTTGTGGCCGTTTTGAGACTTCCTCCGTCTGAGGAGATCAGTCAACAACAACTCAGTGCACAGGTAAAGTATATGTTCTACTTGGTTTGCTTTAATTAATCAACTTTATTTAACATAACAGACATGCACAAATGAGATCTGAGACATAAATTCCTGATATAGTTAATTTATGCAGCTTGTTTCTAAACAATTGAGACGAACTCATTGAGTCACGTAGTGTAATTCGTCATGTCATGCCCCAATAAAGACGTAACTTTACATGAATTAAATAAAACAGACATGAATGAGTGCATGTTGAAAATAAAAGCGCTGAATTTAATTCTCTATCTGTTGTATTTGCTCACCATTAGTCTAGAAGAAAAAGTTCGTTCATATTGCTTAGCAACTGACGGATGATCAGGAGGCTTAAGCACGGCCACTGAATGAAACTTTTGACAAGATTATCTTGTTTAAACACCCTAGATTATATTATCATTTACTACATAATTATTTCGCTAATACACATATAAATATAGCCTACCGCTTTGTGGAAATTAATTATTTATTATCCGCGATCGCGGTTGATTAAGTTATAGTCAAACAGCACTTTGTCAGTTGGCATTTCATGATTTAATGTTAGATTAAATTTAGATCATAAAATGCCAACTGGCAAGTGCTGTTTAACTTTATTAGATTATATAATCATTTGATTTACTACATAACCATTATTTAGTTAATACAAATGTAAATAAATGCAGCTCTGTGGAAATTTAGTATCTCCACACGCGATCGCGGTTGAGTAGCCCAATTTATAGTTTTGTGTAAATGCATAGATAAGTTACAGCACTTTGTCAGAAAGCATTTCATGATCTAGACCGACAAAACATAATAATTAATAACACTATTTGGAAAATGCAATGATGTATGCTGTTTTGTTTGTTACTTTCCTGACAATGTTATATATTCCAGCTAATATTATTCAGTAAAGTTTTTTTTTTTGTATGCAAGGAGGGCGTGATTATAAATAAAATGGTTTGTTCAGCTCATTTGTGTTGTAATAATTGTCAAAAACAGAAGTATAACAGTAAATAAATATCGGTTCTGCATATCGGTTATCGGGTACATAAACATGCAAATAATCAGTATCGGTTATAAAAAAATTAATATCGGTCGATCACTACACTTGATACACAGTGATACAAACAGTAACAATGGTGTTGATTGGTTTTTCCATATCAATTCCAGCACGAGTCTTCAACCTTTTAAAGCGCAGCAAAGTGGATTCACAACACTGAAAACAGCATCTTCTCGACAGGCCTCAGTGTTTAAGGGCGGGTCAAAGTAGACATTGTTTGCGGGCAGCCAATAAAGACCATAGGCTGGCATTATGCAAATTTGTTTTATAGGTATATAACAGGAAATGAGACTGAAATTGCTGACGACTCGTTTTAGCAGTTCAGAATCGATTCTTTAGTTTAGCAGACAACTTTATTTGTCATGCACTTTATTCATTACAACTTTGCAGACCTTTTGCATTCACAAACAGCTATATTACATATATATGAAAAGTAATATCGAAAAAGCGCAATGGGGCACTTTAACAATAGCATTTGAACAAAATGACTGAAAGCTTAATGAGTATTACTATTCTTTTGCAGTTACCTGTTTAAAGGCTGTGAGGCAGTTTTGTTTGCAGAATTTCATAACTCTGTCCTCCATCCGCAGAGACGGACACTGACTGTCAGTGCCATAGCAGTATCCACCACAGTTCACACAGCTGCTCATGTTCAGCTTATTGGAGGAGCGGAACTGGTTGAAGCAACTGTCGCTGCACAGCTTACGGACGGAGCCCATGAAGTTCACTTCGTGACGAGTCTGAGAAATGACAATTTCAGATCTTTGAAAACTCAGCCACATAAATTATATTAGACAATTAAAGCAACAAAATATGCTTTTACAATTTATTAACAAGTCTCTTTCCGAATGAGCACACAATAATACTCACAACCCTGCATCTTGGGGGAAAAATATAAATAAATAAAAATTCTACTGACTTGCAAATAAGGCCTAATATTACCTAATTTGATGATGCTGAGTTTAAAAATTACCACTGCTCCCTATACACAGAGTATGCGCAATCGAGAATTAGAAAGCGAAAACAAATTCAAAAGCGATATCAATATCCCGCATATAACCCGCAATATCCCTGATGAATATTGCCCAGCCCTATGAATATTGCCCAGCTCTACAGAAGTGTATTTTTGAGCAGATGGGGAAGTCTACTCACCACTCCAGTCTTCTGACACACACTGCACTTGAAGTTTAAAGCACTGAAGCATTTCTGACTGCAGAAGTCCTTCACAGTCCCTAACATGTCCACCGGGCCAATTATGGCGTTATGGTCACGAATCTCTCTGAAGGTAAAGAAGGTACTTCAAGTCAGCTCATTCTAGCAATCTACAACTATACAGCTGAATGAAATGTCGCAAGCGTACTTATGGCAGCAGTGACATGTTTTCGTCTTGCTGCTGCAGAGACATGCAGGTGAGCAGTAAAGTTTAGAAGAGCCACTGCGCTGGAATGCCGTCTGTCCCTTCAGCATAACCTTATTACAGGTTGTGCACAGCACACCAAGTCGATTAAAAGGTTGAACAGATTCAGCTGGGATTGATGGTGCCTTTGCTGGGAAGCCTACTGGAGCTCCTGTGACATGAAGAGGACAATGTAAGAATGCAAGAACAGACTTTAGACCATTAAAAAGGAAAATCTCACGCAAAAAGTTTTTTTTTAATATCCTGTTTGAAGGATGGTTACTATATGAGGAACTGTATGACAAAGTCACACTGGGTTGGAACAACAGCTTACAACCACTCTAATGCTTATACCGATGGATGCAGTGGAAGCATTTACTCCAACAGACAATGCAGCTTGAATCTTGACATCATGAGGCGTTTGGTCAAAATCCTGAAAGCATAAACACATTGGGATAAATCCTTAGTCACTCATTTATAAAAAATAAGTGTATCTTATATAACATATACTCTACCATTCAAATGTTTGGGGTCAGTAAGATTTTTTTAAATTCTTTTCTGAAAGAAGTCTCACCAAAACTGCATTTATTTGTTAAAAAATACAGTAAAATAATATTATGAAATATTACAATCTAGAATAAAATATTTTATAATGTTGTCTATTTCTGTAGATTTGAAAATGCAATTTATTTCTGTGAATTTTCAGCATCATTACTTCAGTCTTCAGTGTCATGTGATCCTTCAGAGAGCATTCTGATATGGTACTCAAAAACATGTCTTATGATTATCAATGTAATTTTAAAACAGTTCTTCTGCTTAATGTTTTTGTTGAAAAGTGAAACTTATTTTCAGGATTTTTTAAAGATTAGAAAGTTCAAGAGAACTGCATTTATTTGAATCAGAAATTGTTTGAGACAATGTATTTTAAATCATTTTAAAGTATAAATTTCTTTCAACAAACAGAAACTGAGCCCACACTTCTGAATGGTAGTTTATGTTGCATGAAAAATTTACTTTATGACATTCATACAACTTTTCTACTTCAGTAAAATCTCAAGTACAGCACCTCATCATCCTTAATGTTTCTCAATGGGGACTGCGGTGCTTTTTTCCACTCTTCATCCATTGGTTCATCCTTGATCTTCAAAGGTAAAATGACAGAGGCCGCTTTAATTTTTTTTTGTCAACAGCCTGTGTTTGCTGGACAAATTTAAGTGATTTTATGTGCTCCGTGGCACAAACTCAAACTTATTTTCCCTCAGCGGTAAACATTAAACAGGTGCGCTGTGCTTACCGTTAGTGTAGCAGATTCCTTCGTCTTGGCTTTTACATCTTTGGCTTTCTTTGCTTCTGTTAAACAGGAAAGGTATACAAATCATGTTCAATACAACAAAAATAAACGGTATAATACTTGTTATGAATTTACTACAGTGCTTCCCACACATAGACTTTACTTGGGCGGGCCGCCCACGTATAATAACGGCCGCGCAAGTATATTGGAGACACATTTTTGCTTTTATTATTTTTATCCTCTTATACTTTTATATCCGCGCAAGATAATGAAACCATCCGCGATCGATAAACTAGTCGTTTCATACCAGCTCGTTACGTGTGCGTCAGAACTGTTTACTCCCGCTAACATTCCCACAGGCGCTGCATTTTGCAATGTCACAAGGGGGCGCTGTTGTGTGTTCTACAAGCTCGCGCAACAGCGCTTCAGTCTGCTTCAAAGTGATTCTCAATCAATGAAAAGCGCAGATATATGCCAAGCGATTGCTAATGAATTCAAGTTGATGAATTATTACAATGTCTACTTTATGGCCTTTATATAAAATGTTTTAGAAGATTGTAAGAATCTGAAGGATCAGCCTGCAATAGTACAGACATTTCAAAATAAGAATACCTGTGTATTTCGGGCTTGTTTATAATTAAAAGTCACGCAAAGTTTTTTCTTTTTGTTTTGGGCATTATTGGTATTTTGGTTACACAATAAATTGTATTTAATTTGATTTCCATTTAATTCATAGTAAATTATTGTAGTCTCCCCCACAGGAAGAAAAGACTAAGAACATTATTTGACACATATTATCCATTTTATAAATTTTACTAGTAAAATCTGTGTCCCATTCACTAAGAGAGACACTATATGACAGCAAGGAGAACATAGGAAAACGAGAACCATTTAAATGCTGCAATTTTGCATAATTTACAATGCATAATAATGCATAATATTAGTATGTAATTAAATGTAATATGCTATGTAATTAAAATTAATTTCAATAAATAAAAATACTGTTAAAAATCACACATTATTTGTTTGTCACATGTAGTAGACCATTTTTGTGCCATAGGTAATAGGAGGAATTTTCACCCGGCTACCACCGCAAATATATTTCAAACCTGTGGGAAGCACTGTACTATTATTGTTTAATATATAGCAGCAGGATTTTGAACCAACTAAAATTCATTTATTGGTTTAATTACCCGAATCTGCTGGTCCATTCACTCCCATCTTCCCATTATAATCCTCATTCTGGTCCACTGCCATATCATTCGTGCAGTCCTCAACTTTAGTGATCACAAGCTCTTCCGAACACTGTGCTGTGTCCTCTGCATTGATATCCCTGTCCTTGTTCTCCTCTGGTTCAGTGGCTTCCTTCTTATGCTCACAGTGTCCCAGTACACTCTTGTTTAATTCTCCGTCCTGGTCTAGTGTATTGCCCTTTTCTGCTCCACTACCCTGGTACGTGTCCGGATATCCTGTGAAATCCTCACTGGCCATAAAAACACCTGCTGCAAACGTAGAACCCAGCTGTGAAACTGTAGACTGTGCTCCTAAAAGTGGGAAATTATTAATCATTAACACTTTATATTACAGTGCCATTGACACACGTTACATGCACTACTTACAGTAATAACAGTAAATAGAGTTGTCAAAAGTACCAACTTCGGTACTGAAATTTTAAAAATGTGACGCTTTGAGCACATTTGTAAACACCTGATTGGCCATTGTGTTGAAACACTCGTCATATATGTTTGTGATTGGCTACAATGATCAATGCATGGGAGCATATGAAAGCACACTGAAGTGTTAGAATTTGAAAGCGTTTTAAAAGCGGGAGAGTTTGAAAGCAGGCGTCTATCAGTGGACTTGTAAGCTTACCGTTGTGAATCGGGCTAAGATAAGGAGGTAGTTGGCTGGTTATGTACTTGCTCAAAAATTGATTTTGGATCATTTTAATCAAAAAAGCTACGGACTGGAGCTTGAAATACACCTATAGTAATTGAAAAGATACATTTTTTGTTCTATTGTACTTGTTCTATTCCATTGAATTTGCTTATGTTTATATTCTTAACTATAATAAAATAAATATAACTCTATTGTGATATATATATATATATATATATATATATATATAAATCTCATGAAATAAAAGGTCTGAAACAAGGTTGATCATCTTGCCTTCTGAAGTAGCAGCAGAATCCATGCTGACGTTTACATCAGAACTTCCTTCCATTGGCAGTCCAATCTTTGCAGGATCATCCTGTCAGAAAACAATCAGTGGAGCAATATTACAATCATGATTTAGAAGTAAAACCTGCTCACTTTCAAGTTGTGTGACAAAATATGTGAGGATTTACCATTTGGTAGTACCATGTGGGGGGAAGAGCATAGTATGTCCCAAAAATAGACGTAGATGGAGAATGAGATGGAGATGTAGATGTAGACTGATTTGAAACGGTTAAAATGAGTTTTGACTGTTGCCCACGTTGTACAGGGCAGGTTCTGTGGTTCTTTTGCTTTCCTGAAGTTGACTCAAAATCATCCGCAAAATACACATCATCATCATCATCGTCATCTTCCTCTATATCTCCACAGTCATCTGCTGACAGGACATCTGGATCACTCGCAGTCTCCTAAAACAGCAGCAAACAAACAATGTTAAAAGAATAGTTCAACCAAATATGAAATTCTGCGGTTATTTACACATGCTCATGCCATTTCAAACATGTATGTTTTTATTATCACCTCTGAACACAATAGGAAACAGTTCTTTTCTGGACAATGGCAATTTATAACCAAAATGTAATGAACAAAGCATCATAAAAGTAGTCCACATTGCTTGTGCAGCACATTCAAAGCCTTCTGAAGCCATACTATAGTTATGTGTAAGGAAAAAACATGAAATTTAAATAATTCTTCACTAATAATTAGGGTTGCAAAGGGGCGGAAACTTTCCCTGGGGAATTTTGGAAATATCCCAACTTAACAGGAATGTATGATATTTTATAAATTTATATTATACTGTTGTCAACCGCGTTCATGACTCCGCAGTGACGCTGCTGACGTAAGAATTTACACACTCGGGTTCTTCTGGTAACATTATTTATTATTTCCTTTCTGTAACTGCCTTGGTTAGGGTTTCCGTGAGTAGAAACTTTAGCAATGTTGTGTCCTTGAATTGCTGTCAGAGTTTCATCACAATGATTGTGTGTGTCCACACAAATCTGTTAGCCTATTTGGAATAACAAGAATATTGTCTTTAAAAACAAATCTTTATTTTTAGAAATTGCTAGGCTATGATAACGAATTGCTCTTGTGAGATTTATTTACGAGTAATGGACAACTGAAAGCAGCACATCCACATATAATACTCCGAAGAATTAATGGTGTTGAAGATTAATGGTAAAGATTTTAGATCATTTTACATCATACCAGTTTAAACTGAACTGCTGCAATATATTAAGATTGTATACTTTGTAAGAAGTGTATTGAAAATACAAAACGGAAGTAGCCTGTGTGTTCATTTAATGTTATTCCCTGGAGAAATAATTTGATTTCATTCATTTAATGCTGCTATAACAATGAATAGTGTTGTAAATCCTCTGTATATTTTTGTATGTGACGATCTTGTTCTGCAATAAAGAGATTAATGATGACAATGTTTTTTTTTTTTTTACTATGGTAAAAAAAGCCACATACATGAGTCCGTTTTTACAACATTAACAGTCTCCATGTAGAAATAGTATTATATTAAACAATTTGTATTATGCATGTCATATTTATTGAAATAAAAGTGGAAAAATAGACTTTGATATTTAAAAAGAATAAGCTTATGTTGATCATTGTACATCGGCCTGTAGGCACTGAAATAAGTAGTACATTAAGATTGAAATGAGAAGTTTTTTTACTGCACGTAAATGTTGGAAACATGCGTTTATTTCACAAATATATATAAACAGCTTCATCTGCAATAAAGACAGCAAAGTTTGCAAGATACTGAAGCCATACAGACACTTTCTGCTGCCCGTACGTTTTCAACTCCTCCGATTTCAAGCAGTAAATCGCGCCGATCAGTAAGTTTGTTTGAGATCTGCGGCTGCCAAATACCTCACTTTGAATTTACATGAAATTAGGCGACTATTAGTCATCCTCTAACCACATTTGTACAACTATTGAGTGCACTTCATTCGAGTCGCGCTAGTATTCCACTATGCTGACGGAAGTGAGAATGCACTGCATTGAGTCCAACCCTACTGCACGATCTCCCTATACTTCTTACACACATACCTTTGTGTGTGGTAAACGCAGGCTGGGCACAGCTGTTATTTTCAGTTTTGGACGTATCTTTCCCGGACCCGGTCTGAAGTCGTCTGGTGAAAAATGCTCACTGCACAATGTCAGTAGACGGGCGAGTTGAAGAGGTAAATCAATATCTCGCTGAACACATAGCAGCCATCGCTTTAGTCGCTCTGGATCGTTTACCGGGAAAGAGTAAAAGTGAATCCTTTCATCTGTCGGCGTTGGTAATGCACTTTTACGTCGCCGTGGTTGTTTTTGGCGATTAGGACATCCGCGACATGCACACTTACGCACCATTTAAAAAAAAAAAAAAATAGCAATACCAAAATACAAACAATGTAGAATAGCTTGAATACAGCGTGCGTCCCCCTCAGAATGTAAACGAACCTCTGGCGCACCAGATAACACGTCACAGCGTCTTACGTCAGCAGCGTCATGCGGAGTCGTGGGCCGTTTCTCAAAACCGAGTTCGCTAACTTCGGACTCGCGTCCTTGGTAGTTGGGACTTGGCAAGTTCGACTCAGGAGAACGAACTCCCGTGGACGGGAGAACACAAGTCCGGTGATTCTGCAAATGGAACAGCAGCCTTCTTGATAACGTCACTCAGCTCGCTCTGGCTTCTCCGGTTATCTCTTTATGTACGTTTTAGCCAACAATAAAACGAAATTTGTTATAAAACACCACTCTGCCTCTTTTCGTTTTATTTAAAAATCAAACAAAAACATTAATAGTCTCAGGCAACGAGTGATTGATTATCTGCAATGTCTGCATACATTTATAACAAAACGAAATATTAAAACAACCCTGCCTCTTTTCGTATACATTTCAAAAATATTAAATGTAATACTATTTGTGCATACTCTGATTAACTTCACTGTAATAAAATGAAATAGGCTATAACATAAAACACAACCCTATTTGTTTTATGTCAGTTTTAATTATCAATAATTGCCATTAAGAATATACAATAAGAAATAAAGCAAACAATTCAGTCAAGCGTACAAAATCAGCGCTTTAGTAGGATACAAAAGTTAAATAGCCATATATAAAGTTATGAAACGTCACGTTGCCCTCAGCCAAAACGGAGCCAGCGGCAAACGTCAGAAGGACTAGCCGAGGTAAGGCTGCTCTCCGCTGGGCACATGAGCGCTGAGCGTCCGGTGATCGCCTTGATCTCACAACTCCGACAACGTCAGATCAAACTGTCAGAAAGGCACTATCTTTATCAATAAACCACAAATTTGAGCTTTAAACCAGCACATTCTCGCCTGAAACACTCTTAAAACTACATATCATGACATAAAAACAGTAATATGTTTAAATTATGCGGGGTTTCTCCTTTACTATTGACGCTTGCTGGTTAGTGCGAGATGCATTCTGGGATACCTGGCTGTCTCAAGTCTGCACAAGTCACTTCTCGATGCATCCTCGATAAAAGGGGCGGATCAAGAACACATCCGGGGATCTGAACTAGACGTGAACTTTGAATTGGAACAGTACTTGGACAGCAACTGATGACGTTTCACAAGTCCACAAGAACACAAGTACAGACAAGTACGCATATTGAGAAACGGCCCTGAACTAGTGATGGAAAGTTCGGATCATTTTACGGACTCGGACTTTTGAGTCTCATTCAGCAAAATGGACGAATCTTTTTTCGAGTCATTTCGTTCATTTTAGCAAAATGTAATTAAAATGTTACGTGTTACTTCCCCAACACATATACTACTTATGCAAACGTTGATCACACTACAAACAATACAAAACTACAATGCTATAAGATTCAGAAATGATTAATTCATTCTTTACCTGGGTCTTCAGTTTATGATAAGCTGATTTAGCTCAGCTCACCTCTTGCCTGACAAGTCTTCCCTTAATGAAGTGACAGGCAGCCCCATATGCTAAACCAATGCATTCTGAGCTGCAAAGAGAATTGATTAGCTCATTTCATGAGTCTTTCGGGTTTTTGAGTCGTTCCTTAATCACGCAACAGACCCATACGCTATTTCTGACATTTCTGTCACTATGTTTTTGTTACTTTTTCTTGATGATCTGTGGTGTGTTATTATTTTCTAAATAAAAAATATTGATTAATTTATCTTTTTGACTGTTTATCTGTAAATAAACACTAGGGTATATAATAATAATAACCCAAGCCTACAATACAAAGTTATGGCTTAGATTGTTCATTTTTACTCCAATTTTGAGTTTGCTGGTATAATAATTACTTTTCCTAGGCATATTTGACAAATTGGTCTAATATATGTATAAGAAGATTGCTCAAAAAAGGACATAATGACATAAATTAAAAGCAAATAACATTTTGAATTTGAATTATTAAGGTTAGTTTAAAACATTAAGGTTATGATAACTTCAGCTTTAACCCAAACTGAAATAAAACTGGAGAGTTAAAGTTATTTACTTAGAAATATAATGTGCTTGGGTCACACAGCCTGTCTGTATTGACTGCATTGGTTTAGCGTATGGGTCGGTCACATGATTAAGGAACAACTCAAAACCCTGAAACACTCATGAAAATAACTAATCAATTCTCTTTCCGGCTCAGGCTGCATTGACTGAAACAGGTGAACTACTACTAGCAGTACAGAACCTATAGAATATTGCACATACGTGACTGAACGAATCATCCCTTGAGACGACTCGTTCTTCCCGAGTCACATTAAAGATTCATTAAAAATCAACGAATCGTTCAAGAACGACATCACTATCGTGAACGCAGATTGACAACAGACCTGGAAGAGAAGACAATGCTGAATAAAGTAGTAGTTTTTATTTTTGGACCAAAAAATTCTAAACTTTCTGGACATGGACAGTATACCGTACATACACTCACCTAAAGGATTATTAGGAACACCTGTTCAATTTCTCATTAATGCAATTATCTAATCAGCCAATCACATGGCAGTTGCTTCAATGCATTTAGGGGTGTGGTCCTGGTCAAGACAATCTCCTGAACTCCAAACTGAATGTCAGAATGGGAAAGAAAGGTGATTTAAGCAATTTTGAGTGTGGCATGGTTGTTGGTGCCAGATGGGCCGGTCTGAGTATTTCACAATCTGCTCAGTTACTGGGGTTTTCACGCACAACCATTTCTAGGGTTTACAAAGAATGGTGTGAAAAGGTAAAAACATCCAGTATGCGGCAGTCCTGTGGGCGAAAATGCCTTGATGCTAGAGGTCAGAGGAGAATGGGCCGACTGATTCAAGCTGATAGAAGAGCAACTTTGAAATTACTCGTTACAACCAGGGATGGAAATTAACTTTTTTGTCCACCGGCCACTGTGGCTGGTGGATTTCAAAATCTACCAGCCACTCAATGTTTTTACCAGCCACTTTCTTGTTTTTAACCGACAACGTGTAACTGCATGTGAAAATTAATACTACAAGATCTACAATACTTAAGCAGTTTATTTAATCTCAAGTCTCAATGAAATACAGACATTTTCTCTTTCTCTCTTATACACACACAAACCATGAACTGATATACATTTCAGTACTGTTCGTTCAAACCGCCGCCGGCAGGAGGGTCAAAGTGAATGACAAGTTGCGGCAATCAATCGGAATCCTCTCAAGCGAGGACCTGTACATTCCGTTTGGTTGCCGCTGAACCGCGTCATAGCTCATTACCATAAAGTCGACCTGACTTCAACGCTCTCAACGTCCAGGACGCGCCACGCCGCTCTCGCCGCCGGCTCACATTGAAAATGAATGACTTCCTAGACGCTCACGCCGCCGGCGGTGTGAACACAACTCGTGCGATGTAACGGCACATTTCTTTTGAAGGTGTGCCTCCTCTAAAAGTGTCCGCCGTCCAGGTGAAACAGTATTCTATTTTTATTTACCCGCCACGGTGGCCGGTAGGTGAAGCGAGTTTACCCGCCACAACACAAAATCACCTGCATTTGGCTGGTGGCGGGTGCTAATTTCCATCCCTGGTTACAACCGAGGTATGCAGCAAAGCATTTGTGAAGCCACAACACGCACAACCTTGAGGCGGATGGGCTACAACAGCAGAAGACCCTACCGGATACCACTCATCTCCACTACAAATATGAAAAAAGAGGCTACAATTTGCACGAGCTCACCAAAATTGGACAATTGAAGACTGGAAAAATGTTGCCTGGTCTGAGGAGTCTCGATTTCTGTTGAGACGTTCAGATGGTAGAGTCAGAATTTGGCGTAAACAGAATGAGAACATGGATCCATCATGCCTTGTTACCACTGTGCAGGCTGGTGGTGGTGGTGTAATGGTGTGGGGGATGTTTTCATGGCACACTTTAGACCCCTTAGTGGTCAAATGGGCATCGTTTAAATGCCACGGCCTACCTGAGCATTGTTTCTGACCATGTCCATCCCTTTATGACCACCATGTACCCATCCTCTGATGGCTACTTCCAACAGGATAATGCACCATGTCACAAAGCTCGAATCATTTCAAATTGGTTTCTTGAACATGACAATGAGTTCACTTCACTAAAATGGCCCCCACAGTCACCAGATCTCAACCCAATAGAGCATCATTGGGATGTGGTGGAATGAGAGCTTCGTGCCCTGAATGTGCATCCCACAAATCTCCATCAACTGCAAGATGCTATCCTATCAATATGGGCCAACATTTCTAAAGAATGCTTTCAGCACCTTGTTGAATCAATGCCACGTAGAATTAAGGCAGTTCTGAAGGCAAAAGGGGGTCAAACACCGTATTAGTATGGTGTTCCTAATAATCCTTTAGGTAAGTGTACATTTTCAATGGAGGGACAGAAGGCTCTAGGACTAAATGTAATATCTTAAACTGTGTTCCAAATGGAGGTCTTACGAGTTTGGAATGATATTTAACAAATAACATGCATGAAATATGAAGGCAAATGTTGTACAAACTTATCTTAAACATTTCCTAATACTTTAAAAGAAGAAAAATGCAAAATATTTCTATAAAAAAAAAATAACAGCAATAAATAGCATTAAAGCTGCAAGCAGCGATGAAAGGGCCCTCGCACCCGGGCTCACCGCCACCCATTGGCCTTAGGAAAACAGCGAACAGTGGGCGACATGCATGTGAGCAAGTAAATACAGGAGAATTATGGCAAAATCATGTAAAAGTGCCACATTTCCTGCTGCCAACAGGTGGCGCTATAGCTAACTGAATATTGTCATATAGATGTCTTTAGGCCAGGACTCTAATAAAACATGTGAGGTTTGGGGCAGATCAGACATAGTATGCCTGAGTTACAACAGCTTCCTCTTTCATGGCGAAACAGACTTTGTCAGGCCGCCACAGACACGCCCTTCAGCGAAAACTCAAGATCTTTGATATTTAACATCTCAAAGGCCTTAAGATTAGACTGGCCATATATTATGTGCTTCTGGTTTAATCTCTATGAGGAGTTAATCACAGTGTAAAACATGTAATTTCCTGTTGCCCCCAGGTGGCGCTATGACTGTAACTGAATATTGTCATATAAATGTCTTCAGGTCAGGACTCTAATAAAACATGTGAGGTTTGGGGCAGATCAGACATTGTATGCCCGAGTTACAACATCTTCCTGTTTCATGGCGAAACATCGAACTTTGCCAGGCCGCCACATACACCCCCTTCAGCGAACTCTAGATCTTCGCAATTTAACATCTCAAAGGCCTTTAGATTAGACTGACCAAATATGATGTTGACCTGATTAAAGCTCTAGGAGGAGTTTGTTAAAGTACAACATGTGGAAATGGCAAAAACTGCACAAATTTTTGCAGAGAAAATTCAATATATCTCACTTCCTGTTGGGTTTACAAACTTTGCACCCAAGGGCTTTTTTCTAGGTATTGGGCTGTTACATCTGTCTACCGAATTTCATAACTGTACGTGAAACGTAGCACGAAGGGCGCTTAATTGAAATTTTGTAGGTGGCGCTATCGAGCCATTTTGCCACACCTAATTCTGAAACCCATATCAGATGTAAATTTTCACCACTTCTGACGCTTGTGCAAAGTTTCATGAGTTTTTGATAATGTTTAGGTCCTCAAAAATGCAATTCATTTTGGAGAAGAAGAATAATTGGCTGAGCAATTCCAATAGGGTCCTCACACCATCGGTGCTCAGGCCCTAACAAGTAACAGGCTATTATTAACAGCAAATGTTGTAAAAACAGAAAATAACCGCAGCTTTCAGCCTGTCACCATCATGCAAACATGAAACATCATTAGTAGATTTTTTACAGGTTTTTGCATTCCATTGCACTATTTGTCCTATTGTTTTTATGTTTGGCGGATGCGTTTGGCTGTTGCTCTCGTGTCTCAGTCCTTTTGCAGCGTTCTAAACAGCATTCTAAAACACTTACACTGCTCAGAAAGATACTAAAGATGTATTTAAAACAGTTCATGTGACTACAGTGATTCAACCTAACAGGATTAGTCCACTTTTAAATAAAACTTTCCTGATAATTTACTCACCCCCATGTCTTTCTTTGGTCGAAAAGAAATGAAGGTTTTTGATGAAAACATTCCAGGATTATTCTCCTTATAGTGGACTTCAATGGCCTCCAGATGGTTGAAGGTCCAAATGATAGTTTCAATGCAGCTTCAAAGGGCTTTAAATGATACCAGATGAGGAATGAGGGTCTTATCTAGTGAAACGATCGGTCATTTTCGAAAAAAGTACAACCGTATACGCTTTATAACTGAAATGACTGATCGTTTTGCTAGATAAGACCCTTGTTCCTCATCTGGTATCGTTTAAAGCCCTTTGAAGCTGTAATTTTGACCATCAACCATCTGGAGGCCATTGAAGTCCACTATAAAGAGAATAATCCTGGAATGTTTTCATCAAAAACCTTCATTTCTTTTTTGACTGAAGAAAGAAAGACATGGACATCTTGGATGACATGGGGGTGAGTAAATTATCAGGAAATTTTATTTAAAAGTGGACTGACTAATCCTTTAATATTATAAAATGACGAGAATACTTTGTGCGCCAAACCCCCTCCCCCAAAAAAACACAAAATAAGGACTTTATTCAACAATATCTTGTGATGAGCATTTTCAAAACACTGCTTCATGAAGCTTTACAAATCTTTTGTTTTGAATCAGTGGTTCAGAGCATGAATCAAACCGCCAAAGTCATGTGAACCATTGAAATTTCGAAACACTTATGACGTAACGAAGCCTCGTTTACTGAAATCACGTGACTTTCACACTCCAACAAAATTGAGAATTTTTACTGCTCTGTAATTAGACAAAATGCAACGTTCGACTTTTTCAAGATCCTCTACTGGAACCCGGAAGTTGGACCTCTGACCTAGGCTGCATCTGAAAACTGGAAAATACTGGCTTCTGAGCACTTCTGAGCACACATTTCAAGGTAGGAAGGCATCAAGGTACGTCTGAATCCAATGTTCGCTTCACTTCCTGTCTCATGAAATAACGTCATCAAATCGATTTTTGAAGGAAGCATAGATGTATCCTTAGCTGCCTTTGATATCCCACAATCCTGTGCTTTCCATTCTGTGACAGCTGAGCTAGAAAAAATAAAGATGGCGTCCGAAAGTTGTGTTTGCTGCTCAGTTTGTGTATAAACGTAAGATTTTGACCATTTAAATTTTGATATCATTTCCATCAAGAAATTACTACTATAGTAATTATTTGTTTAGTTCTCACCAAAGCTTGCACTATTTTGATGTAGATCATTAAACTGTTATGCTGTTTCGTGAGGTGCCTTCATGCACAAATGTCGTTCGCTTATAAGGCAGCAAGACAGCTACCTAGGTTTTTGGACGCAGCCCTACTTTAAATACGATCTGAATTTCTATATTTTGAATTTTAGACAATAGTTTAAAATTTGTTATTCATGTTGAAAACTTGAAACAAAGAAGTGAATATTTGCAGTCTAAAAAAATAAAAATAATAATACGCTGCTTGAAAATACTTACGTAGAAATTATGCCATAAATTTTCAATTTCAAATGTCCAGGATTCAAGTTCTATATAAATATAAATTCAAAATCCAAAATTCAAATCTATATAAAATGGCACTTAATATTAAATTCTGTTAAATGACACTTATCAGAAGTTCAAATGTACACAATTCAAACTTGGCTCATTTTGTCATATTTCTAGCTCTATAGGAAATCATCACCAAAAAAATTGATCACTGCACACTTGCAGCGCGAGCAACCACAGCTTCAATCGCTCAGGATTGTGTACAGGAAATCTGAAGAGTCACGATTTTTCCTAGCGGAAAAAAATCTTTTAGGTTTCAAAAGCTTTAAACATGCAGATACGCACACGAAAGGACCATTTTAAACAGTTAACTCACACAAAGACGTATACATGTGTGTCATTTCCATGAGACGGATACATAGGAGTAAAAAAACACTTTAGTAATAGAAGACATTAGTAATAAATGAAAATTCCCATGTTCAGGAATGCCAACAGGAAAGGGGGCATACTGCACACTTTTTTTTTTTTTTTTAAGTTATTTGATTTAAATGCTCATTTGTAGTTATTTACAGGGTAATAAAAAATAAATCCCTTAATGTCCAAAACTGTAATTTTTCCATGCAAAACATTAACATAGTTGCAACATTTTACCAAAATCAACATTTTACATGTTATAAATGACGAAATGCTATGCAAGATATTTAAGACAATATTGGCTGATTAGACTGCAATACTGTTTTGCCTCTCAGACCTCAAATACATAAAATATTACCCATTATAGACACAGTTTTTAAAGTAAAGAGTAAAGGAAACACTGTACAGTACTTATTGAAACAACTAGTTCTTTATTTACCCTTGTAAGTTCCCAAGTACCCTTGTAAGATCCCCACCCCCCACAAAACACTCATTGGATATATGCAAAACCCAAAGGTGACCTATTTTGATCTCAAAAAGGAGAGTTCTCACTGAAAAGTGAGGAGTTTGCATCCATGCACGTTATAAAACACATTGACGAGGGAAAAAAACGTTAATGCATCTAATATAGTGAAAAAAAAAACGTACCTTTGTTTGCTGAAAAAACGAAACGGGCACAGCCGACGCTTTCAGAAAACGGCGATTTCTTTGATCGGAGGGTTTGAAATCGTCGTCGAAAAAATGATCACTGCACACTCTCTTAAATATCAGATCATGTTCGGGTGTGTAGATATCCAGGTTCAGCGCGAGCAACCACAGCTTCAACCGATCAGGATTGTGTGCAGGAAATCTATGAAAAGTCAAAATTCTGTTTCCTAGCTTTCTTTTAGGTTTTTTACGATTTGAACATCCAGGATATGCACACGAAATTACCATTTTAAACAATAAATCGACCCAAAGACGTTTGAATGCGTGTTATTGAACATGCAACAACTTTTGCACGGTCCTCCTCGACATTTGTAAAAGGCAAACACTGACTCGCTACTTCCGCCTACGTCACGCGTGACAGTCGCTCAGGATCATTTAATGGGAAAGTGGGAAAGGTCAGCCATTTAAAGGGATAGTTCACCCAAAAATGAAAATTCTGTCAGTAATTACTCACCCTCATGTATCAACAACCATGTAAGTCTTTCTTTAATCTTCGGATCACAAATTAATATTTTTGTGATTAAACATGAGCGGTGGAATACTCCTCCATTGGCTTTAAGGGGGGCCAAACTTGTCCGTCCAGAAAGTCAGTGAAGAAAATGTTTAAATAGTCCATGCCACTACAGTGGCTCAACCGTACGTTTCTCAAGCGTCGATAATACTTTTCGTGCGAAAAAAAAAAACGACTTTATTCAACTATTCATTTTCTCTCTTGTAGGCCTCTGACGTTAGTTCACGAGAGCTCCATGACAGATGCGTGAGAACTAAACTGACGATGGTCTTCTTCTACTGCTTGTTACTGGCTGCTCACTCCTTAGGAGTATTACCGCCACCTAGTGTTCAAGATGAAGTGCTAGCATAGCCGGAAGCGCTAAACTTTGTTTACAAGCAGGTGAACGCGCGCGCTGTATGTAAAAACCATTATTTGTAAATATGTCGGTAGATTTTAACGTAGATGAAGACTTGAATTTTTTTAACCAACCTTACTTATTCGAACCTGAATACACAGACATTGAAATGCAAGAGATGGAAGAGGCTGCCGCTGCAACACAACCACAGTCTCAAGCTTCCGAAAGACAGAGAGCATTGGAGAGCTGGTGGTGTAAATGTAATCAGTGCCAGGCGATGCCAACTGAACAGGAGAGCATGTGCTGCATCGATTGGGACATTGTCATGCCACAGCTTGAAAGTTTGGATAACGCAGACAATGGGACAAGTGTATTTCGCTGTATAACTGAGGATCCCGGTTTTAGAAGTGTTTTTTAATTTGCCTAAAGTGAACTGGAAGAGACGTCCGAGGCTAAATTTACAGCTGACAATATTTCCTCTGTAACTGTGTTTTCACTTTGATCAGTTACTTGTGGAAGACCTGTAAGGAGTGGACCTGCTGACTGGGGGTCCTGACTGAGTTGTGATGGATCCTTTGATTCCTAAAACATTTAAAGTCAATGTTGTAACTCGGCTTTAATTCACTGTATCATGTATTATGTTTTTTTTTTATTTATTTTTTTATAGCCATATACAAATAAAGACAAAACTAAATGAGTGTATCATGATACTGCTTCCACTTACCTTGTTGGTCTGTATAAACAAGTTGGGCACAGCTGTTGATTTCAGTAATCTTTTTTGTTGAACTGATTTGAAGTCGTCTGGAGAGAAATGTTCACTGCACAACTTCATGTGCTTGACGAAATTAATCGGTAAATTAACATCCCGTTGAACAGCCAGCAGCCATAGATTCAGTCGCTCACGATCATTTGATGGGAAACGGTGAAAGGTAAGCCGTTCATTTTGTGGCAATGTTAAGGCACCTTTACGTTTACTCGTTAGTTTTTCACAATTCGGACATCCAGGAAATGCACACTTTCTAACCATTGTAAACAATAACTTAGAGCGAGACCAAAAGCATGATCAATGTCGAATTCAATAGCTTACATACAGCGCGCGCGTTCACCTGCTTGTAAACAAAGTGTAGCGCTTCCGGCTATGCTAGCACTTCATCTTGAACACTAGGTGGCGGTAATACTCCTAAGGAGTGAGCAGCCAGTAACAAGCAGTAGTAGAAGACAGTCGTCAGTTTAGTTCTCACGCATCTGTCATGGAGCTCTCGTGAACTAACGTCAGAGGCCTACAAGAGAGAAAATGAATAGTTGAATAAAGTCTTTCTTTTGTTTGTTTGTTTTATCGCACGAAAAGTATTATCGTCGCTTGAGAAACGTACGGTTGAGCCACTGTAGTGGCATGGACTATTTAAACATTTTCTTCACTGACTTTCTGGACGGACAAGTTTGGGCCCCCTTAAAGCCAATGGAGGAGTATTCCACCGCTCACATTTAATCACAAAAATATTAATTTGTGACCCGAAGATGAAAGAAAGACTTACATGGTTGTATCAACATGAGGGTGAGTAATTACTGACAATTTTCATTTTTGGGTGAACTATCCCTTTAAGTCGCGGCGTCGGTAAGGCACTTTTACGCACTCTCGCAGGTTTCTCACGGTTCAGGCATGAAAGGTGAGAAATGCACACTTTAGCACCACCATTTTAAACACTACACACCACGACCTAAAGCACAACAGCGTGCGTTTTTCTTCTTTAACTGCAGCTTGCATAAACTGCAAATACTTATAATGTGCCATTTAAATTACTGTGATCTGATCATAACTACTTCTTTTCTACTCCCTCCCATACTGTTCACAGCACCAACTTTATTTGGAATAGTATACAAATATCTCCCTGCCCAACTGATGCTGCCAAAACTTCATCTAGCAATGATATTACAGTATTGTTGAATATATATACCTCATTTGGCTGAAACAGCGCAGGCATAGGCACAGCTGACGATTTCAGAAGTCGTCTTGTACTTCCACAGTCTGCCTTGTAATCCTCGGTCCTGAAATGTTCACTGCACAGCACGCGTTTGTAAAAATGTTCCAAGGGTGTATTTACATCCCGGCGAATAGCGAGCAGCCACAGCCTCATTCGCTCGGGATCCTTTACAGGGAATTTGTGAAATGTTAACAGTCCATCTCCCTTTGATGTCGTCGCACGTAATCTTAAGACTTTAGCTTTGTTGAAGCAACCCGGATATGCACACGAACACACCATTTTTAAGATTAATAAAATGTATTGCTCAAACAATTCGCTTTTTCACGTGGATTCCCTTTTATATAGACAACTTGGTGTTTTTTTTATTTTTTTATGGCATCCAGTGTTCTGGTGCATTACCGCCCCCTTCTGCTCCGGAGTGTGGATCATCCACCTTCCCCGTTCACACATACACTTCCCTGACGTGCAATACTACTACTGTTATTAAGCTTCCTTAATGTTCATATCCTATCAAAAACCCGTTTCTCTTAAAAATTCATAAGAATTCTGGTCTATGCCTTATGTTTTGTGCACAAGCTGAGGGAGACAGTGTTTCAGGACATCACATTAAAGGGTTAGTTCACCCAAAAATGAAAATTCTCACCCTCATGCCGTTCCACACCTGTAAGAACTTCGTTCATCTTCAGGACACAAATTAAGATATTTTTGATGAAATCCGATGGCTCAGTGAGGCCTGCATTTGACAGCAAGATAATTAACACTTTCAGATGCCCAGAAAACTACTAAAGACATTTAAAACAGTTCATGCGACTACAGTGGTTCAGCCTTAATATTGTGAAGTGACAGAATACACCAAAATAAATAAATAAAAACGACTTCATTCAACAATATCTAGTGATGGGAGCAGTGTTTTGAAATCGCCCATCACTAGATATTATTGACTAAAGTCTTTTTTTTTTTTTTTTGGCGCACAAAAAGTATTCTTGGCGCTTCATAAAATTAAGGTTGACGAGTGTGAGAATTTTCATTTTTTGGTGAACTAACAAGACCCAGAAAGGTAGTAAAGACATCGTTAAAGGATTAATTCACTCCAGAATTAAAATTTCCTGATAAAAAGATGTTCATGTCCCTTTTTTAATTCGAAAATAAATGTTTTTGATGAAAACATTCCAGGATTTTTCTCCATATAGTGGACTTCAGTGGGGTTCAACGGGATGAAGGTCCAAACTGCAATCTCAATGCAGCCTCAAAGGACTCTACATGACTCGGCCGAGGAATAAGGGTCTAATCTAGCATTGAATTACTGAACGCAATGGACTGAGCAACAGCGGTTTGGAGGTGTTTTCAGTTTGGGGATGCCGTCTGAGGCCACAAGGACCTGGTGGCTTTCTAACACTAGAGTAAGTATCCCGTTTAGTGTGACTAGGGTTGCAAAATTCCGGGAATTTTCAAAGCTGGAAACTTTCCAAGGGAGTTAACGCGAATATATGGTAATTTATGGGAATAAACAAGGAATTTGCAAAATTGCAGGTTAGCCTATAACAGGGTACTTAAATGTAGTAAAAAAAAAAAAAAAAAAAAAAAAAAACATCTTGCAGCATAATTTTGGTTAAAGCAACCAGATTTAATGCAATTTCAGTTGAATTTTTACCCTGACATTCACACAGCACACTATATACTGCAGGGCTATTGAGGACACACCCCAGTCCATAACATGCACATTTGATCAAAAATACAGAAAAAAACAGTAATATTGTGAAATATAACTACAATTCAAAATAATGATTTTCTATTTTAATATATATTAAAATGTAATTTATTTCTGTGATGCAAAGCTGAATTCAGCATCATTACTCCAGTCTTCAGTGTCACACGATCCTTCAGAAATCATTCTAATATGCTGATTTGCTACTCAATTATCAATGTTGGAAACAGTTGTGCTGCTCAATATTTTTTATAACCTGTGATTCTTTTTTCAGGATTGTTTGATGAATAAAAATGTAAAGAACAGCATTTATCTAAAATAGAAATATTTTATAACATTATACACTACCAGTCAAAAATTTTTCCTTTTTTTTTTTTGAAAGAAATTCATACTTTTATTCAGATATGTGAAATTGATAAAGTGATTGTAACGATTCAACACTCGACATGGGATCCATTTTGCAAGCTTTATTAAAAGTAATCGTAGTAGTACAGGCAGGGGTCAGCATCAGCAAACACAGCAATGTAGAGCAGGCAGAAACGTGGTCAGGGACAGGCAGAGGATCAGGGCAACAAGCAAGATACACAGTCCAGAGAGCAGGCACAGGGTCGATGGGCAGGCAGCAAAGGGTCAGGAAACGTTAAACAGACAGGAATAGCAACGGGAAAACAAACAGGGTATAAACGCTCAGAAATGACAGCCGGGGCAATAATCAAGACTTCGCGGTGAAGTGGTGTGTGTGACAGTCCTTTATAGTCCTGGTTATGAGCTGCAGCTGGGTGTGGTGATTAGTGTGGTGTGCTAGGGTGAATGTGGCAACAGGTGATTGGTGTGACGTGAACATGTGACAGACAGGGAGGATTGTGGGAAGTGTAGTCCGGGAACTGACAGGAGCAGGCTATGATCGTGACATAACGCCCCCCTCCCGGAAGGCGCGTCCTCGCGCCGTAAAAGGAACAGCTAGGGAGGGGGGGTGGGTGCATTGGAGATCTAACGGCAGACGGGATCTCCAATGCAGCCCCAGGGACTCAGGCGGCCACGGCGGGTCAGGCGGCTCGGGCGGCCATGGCGGGTCAGGCGGCTCGGGCGGCCACGGCGGGTCAGGCGGCTCGGGCGGCCACGGCGGGACAGGCGGCTCGGGCGGCCACGGCGGGACAGGTGGCTCGGGCGGCCATAGCAGATCAGATGGCTCGGGCAGCCACGGCGGGTCAGGTGGCTCGGGCAGCCACAGCAGATCAGATGGCTCGGGCAGCCACAGCAGATCAGATGGCTCGGGCAGCCACGGCAGAACAGGGTCTATAGGTGACCCCAGCGGGTCAGAGTCCATTAAAGGCCATAATAATTCGCAGTTCAGAGATGGCCATAACAGTTCAGTGGCCCTTAATGGCCATGGTTGCGCAGGGTCCCCACCCACAAGCTCCCCACCCTCAGGTATACTGCCCCCCCCCAAAAAAGTTCTTGGGGATTTCAGCAGGGTCCATAATAGGTTGGTGGACCGAAGGCCTGGATGGCACCAGCAGGGCAGAACGCTTGGGCGGCGGCAGTGGCAGTGCAGGCAGCCTGGCCGGCGGCGGCAGGGCTGACCAAGGGTGTTCAGTGGTCATATCAGGGAGAGCGGACAGCTCGGTGACGGCCTCCATGGCCGTATCAAGGAGAGCGGACAGCTCAGTGATGGCAGCAGGCTCAGGCTGGGGCTGCTCTGGGACGACAGCTGGCGACTCGGGCTGCTCTGGGACGACAGCGGACTGTTCGAGCTGGTCTGGGACGACAGCAGACGGCTTGGGCTGGCAGACTGTTACAAAGTCCATAGAGCTCGAGTTCCTCAACGCACGCAGGACAGCCAAGACATAGAAAGTGAGCACGACCCTCTGGGCCAAGACAGGACAGACCAGGAGAGCAGGCTGTGCTGGAGCAGACTCACTGGCTGGATCGGGCTCTGGAGCGGGTTCACTAGCTGGAGCGGACTCACTGGCTGGAGCGGCCATCTTGCCCGTGGGCACTGGCAACGCAGCCATCTTGTCCATCGCGTCCAAGACGCTTGAATCCATAGCAACCGGCGAGCTTGAGAGCGTTGCAACCGGCGGGCTTGAGAGCGAAGCGTCCGGCGGGCTTGAGAGCGAAGCGTCCGGCGGGCTTGAGAGCGAAGCGTCCGGCGGGCTTGAGAGCGAAGCGTCCGGCGGGCTTGAGAGCGAAGCGTCCGGCGGGCTTGAGAGCGAAGCGTCCGGCGGGCTTGAGAGCGAAGCGTCCGGCGGGCTTGAGAGCGAAGCGTCCGGCGGGCTTGAGAGCGAAGCGTCCGGCGGGCTTGAGAGCGAAGCGGCCGGCGGGCTTGAGTGTGAAGCGGCCGGCGTTGGTTTCGGAATAGCAGCAGCTCGTGCCGAAGTCAACGGTGGGTCAGTCACGCTGGAACGCAACCCTCTCAGCTTCCTGACTGATCTAAAGATGTGACGTGACTCTGAGCGATCAGCGGAGACGTGATGTTGCTCTGGGCGATCAGCGGAGATGTGACGTTGCTCTGGGCGATCAGCGGAGGCGTGACGTTGCTCTGGGCGATCAGCGGAGACGTGACGTTGCTCTGGGCGATCAGCGGAGACGTGACGTTGCTCTGGGCGATCAGCGGAGACGTGACGTTGCTCTGGGCGATCAGCGGAGACGTGACGTTGCTCTGGGCGATCAGCGGAGACGTGATGTTGCTCTGGGCGATCAGCGGAGACATGAATTGTTGCTGTTGTGATGGTAGCCGCCATTTTGTGTGTTATCTGGCGCGGCGGCCATTACGGGGTTCACCATGGTGTCGCATTCCTCCGCGACACCCACAGTAAACGGAGAGACAACAGTCAACAATGCATAGTCCATAAAGCTGCTGAGTGACGAACGCGGTCCATCTCGTCTTAATTGATTTTGGAGAGGTTGGTTGACGCCGTCACAGAAAAAGTCAATCAGTGCACAGTCCGGAAGATTAGAGAGGTAAGCAATGTCCAGATATTCCTGCACATAATCCTCTAACGATCGCGTGCCCTGCGTACTCCACAATAACAACTGGTCAATGTCCATACCGTACAACTGAACTCCGGGAAAGCTGCTGGATCGTGGTGGCGGCGAAGTCTTCTGTAACGATTCAACACTCGACATGGGATCCATTTTGCAAGCTTTATTAAAAGTAATCGTAGTAGTACAGGCAGGGGTCAGCATCAGCAAACACAGCAATGTAGAGCAGGCAGAAACGTGGTCAGGGACAGGCAGAGGATCAGGGCAACAAGCAAGATACACAGTCCAGAGAGCAGGCACAGGGTCGATGGGCAGGCAGCAAAGGGTCAGGAAACGTTAAACAGACGGGAATAGCAACGGGAAAACAAACAGGGTATAAACGCTCAGAAATGACAGCCGGGGCAATAATCAAGACTTCGCGGTGAAGTGGTGTGTGTGACAGTCCTTTATAGTCCTGGTTATGAGCTGCAGCTGGGTGTGGTGATTAGTGTGGTGTGCTAGGGGGAATGTGGCAACAGGTGATTGGTGTGACGTGAACATGTGACAGACAGGGAGGATTGTGGGAAGTGTAGTCCGGGAACTGACAGGAGCAGGCTATGATCGTGACGGTGATATTGTTAGAAAAAAATTCTATTTTGAATAAATGCTGTTCTTTAACTTTTTATTCGTCAATGAATCCTAAAAAAAATTACAGGTTCCAAAAAATAAAGCAGTGCAACCGTTTCCAACATTGACAGTGACTGAGTATCAAATCAGCATAGAGTGATTTCTGAAGGATCATGTGACACTGAAATAAATAACACATAACTGCTGCAATAACATTTTTCCATATTTACTAAATTAGAATTAATTGAATGTGAAAAAGAAATGTCATGTTATGACCAAACAAATAGTTTATGTTTGTATAGGATACATTTTATATTATAAATATTTCCCAAAATTTCCAATTAATTCCAATAAATGTAAATTCTTGTTAAGTTTCCAAATTGGAATATTTCCAAAATTGCCCTGGTTAAGTTCCCGTGGAAAATTTCCGGAAATTTACCGGAAACTTTACGCCCCTTTGCAACCCTAAGTGTGACTACATGTATTACAACTATTTTATATATATATATATATATATATATATATATATATATATATATATATATATATATATATATAATTTTTTTTTTTTTTAATTATTCACTGCACATTTCTTTGATTTTACAGTCAATACAGTCAGGCTAGGTCTTGAATGGATGCTGAGAGAGAGATTAGGAAGATGAAACAGGAGGGTTCATCCCTCTTGTGTGGTCAGTGTCATTAGACATTTATACCGGTCTCCATCAGGACATTATGAGGGCTTCAGAGAAGATGCAAAAGATGCTTTTGGTCTTTATATACATTGTGATTACAAGTAAAATGTTACATTTTTTTGACAACAAACATAATTTGTATTTCATAGGTAATATTTGTAATTATAACAATTTTTAATTTATGTGATTGCTGTAGTTTATACACAACGATAAACATTGAATATATATAGCAACACTATATACTTTTGTTGCAGTCTCACATGTATGTTTACTTGGAATAATAAAAAAAACATTGAGGCAATGACAGTCGTTGATGTGTAAATGCAACTCTGCATTTGATAGTAGTGATGTAGAGTACAATCAGTAAGGATCAAATATTCACACCAACACAAAAAGTAAACTGTTTTAGCAACGATGTATTCTATCTTTCCCTCAACATGAACTGATGGACAATTTATAAACTAATCTAGATCAATAATGCTGTAAATCTTGTTCATTATTAGTTTGATACCTAATGTATTACCTATTGCCAACCAATTATTTTGTTTTCAAACATTTTAAATTGAATAACGTTACATATTGTGTAAAATAATTAATGCATTACTATACTGAAGCTCATTCATACCTCTGCTTGCTGTAAACACGTCATGGGCACAGCAGACGCTTTGAGAAAACGACGCTTTCCTTCCTCAGAGTTGTGGAAATCATCGTCGAAAAAATGCTCACTGCACACTCTCTTCAGTGTCAGAGCATGTTCGGGTGTGTTGATATCCAGGTGCAGCGCGAGCAACCACAGCTTCAATCGATCAGGATTATGTACAGGAAATCTGTGAAAAGTCACGATTTTTCCTTGCGGAAAAAATCTCTTCGGTTTCATAAGATTTAAACATCCAGGATACATACACGAACGCACCATTTTAAACAATAAACTGACACAAATACGTATAAATATGTGTCATTCAATATAATACAAGTTTTGAACGGTTCTCCTTCTTTTGTGTTTTATTGCGGTTGGTAAACCAGCTTAAGGTGCACTTCCGCCACCTACTGGGATGGAGTGTGAGGCCTCGATGAACGAAAGGAATAAATTAAATTGTATAATATATTACTTCTGAAATATATTACTTCAGACTGTAATAGCATTAATTTCCATATTTCATAGTTTTTTTTAACAAGCTGATTTCTTTCTCTATTATATGCCTCAAAGTGTAAGTGTTCAACTGTTTGTTATTCCACAGTAATTGCAGAAAACAGACTCACATTTTTTCTATAATGTGCAGTGAATAATTAAAGTTTGAGTGTCTAACTCTATAGCCTGGTTTTAATAGTATCTTCTCGTTTCCATATATCTTTCTTTCAATCCCCTATTTAAGTTGAATGCTGAATAATAATAATAATAATAATAATAAAGCATTTTATTTATAAAGCACTTAAATCTCAAAGTGCTACAATAGAGGCTAAATAAAATAAAGCAATTTAGAAATTAAGTTAAAAATCAGCTACCAAATAAAACTAACAAAATTTAAACACTAAAAAAGCTTTAAACATTGAGGGGGGAAAAAAAGTATGCTATTTAAACTGTTTAATGCTGACTATGAGTCTGAACACAGTACTACTAATAGGATGAATTTCTTCCACCTACGTCAAGTGTGACCTTTCCAACGTGACTACGTAATGCATGTAGTAGTGAAAGACCAGCATTTGTGGTTAAAAATATGCAATTTTATTTTATTTTTTTAGAAAAATGACCGATCGTTTTGCTAAATAAGACACCTTTTCCTCGACTGGGATTGCGTAGAGCCCAGCGAAGCTGCATTTTTGACATGTTTTGCTCAAAACCTTAATTTCTTTTACACTGAAGAACGAAAGACATGGGGGTGAGTAAATTATCATGATCATTATGAGTGAATTAATCCTTTAATATTGCCGAAATAAGTTTTATCCACATGTATATGCAATAACTACATAAAAATAAATGAAAATGAAAGGGCAACACAAACATATTAAATTCATTTGGCCGCACCGATGTCAACAAATGACGTCATACGCGCGCACGCGGAGGGCAGTCGAAATACGGCACAACACCGGCGTTCTGATTCGTAGTCTCTTAAAACATCTTAAGTTACTGTTGTAAATCGGATTTAATGTACAGTATCATGAAAAGCATTATAAAACGAATATTTTTAAAGCCATATCAAAGTGAAGTCAACACTTTAACACCCTCAACGACCGCTTCCACATACCTCTGTGTTTTTTAAAAACAGGCTGGGCACAGCTGTTGACTTCAGAAATCGACGTATCTTTCCTAGACCAGGTCTGAAGTCGTCTGGTGAAAAATGTTCACTGCACAACTTCATCTGCTTGACGTATCGAAGCGGTAAATCAACATCCCGCTGAACAGCGAGCAGCCACAGCGTCAGTCGCTCGGGATCATTTAATGGGAAAGTGTGAAATGTAAGTCTGTCATCTGGCGGCGTTGGTAAGGCACTTTTACGCACTCTCGCAGGTTTCTCACGGTTCATGCATCCAGGAAATGCACACTTTAGCACCATTTTAAACACTACACACCAAGACCTAAAGCACAACAGCGTGCGTCTTTTTCTTCTTTAACTGCAGCTTGCATAAAGACGCGCTGCACTACTGCCATCTTCCGGGTTTATTTTCCTCTAATGTCCATTCATCATATTCTCCTCATCAGTCCTATCCTTGATAAAAAACTGCAAATACTTCTTCTGCAGCTGCTTTGTTCATTCTCACCGCCTTCCAGTATTTCCTTCACTTTAACTAATTCTTCCATCATTATTTTCTCTGTTCTTCACATTGTTTGCAACTCATAAGCACATGCTCTATCTTCTGAAACCTGACAATAGATACAAAAACCAGTTGGGTGCTTCCTTATAATGTATAGTGTGCCATTCAAATTACTGTAACTTATCCTTAAAGGGTCAAAAATGAAATTCATGTCATTAATTACTCATCCTAAAGTCGTTCCACACCCGTAAGACCTTCAATCATCTTCAGAACTCAAATTAAGATATTTTTGATGAAATCCAAGAGCTCTTTGACTCCTCAATAGACAGCAATTCAAACGCCACTTTCACTTACTAAAGACATCTTTAAAACAGTCCATGTGACTACAGTATACTTATTTTTATGAAGCGATGAGAATACTTTTTGTGCGCAAAAAATTACTTTATTCAGCAACATCTTCTCTCTTTGCAATTTGGACCTTCAACCCATTGAACCACACTGAAATCCAGTATATGGAGAAAAATCCTGTAATGTTTTCCTCAAAAACCTTAATTTCTTTTCAACTGAAGAAAGGCATGAACATCGTGCTAAGACACAAAACGATCGGTTTGTGCGAGAAACCGATAAGTATATATATAATTATTATTATTATTATTATTATTATTATTATTTTACCTCTAATACACCACTAAGTTATATCCAAATGCTTTGAGCGCGCGCACGGCATTCAGTGCATGAGGTGTGTGCGCGCGCTCTGACGTAGTTTAAACATGGCGGCTGTAGTACAACAGTTGTTATACAAATGGAAGTAAACCACTAAAAAACATGGTTTCATTACATCAAAACGTCATTTTATTTTGTTACTTTTCGTAAGGCCAGCTTTACAAATGAAAATGACACATACAAAGCTCTTGTTCACATACCTTAGTTGGATGTGGACAAACCACAGGCACAGCTGATGGTTTAAGTCGTACGCGATCCTCTCCGGGGTATGTAAAATCATCAGGGGAAAAATGATCACTGCAGACCCTCATCGTCTTTAGTGTGTCAATGGATTTGTTGATATCCAGCCGAAGAGCAATCAGCCATAACTTCAGGCGATCAGGCTCAGAAGTTGGGAATACGTGGAAACTCACTACTCCCGAATGAGTTTGCGCGAGAGAACGCAATCTTTTAGTTTTAAGTCGGTTTGAACAATCCGGATAAGCGCAAGTACGTACCATTTTGATTAGCCGTCGTACCTACAATGTTTATGCACTATGTAAATCGACGTCACTTTCCCGCCGAAAGCGCGCTCCCTCAGCTGGACTGAGTGTCAAAATAACCTGCTGTATGACTGGATTTAATAGAGGAAACTGTGAAAACGCGAGTAAAACAAACGATTACACTAAAGGTTGGACTCGAAAGTGTTCCTTACAACTTGTCAAATAAACCTAATCCATGGATATTGACTTGCAGCTAGGAATAGTGTTTGTGACATTTATGTGTGTCTGATTTGACGCCGGGGAAATACATAAACAAATCTTACTGTGAATATTTTATATAATTACAATATATGTCGGTTTAAATCCGAGTGATCACTTATATCAATGTTATATATATCGTCATATCATCCAGCACTAAAACTTGTTTTTGTCAGTGTTTATTTAAAAACACCCAATTATGCAGAATATAAGATGGTAAATACGTATTTGATGAGTTGTCAACACAATATATTACAATATAACTGTTATACAGTATGATTTTACCTCAAAATCTAACATTTTGACACAAAATGATAACGGTTTCTCTGCCTGGAGTTCCAGTTGTTTTTGTGAATTGCAGCAATCCATTTGCTCCTTTTTTCTGTAGCTTTCGACAGTCTTATATATAACTCAGATTTTGTGTCAAAGCTATTTGTAAAGTCAATCACAAAGCTCTTTCACGTTTTGTTTTTTTTGTTTTTGTTTTTTGCGGCATTCACGCTGAAAACCAATGCTGCCACTCAGTGTGCGCGTAACCGCAGTCATAACGGTCGACGGTGACGTAACTTCCGTCAACATAACCAACTCCTTGCACAGGGAGCGTGCCTTGCAACCATGGAGACATTTGTGAGATTCAGAAGATATTTACTTTGGTAACGTTACACCAGAACTCTACAACAAAACAACTAACGTTATATATACTGTATAAGCCAAATGCTCGCGCGAACCTAGCAGTGATTGCATTTCACAGGTAACAGTTAGCTAACGACAATAGCAGTGCTTTTTCAATCTGGTCGTTCAAACTAACTAAAAATAATAGTAATGTTACACTTACAGCTGTGGCTGATGATACACTTGGTCCTGTCTGTACTCTGAAGATTGTTGGGATGGCCGTATTCTTTAGACGTCGTACCGTGTTAACACTGTCCATGTTTTCCAAATAGGCATCTGGTCCAAAATGCTTTGAGCAAACACGCCATTTATTGATTGATTCTTCCGGTGTTTTGAGATCTATGTTCAGAGCAGCCAGCCACTGATTCTTTCGTTTCTTGGTTTTCTTTGGAATTCTATGAAACATGATGGTAGAGTACACCTTCGATTTACTATCACAGCCCTTTACAACGCACAAAACCATGGCTAATCCCACACAGGTAAATCCAGCCACTATAGTACCCAATTTGCCCTCTGCAACTACACAAACTTAGCGCCGGACCGGTCACGTTGGAAGTTACCTAGCTGGGGACTATTTTCAGGCGCTGCGTAATATCATTGCGCCTGCTCACCCATGGTATGGCAGCAACTAAGTTCCTTGATTATTACGCCGGAATGAGAATATAGTTCCTAGCCATATCGGCCTAGAAAATTTTTCATTTTCCGTCAGTCTTAATACACGAGGTAGCTACAGAAGAGTCAAGTTTTAAATAGGAAAAATATCAAAACTTTGGTCATTTTTGAGCGAGATGCTAACGGTCTAATCCGATTCAACGAAGTATGCTAAGCTATGCTAAAAGTGGTACCGCAAGATCGGCTGAATGGATTAGAAAACGTTAAAACTCAACTGTTTAACATTAGGGGAGCCTATTTTCAAAAATAGTGGCGTGTTCCTTTCAATTTTACCAATACCAAATGGTACAATGTGAGATTTAGTAATACAGGGGGTAAAAATGAATAATCGGTAGCATCATTATTTATGTTTTTTTACATGGAGATTGGTTGGCCAATTAGTTGCTACTTTATTAGTTATAGCCATAGGTCTGTTATTACTTAGGAATATAATGCAACGAAAAATTGCTAATGTTGACCATTCAAAAAATGATCAAAAACACTTTTTTTTGTCTTAAAACTTAGTTTTCATGCCTGTAACTCAAGAATTATTAAAGATACCTTAATATCCTTTTAGATTCTGTTCCATAAACTTTTCTTTCTGTATCTTCATTTTAAAGGACCCATTTGGTTCAATCCCAGAGATATAGAGAGAATGTGGCTCCATTAGTAAATTGGTCAATTGTACACATTTTTGGTGGTCAACTCTAAAACTAGATCAATCTAAAATTAACATGGACATGAAATTGAGTATTGAATTGCACTTTTTTTTTTTTTTGCAGAAGTTGAAGAGTTAAAACCTAATTTTTAAATTCTCTCATTCAGATGTACATTTGCGATTTTGTAATGCCTATAAACAGAATATCAATGTGTAATGTACATATCTATTTTAAAATGAGACTGCAGTGCACAAAAGCATTTCTGTAGAAAATGCATGTCATTTTGATTGATTCTTTATTTGAAATCTCAACTTCAGGAAGATACAACTTAGTATATGTTGAAACAAAATGAAAGACTCAGATTCAGTTTCATTGTCTTTTTTATGCAAAGAAATACAGTATTGTCCATAGTACAGGAATTAATAAACCCTGGAATGATAAGGTTGCAAAAAGAAATAAAACCCTCAAGATTCATTTTTACTCCAAATGAACAAAGGGTAGATACGCCAGCCACTATTTTTAATGCCTGTTATACAAAGATGCTGTTCATGTCTTTAGTGTTTCATAATACAGAGAATGTGCAGTAATCCCATTAAAGATCACTTATGTATAATGTGGCACTGCATAAAATTCAGCACTGTCCTCTAACTGAAATCCATACAACCATACGCACCTTTCAAAGTGTTTTCACTGACATCAGTTGCTTTTTCAAATCTAGTTTTTCATACACTTAATCAGGAAAAAAACTACCATCCAATTAAACATGGAAAATACAATGACAAAACACTTTCCCAAGTCGGAATCACTAATATCTGTAAGGCCCATTTAACGGCAGCCAGGTTTTGTAAGCCTTGTAGAAGAAATGTTTCCCCCAGACGCCTCCTTCACTCTGCAATTTTGATGTGCGCTTATGGTGTGAGTCTCAGTTCAACGTCACGGTCTGAAGTCAAGAGTCGCTGTCTGAATCGGTCTCGTTGGGTGTTTTGTCCGTCTCCAGGTGCAGCTCTCTGACAGTAAGGATGCGAGTGAGCATGCTGTCCAGAGCCTCATCGCTCAGTGAGGCGGTCGAGAACCACATGGGACTGCTGGGTACGCAGGAGCGCTCGGGGCTTAGGTAGAACTGGGTTGTGCATTGCCTCACACTGGGTGAGCTGGAAGAAAATTAAGAGTGCATTATAGTGCATGTTCCCTTATTTAATTTCATGAACAGCATTAACATTAAAAGAATCATTACATTTTAAAATGCACCAATCAGGCATAACATTATGACCACCTTTCTAATATTGTGTTGGTCCACCTTTTGCTGCCAAAACAGCCCTGACCCGTCGAGGCATGGACTCCACTAGACTCCTGAAGGTGGGCTATGGTATCTGCACCAAGATGTTAGCAGCAGATCCTTTACGTCCTGTAATTTGTGAGGTGGAGCCTCCATGGATCGGACTTGTTTGTTCTGCACATCCCACAGATGCTTCATTGGATTGAGATCTGGGGAATGTGGAGGCCAAGTCAACACCTCAAACACGTTGTTGTGCTCCTCAAACCATTGGTGAACCATTTTTGCTTTGTGGCAGGAGCATTATCCTGTTGAAATAGGCCACAGCCACCAGGGAATACAGTTTCCATGAAAGGGTGTACATGGTCTGCAACAATGCTTAGGTAGGTGGTACGTGTCAAAGTAACATCCACATGGATGGCAGGACCCAAGGAACATTGCCCAAAGCATCACACTGCCTCCGCCAGCTTGACTTCTTCCCATAGTGCAACCTGGTGTGTTCCCCAGGTAAGCGACGCACACGCACCCAGACATCCATGTGATGTAAAAGAAAACGTGATTCATCAGTTCAGGCCACCTTCTTCCATTGCTCCATGGTCCAGTTCTGATGCTCACATGTCCACTGTTGGTGCTTTAGGCGCAGGACAGGGGTCAGCATGGGCACCCTGACTGGTCTACAGCTATGCAGCTCCATATGCAACAAACTGTGATGCACTGTGTATTCTGACACCTTTCTATCAGAACCACCATTAACTTCTTGAGCTACAGTAGCTCATCTGTTGGATCGACCACACGGGCCAGCCTTCGCTCCCTACGTGCATCAATGAAACTTGGCCGCCCATGACCCTGTTGCCGGTTCACCACTGTTCCTTCCTTGGAGCACTTTTGATAGATACTGACCACAGCAGACCGGGAACACCCCACAAGAGCTGCAGTTTTAGAAATGCTCTGACCCAGTCGTCTAGCCATCACAATTTGGCCCTTGTCAAACTCGCTCAAATCCTTACGCTTGCCCATTTTTCCTGCTTCTAACACATCAACTTTGAGGACAAAATGTTCACTTTGCTGCCTAATATATCCTACTCACTAATAGGTGCCGTGATGAAGAGATAATCAGTGTTATTCACTTCACCTGTCGGTGATCATAATGTTATACATGATCGGTGTATATTCTAATTGAAAACAAATATTTTAAGTTGTAATACAGTTTTTACTGAATTTCAGATCAAATAAAAGCAGCCTCGGTGAGCAGAAGAAAATCTTACTGATCCCAAACTTTTTAATGGCAATGTGTGTTTTTGTGTTTATCTGTTATTTCAAACAAACATACCATTTTGAGATATAGAACTCGTACAGCCTGACAGGACAGCGGAGAGGATTGTCTGAATTTTCCTTTATCTCATATATAGTGTCATTGTCGTCATCCTCTTCCCTTCTTTTCTTTGCAGGGATGCCATCTACATTGAACAAACAAACAAATGATACACACAACAAGAACACAAAAAACACAATCAGGCTATGACGGTATGACTGACCACTGACCAGAGCTTGAGTCCTCTTTGGGGGGATAGAAGCGCAAACAGGCCATTTTGGTGCTGCCCTTGCTCCGAGAGCAGCGGACGATGTGGCCGAAAGAGAGGCAACGGTGCTGCTCCACAGTCTTGTAGTTGAAGCACTTGGTGAAGAAATAGAGCAACGTGTTGAGCAGCACACCGGGTGAAAACGCTCCCAGCTGCTTACAGTCCCACAGATACTCCTCCTCCACACGAGAATGAACATAACCTGCACAAACACACAGAGACATTTGTAGCACAACAGAGAAATGAGCCAGTCTCATGTTGGTGTCTTAAATTACTCACCACTGGGCAAAATAGTTGGTTTCCATCCCTTGAGTATATTGGTCATTTCATGGCAGAATTTAGTGTAGAAGACATCTGAGAAGATGTTCTCCATCCGATTGTTCTCAAACAGGTACTGCAAACATTATTTATGAGAGTCAATCAAACAAACTACACAACATGACTGAATGTGTTCAGTTTGTGCGATTTCTTCTTGTTTCACCTGCTGAATGCCCAAGCAGAGGTAAAAGATGCTGTCAGGGCTGTACTTCTCTCCGTTGGGTCGACGAACTTCAGAGATGAACTTGCAGAGGCCGTAGCTGAGTTCAGCCGTGCAACACTTCAACAGGTCCTCCTTTATTGTCATAATACGCGCTATGGATGATGAAGAGGACGTGTTTAATGCTTAAATCGCATGGTGAAGATTGTGTAGCTTAACTATTAAAGCATGATGTAAACAATGGCAAAGTCTATGGTACAAATCCCTGTGAAGGCATATTAGTCAAAAAAATTTATAAACTGAAAAACACATTAAGTATGCATAATTGATTCTTTTTTATTCTTTTGTGGGTTAAATGTTGGGAATATATCAAACTGAGACCTACAGCCAAATTTGGGAGTCTCCATGTTGGGTTGGGCGTTTCTCCAACGCACCCAGTCCTTCCAGGCATTGACGGCATACTCGTGTTGCAGTTTGGAGAGGCTCGAGAAGTTGTCTGGAGCTGGTTTGGCTGGAACCACTGCTGCACTTTTACGGCCCTACACACCAATAAAACACAAACATGTAATCATTGATATTATGAAAAAAAAAAAAAAAAAACCTTTACTACAAAATTCTTATTTGGAAAAAAAGTTACAAATTTTTATATTATCTGTTCAATGTATTGTATTAAAGAGAATATTTGTACATCAACTGAGTTTTTATTTCTACTATGACAATTTAAAAGACTATTTGAAAGTATGAAAAAATAATATTAGACATAATCATAAGACTTTAATGGGTAGCACTTTATTTTACAGTCCTGTTTCACGTGTACATACTATGTATTTTTTATAGTAATTACAATACCCAAGTAATAACTAGGCACTAGCCCTGGACCCTATTACAAAACCCTATTAAAAGGGATAGTTCACCCAAAAAATGAAAATCCTGACATCATTTAGTCCCCATGAAGTTGTTCCAAACCTGTATACATTTCTTTGTTCTTCTGAACACAAAAGAAGATATTTGGAAGAACGTTTGTAACCAAGCAGATCATAAAAAAAAAAACTTGCTTCAGCTTTATTTTGTTTTGTTTTTATTTTGTATATTTTGTTGTACAGGTCCTCTGAGAATGATGTTGTGGCTAAATGTAAAATGATTGGAACATTTCTACCATGTAGTGGCATTTTGCACAATATTGCTAAACATGCTCTCAGAATATTGTAGCAGAAACAAACTGATTTATATCACCCACCTTAGCATGATAATATAAATGTTAGATTGTTTGAACATTTTGGTGAAAAATCAAGAATAATTAAAGAGTAGTTGTTCTTACCCGTTTCTTCTGAGGGAGGCCATCACGTCCTCTCTTGCGTTTGCGTTTGACAGAATCTGTCATCTCCTTTTGTGCTTGCCCTCTGAAAAGTTCAATGCTCTCTGAAATATGAAAGAATAAAGATACGTGACATATGAATTGAAAATAAGAAAAAAATACGGTTCTGAGCAGCAATTATCAGGGATCAAGCGCTTTAAGGCCTTTAAGCACAGGTGTAAAAAAGTATTGTGTTTTATTTAGCAGGTCTGTAACCATCTTGATAATTTACAGCCAATAGGTATTAATTTACCCTAGATTAATTGACTGTATTGTAAATGGTTTTGTTTTTTTAAAGCTTTTTAACAGGTATCGAGGTTGAGCCAAAAATCTAGGACTAATTCCTCAAAGTTGGTTTTTGAAATAATCTCCAGTATTTAACAAACGATTCGTTAGACAGAGGAGGTCTTATGGGCAAAGTTGTTCAGAATCAGGAGTTCTACCATGTGGTACAAATGTCATGGGCGTGTGCAAAAAAAAAAAAAAAAGAAGCGCAGTACACAATCGTTTATCCATGTGAAAGACACGAAGGTGCCCCCCGGTGGCCAATTTCTTTCGAATTTTTCACAGGCCTGAATCAAACAGGCTCGAGTCGAACAGACCCAGTGAACTTCGTTCCGATTGGCCTCCGTTAACCTTGTCTGATTGCTGCTCAAATTCATTGGCCGATAGTGGACATGTTTTTTGAGAATGAACATCAATGAGACAATCATGGCACATCGGACAAAGATACTGCATGCCAATTTTCAAGTCCATCGGACTAATGGTTAAGTAATTACAATAATAATAAGGTCACAGTGCTTGAACCTCTAATTGGATCGTGTTTATGCATTTTGACCTCTAATCCACAGTAGAAGCTCTTACCGACTGGGAAATCAGCCTCCAGGTCCATCTGTGGCTCTTCTGCTGCGGTAGAGACGGGGGTCTGTGTGGCAGATCTGGACGGAGGCGGCCTTTCAGGCTCTGTGGGTTGATCCCATGTCTGAGCAGAAGACACAGAGTCGTCCTCCCAACTCAGATTGCTGGATAGGGCCTCCAGATCAAGATCCTCCATTATATTTCCAGCCGGATCTGAATAACAAAACAAGAGGCTTGTGAACAAAAAGAAAATGTGTGCATGTGTGTCTTTGTATAAGTAAGTTTTGTTGGAATAGTGTTAAAAGACTACTTATGTTTTCATTAGTGTATTACATTAGTGTATAATGTTGCTGTTTGAGCATGAAAAGGTTACAAAGCCCAAAGTCACTCCAAAGGGAGTTATTCTCTATATCAGTGCACACCGTTTCTGAACTCCCTGAAATGCCTCGATTGTATTCTTGAGTTTTCTTCTAGGAACATGTCATAATATTCCCCACTCATATAATTCCTGGCCAAGGCATATTCAAAATAAAGAGGCGGGGCCTGGTTGAGTTAGCTAGTAGTGTGCTGAAACTCTATGTTAAGAGGCATGACATTTCCCAAACATCCTCAAAGCGATTGACCAATCACAACACACTGGTCCAGTTGACCAATCAGAGCACACTGCACTTTTCATAAGGAGGGGTCTTAATAGAGACAGGAAATAAACAGAGCGCTACTGTCAGACTGGGAAATGAGATGCTGCAACAATGTGAAAATGTGAATAATGTGTTTGTTTGTTTTTTTACATTCAAGCAATTAAAAAAAAAAAAAATATTAAAAACCTTAAAATTGTCCCTAATTTACCAGTAGATGTGATGCATTTCTCCCTTTCTGTATCCTCAGCCACCATCTCCGCCATCATGATGAGGTCAGCCTCCAGAGGGTCATCAGGGATCTTCTCTTTGATTTCCTGAATGGTCTTGACGATGCGCTCAGCGCTGTCCAGAGTCGTGGGGAAGAACAACGGCACTGGAACCTGCATAAACAGACAGAGATACATGATACAAGTATATACCAAGGGTATAATTAGGGGTGGGAGTTTTTAGGTTACCTTTGAATCTAATCTATGATCTGCAATTTATTTTAAACTGATTATAATAGTTTTTTCATTTTTTAAATTATTTTATTTATTTTTCAATTTGCCTAGTTTTCATTAGTTTTAAATTATTTTTAGCATCTCCCGTCCCCCAAAGTTTTGTAGTTTCAGATTGGAAGAGGTAGAGTTAACTCACCGGTAGCGGTAGCCCCACAGACTTTGGAGTGTATTGTGTGTAGAGATTCATGGGAACCGGAACATAGACTGGCACCGGCACAGGAAGCACTATCACGGAAGGTCCATCTAAAGGACAACAGACGTGCACAACATGTGAGTGTCAGCAAATGCCATGCCCACTAGAAACATGTCTGCAACAGTGATTCCTAGTACCTGTTTGTGTGTTCATGTCACAGACATTGGGTTTACAGGATGTGCCTTTGTTCTGACAAAAGGGTTTACAGAGTAGGGCCTTGTTCTTCAGGATTCGGGGTGGTGGAGCTGAAGCCTTCACACCATCTGTCTGTGTGCTGGCCGTCTGGGGAAAACACAGAGAACGATTGATTTCATACACATTTCAAGAGGAACGTCAGCTGGTTTACTTGTGTAATTTTTTCCCCCAAACCAGTTCAACGCAAACTCCCATTCTATAGATTAGATTTCATTGACATGACCAATCGCAGTGCTGATTGCAAACACAATGCTAGAACAAATAATAACCCTTGACCATACCCTACAACCTAACCTTAACCTATGACATTGGCTGCAGGGCAGGATTGGCTCTGAACTGGTTTAGGGAGGGGGAAAAACTCCCATGGTTTAAAGGTTGTACAGAGGATGTTTTCGTCGACTGAGTTTTTGAAATGAGCGCATGAGGAAGAACAATCCCCCTCCTTTACAGCTCATTTCAAGTGAACGCCTCCCAAAACTCGTGCACGATTGTTTGTTTACCACCGGCATTCGCTGTGTTATTAAGCCGGGCACACATTTTACGACTAGCTAAAACATTCTGACTGTGCTCAACATACAGCGATAGTTTCCTGCTCCTGAAGCAGATTTATATAACTTACTTTCACATGGAATTTGAACACCGACTGTAATCGCAGACTGAACGCAACTGGCTCTGACTGGACGCGTTTGAGCGCGATCAGTCATAAGTATCAATTTACATTCATAATCGGCCTTACAATCGTTAAGCCGCACACACACTTAGTGGATTCATTATGTCGGACTCACCGCAGGTAACTCATAATCTGCAGTTGTTACTCCTGTCTCCTGACAAAAACATTGCGTGCGGCGCATGTAGAGTGTGGAAAGTTACTGGAGCGCGCAGCCGCGTGTCTCTCACAAGGAACGTCAGTGATTGACAAGCCAGAGGGCCAATCGTTCACGCGATGATCGCGTAAACGATTGGCTGATGTTTTTAAGGCCCTACCTCGTGCACAGATGATGTATATTAATAATATTCCTTTCGGTGCACCTAATAAATAGTCTTAGTACAAGACAGTAAAGACAGTAGTAAGACTTAGTAAAGACAGTTTCAAGCAATATTGCAAAAATTTATAAAACAAAACATCCTCTTTACCACCTTTAATCGATATTCTGAAAAACTCACATTTCCAGAACTTTTTGCAGTAGCAGCTGGAACAGAGCCTGAGGAAGCAAAAAGATAATTGTGAGAGATAACACACAGAAAATAGTTGACTCATTGCTTAGTTTGCAAAAAACAAACAAGGAAATAATGCCGACAAACTTTAATGCAAGTTTGTATGTAACTGGCAATGTGTTTTGGCAGCAATATTAAAATTCTTTCAGATAACTGAAACTGATTTTCATGTTATGGCTTATATCTGATAAATGGAAGATATAATTTTATAATTTTTTTCTAAAAACAAACAAAGAAAAAACAAACTAAATAGTCATTTACAATACAAGTGAATTTAGCCATTGCAACATTACAGAATTGAAAACGTGTATTTTATATATACATAAAGGGCTTGACATTAACTTTTTTGCTCACCAGCCAATGTGGCTAGTGGTTTTCCAAAGTTACTAGCCACTCAGCATTTTCACTGGCCACAATTTTGCTGTTGGGAAATTACATTTTATATGATTAAAGTTGACTCTGGCATGCTTAAATTACTTGAATTTGAGTCATTTTACTTGATTTACAAGATTTAAAACCCCTTCAAACTTACAAATGCAGATTGACCACCCAAATCAAGACTATACATGAGGTATACAGTTATTTTTGTTAGGCTATATAAAAAAGAACAAAGAAGCAAATTACAAATAGTAATTTAAAAAAAAAAAAATTCAGATACATATGTTTATTTAGCATACACGTATACATGTATTTAACATTTTTTGATGTTTGATTAACATTAATGACAGAGGGGTATTTATTTGGGGGCTGGACGTCATATACTGACACATATCCAGTTTTTACCCACCTGTTTACGTCCACTTAGCCGTAAGCCATAGCTGACTGTATTCACGCGAGATACACGATGCATTTTGACATCTGTGTGTGCGTGTATTCAGGTGCAAGGAGAACTGAATCGCGAGCGCTTCTGTTGTGTCATTTAGCGCGATTCCGCCTATCCCACCTTCATAACGCAAGTTAATCGATAAAGAATTGTGACTGAATTGTAATTTTGTGATACGAAAAGCTTGGCTACTTTTCATTTGGCTGTAGGCTGAAAATATATTCAACCCGCCAAAGTGGCTATGGGAGTGGCTGTCTTACCCGCCACAGCTGAAATCTACCCACATTTGGCGGGTGTTAATGTCAAGCCCTGTGTATGTGTATGTGTATATATATATATATATATATATATATATATATATATATATATATATATTGTGTATATATATATATATATTGTGTATATATATATATATATTGTGTATATATATATATTTTTTGTGTATATCTATATATATATTGTTTATATATATATATATATTGTGTATATATATATATATATTGTGTATATATATATATATATTGTGTATATATATATATATATTGTGTATATATATATATATATATTGTGTATATATATATATATAGATTGTGTATATATATATATATATATAGAGAGAGAGAGAGAGAGAGAGAGAGAGAGAGAGAGAGAGAGAGAGATTGGCTAAAGGTTACATTTAACAGTGTTATTAAATAATTAGAGTTATTAAATTAAGTGACTGCAAGATGGCGGCAAAAGTAAAATCTATATGTAAAAAATGAGAATGAGCATGCACAATAAAATATCCTATTTGAAATATATAAGTTGGTGGATATATCCAATAAATGAATTAATTTAAATTGCTTATTTAAATTAAAATAAATCAATATACATTGCTTAATAAATTTATTAGACCACTGACAAAGAAAACAAACATATTTTAGGAATCTGTTAACTTTTTTTTTTATTTATGCACGTGGCATTCTTTGGCCTTGATAACAGCTTGCATTGTTGCTGGCATTGTTTTATATACTTTTGAACAGTATCTTTTGTTATTGACTTCCAAATAGTTTCTAGTTGTTCCCAAAGACTTGCTTTTGATTAAACATTTGTGTGATCTATCTTTGAATTAATTTAATCACAACAATAATTATATTTTAGCATTAGAAACATTACTGTGACAAAAGTGCTTACACATACTGTTGTGGATTAACCATTACAGAAACATAAAAAATGATTGTGGTAATCACCAATACTGTTTGTTTAGGGCAGCTGTGGCACAAAGCTTACATTGAGTGGTGGTCTAATAAATTTGTTAAGCACTGTATTTATGATTTACTAATAAAGTAAATAAATATTACTGATAAATTAAAATCTTTAATGTCGACTGATAACCATGGTACAAGGATGATAAGGATAGTCACCTTGCAGAACGCTATTTCCCAAAACACATGGCTGTCCATTGGATGCACTTGAGAGTGATATAACATTGGCAATGACCGGTGTGGCCTCTTTAGTCATCAGTGATGTGCGATTCACTGTACTTTGAGGGGCTGGAGACGGCGCTGGGCTTGTCCCTGAGGAAACCAATTACCAAAAGACAAGACAGACATCAAATGATAAGCTACAGAGGCGAGATATACACAAATATCTGCAGGAAGACATACCTTGTGTGGTCAGAGGTTTGCTTGAAGATTTGACTGGCCCAGTGATTCCCTGCAGACTGCAAAAGAACATCAAGCATTGCAAGCTGCAGAAATGCTTAATCTCACCCAGCCATTTCACAGTCTCGGTCATCTTCTTGGCCTGCCTGCACATGGAGCACTTTATTTCCTGTCAGAAATGTACTCACTGTTAGTTGAAAGCCACAACCACAGAATAACGTCTTAATGCATCTTAATGACAGCCTTGTACATTGCTTCTCAATGAAAATAATAAGAGTTCAAATATTACCTTACGCATTAATAAGGTATGCTGCTGTAAGCATACATTCCCACAGAACTCCTCCTCTATTTTATCAAAAACTTCAGTGATGACAGTCTGAGAGGAGCCACTACAGTAGAAGCAGTTGCGACAGTGTTTCTTCCCCCAGCGCTTGACCAGGTCATGCTTATAAAGTAACTTGCATCCTGTACATGGATGAACAAACAAGTAAAGCTTAGACAACTTGGTATTAAGACATGCATGTATGAATCAAAAAGAAAACACATGGCATGAAACAATATCTAAATTTTGCTCTTAGCACGTACCCTCACTGCAGAAAGAGCGGTCAATCTTGTTTATCCTTTTCACCTCCTTTACAACTTTATCGATCTTGCAGTATTCGCAGCGAGCCATGACGTTGTTGATCTGTTTGAACTCCTCAACACAAGCGTTATCGCAGAAAGCGTACATTTTCCTCTGAAAGGTCAGAAAAGCAACCAATTAGGTTTAGGGTCATTGTTGAGTAGAAAGTATTAATAAAGAAACAAACAAAATGAAAGAATTTTAATTATAAACTTTACAATGCAAATATAAATAAGAATGTGTGATATATCAGCAGTCATACCAGTTTCAGTCATAAAATGAGACTTTTTATGATAATGCTGTTGATACTGGTCTGATAAATAAATATGACAATATATTTAAGACTTTATAAATTAATGCATTTTATTAATGGGTTAATTTACCCAAAAATGAAATTAGTCATTAATTACTCACCCTCATGTCGTTCCAAACCTGTTAGTTCCTCGGAACACAAACTAAGATATTTTTGATGAGAGTTTTTTAATTTTTTTTTATCTTTCATAGTAAGAAATGTAATTACCATCATTCAAGGTCCAGAAAAGTAGTAAAAACATTGTTTAAATAGTCAATGTGACTATACTGATTTAACCTTAATGTTATGAAGCAACGAAAATACATTTTGTGTGCAAAAACAAAAAAACAATGACTCTGTTCAACATTTTAAAGGTGCTGTAGAACATCTTTTTAAAAGATGTGTAACGTCTGGACCAATCAGCCACACAATTATTCATTGTATTTAATGAATTACCCATAAACTCACTCTCCCTATCAAAGTTCTCTGAACTCATCCCCCTAAAACTGTAACCAGCATCCCAATGTTGCTAGCACACAGGCCAACCTAGGTGTCCTGTTACAGTTATATGAACATTTCTTAGTTAATAAACAATTAACACTGTGTGTTCATTGAACAACAGGTTAATTGATTGTAATATTAATTTTATTACATTAAGTTAATTTTATTGACTGATTAAAATATTAATAATTAATTATAACTAGTTATGATTAATTATTCATATTTATTTTGAGCTAATTTGCTACAAATGGTGGAGAATGCGGGTGCTGTAGAACATCTTTTTAAAAGATGTGTAACGTCTGGACCAATCAGCCACACAATTATTCATTGTATTTAATGAATTACCCATAAACTCACTCTCCCTATCAAAGTTCTCTGAACTCATCCCCCTAAAACTGTAACCAGCATCCCAATGTTGCTAGCACACAGGCCAACCTAGGTGTCCTGTTACAGTTATATGGTACTTTTATGATCCAGAAGAATTCTGGAGAGACTAGTGACTCATTCTTCCTGAGAAGGACAAATAAACTCTCTTAATCCTATGTATTCTCTATATAACCACTTGGGAAATGTATAAACATGTATCCAAGTTGCCCATCTCATGACTTTCCTTTTATAGGCTTTATTCTATGTATTAATTCTCTCTTTTGAACTATTTTGGTATTAATGTTCCATAGTTGCAAATGTATAGTTAACTGAGATCACATTGGCAGCATGCTTGGTATCTACGGACTCCAACTTTCATTTCCTATTTGGGTAATTTATGTCACATGTTACTAACTCTGTGACACATTAGTATTATAAGAATCTAGAAGGTTATTCTCTCATTCATCCAATCCAGTGTCTTATGCTAATATCTTGCTACAGAACAAAGACTCGTAAAACTTCCCTCTGAAAGGGGAACTCCTTATTGGCTCAGACACCTCAAGAGGGTGTGACATCTTCACCCCTTATATTCACTGATCACAAGGAACCCCCTCTCTTCCTGCTCTTCCTCCTCTTCTTCTCTTTTACTGATGAATGCTGACGTCAAGATGCTTTAAGAAGCTAGAAGCTTCTAAGGAACCCCAAGCTTGTGCCAGGCCTCGGCCTAGACCTTCCATTCACCAAAGATCCTCTGAATCCAGCCGGTTCTCTTTCGTCAAGAAAATATCAGCAAAGATTCAACAGGAGCCTCCACAAATTGCATCAGGACAGTTTTAATTCAACTTGGAGAGACATGCAAGTATCAAACTTAGTCTCATTATCGGATACATTGAGTATCCTTACCCCTTTTAAAGAAGGGCCTGTTAAAACTAAACTGATGGTTTGCTCAAGGCTGTTGATCTGCTGAATGTCCAACAATGCTGTAACTTCTTGCTTCCTGTACTCTGCTTTCTCTCTCTCTCTTGGTAAACTGTATGCATGTATGTGTGTGAATGTTAGAGTAGTTTAAGTGTTTAGTCTAGTTAATAAAGTCTTGTTCATGTCACACGTAAGGTTGTCCGTGTTTTGCGCTCATGTACGGGAGTCCCTATTCATGTCGGTCCTGACTACAGGCTTTTAGTAGAATAAGATTGTTATTTCCTATAACCTGGAAATGAACATTTCTTAGTTAATAAACAATTAACACTGTGTGTTCATTGAACAACAGGTTAATTGATTGTAATATTAATTTTATTACATTAAGTTAATTTTATTGACTGATTAAAATATTAATAATTAATTATAACTAGTTATGATTAATTATTCATATTTATTTTGAGCTAATTTGCTACAAATGGTGGAGAATGCGGGCATGAATAAACAAAGGTTATGAGCTTAAACCACTGTCAATTTAAAAGTGTGCATTTGATAATTCCAGTCAGAATATGTCAGACGATGCGCATTTTGGTCACTAATTGCGGGCTTGTTAGATGCTGATAAAGTGATAGCTTGAATTGACATCTCTACTGTAACTGAAAGAGTCTACTCTTGACACATTTTAGCATATGTTCAAATGGTATCAGTGTAAAGTTAATCTGATTTTAGCGAAGAAATCCTAATCTCAGTATTAGAGCATAAGCCTGTGTTGACGAAGGAATCTCAGCTCAGCGGCATGTAAACTGTACCAGAATTGATTATTCTGCTTTGGTTGGAGAAATACCAATTGCAGTATTGCTTAACCTGTTTCTGATGAATGAATCTCAGTACAGTGTTATATAAATGTAGATTTGGGTAATGCTCCCCTTTTATAGTTAAGATTGATGTCATTCATCTAAACTTTGGCTGCATCTACAAGCATAGCTACCTTTTGACCAAAACTGTGTTTCACTCGCTGAAAGGAACATCAGTATTCATGCACAAGACGGACTTAGCTATATATGCTTAAACAAGCTTTGACTTATAGCAAACTGTGTAATTACCCTTTAAACAAGTACAAGACGTTGTTTAAAGTAGAGAGAAGAGTTTACATGAGTAAAATTTGCAAATGCCAAAACATATTTGCATTTTACTGAATGTAATATCAAGTTTTTGAAAATCTGAAAGTATAAGCGTCACATTTTAACTCTATACGTAACTTGTTTGAAATGAGCAGACAGTCTCAATAAACTGTTTGAATTGCCCAGATGTGCATTGGTTCCCATGACAACGACTTGTCACAGGAAGTGCTAACTCACCCTGTGATGCCATATTGTAAACAAACCAGGCTAGGTGGCTAAGCTAACCTCACCTAGCAGCCCTGCACCTCAGGCTAAGCTAAATAATAGCTTCTACAGTTAGTGGTTAGCATCATTTACGTGAAGCCTTTAACTATAGCTTGTGTGTATGCAGTGTGAACTGATCTAAACCAATTTCCCTTAACCACATTCCTGGTTTTCTGATTTCTCTCTTTCCTTACCTTTAATTCTTCTCAGCTAATTTCACCTGCACTTAGGTGCATTTCTCCCTGAACACTGTTCAGCTAAATCTGCAGTTACTAGGGTAATTAAATCTAAATGTAATTACATGTAAACTGTTTAACTAAAGAAGAATTCTAGGATTTATTGAGATTTTTCAATAGCACGTTGACTAAACTTCTGGGAGGGACACACACATGGTGTGGTCCTGAACACGCTGCAGCTGTGACCAACTATAGAGTGATTTCCAAAGCTAATCTAATTGTTAATCACTAGTGCTATTGACTATTCCCAATACCAGGTCATTCTGCTGTTTTAGTCACTTCTTTAAATCTTTTTATTGATTTTAATTATAATAGCAGTCAGCTATTAATTTTTACTAGTATTATTTCTTTCATCTTTGTGATTTATTTACATCTCCCTTTTTAATATTGTGTGGTTTAATTTCCCAATATAACCACAAGCAACTAGACATACTCTCCTTCTTGATTTTGTTTATTTACAACAGTTGCTTCAATTTTATGAGCCAGTTACAAAGGAATCTGAATGACTGCTATGGCATAATTTTGAGCACCACTAATAAGCACAATCTAATAGGAAAGCTCTCCTCTTCCTCTCTCTTTCTCTTTTCCATTTGTTCAGAGGTCAAGCCTGTTGTGAGCCATCAGTAAGAAATACTAAGAAATAATTTGACCACAAGAACCATCTTAAGTCATTTATTAAACCTAGCTGTATTTTATACACCTGGCTGCTCACTGTGCCTTTAGCCCTAAATTCTGTTTGATCTTGCAGTAGTCTCTTGCCCTTACTCTCACCACAAGCGTGCCTAAATGTTGCAGATGCTCAGCCTAACTGCCCAGATGGCAGACCAAAAGGACTGGCTATGTGTCGTGAGGAACACCCTCCTAACCAGTGCAGCTGATCAATTACAGCCCCAGAGCCAAAAGCAACTGGACAAAGATGGAAGAGAAGTAAAGGCAGATGATTCAAACCAGAGGTGTGATCACAATGATCTGACTGAAGTCAACTTCTTCTTGGCCCACATCCTCGCTGTTTTGAAACAGGAGGTGAACAACCTCAAACTCCAGATCACAGAGACTCACAAGGAGCTGATGCATGCTAAAAGCCACATAGACCAGCTAGAGATGGAGGCTCGGGACAGACACAAGGACCCTGACAGAATAGAGACACAGAAGAAAAGAGAACTGAGACTCTCTTACCTGCAGCAAACAGAACCACTGCAGGAGAAACGTCTCACTTCACCGCATGGAGTCAGCATAAGAACCTCCCCCAGCCAAGCACAGAGGTACAGAGGGGGAGGCCAAAGCCTTCTGCTTGACACCTTATCAGCCATTTTCCTGAAATCCTCTGCAGCTGCAGAAGGAGAAGGATTAATTCAGACAGACCCAGGTACCAGACCTACCACAGGGAGAAGCCAGGGATGGGAGCATCCTCTCCCTGCAGACACAGCAGGATCTCCAACAGCAGGCAGCCCAAGGACGACTGGACACGCCTGCATCGGACCTGCAGGAGCTTCTAACGCTAGTAAGATAGCTCCTTGAACAGTTCTTACCTGAGGAGTACTCAGCAGTACAAGCTTCTGACCACTCACACAACACCAGCTCAGAGACCTGAGCTTGTCTACTGTCTACATCAACCGCAATGGAACGACCACCACTCCAGGAGACACATACAACCAGAGGCCATCACAGCCTTCCAGCCTTGTGTGCCAGTGGTGTGTCTGATCTTTCTACACCTTCAACGACGCTCGCTGGTGTCCATAGAAAGAACAACAACGACCGAAAGGGGGGATGTAACGTCTGGACCAATCAGCCACACAATTATTCATTGTATTTAATGAATTACCCATAAACTCACTCTCCCTATCAAAGTTCTCTGAACTCATCCCCCTAAAACTGTAACCAGCATCCCAATGTTGCTAGCACACAGGCCAACCTAGGTGTCCTGTTACAGTTATATGGTACTTTTATGATCCAGAAGAATTCTGGAGAGACTAGTGACTCATTCTTCCTGAGAAGGACAAATAAACTCTCTTAATCCTATGTATTCTCTATATAACCACTTGGGAAATGTATAAACATGTATCCAAGTTGCCCATCTCATGACTTTCCTTTTATAGGCTTTATTCTATGTATTAATTCTCTCTTTTGAACTATTTTGGTATTAATGTTCCATAGTTGCAAATGTATAGTTAACTGAGATCACATTGGCAGCATGCTTGGTATCTACGGACTCCAACTTTCATTTCCTATTTGGTAATTTATGTCACATGTTACTAACTCTGTGACACATTAGTATTATAAGAATCTAGAAGGTTATTCTCTCATTCATCCAATCCAGTGTCTTATGCTAATATCTTGCTACAGAACAAAGACTCGTAAAACTTCCCTCTGAAAGGGGAACTCCTTATTGGCTCAGACACCTCAAGAGGGTGTGACATCTTCACCCCTTATATTCACTGATCACAAGGAACCCCCTCTCTTCCTGCTCTTCCTCCTCTTCTTCTCTTTTACTGATGAATGCTGACGTCAAGATGCTTTAAGAAGCTAGAAGCTTCTAAGGAACCCCAAGCTTGTGCCAGGCCTCGGCCTAGACCTTCCATTCACCAAAGATCCTCTGAATCCAGCCGGTTCTCTTTCGTCAAGAAAATATCAGCAAAGATTCAACAGGAGCCTCCACAAATTGCATCAGGACAGTTTTAATTCAACTTGGAGAGACATGCAAGTATCAAACTTAGTCTCATTATCGGATACATTGAGTATCCTTACCCCTTTTAAAGAAGGGCCTGTTAAAACTAAACTGATGGTTTGCTCAAGGCTGTTGATCTGCTGAATGTCCAACAATGCTGTAACTTCTTGCTTCCTGTACTCTGCTTTCTCTCTCTCTCTTGGTAAACTGTATGCATGTATGTGTGTGAATGTTAGAGTAGTTTAAGTGTTTAGTCTAGTTAATAAAGTCTTGTTCATGTCACACGTAAGGTTGTCCGTGTTTTGCGCTCATGTACGGGAGTCCCTATTCATGTCGGTCCTGACTACAGGCTTTTAGTAGAATAAGATTGTTATTTCCTATAACCTGGAAATGAACATTTCTTAGTTAATAAACAATTAACACTGTGTGTTCATTGAACAACAGGTTAATTGATTGTAATATTAATTTTATTACATTAAGTTAATTTTATTGACTGATTAAAATATTAATAATTAATTATAACTAGTTATGATTAATTATTCATATTTATTTTGAGCTAATTTGCTACAGATGTAATATAAATCTAAGGTGTCCCCTGAATGTGTCTGTGAAGTTTTAGCTCAAAATACCCCATAGATTTTTTTTTATTCATTTTTTTAACTGCCTATTTTGGGGCATCATTAAATATGCACCAATTCAGGCTGCGGCCTCTTTAAATTCTTGTGCTCCCCGCCCATGGAGCTCGCACTTGCCTTAAACAGCATAAACACAGTTCACACAGCTAATATAACCCTCAAAATGGATCTTTACAAAGTGTTCGTCATGCAGCATGTCTAATTGCGCAAGTATGGTATTTATTTGGATGTTTACATTTGATTCTGAATGAGTTTGATAGTGCTCCGTGGCTAACGGCTAATGCTACACTGTTGGAGAGATTTATAAAGAATGAAGTTGTGTTTATGAATTATACAGACTGCAAGTGTTTAAAAATGAAAATAACGACAGTCTTGTCTCCGTGAATACAGTAAGAAACGATGGTAACTTTAACCACATTTAACAGTACATTAGCAACATGCTAACGAAACATTTAGAAAGACAATTTACAAATATCACTAAAAATATCATGTTATCATGGATCATGTCAGTTATTATTGCTCCATCTGCTATTTTTCACTATTGTTCTTGCCTGCTTACCTAGTCTGATGATTCAGCTGTGCACAGATCCAGACGTTAACACTGGCTGCCCTTGTGTAATGGGCTGGCATATGCAAATATTGGGGGCGTACATATTAATGATCCCGACTGTTACGTAACAGTCGGTGTTATGTTGAGATTCACCTGTTCTTCGGAGGTCTTTTAAACAAATGAGATTTATAAGAAGGAGGAAACAATGGAGTTTGAGACTCACTGTATGTCATTTCCATGTACTGAACTCTTGTTATTCAACTATGCCAAGGTAAATTCAATTTTTAATTATAGGGCACCTTTAATCTCTTCCCTGTTAGTCTCCTATATGTGACTATTTTAACGATGTTTTTACTACTTTTCTGGACCTTGAATGTGGTAATTATGTTGCAGTCTATAGGGGATCAGAAACCTCTCCGATTTAATCACGGACGTAAAACGACATGAGGGTGAGTAATTAATGACAAATTTAATTTTTGGGTGAGCTAACCCTTTAATAAATTGTATTTGACATTATTTCTAGTTGCCTAATCTGCCTATTGTTAAAATAGAAGTAAAATAAAATTGTTGTATGTTTTTTTTCTCCATGGCAAAAGCATTTTGTTTCTTTATTCTTTTTATGTAGCTTAATTTTTTCTTAAAGTTTTTTTTTAATCAGCCTCAAATGTAGATTGTGACCTAATAATGGCCAGTATATCAGTTATTAACTAGTTATCAGTATCTTGACAATCTGTGCATATTGTTGCATGTGATCAAATTATAAATAGAAAGAAATTCCAAGAATTCATTATGCCTGTAAAACCATTAACTCCAACTATTCTAGTACTATTATATTTTCTCCCAATTATGTGAAATGTTTCCTTTATTTTCAGTGCCGAGTTAGTCTACACCAGTGAACAGGAGTACCTTGAACTCCAGCAGCTCTGGTTTGTGGTAGAATGAGTTCAGACACTGAGAGCAGGGGATCTTAGTGACTGTCTGCACAGGACCACTGGGAGCGCTAGTCTTTGTTGACGAGCTGGACTCTGTTGAAGCAGGCTTGGAAGCAGCAGGTTTTTGGGTAGATGTGTTGTTGGTTGTAGAAGTTATCATGTTCACCTGGTTGTTAGTTTTCGTCTTACCGAAGGACTCCTGAACAAAGTCAAAAAGCGGAATATTCATTATCTCTACTTCTGTGATTGACATTTTGACCAGGGCGATCCGTAAAAGTACTAAACTCTACCTGATATGACACTACACAGGAAAAGGAGCAGAAGTTCTGGATGGTTCCATCAGACATGGCTAGATGATACTGAGGCACTAGTTTCAGCTTGCAGCTGTTGCATTCTACTGGAGCACCTTGTTAGAATGCAAACAAAAAAGATATTTGAATATACTTCCTTTTGGAAGAAGACCATAAAGAAGACCTTCTCTTTTGAGAAGACCATAATGCTGAATCTTGGTGAATATGTTACCTGAAGAACTGACAGTCTGAACTTTATTTGCTGTAACACAGGAAGGGGAGCAGAAAAGCTCTCTAATTCCCCCTGTGTTCGGACTGTCCACCATTTCTGCCACCGGGCGAGTGGTACGGCAAATTTTGCAGGGGACAGGTTTCAGACTCTTCTAAAAAAGAAGATGAATTTATTTAATAATGACTTTCAACAAAACAAACAACCCTTATTTAGGAATTCTTTTGCCGTTACCTTTTTGAAGCCTATGAGGCAGTTTTGTTTGCAGAACTTCATAACACTGCCCTCTATCTGCAGAGATGGACACTGACTGTCTGTGCCATAGCAGTATCCACCACAGTTCACACAGCTGTTCATGTTCAGCTTATTGGAGGAGCGGAACTGGTTGAAGCAGCTGTCGCTGCACAGCTTATGGATGGAGCCCATGAAGTTCACTTCATGAGTGTAAGTCTATGAGAAATGCAATTGCAACATGCAACCTTTTAGATCTTTTAAAACTACTGAACTTTATTTCTATATGGATCTTATAAAGCAGCCACAGAAACTCATACAATTGTCAGAGACTATAACATACTTAGAGTTAATTTTTAGTCTAACAGAACAATAGTGTTTTCTAGAGAAATATAAAGTAACAAAAAAGAAAATGCATCACAAACAGCCAGTCGGTTATAATACAGATTTGCTTTTCATGGACCTAAAGTACACTAAACAGTAGTTTCTGTCCTAATATGTGTGAACAATATGTACAGTGCAATCATAAAAGTTGATTAAAAAAAAAAAAAAAAAATACAAAGTGGATTCAGAAAGCCTACAAACCCCTTATTTTTTTCATTTTGTATGTTGCTGCCTTATGCTAAACTGCTTCATAAGGCAGCAACATACAAAATCACAATCTACGCTCCACAAAGCTTGATGACAAAGCAAAAACATATCTGAGTCAACTTTGCAAATTGATGAAAAAAAAGGGGGTCTGAATATGCAAAAGCCTCTAAGTGCCATCTGAAATTTTCTTCTAAAATGAGCGTTTTTAATCAAGCTTGTATGTTTAGGTTCAATAATTTCACTTTATTAGCAATTAATAGGTCCTTTGCATTGCCATTAAAGTAAAATAACTGAACATAAACATTCAAGCTTGATAAAAATGCTCATTTTAGAAGAATTTCAGATGAGATGGGGCCATAAAACACTTAAAAAAAATGTTGTTCACAAGACTTTGGACTACTGGATTTTGTAGATCATATTCTTTGTTATAACATGTGAAGACAATCTTGTCCGTTCATTCACATAAAACATGACTAACTTTTGTGTGACACTTTGTTTTGATGCGTTTCACATCTGGGAAGATCATCAGATCTGGGAATGCCCCCGTGAGGAAGATGTGAGAGGACTAAAAGAAAGAACGTTTTTGTTTGTTTTAAGTTTATTTACAGGAGTGTACAATATAATACAGACAGTCAGAAAGACAGACCGATAAATAGAAAGATTGATAGTCAGATATAAAGCACGTTTTCGAGCACACAGTCACAGAGATTTGTGCCATTCCTGGAAACAATTCCTGGTCAACTGAAGACACAGGTGCACGTCACATGCCTGGCACTTCCAAGGGGTTTGCTGCTTCTTGCCATGCACCGCTTTGCAATGCACGCAGATCCGACGTCCAGCAGAGGCGATTTTCCTGGTGTCTGTGCTCAGCTGAGCTCCTGGAACAGGCACGTGGTCACTGCTGGTCCGTTTTCGTTCTGTTTTCAGCGACACGCCACAGAGCTCTGCGATAAGCTGCTCCATAAACTCTTTGTGGGACAGGTTGCCGTACAGCTCTTTGTGTATTGTATAGGCGTTGGTGGCAGCAATATCCAATAAGTGGAGAAAGATCTTTCTGTACCACTTCAAGGTTTTGTGCTGTGCAGTGTAGTACTGCAACAGCTGATCGGACAGGTCGACGCCCCCCATGTGTTGGTTGTACGCAACAATCGGTGCGGGACAAGGATAACTCTTCAAGCTCCATGTTGCTTCTGCTTTCACCCTCCTCTGCACAATGTCTCCGTTGTAGGCAGGATGGATAGTGGAACAGACAGACACCTCTCGTGTGTCCATCCACTTCACAAACACAAGCGGTCCATCCCGAATCCACCTAATAGATCCCCTGGTGGACTTTTTGGTCAGTGAATTAGCTGCATTCTGTGGGCTGTCCTTCCTGTAGTCTCTGTAAGTCCCACAAGCACCATACTTCATGGTTAACAAGTCTTTTAAGAGCTTCGGACTTGTGTAGAAATTGTCCATGTACACATGGTACCCAGATCCCAAAATTTTTTTGTCCAAAAGAGACATCACTGTGTCATATGGTAGTCCATGACCAGAGGCACTGGCGTTCTTTCCCGTGTACACAGAAAAGTCCACAGTGTATCCATTCGACGAGTCCGCGAGGACAAACAGCTTGAAGCCCCACTTGGTCGGCTTGGCTTTCATGTACTGCGTCATTCCAGTGTTCATTTTGCACGCCACCATTCTTTCATCCACAGCTAAATTTCTTCTGGGATGATAGACAGTTTTGCATGCGAGACGGACTGTTTCCAAGAGGGGTTTGACCCTGAAAAGGCGGTCGTACTCATCTGTGCCCTTCTTTTTGTCATTCTCCTTGTCTTCCTCTGGGTGGCTCATGTGCATATTCCATGAAACGGTGCGATATCTGTCCCTTGACATGATCGTGGCGGGAAAAGGCACGGAGAAAAGAGTGCCCTGCCGCCAGTAGTCACTGATGGAGCTCAACTTCACCATGCCCATGTAGAATATCAGCCCAAAGTAGCGGTACATCTCGTCAACGGTGACGTCAGTCCACTTGTATTTGCGACCCCTCGCAATTGACCTGGCGGCCTGAGCGTTTGTGTTGTAGCACAGAGTTGAGACAGCGCTGTCAGTGAAAAACATTTTGAAGAGACTAAGAGGGGAATGCGAGTCAGTAGCCTTCATCTGCGGTCCAGGTTCCCGTGCGGGCAAGAATCTCAGATTCTGTGGAACCAAGTCGACGACTTTCTCCGTTTTCCACGACTGAGTGGAAAGCCCGTTTGTCCTGGCTTTCTTTGCAACAGGCATCAGGTCAATGTCATTCTCACATCTGCAAATAAAAGAATAAAAGGCAAACATTTGTGAGCATGCAAATATTAGGATCAAAGCAACTACAGTGTTTAACATTACTGAAAATCACATGCATATATTTATAATTGAAATAAATATATATTTATAATTAAATATATTCTAAATAATTATATTTATGTCATTCAAAATGTTTGGGGTAGGTAAGGTCTTATTTATTAGGTCAAACATACATCCTTCAGAAATCATTCTAATATGCCGATCAAGAAACATTTCTTCTTCTCACTGTTGAAAACAGCTGTGCATTTATTTGAAATAGAAATATTTATTAACATTATAAAATGTCTTTACTGAGACCTTTGATAAATTTAACGTGTCCTCTCTGCATAAAAGTATTTCTTTCTTTCAAAAAACTAAACAAAAATAATCTTACTGACCCCAAACTTTTAAACGGAAATGTATTATACAGCATAAAACGTGCATACTCGTTTTGTATAGCATTTAGATGTAATGACAAGTCACCAAGGTTAAGAGCAACATATGCATTTATTTTTATGCTGCTTATTTTAGTCTGGCAAACAGCCCAACTAAGTAAAATATGTACATGCATGTCTAAAAATAACATGTTAACTAATACAAAGAATAGATGACTTACTCATCAGAACTGATATCCTCTGCTGGATCAGTTCGCTCTTCAAAATTTTCCCATTCATCATCAGACTCGTGCTCTTCTTCTGAAGAATAGGTGAATTCTTCCTCACTGTCCAGGATCTGGGAAGGTTCCTCACACGTGCAGTGTGCCATCTTCCAAAAGCGATGAAAAGTGAATGAATCGAATGAAGCTTGATGCTATTTTTAATCACATTGATGGGGAGCTTTTACCATATTTGTATGGCTCGCCCAGATCATAACCGTGTGTGTTATCCGCGAGTGGGAGCGCCTTGAACGCGATAACGGTACTATCTAACATCTACAATACGAGTAAACATTGGCATGTTAAATATAGCATTAATACAGCGAGCTGGACCGCAAAACGCTGCGTTTATCTCTCTATTTACAGCGCACTGTTCTTGCTGACATCAATAGACAAACAGGCGAAGTCTCTATTGTGTAGAAGCCGCACTCACCGGCGCTGGACTGACACACGCGCACAGAGAGAGAAAGAGAGAGAAACAGTCGAACCACGTAGAATTGACGCGCTATATTCATATTTTTTTCTGTCAAAATTACGAACTTCGTTTATTATTTATTATTTTAGCCGGTTGTATCCATCGGCAGATGGAGGATAAGCAAGCGGCAATCCCATTGGCTAGCGCTCACCTATCATCATTCACGCCAATCAGCTCGAGCGAACGCAGACAATGTGATTAATATTCATGAGCCAAGCAGTCTGTCAGACCTCAGAGCTGCTGACAATATACAGCCTACATAAGAAAAGATGCAAAGTCGCCTTTGTAAGTAAATTAGTTGAATAGATTAACATTTAGCGTGTTTTTAAATTACTATTAATCATACTTTGCAGAAACACTGAATGACCAATAATGTCAAGCATCACCAGCAAGTTGTTTAATCTGAAAAATGTGCTTAATATTATTTCATTTAAACATTAGTTGCCACATTTTAGTTCTAAGTATAAAAGTATATCAAGCATATAAAAAAAGCTTGACTGACCGTTTCCTAAAAGCTTAGCTATGCTTTTGGATTATATATATATATGAATTCATTGTGTTAAGTTTTACACCCCTAAACTGTAAAAATAAAAGTTGACATCAGGGTTTTTGTAGAGACATTTGTCAAGTCAGTGCAACAATTCAAGGCTGAGTTTCTGAGACCTTTTTGTTATTGTGAGTAGACACACATGAAAGCAGTTTTGAATGATGTCTTCCTCTTATCTGCATAACCATAAATAAGAGTATTTTAAATTGCTGCCATTGTTATTAGAACAAAAAAAAAAAAAAAGAAGAAAAAACACATGCTGGAACCTCCAGGGGGTTAAATACACTAAACTAGGGCTGCACAATATATTGTTTTAGCATCGATATCGCGATGTGCGCATCATTGTATATTTGATTATGTCTGCACCTGAAAACATAAATTTACCTGAAAAACAAAACTTATTTCATTGGAAACTTGTTTCCACTACTGAATAAATAAAAAAAGGTAATTGCAACTTTTTATCTAATCATTCTGACTTGTCTTCTCGCAATCGCATGATAAAAACTCACAATTGTGAGTTAGAGTCAGAGTTGTGACTTTATTCTGATTTTTTCCCTCGCAATTGCGAGGTTATACTTCAATTCTGAGAAAAAAAGTCAGAACTGTGAGATAAAAAGTTGTAATCATCCTTTTTTTATTCCGTGGCGGACACAAATTTCCATACATATCTTTGTTCTCCTGTATTCATCTATGCTTGTAATTTGTTTTATTATTTTCTATACAGATTCACTCCCCTATCATTCACTCTCATCTGGTGAAATTGTTTTCATATCGAAATATATAGTCGCAGAAAAACAAAATACCGCAATGTCAGTTTTTTCCAATATTGTGCAGCCCTAGACTAAACAGCGCTTGCTGAATTTTGAGTCATATATGACTGAAATTAAATACCTGGGGTGCGATGGAAAAGCAAAAAAAAAATCTGTCAATGATAAAATGTAAATGTTTGTGTCATTCTGAACAGACACAGTAAGTGCTGTTCATTTAAATGTTGTGTCAAATATTTGTCTTGGTGTGAAAAGATCCTTAGGGGTCAAAAACATGATTAATTAGTACTGGCGCATCAGTGCAGCAAACACCTGAACAGATAGAGATGACACTTACCATTCCTGCCTTCTGACACACACTGCACTTGAAGTTTAAAGCGTTGAGGCATTTCTGACTGCAGAACTCCTTCAAAGTTCCTGACATGTCCACTGGCGCATTGACCACATCTTTTGGGTCAAGAATGTCTCTGCACGGAAACAGAAATGGTTGAAGGTTACGTGCCATTGCTGTGATTTAATTTCTATTATATATGATTATTTTTTACCTTTTAAAATAAAAGCAGCATGTAATAATGTGTATTAAAGGAACAGTTGACAAGAAATGACAATTCTGTTACCATTTACTCAACCTTGTGTCGTGCCAAACCCGTAAGACTTTTGTTCGTCTTTGGAACACAAATGAAGATATCTCTAATGAATATTGAAAGTCTGTTCATCCTAAACTCTGATGCTTCAAAACGTTCATAAAAGAGATCATAAAATAAATCCATATAAATTGAGCTGTTTAAACCAAGTGTTCTGAACAGACACAATCACTTTATATTATGAACATTTAATTTAGGTTTTTATTTCACATATGAAAATTGATCAGTGAACAAACAGAAGCTCAACCAAACTTGTTTGACGCGTAAGAAGAACCTCATTTGGTTCACATACTTGAGCATTCCATGAACGTTCCCATGTACGTTCGCTGAGCAATGTTTATATGTGAATAAAAGCCATTCATGTCTCTTCAGAAGACTTAACTGCTCGATTCATATGATATTACTTCATAATCTCTTTATGAATGTTTTGAAGCATCCAAGTTTTGGGTGAATAGACTTTCAACTGATTAATTAATTCATTAAAATTAGACTTTTGTTAATTTTATCAACACAAATTATGGATTTGGAATCACATGAGGGTAAGTAAATGTCAATTTTAATTTCTTGGTAAACTAACTTTAAGTTTTGGTGTGGTAAAAAAAGAAGTGAATATTCAGTTCATATTCAACAACCAAGTATATGACTGCTTTGGAAGTCATTTTTGAATGTGAGTGCATAAACATCAAATCTAATGCAACTGTTATGATCATTTGAAAAGTTAAAATTTAAAAGTTTTATTGTAGGCTTACTTGAGGCAGTGGTAACATTGTTTCTTCTGAGGTATCTTGACCACCATAGTAGAGGTGCTACAGAGACACTGAGGTGAGCAGTAGAGTTTGGGACAGCCTTTCCGCTGGAACGCAGTCTGTCCCTTTAGCAGGACTTTGTTACATCCTGTGCAGACCACACCAATTGGATTGGCAGGGGCCAGAGGACGAAGAGATAGTGTAGGGACTGGTGCCGCCTTTGCTGGGACGGCTGCTGAAGCTGCAGACACATAAAGAGGATTATGTAAGAAATATAAGATGTAACTTAATAAATCAACTATTCACCAATGTAGCAATATATCATATGTTTTCAGGGCTCATACCAATGGATGTGGCATTTCCTCCTACAGAGAACACTGCGCTGATCTTGATCGCATCAGATGTCTGGTTAAACTCCTGAAAGCATGAACAAAGGGTTAAACTCCATGAAACATTTTAGAACTTACTCAACAATGCCCCAAAGTTATGTTTTTATTGCCACATGTTTTGGCTTGTTGGGTTATTTCATTCATTTCATTGTGATTACCGTGCACCTTAAATACTAATCATATTTTGCCATTCAAATAAAGGAATTTTAGGTTACTAAATTTCATTTTCTCGTGCAGTAAAGTAGTGGAGGAAAAAAATATTTAGTGACAAAGTAGAGACATGTTACAAAAAAACTATATCAAATAAATACTGTCTCCACAAAGATATTAAACAGCACAACTGTTTTCAACATTAGTAATAATAAGAAATGTTTTCTGAGCAGAAAATCATCATATTAGAATGATTTCTGAAGGATCATGTGACACTGGAGTAATTCCATCATAGGAATAAATTACATTTTAAAAAATTTAAATACAAAGCAGTTATTTTAAATTGCAATAATACTTCACAATATACTGTTTTTACTGTATTTTTGAATCAAATAAATGCAGCCTTAGTGAGAATAAGAGATTATTTCAACCTGACCAACCCAAACTTTAGTGTGTTGAAAGATGAAGTGTATTTTCAGTCATCTTTGGTCAGATGGTTTTTACATTGTGACTGTGCATCAGATGCAATCAACTCTATCTGTGTCTATAAAGGTGTGAACCAAATGGCCCATACAGATGTATGGCCCATAGATACTAATGAGTGTGAATGACAAAGAAACAACGTTGCTCAGAGTAGATCCATCTCCTGTGGGGGGGAGGGGGGCAGTTTTCGATCTTAAGTAGACCAATTGTCTTTATGTATGAAGTTCTGTTCGACAGACAGATTTTTTTTATTTAACCTCAATTAAATTGTTAATCAATTATTCATATTACAATTGAACAATTACAAGGTAATGGGGGTGTAACGATACCCTTATATCACAATTTGAAAAATACCACAATACTGAATTCAAATTATGGTATTATTGCGATACTCCAAGACACATGGTAAAAGGATAAAAAGGATAACAAAAAAATTATTGTTGATTAAAATGCTAAATTTTGTATTACATTTGGAGTAGAAATGAATATGCTTGGACTTGGTGCTGGTAACCCAGTGCACGCATTTTTTCCCCCCAGTGAACTGATAAAAACCCACATTCAAAGACACCCTGAACATAAAGAGAAAGTATTCAAAATACATTGCTTAACCTTTGTTACCTCTTAAAAAATAAATTAAAGGCAGAAAAACTCACAGCTGCAGTGTCAGGCTCATCTTTAATGTTTTCCAGAGTTGCCGATGCTTTCTCATACTCCTCATCCATTGGCTCATCCTTCACCTTCACTGGAATGGCGATGGAAGGCTGGGCCACTTGTGGTTTCAGTTCAGTTTTTGACACTGGATGTGTTTGCTGCATGAAAATGGTTTTAGATTTAGGAGTGTACATCAACAAAAACACAATGAAAATCAAAGAGTAAAAATAAAACAGTGATATTGTGCTCACCATGGCAGATGGTTCAGTTTTCTCCTTTTTTATGGGTTTAGCCAGCAATTTTCCTGTTAAATGTAAACATTTTGTAGAACATACTTATCAATAAACAGAAACATCAATCAATCTTAACAAACAGTAAATTAAAGAAAGAAAAATTCACACCAACCTGCATCTTCTGGTCTATCCACCTCCATCTTCCCATCACGAACCTCAGTCTGGTCCACATCTATTGCCATTTCATTTGTGAAGTCCTCAACTTTAGCAATCACAAGCTCCTCTGAACTGTGTGCCGTGTCCTCTGCGTTGCTCTTGTCTTCGCTCTTCTCTGCCATGTGGTCTTTGTTGCTCTCGTCTTCGCTCTTCTCTAGTTTTCTAGTGTCCTTCTGTTCACAGTGTTCCTGTACACAGTTCTCTTCCTCTTCACCCTGGTCGGATGGACTGCCCTTTTCTGGACTGTTTCCTTGGTCCACATCTGGTTGTTGTCCTAAATCCAGATCTTCCTCCATTTCCTCCTGGTGCGACTCTACTTCCTCCAGCTCCATCTGATGGCCCTCCATCAGGCTGTTTTGAGGGTTTGGCTCGTTTACACCAGGTTCAGTGGCGTCCAGCTTGCATAACTCCACTGCATCTGGTTTCTCTTCTGAAAAAGCTGCATCTCCAGTGAGATGTCCTGTGAAATCCTCACTGGCCATAAGGACACCTTCTGCAGATGTAGAGTCCAGCTGTGAAACTACCTCTGTAGGCTACAAGGGGCCAGACTTCGCTCCTGAAAGTGGAAAATGATTACATTTATCCATATGGTAGAGTTCAACAATAAAGGCCCATAACCAAGGACTATAACAATAAAGTTATAGTTTAAAAAGTCACTCTAAATGTAAAAAAGTCCACATTTTCCTCCTAATCTCCTCCATATCACTTTATTCGCCACGTAGAAAATAGTAAATGTGTGTGAAAGTGACTTAGCTTCAGTCTCTATTTATAGTGTAGTGGGCGGGGCGCTTTAGATTCTAGAGAGCATTTGATTGGACAGAAAATCTGAGGAGGAGCTAAAATGCAGAGTGATGTCACCACTTGTATGTATTGGCAAAACTGAGAAAAAAAAGTTTATGTCTTAAAAAATGCAAATTGTGTCATTGTTTTCACTAGCTTATAGATAACAATAAGACTAACATATTCATACTAAAAGCCAAAAAACCTCCATTTTGATTTCATGGGGACTTTTGGAAGCATGATAATGAAACCACACTCCCTTGTTTTCAAGCAAAAGCAACATTATAGAGTTTTTTTTTTTACTTTTCATGGAAAATAAAATATATAACACACATTTGTCATGAAAAATACATTATATCTTATAAATATTATGCATTATTATTATTATGTCGCGAAAAATTACAATTACTACACAAAATTGTTGCATTTAACTATTAATCGTAAATGTGGAAGAAAACTATTTGTTGGCAGAAAAAAAAAAGTTTAAATCTAATAGATGCATCCGCCACCATTTTAGGGATAAAAATATTGACTTTCCTCCAATATTTTTTTTACCAAGAGTTATTTTTAAAATACATTCCTATTTCAAAACACCAGCCTAATCTACAGCTGCACAAAACATGCAGCCTCAGGATTATAAACATGCATCCAATTCCTCAACATTGCATTAATGCCCTGTTTTGTTGCATAGGCGTCGTTCTTTTGTCCTCAGCACACTATTCGATAGGAACGCAAACATGAAATACTCCATCACGTGGCTTTAAATCATGCACGCAAAGAAAGTTGCAGCCAGAACGGGGGGTATAAAGGTGAAATACTGCAGGGCATGCATGTTCCTGCAGCGAATCTCTGCAGAGACGATAAACAACACGCGGGCCACTCTTCACAACAGTTTAAATACTCACTTTAGAGCGCTTGACGTATTCTTTCAACAATTCCTCTCACGAGACAGCCGATGTACAAATCATGCGCGATGCACGGTGGATCACTTCTGTATTAAAATAACAAAATTGTGGAAAAACTTGCTAAAACAGGATCAACTAGCTGGAAGGACTAGCTGGCTCTCCCGCGAAAGCACTTCCCCCTTTGCGTGCAGCAGTGCATTATGGGAGATGCACACCACAAGCGTTGGGTAGGCGCGCGTGCGCGATCCATTCATTCCTGCAAATCGGTTCGACCACTTAAAGGGTTAGTTCACCCAAAAATGAAAATAATGTAATTTATTACTCACCCTCGTGTCATTTTACACACGTAAGACCTTCGTTGATCTTCAGAACACAAATTAAGATATTTTTTGTTGAAATCCGATGGCTCAGTGAGGCCTGCATAGCCAGCAATGACATTTCCTCTGTCAAGATCCCTTAATGTACTAAAAACATATTTAAATCAGTTCATGTGAGTACAGACAGTGGTTCAATATCAATATTATAAAGCGACGAGGATATTTTTGGTGCGCCAAAAAAAACAAATTAACGACTTATTTAGTGATGGTCGATTTCAAAACACTGCTTCGGGAAGATTCGGAGCGTTATGATTCTTCTGAGTCGAATTATTCGGATCGTGTGTCAAACTGCTGAAATCACGTGACTTTGGCGCTCCGAACCGTTGATTCGACACGCTGGTTCATAACGCTCTGAAGCTTCCTGAAGCAGTGTTTTTGAAATCGGCCATCACTATATAAGTCGTTATTTTGGGGGGGGTTTGGCGCACAAAAAGTATTCTTGTCACTTCATAACATTAAGGTAGAACCACTGTACTCGCATGAACTGATTTAAATATGTTTTTAGTACCTTTATGGATCTTGAGTTTGAATGGCTTTGCTTTCAACAATATTTGTCTTCCAAAGATGAACTAAGGTCTTAGGGGTGTAATGGTACGTTCAAGTCATGTCGGAAAGATCGTATTTACGAGCAGAACTGACATGAATGCCACCACAATGTCGTAAATACCAGTGGGAAGCTCGTAATTTTCTTTAAGCTCCGATCTGTACTAGTTGGGGGCGTGTCAGTCAGAAACATGGCGAAATACCACAATATTACAGGTATTTAGCAGTGAATTGTCAGGCTTTTCTATTTACAACAAAGTAAGCTGATTCCCAGCAAAAAATACAATAGCATCACAATATAAAAATGTAATATGCAACAATAAAGTTTACAACAGCTTCATACATTAATTAAAAAACATAAAAAAGCAACATACAACTAATGTACATTATTTGCTCTACATTTTCTAGAAGCAGAAGTGTTGTTATTTTGTGTAATTAATTTAGAGAAGGCACACCGCCATCATACTCCGACGAAAGTGACTTGAACGCACCTACCGTCGTACACACGATTTCCCACCTCGTAAATACGAACTTCCCAGGAAGACTTGAACGCACCATAAGTTACACCGTGTAACGACATGGTGAGTAATAAATTACATTATTTTCATTTTTGGGTGAACTAACCCTTTAAATTGTAGCAGCATCAAATCACTTCTGTCAAAAATGACTACTGTCTGTTTATAGTAGTTTATCTTTACATCTTTACAGTTATCGGAACTGTATTGTAGTCCTTATATAACAACCCAGTATTGGGGAAATTTACTTTTAAAAGTAATCCATTACAATATTCCATTACTCCCTAATTGCGTTACTTACATTTGCAATACTTTTTCTCACCTGAGCTGGGCTTGCTTATTTTTTAATAACAACCAAAAAAGTTATATTTTTGGCAAATGGCCCTTTCACACCAAAAGTGGAATAAATAAGCCTCAGGCTGAAGTAGAGGGCACAGCTCAAATACACCTTTCAGATGTGTGGCTATTCTGGATTAAAGGTGCGTGTTCATTTAAATTTTTTAATTTTAATTTTTAGCGGTATCTAGAGATTGCGAATTGCAATATAGAGAAGCTACGGTGGCCAACACAGGACAAAGGTGTCATCTTCTGAGATAGCAGAGAGTAGCCAGTCAAACAGTTTGTCCATTTAGGGCTACTGTAGAAACATGCCGGCACAGAATGGCGACTTAACATGTAACGCTGCATTCACACTGAGCGTCAGGGCATGTTTGAAGCTTGAGCTGACACAATCATCATATACAACAGCAATTCACATTACTTCCCGGTGTTACATGAATGCGATTGGCTAACGTCTGTGATCTGATTGGCTGATCCCTGCGTTAGCGCTGCATTAGCGCTATTCAACTTCTGCCGAGAGCAAAGCGACGTGACGGAACCCACAATTCTGTTCGGCAACGCATGACATCACCCATTCAAAGTAAATGAGAAGCGTTAACGCCGCCCCCCAGTGTGAATGCATCGTTAGTGGACCTGCGGTGTGTGTATATAGAAATGGCTCATTCTAAGGTAATAAAAACATAATGGTCCATTATGTAAGGTCTTTATACACCACTGAAAACAGTTATGTATATTATATTGCATTTCTGTCAATAGATCCTCCTAAATATTACACATTGCACCTTTAAAGAAGAATAGGATACAGGAGAATGAAGTTCAACACTCTTTGTTCTAAATCTAATCTAGTTTTGCATATTAGTATGATTGAATTAGATCATTGAAAAAGTAATCTGATTACATAACTCAAGTTACTTGTAATGCATTACTCCCACACTAAACAACCTGTAGGGATAATATAACATTTTCTTCCTTTTATACATCAGCACACAAGACCTTTCATCATAATTTTGTTTTATTATACTGACATACATTACAACACACATTGAGAGGAAACATTTGTCATTTCTGTATTTATCTGATGTTTCAAAACATGAAATGCTAAAATAAAGGCATGACATTCAGTGTTAGGTAAGTTACTCTAAAAAAAGTAACTAATTACTAGCTGCTTACATCTTCAGCAATGTAAAAAAGTATTGGATTACTTAATTACTTTACATCAACCTCGACCAGTTGAACAATACAAGGACATGAAACGGCACTTTTAATTTTTTCAAATAAACAACTGACCGAAGTGTGTAAAGGGAGAAGGTTACATTAAAAACAGACATTTTAACATTTAGTTTTGATCCACTATTGTTTAATATAGTCTATACAGTGTTCACTGCAATTACCTCTGAAGTAACTGTAATTACATTACAGAAAAAACAAGAGTAATCCCTTTACTTTTTTAAGGGAAAAGTAGCTTTATTAAATTACAGTAATTAGGTTCAGTAATGAATTAAACCCAACAATGATGAAACTAAGATGTTAATCGTACCATTTCACCTGTCAGTGACTTTTCTAAACCACACTGTTTGGGTTTCTTTGGATCTTGTTGAAGCCTCAGTGTGGTGACTTTGCTATCCAGCTCATCCATGAAACCCTCATCGACCGACTCGCTGTCCCTGTCTTCCTCCCGTCCAGCGCCCTCTGCAGGCAAGAACACATGCAGCTGAGTACGAGACGTGGCAGATGAAACATCAGGTAAATGCCGGGTGGGGAGGCAAGTCTTTCCTCTGACAGATAAAGTCTCAAGGTTTACAGGCTGCCTGCACTGCCTCACTAACGGCTGTAAGCCTCTGCTCTCTGTGGACCGCCGCTGACTGCGAGTAAAGGTTTGTGTCACCTTTGGTACAGGTCTCAGAGGCTGAGAGAAATGCATGTACACTTGATGATAGCTCTGCTGAGGCGTCTTTGTGTTCTCAGGGGTCTCGCAGGAGGAAAGAGGTGGGCCACTTTTGAGTAAAAGGGGGTGGTGGTTTTTCGAAAACCCCTCAAAAACCGCCCTCTGGTCTGGGGTGAACAGGGAAGGCTGACTGATACTGCGAGATCAGAGGAGACCAAAACAGACACATATGAGGTTAATCAGAAAATCTTCTGGTATAAAGCTGAAGGAATGGAAAGATTAGGACTGTCAAATACCTACTGCCTTTCAAAACTTTGGGGTCAGTAAAAGAAATTAAAGGGTTAGTTCATCCAAAAATGCTAATTCTGTCATTAATTAACGTTACTCACCCTCATATATCGTTATACACCCGTAAAGGCCTGTACACACCAAGAACAATAACTATAAAGAAAACGGTCTAAATATAAAAGAATAGCACTGTCCACACCACAGCTACAACGATAACTATTTCAGAACAATTTTTGCCCCGCTGTTGAACGATAAAACACTGCCAGCCAATCAGAATCCATAATCATTTAAGGGCTCGCGCATTTAAAATGGCCGACGATATTTCAGAAAAGTTAATTGCTGAGGTCCAAGTAAATAAACCACAGTTTGACAAGTCAAACCCCCTTTACAAGGATACTTTAAAGAAAATGTATATTTGGAAAACAGTCGGTCATACCCTTGGAATAAATGGTGAGAAGTATTAATAATAAGATCATTATGACAGGCTAGCAAACAGTGTAACATAAAATTACCTCAGGTAGTTTTGACATCAATTGCCTTGCTTGCAACTAGATGTTTTTATTCCACTATATTGACTTCGTCAGCTGAATTCACTGTTAGATTAGATCAATTACACTAGCTATTCACTCGAAACATAGCATGCTGATGACATCTGCTGGTTAAATCCATGTAAATGCAACAAGAACAGCAATATAGTTATCTTTACAGTTATAGTTCTTGGCGTGAATGGGCCTTAATGATGCTAAAAATTCAGCTATGATATCACATGAATAATAAATTACATTTTAAAATATATTCATATATAAAGTTGTTTAAAATTGTAAATGTATTTCAAAATATTACTGTTTTCACTGTATTTTAACCAGCTAGATGCAGCCTTGGTGAGCATAAGAGATTATATAAAAAAGAAAGAAAAAAAATCTTTTTGACCACAAACTTTTAAACAGTAGTGACTTTAAGGGATAGTTCACCCCAAAAATGAAAATTCTGTCACCATTTACTCACCCTCAAGTTATTCCAAACCTGTATGAGTTGCTTTCTTCTGCTGAACACAAAAGAAAATATTGAAGAATATGAGTAATCAAACAATTGATGGGCCCCATTGACTTTCATAGTATGGAAAAAAAGATACTTTGGAAGTCAATAGGGACTAGTTACCAGTATTCTTCAAAACATTTTTTATGTTTAGCAGAAGAAAGAAATTCGCACAGGTTTAGGTCAACTTGAGGGTGGGTAAATGACAACAGATTTTATTTGGGTGAACTATCCCTTTATTATGGAAAAGGATTAGGGCCAAGCATTAATAAAAAAATAAAACCATCTCGAGATTAAAGTTGTTAAATTTAGAGGAAAAAACCTGTTAAATTTCGAGAAAAAAGTCGAGATAAACCATCTTGAGATTAAAGTTGTTAAATTTCGAGAAAAAAAATGGTTAAATTTCGAGAAAAAAGTCGAGATAAAATTTTAAGAATAAAGTCATTAAATTACGAGAAAAAAGTTGTTAAATTACAAGAACAAATGCATTAAATTATGAGAAAAATGTCGTTAAATTTCGAGAAAAAAAGTTGAGATAAAATGTTGAGAATAAACTCGTTAAATTACGGGTAAAAAAAACACGTTAAATTTCGAGAAAAAAAAATCGAGATAAAATATCGGTAAATTACGAACTTGTTCTCATAATTTAACATCTTTTTCTCGTAATTTAATGACTTTTTTCTCATAATTTAAAGTGTTTATTCTCAACATTTTATCGCAACTTTTTTTATAATCCTCTTCCGTACTTTATATTATATATACATATATATAATAATTTTGATAACTTTGAAATGCCAACTGATCTGGGTCATTTAAATCTAAAACGGCTGTTTATATATATATATATATATATATATATATATATATATATATATATATATATATATATATGAACACTGCAACATCCAATCTTTTGCTCTGGAGATGCAGGAATGATGAACATGTTATTTCAAAATTATCCATTTTGATAATCTTTAGTTAGTTCAAGTTGTAAAATGTGGTGAGACTTTTTGAATGAATAATTCAGGATATATATATATATATATATAAAACTTAATAATAGTTTACATCTTTCCTTTCCTCTGCTGATTTTAAAATTTGTCCATCATACATTGTACTGCTTGAGAAACCCTGGCAACATTAGCTGCTGTCGTTGGATAATCAGTGTAATATAGCTGTTGTTTTTTTCCCTGTGAGCTGTTTGGGTGTTGCCATGCAAGAGGAATGTTTCTCAGGTTTCTTTCTCTTCAGGTTTGACACTTCCTGTTACTGGCTGATGAAGAGATGTGTCTGGAGTCACATTTATACAGCTTTGAAGTTTAATGTGAACCCCAACAAACTCCGCTAATTCTGGGTATTGCACTGCTGTAAGTATTAAATTTGTTCTGAATATTAAAATAAATATGAATATTAACAACTTATTTTAAAATGTTTTATTGAAATACTATAAACATTGAAAATAAAACAATTTCATATGTGCCTTCAAATGTTTTTTTTTTTGTTTTTTTTTATTTAAGGATTAATATCACAGAGTAGCTAAATTTAAACCAGGTCCTGTTACACAAGTTTGATGTAGTAAAGATTCCACTGTAAAAACTGGTAATCTGCCATTAACCTTAAGTGCTGATTTAATGCATAAAAATGGTTTTGTTGCCATAAATCAATGTATTTAGATGGATTCAGTGATGTTAATATTTTTTTGACTTGAATAAACCAAGTCAAATTAGCAGTTACCATTTAAAGATTAACATTTTTCCCAGTGTATACAATTAAGGGCTTTTCAAAAATTCATCCTGTAGTCCCAGCCAATAGATCCCTAGACTTCGAGGCGCCAGATATCATCTTACCTGAGAGGCACCATGGTGGTCCGACCATGTGTTGATCTGGACAATGATGGAAGCCTGAAATCATCTCTGCTCCGTGAGCCAGGAAGTGGGAGCACAGAGCTGGAGAGCAGGTACGTCCGGACCAGAGTGCGATTTCTCTGCATTGCCCACTGATGCTTTAACTCCACAGTGTTCACGCTCAGCCCAGAAGGTCTCGTGGTTGCACTCATGTCTGCACCAGACGGACTGCAGCCGCCCCTCAGGGGTGCATGTGTCCGCATACAGTGATCAATCATTCATGCACATTAAAAATACATCAGGCAAGCCCATTGGTCGCACACCACCAAATTCTCCCTCCCGGTCTCCCTTTCCCTCGTTCCGTTGTCATCTTACATCTCACAAAAAGACTTGAGCGTTTCAGACAACCTGGCACATGGAGATATCTGATGTCAGGGTTGCCTTTGAATCATCTTCAATTCAATAAATCCCAACGTTGGCAAAGAAATTGAGATCTGTATCTCAGATGAACAATTTAAAAAAAATGCATGTTGTAGTATATGATTTAAAATTACCTGAAAAGGAACACGTCCCAACCGGAATACTCATAAATCCAAGTAGTCTTATATTCATGCATCACATGAAACTTTCTGCCAACTGCTATGTCAGTAAATATTTATGGTGATTAAGCAATCATCTTGAGTGACTGTTAAAATGATCAGACTAAAAGGATGTGAATTTAATATTTGACCATCATAACACTAACAATCCTAAGTGTTTGCTAAAAACGGTCCAAAAACCCTAACCCATATTTACCTCACCAAACTTCTCAGACTGCAGGTTTATTTTCCTTTTTGAACTATTTCCAGAAGTAGCTGTCAGCCAATAGGACACAACAGTGATAAAACAAGAGAAACATAGCACCTTGACCTTAATTGATACTGGACAGCAGCCTGGGTGCTACTGGGTTACAGAGGTCTGTCTGTGTTTATAGACCTGCAGAACTCTTAAACATGTCATTTTCCTCGCTCTTTTTTAAAGAAATCTTGCCAGTAAGTTCAATAAAAAGACATTAAATTGATATGCCAAACCAAAATACTAATATTCTAGAAACAACTCCAAATCAAAGTTAGCTACATGATCAAGGTTCTGCATTTTCAGGTAAAACTTGCAATGGTTTCATCTTAAATTTTTCACAAAAAAAACAACAACAGAAAATCTTGACAGTTTATTAAAAGAAAAAAATATGGATACAGTCATGATGCATCCAGTGCTACAGTAAAGATTTCCCAGCTGCCACGTCTCATCTGTACGTCTCACTCCCACACGACTATACAGGACAAAGAAAGATAAGGTAAAAATTAGTCATCTGATTCCATAACAGCATTTTCTCATCTTGAATTACAAACAGTAAATTTAAAGGGGACCTATTATGCCCCCTTTCACAGAATGTAATATAAGTCTCTGGTGTCCCCAAAATGTCTTCCTAAAAAGTTTCAGCTCAAAATACCCCACAGATCATTTATTATAGCTTGTCAAATTTGCCCCAATTTGGGCGTGAGAAAAACACAGTTTTTGTGTGTGTCCCTTTAAATGCAGATGAGTTGCAGCCCGATTTACAGAAGAGGGCGGGGCTTTAACAGCTCACGCTTTGGTTGCTCAACAACAAAGCTGGAGAATCTCACGCAGCCAAAATGACAACTGTCAGTAACTTACATTGTTCAGCCTTACATTGTTTAAACTGGAGTCAGACACTGATGAAGAAGTTATGCATCTGGACGTTTCTGAATGGTTAGTGGATAAATTTATGTAGTTTCTGTGTTGATTCAACTCATCGACTAGCATGTGCTAGGGGTTGCACCGACTAATCGACGTTCAACCCTTAGCATGTGCCGCCATGTTAATCTTGTGCAAATCCAGCATTGAACTGACCTTTGTTTATGAACTAGTCCGGTGTAATATATCTAAAAAGATATTTTTCTATTATAACATCACAAACCTGCATATTATCGTCAGCTGTACAGGAACATCTACTGCCGAACAAGTCATTAGTTCGGAGAACAGGTTCCTCGGTTGATCTAAAAGACAAGAACCTTTTACTCCATCATGCAAACACATGCAGGATCATCATTTGCTTGTCACTGTCTTTGGTGAATGCTTACCCATTTCTGAAACTGTATGATGCTTCTCAACCTGCTTCAATCACCTGAGGTCCCTGTAGTAAGAGAAAGACAGTGAGGATGCAGAACTAAACCAATACACAAAAGTCCTACCCTAAATGCTGTACATGTGACTGAATCAAAGCAGGCTATTATCATTAACAACATCTAACACTACATATATGAAATGGAAGACAAAAAGGAATTATAGCTACTTTAGTTATTTCCAAAGCCAAATCCCCCCGAATCATGAAAAAAAAAAAGAAAAAGAAAAAGAAAAAAAGCACATAACTTGTAAGTAAGTGGTTAGGAATATTAAACAGCTAAATAATTTGTTTTTAAATACTTCTGAAGAGTAAATATTACTTCATCTCATGCAAAAACAGCTGCTGTACAGCGTAAATGATACTTGGACTCATTTCCACACAGACGACACCACCTCAAACACAAATCGCAGATTTCTAAAAGATAAGGATGTTGGGTTAAAGATCTGCCTCTCTGAGGCAGCTGCTAGGTCAAAAGGGTAGTTCTGGCATCACACTCCATAGAGCTGAAAACTCATGGTCCATACTAGGGTTATCAAAATGACAGATTGGGACCAAGGTGAATGGATCACAGTGTAGATAAACAGACAACTACACATACATCCAGACAGTCAAAATGCTGATCCAGCATTATACATATGCTATAAAGATCTGCTCCGTTCATCCACAGGAGCAGGAATACACACGCACACTCACCAGAGTGAATTTAGGGCACCATCAATACAGTAACATGGCTGCGATACACTGCTGGAGAATGAGTCACTGGCATGAGTGCAATACTTTTGTGAAGAATAAAAGAACACAATAGATTAGGGAAAACACCAAAGAAATGTACTTTAAAGCACTTTGATTACCCAGAGTATGTCCCACCCCAGTCCACATTGGAAAGTTCATAAAGAGTGGAGGCAGTATTTCTGTGATATATAAATATACCCAATAGTTATGCATATGTATATACACCAAATAGTTATGAAGTAAATAGACTGGATCGACTGCCAGGTTTGAGAAGAGAGAGAGAGAGAGAAGGAAGAACTACTTAAACTGCACAAATGCATTTTGCAATGAGACAAAAAAAACCTAAAGGATATTCAATATAGTGATTTGTTGCACACTACAACAGATCATATTGAAAGGTTTAAGCACTCAAGAGATTGGAGAGAATAGGAGAGGGAAAAGTCTGCTGTGGTGTGTAGTGGAATATAATATGCTTGGCATCAGAAAATACAACTGAATTAATAGAAATTGTCTACTGAGATAATCCAATCATCACCCAAAATCAGAGTCATTATCAGGGAAACTACTAATTACAAACTAATAAATACAATTGTAAAACTGACAGTGACAGGAAAGACTTTTATATTGTTAAAAAATAAATTCTATATATAAAAAAATTATGAACTATTCAAAGATTCCTGAAAAGTATCACGGTTTCCACAAAAATATTAACATTAAATATTTCTTGAGCATCAAATCAGCATATTAGAATGATTTCTGAGGGATCATGTGACACTCAAGACCGTGATGCCGAAAATTCAGCTTTGTTATATAAATTACATTTATAAATGTATTAAAATATAAGAATAAGTTTAAATTGTAATAATCTCACAATATTACTGTTTTCACTGCATTTTGATCAAATAAATGCAGCCTTGGTGAGAACTAAAAAAAATATTACAAAAAACAAAAACCTGACCGACTCCAAACTTCTGAATACTGTATGTGTGTATAGAAGCAATGAACAAGCAATTGCGGCAGATTTTGCAGCTTCACTTCAGCTGCCAAATGACAATGCAATTGTGATTTTTCCAAGCACTCTATAATACTGAGATCTGTGCAAATCTATGTCATAATCATAAAAATTAAAAAAAGTAGGGAAAAGTGTAAAATCTGGTATACAAAAAAAAAGGCAATTACTCTGAAATGGAGTCCGTTTCAAAAGCAAAATCACGTTTAGAAAGTCCCCACACAAAACAGTGAAATTTGTTGTGTCTTAACTAAAATAAGAGCTTTATCTGAACATTTCCATTCAGATTGAAGTTCAAAGCACCTTAGCGTTCATCATAAACAAACGGTATTTTGTTTCGTCCCTGCCTAAGCAGAAAGAAAATACTGCTTCTCACAGTACCTTGAGTCAATAGAATGCCACCACCCCCTCGATCGTGAGGTTCTTGATATTTCATTAGTGTGCAGTGTTAAAATGCATGATGCCTGCTGAAGCAGTGATGCTGCTGCTGTCCCCGAAGACAGCTACTGTGAGGAAGACATTACAGAGCAGCTGAAATACACACAGAGGGAGCCAAAGTACCAACACATTTCAAATATTGCTTACAAAAACAAATTTCTGCACTGTGAATCCATTTTCAGGAGTGTGATGCCAGAACCCTGGTAGTATTTCAACACAGCTGATGAAAAGTAGTACTTTATTTTCATGGAACAAAGACAAGATCACTTACCTTTTCCGGTGATATGCAAGCACACCTCTTGATGCAAATAAGTCCAGGCTCAACTGTCCACTGATCTGTAGAACTAATCCTCAATGTTACCAACTGCTGGAGTCTGTGGGTAAGCTGGACACTGGCCCCTAATGCTCAGCTATAGCACCACCATTCACTCAATACACAGTACAGAGACAAGCTCTTGCCATGTTGCTAAAATCTTAAGAGCCTGAAAAAGGCAAGTTTCCACTGTATTCTGCCGAGGGGATAAACAGTCTTAACCATAGAGTCTAAGTCACACTATAAATAGTATATGGATATTCGTGGTCCCAGTGTACAGTGCTAACTACATGCAGGGGATGTCAAAAAAACTGGCAAAAGTTGGTTGTGTGAATTCCTACTAGCTTATCAAAATGTCAGAAAATGAATTATGTTTAAAAGTAAGGAATTTATTCACTTTAAGAATGTCTCTTAAATTATACACTACATAAAAATTAATTCCAATGGCTCCAAGCTGGATACAAGTCAAAAGTTTACCAAAAAATTAAAAGTGTATCGTTTACAATCTCTTGTGTCACTCCAAACCAATGTGGCCTTCTTCTGACAAAGGCCCTATTTACACCTGGTATTAAGATGCATGTTGTGCGAACGGAACACAAGTAGACGAGAGAGACACACATTCCTGTTTATACCTGATGTTTTATAGGAGGCCTTTACACAACAGTTTTAAACTAAAATGGAAAACGTGCATTTGGCCATTCATTTACATGACAATGGCATTTGGGGCCTAAAAATAATGCAAACATTTGAAAGCAGGTATCAAAGTGCCGGTTTTGGAAAACTATACTATTATCGTCTCTGTGCAAACTCCAAAATCTTTAGATCTGAAAAGGAAATGGAGAAAAAAACAAACAAACATTGGAGAGCATCAGCTTTCGTTTCTGCTCTCATAGCCGCAAGAAGCCCCTGAACCTGGTGAGCGCATGTTAGGAATTACTGTGCATAGTAACTTTGTCTTTAAGCCAAACTTGGGTCTTCAGCCGACAGTTTAAATCCCGTCTGGCTAGCGCGTTTCCCATAATGTTTACACATTAGGTCAGTAGGCGGACAGTGGGCGATCTCTTGTGGCTGTTCGAACGCATTCGACAACCCATGAGCGTTTACACTACGAAAGCAATCCTGTCAAATGCATTTTCAACTACCTCAGAAGGAGGTTGAATGTGGACAAGCTCAAACCAGTTTAGACCCCGTTTAAGGCCCCGGTATACTTCAAACGAAATCGAAGAACGAACCGATGTGATGTAAATTCGAACAAAATCAGGCCAAAACGAAGTTTGTTTTGTGTTCTTTTTGGAAGTTTGAAACAGCTTGCCAAAGCGAACTATCAGGAAAAGTTTGCTCCAGCTGCAAAACTCCTTTGTACTGCCATTGGTCCGTGACGATAACGTAATAGGAGGTGCGTGCCGAGGCTCCGCCTTCTCTTGCGTGGGACGCTTCTTTGATTCATTTCGTGTGTTTGAGTTTGAGGTAAGAGCTCCATGGGTGAACACATTGGATAGCCGCTTTATAGTACAAAATGAGTTGTGCTTGTAAAAAAAAAAAAAAAAAAAGGCACTAACACTGTTTTTCATGATGATACTGTAAAGCTGCTTGATTTTAAGACGTGACATGACTGGAGTGATAATTTGCAGAGCTCGCGCTAACATAACCATGTTGTTATGATCAGACGCTTTTATGTTTTTATAATAAATGCTTGATGTTCTCATTTTTGTTGTGTTTATTTTGTTACCGAGAAGAAAATGCACGGCACATATTTACATATTCATATAACCGTCGCTCTCAGCAGTGTGGGTGGCATCAGATGTTTGTTTACAGTATATCGCTGGTCATGCATTTCGAACTTCGTTTTACCCCTAAAAGAAGAACGAAAAAGAACTTTGAAGTATACCGGGGCCTTTACACCTGTATATAAACATCTTAATACCAAGTGAAAACAGGGCTTAAAGTTGCGGTCACATTTATCATTGATCTGACAAATTTCACACATTTGTCTTAGTCAACCACTTTTTCAGTCATCTTAAATCATATTGAGGCAACTCTGAGAGGACTATGGAATCTTGACTGGTTATTCCACTTATTCAATTTTTCTGTATTTTACAACTTCTAAAGTATGTATTGTAAGTATATATATATATATTGAAATATACTGTACATTTCACACAGACTTATACAGTGCTTTTTGATGAGCCTGAAAAATGCTGTCCACTATGTGTTACTCGGAAGAAATACAGGTTTGGAATAACACAAGGGTGAGTCATTTCCATTGAGTGACCCAGCGCTTAAAATATGGTCTGAAGTTGACTAGTGATTTTTTCCCCCCTAATCCCTCTCCTCCCCAGTGTGAATCTGGACTAAAAATGTTTAAAAAAAATAAGTAAAAATATCCACCTTATTCTTCAAAACGGAAGTAAAATTTTCTGTGAATGTGCTGAGATTGGAAACAACTGGAATAACAAATGTAAATAATGAAATTATTTGCACTAAAAACAGCTTTAACACAATTACAAAAAATTAAAATAGTCTGATAAGTAACAGTTTCTAATATCAAGCAGCGTAACAGCCAGTTTTTGTACAGCTAAAATAGCAAAGTGGGTGAGACTGGAAGCCTCAACACATTCAAGTTATATGGCAATGCCCGCTCTTACTTTATAAATAAGGTGGATGGTAGTAAACTGTACAGCTAAATTGAAACAGACACAATTAAAATGGTTTGCTTGCAGGACTTGGCAGACTGTAAAATAATCATGCGATTTGCACTTACCAAGCCTGGAGGTGGTGTAGTGTTCTTGAAAACTGAGAAGCCAGTTAATTTTTATCTTTCTCTTCCCGCAAATATCCAAGAAACTAGCTACAAGAGCTTCAAGTGGGAATGAGAAAACTCTTCCCATACATTCAATGCTTTTCTCCAAGAAGGCTAAAAAGATTGAGAAGGTGCAAATGCAGGAGAATACTCAGATGAATTAATTTCCTGATGCTTCTAAACAAGCCTCCTGTCTGTCTAAACACTGAATACTTAAAGGGGTCATGACTGAGAAATCAAATTCTCCTTGATTTTTTTGACATGTAGGTCGTTGTACTATAAAAACTTTGTGTAAGTTTCAAAACTTCCTTGTTAGTCCCAAAACAGCTTTTATTGAAACCAAGCTCAGAAAACGATTGGTTTCAAATTTTGTCAAATTATGATGAAAGACCGTCTCTGCAGAACCAGATCAATGCCTACTTCTACATCGTCACGCCTTTGGCCCCACCCACTGGCATGTTAGTGAGACGAGGACAGAAGAGAGATACAGGACCATTGGACTAAAAATAACTATCATCCAAAGCATCCTAATGCTAGGAAAATGGTTATTAACTATGTGAATGTCTCAGTAGAGCTTTATTTGTTTGTTCGTTACATTTCACAGTGGATTCTTTGGTAAATTAGTCATAATTTCGGCGCAGGCTTTGCAAACACCCTTTTACTGTAAGATACGGACCAGACAGTATAAACTGATTAAATTACATAAAGCGATCAAATAACCCCTTTTATAATTGCTGGAGCTTATCAGTGACTGAATTCTGGACTCTCTGCAAAACTCTTCTTATTTACATTGTGTTTGCACTGTTACGATGAAAGCATTTGAAATCGAATCGAAATCGAGCTGCAATGACAAGATCATGCATTCAACACATAAAACAGTCATTGGTTACAATGCTCATAACTGCAAGCTTTCGTGTCACAGGTGTAGATCTAAATATATTGCTATAAGCAACACTTTTCATGATTGTTTAATCTCAAAAACTGCAATAAAAGAATGCAGTAAAAGTTTTAGCGAGCTCCATATGTAAAACTTAACTTATTTCATAAGCAAAGACATCAACCAATCATAGCAGTGGGCGTTTATATAGAAATCAGCAGACATGGCCCATCCAAGATATATGCTAAAATCAGAGTAGAAAATGTCCGTTTATTAAATTGACAGTTTTTGATGTTAAAAAAAAAAAAAAAAAAATCAGTTCTTGACCCCTTTAAGTTCATTAGAAAACTGAGTGGTTGGTTTAAAGTAGTCTTTCCAAAATAATAGATTGTGTTTGACAATGCATAGCAATTTGAAAACAGTTCATCTTCCTCAACGCTAGCAAATTTAAGTATAATGTAAATGTGGATTTACGAGTCACAGGACAAAACAAAATCCCCAAGTTGCCAACATCAAGGACAATCCTCAGCAGTTCTTATATGGTTTATCACTTGTTTCTTGAAGAAATCAGCTTCTGCAATTTGATGGTTTGATTAGATTCATAAATTCAGGGGAAAAAAAAAAAGTTAATTCCACACTTTTTTAATTACTCAAAGATCTCTTACTGAACCAACATTACCTTAATAATAAAAAATAAATAAAAAGGAAACAGTTATGGCAAAAATATCTCGACCCTCAACAATGCAGTCTAGGAAATGTAGTCTAAACTGAACAAAGCTGCTCAAAAAGGAACCACATAAAGAGAACAACTTCAATAAATCAAAAATAAATTGGCTATTCTACAATTATAGACCACAGTAATTAAATTCTAGAATTAAGAGCTATGGCCGGATTAACAAAGCTTCTTTAATTAAAACATTTTTAGTAACACTTTACAATAAGGTTTCATTAGTTAACATGAACTAAGAATTAATACTTCTACAGCATTTATTAATCTTAGTTCATGTTTATTTTAAACATTAATACATTAATATCAAATGTTGTATTTGTTAACAGCTAATGCACTGTGAACTAACATGAACAAACAATGACCTAGATTTTTATTAACTAACATTAACAAAGATTAATAAATACTGTAACAAATGTATTGCTCATAATTAGTTCGTGTTAGTTAATACATTAATGGTAAAAGGAGACCTTATTGTAAAGTGATGCCACATTTCCTTAAGCATTCTTACAAACTACTGAGAATTTATCTTAAGCGTAATTCTTGAAAAATTCTCAAGTTCTTAAATATTTAATAAAACAGGCTCTGATGTTATCCAATTTTATGGGACTCAATAACTCAATGTGCTAGCTAGTTAACTCAACACGAAACACCTCAAAGGCTGTCTTTTTGCACTGCCTGTAGATTACAATCAATCTGCAGCGTGACATTTTTTTAATGTGCTGTATATTTTTAAAGAGCCTGTCTCAAGATGAAGTGCTCTGTTGTTGCACTCATTTGTGCTGTTTTTCTTATCCTCTAGAATGAATATAGTTCAAATTTTATTCTTTCCCTGCCAAAATGTTTACTAGTCCCACCACAAAATAAATGGTTTTTGTTTTTTGATCCACGTAACCTTATATTCTAATAAATTAGGTTGTTACAACCACATTTTAGAGACCAGTGACATTTCACAATTCTCAATTCCAATTTCAATACCAGAGTAAAAACCAACTAACTACTAATGACTTGAGGCAAATATTCATGAAAATGTTCCATGAAAGTCATGAGAAAGAATAAGTTACCTGAGTAAATAAGAATTGTTTGCTCACTGTATGTATTTGTGTTTTACAATGGGGTATTTTTCACAATGGCTTTCAAACAGCACAAGCTTGATATCAAATTTTTACAAAAATTTATAGTCTAGTAAAATAAATTTCAAGCAGTAGCACAAATACATACAATAGAATAAAGATACAATTTTTTTTTTTAGGTCTAACAGTAGTATTCAGGTGCAGAAATACTACAGAAATTGAATAAAGTCAGTCAATTGTAAAAACTGGATAGTCTTCACTGTAAATTAAAAACCGTAAATTCACCATAAATTTAAAAACATAAATCCTTAAAGTTACAAAAGTTATTCAGTCAAGAGCAGTTAATTCTGTAATTAACTAATAAATACAAGCATGGATCTTGACTAAATTTTTTGCGATTGTGGTTTTTCCTGTTTTAATGGAAAAATATCAATGTCATTTGGAATTACTGGCATTACTATTAGGAATTTTAGTGTTTAATTATTGAGAGAATGTTTTCACTTTTGTAGTGTTAATTTATATGATAAACAGCCTATAATAAATCAGGAAACCAGCTTTAAAAAGTAAAACAAACCATGTGTATGAATGGACATTCTGAAAGTGCAAAAATTCTGATAAAATGTCAAAAATCTCAAAATGACAACAATTGTAGTGATTATAATAGAGCAAAATAATTTAACCAGTATGCAGCATGACGTAATTGTGAGTTTTCATTGAGTAAAACGCCCAGATATTTATTTGACTAAAGGTCGACTAAATATGATAAACTAAGAAGTACATTCGACACAGAACTAAGACTTAAAAAGTAGAAATCGGTACTGTGGTAAATAAGAAAAATGCTGTAGGACAGACACCTTTTTACTTGTACGTCAAATTCTATTTAACAGAATGTGCTTGATAGACTTGGTAAGGCACGTCAAGTTTATTGGATAGCACATTTCACACACTGATAATTTAGTTTTGCTTTTTCTGGCAGCGCAACATCAAATATAGCATGATTGTCTTGCACCTGTGAAAGATAAAAAAAAAAATTTGCTCTTCAGTCCTTTTACATGTGTCAGTTGCTTTGGAACATCGGGAGAAGACCAAGATATTAAACGAGAGATTGTCTTTGTCCTGCATGTGTCTTACATCCCTCTCAAAGTGCAGAGTGGTATACATGATGCATTTATCTTAACTTCACATTACAAGCATAATTTCTGCATTGTGTATTATCTGTACAAATAATAGACTATAATGGATGCTTGCCAAGCAAGGCATTTTGACAACTGTATTTGATGGGAAAAAAAACTGAATTTGGCAGTCTGAGAGGAAGCTTTATGTGTGCGCTTTGATTGTGTACCCGATTGGGACAATTACAATTCAGTCAAGTTCCCAGGCAGTTCTTATAGTCAAGCCGTGAAACGCATCCTGTATCTGTGTGCCTGCTGCCTTACCTTTTTGGGATTTAAGACAAGTGTAAGTTATCCTAACTTTGAGATCATTTTCAGGAATTCAAGGTCCTCTTTAGTTTGTCTTTACAACAATCTTAAAATAAAAGTAATACAAAATTTTCTAAACTTTACATTTTAAAGTTAGAAAACAAAATAGCAACTATGAAAACTATATTCTGAATGTTCATGAATCCTGCCCTAGAACTTTAAAATTAATACTAATACTCTAAATTTGGGACAAAAATGTAAGAAGCCAAACTAATAATTGTAAAGAAGCAAAACAAACTTGGTTGTTCCAAATCGGACAAACAGGCCAACAAGGATTTGGTCAATGAAAAATAAGTGGTTACATACCATAATGTCATATTTTGTAGTGGATTAGGGCACACTTTCTGCCCAAAAACAGATGACCTAAAGCAAAAGGGGTGACAAACTGACATGAAGTGACCAACCATGGTCTGTTTTAAGAGATAAAACTCTAAGAAAAAGATGTAACATACTGGTGTGGTCAATGATGACTTGTCTACTTGCTACCAAGTGTCTTGAACAAAGCTCTTCAAGTTTTAATGCCTCGACCTTTCACAATCTTTGGCAAATCCAGCGACTAGTTCTTCCTCTGAAGTGCTCATTGAAGAAGACTGGGAAATTGTAAGTATTTCCAGGTAGACTGATAAAAAAACCTAAGCACTCTGAAAATTAAAAGCCAGCCAATCAGACTAGAGCCTGGTATTCTGAGAAAATTCAAGCCATTTTGTGAGCATTATGCATTAGATGCATGGTGAGCAGTCCATGGGCATGCCGTATGAGGCTGAGATTAAGTGGATAAATGGCTAAAATCCAAAACAGTTCCAAACTCGAAGATACTTCGGAAGTCACGAACAAACCTGTTAAGGAAGAAAATGTATAGAAAACCAACACAATAGACAATACATTTTACCAAACAATGTATCTGGGAAAATCTGTATGTGAAATTACCTTTTTCCTGCTGCATTCTTGATGTTAAAATAACCATAATTACGTAAGCCATGTGATTTAAATAAAATGTTACATTAAATGTACACTAGCAATAAAACATCAATTCCTATTACACATGGCTTTCAAACTAGGAAATATTTGTTTTAATAATTACAGTACAATTCTACATGTTTTAAATGTAGAAAGAAATTAAGAATGTAGAAGAAATTGTGTATCTTTGCTCCAAAAGGCAATAGCAAAATAAAGTGACTTGTAAATGACCAATGGCATGGTTCAGGAATAATTTTCTCTTCACAGAAAAATGAAGCCCAAAACGTAGGTCTCACATCATGTAAAGCACAATTAAATTAATTTAGCAATTATATTAATTATTAGAAAAAAATTAATCAGTGACACTATAGAATTTTGATATGAAAAATGGTGTTATAATTATTCTAACAGAGCAATATGAGTACAGTGGAGAACTTATTGTTAATTGCCCTATAGGTTTCACAAATCTTACAATATCAAAAGTCAAGCTTTAATATGAAAAATGCAATGTGTTATGATTATTCTACCAGAGCAGGTATGAGTACAGTAGAGAACTGTTAGTTAACTGACCTAGGTTTCACAAAGATAAGAAAGGTGTCTACTATTTCTAGAAACAGTATTGCCCACAACAAGTCAGAAGCCTTGCTTCTTGCTCATTTTGATATATAGTTTGCATTATTCTTAGAATTGTTCTTGTATTTTGCTAATTTTGCTAATTTACTATTTTGCTAATTTAAACCATTTAAACTATGTGCTTTCAAGCATAGATGAGAGTAGCAATGTTTTTGAAGATGATTTTTTATTTGATATCCATTATAACTAGAGAAGGATATTCTTTTAAATGGTAGAAATTAAATCACTACATGCTACTTTGTGAACAAGTATCTGTGTTCCTGTAACCTCTGCACAGGTAGTTGAATTTCACTAGTTCTACTTGTATAAGAAGATTTTTTTAGTATTAAAAAAAAGTTCTCATATCCTGCCTAATGTTGTCCTCCCAACAATGCGCAAATTGAAAGCTATGAAAACAAATACAGTGACTGTATGCATGTAGGCTAGGCTGTAAATTGTGCAAAAAAGTTAATATAAACAAACATTCTAACAACATTAAACTTCATAAAGTTAGAAATCAAATTAAAAATGAAAACAAAAACAAAAGCATAGACATGTTAATTGTTAAGTGGTTGGAGGAACATTCACTCATCTTAACACAGTAATTATATTACATTTGATTTACCCATTACAATAGTCCCTTTACAGTTACTAATTAACATTAAAGTACCTATACCATATGTAAAATCTCAAACAGTCTAAAATAATTTTTGTAAAATGTATCTCTCTTAGAATTACTGCAAGCCATCTGTTTAACATGCATGCACACAGCGGTGCTCATTCAGAGAGGTTTAGCGAAGGCTCTTGCTGTCAGAATAAGAATGCAAAACACAAATACTTGTGTAACTTTCTAACATTTACAGATGAGAATATACTGTGAAACGCAAGTTTAGTAAGGAAAACATCTTGAACGTCAGGAGTAGGTTAATTATTCTATGCTTACGAGCTAGTTTGAAGCATTTAAAGCAAGTGTTATGTTTAGGACAATTTAGATCTTGCACTTTTCCACAGCAGCTCACTCTGAAAATAAATGGTATTGCTTACCCTACATTGTGAATATATTGATATAGCTTACAAAGTCTATGCACCCGCCAGTCTTAATAAGATCATGTCAAATCATAAAATGGTTTGAGTAATTCACCTATAATGGCAGCAGTATACTTTCCAAATGGATACATGTAAATCATTTAAACAAAATAGGTTTATAATGTTTGTTAAAACTAATTAGTTTGTTTCTCTAATCCATTTTGGTTTCATAAAACTTAGGCATTGCTTGTGAACAAAAACTATAGATATAGAAAGACTGTTCACTCCTATTAGTTATGAATGGGAGAAACTAATGCGCAATATGGCAGAATAGGTTCTGCCTTTTAAGTAAAAGGGCCAATCTTTTTACATCACTGCAGCTGCTATTAGAAAACCTGATTAATGCCATTCCCACAGAAACCTGACACTCACACTTAAGACTGGACATGGGCTCGTCTAGCCCAAAAAATACACTTTTTTTATTGATGCTATTTGAGCATAAGTGTTGTTGCCGATTTGAAATGTTATTTAATTGTGAGTTCGCCAAGCAGTTTGAGATTTCAGGATTCCCCCATTAAAATACGTAAGACTTGGTCTTGGATGCCCAAAATAGCTGCCCAGAGGCATTGCAAATATGGCCTCCAAGTAAACAGACTTTCTTTGAAAGAAATTTGATGAGAATCAACTGTCAACACATGGCAGGAATTAATGGTTTGTTTTAAAGTCTTTGATTTTATAAAAAAAAAAAAAAAAAAAAAAAAAATGTTTTCCCAATCTTGTGCAAAAGAAGTTTGTTTATACGCCATGTCAGCGTCTGTGGCTACATTCATGATAAAACTATCAGGTGTTTACAATTTACTTTTCCTTAAAAACAAACTATTTGGTTTAACTTTGTTAAAAACTTATTCAAGAGTTACCTGAATAAAACAGGTTTCTCATAGGGTTAAAACCAGCACAAGCTAATACAATATGCTTCAACGATAAAAGAATTTTGACAGAACATTTTGGTGGATAAGAAATTGATGCAAAACAAATATTAATCAGGAGGATTCTGTTCAAGTTCCAATTTTCCAAGGATTCCGTCAAGAGCCAAAATGTGTCCATGACTTTTCCCCCAGTGTGATTCCTCTCTTTCATCAGAATTAACCATGTCCAACAACAAAATGGTAAAAAGTTGATTTCCCAAAACCTGCAATCACTATGGCACATTCAAAACCCACAGCTTAACCAATGGTGTGAGTTTGAGGTGGGATTAATGGTTTATCCAGCCATTGGAAGATGAAGGTAAGAGTGCACTGGAAACATGTTTGAAGTCATTTTTTTTTTTTTTCAAATTATAGGTGTCAGAAAAAAAAAAAAAAAAAAAATCTCAAACTACTGCTTTGACAGTATTAACTGGAGAGAAAGTGAAAAACAAAAACAATTGTGTTAAATAGTTCAGCAGAATTATAAATTTTCTGCCATTGTGATCCACAGTTAACCTGTCTTTTGCGGCAAGCAAAAAAATTACTATAATTTAAAATTACTATAATTTATGATTGAAATCAACAATGTGTGTTCTGGGTGGAACCAATCTGGGTTCTACTTTGTAAACAAATGAAACCAAGTCAGATTGTTTAAGCTATACTTCCAAATGGGGAAAAAAAAAATTTAAATTGATATCACCAGCAATCCATATTTAACTTAATTGTCAGGTTGTCAATGATAAACCTAAACTTAACTATAATATAAAGGTATCTAGGGCTGCCCCCTAATAGTAGACTACAATGTTACTCGATAAGAGGAGGCTTAGTTGACAAATTTTATTACTTTAGTGGTAATAAAATTACAACAAAAAAACAACAACAACAACAAAAAAAACTCCACAGGATGTGGCAAAGTCAAGTTCGCCCATCATCCATCAACCTCAATTAAGGCCTATCATTTGAAACATGCAAGTAATAGCAACTTTACATGGCTGCTCACTCCAACATTAACCTAGATAAATGTGTGCTATTATTAGGTGCAGATCTAAGCGTTTGTGTGGAGCGTGGAAGCTAAAGTATTAGCGCATTTACTGCATGCCGGTCACTTGCACTTAAGGATAATAATAGTGTGTGTGTCTTAGATCTGTATGACCAAAAATGACAGTATTTTGAGTAATATATCATTTGAAACTGTAAAAGGTCTACTTGTATTTGTGTAATCTCAAAATAAAGCGTTGCGCTTTTGTAAAATAAAGAAAAACAAACAGGATGCGCTTTCTGCAGCTTATGTCTCTGTGAACTGGAGCACATCACAAAAATGAACCGATACTCTACACCTATACAAAAGTAGTGCATAGACTACTTGCCTCAGACATGAGAAATATCTATATAAAAAAAAAAAAACGTATGTAATCCGTATTAAAGTTGCATTTCACTCTATAGGCACCTTCACTATACTGCGGAGATGGCGAGGCAGCATCGTCAACTTCACCTTCGCAGCCAACACCGACTCAAAACACTAGGTTTTTTAATAATGTCTCATTGCTCTTTTTTCCGGACACAATCATAAATACTTACGCCAGTGCTTCACGGCAAGCTTTAAGCTTGCGTTTGAGTGCAGGCTATACATTACGCCATATAAAGGCTGATTATGTTTTAGTACCCCCACCAGTATATAATCAAGTAATACATTTAGAATAAACATGCTATTGGCTGACTAATGGCTTAAATGAACGACTACTAGTCGACTAGAAATATATTTAGTCGGGGGCAGCCCTAAAGGTATCTATAACTCCAAGCGACAACCTTTAAGATGAAGAAAATGTACTAGATGCCTACATGTGTCAGATGTGTCAGGTGTTAGATGCCCGACACATCAGAAAATTAAACATTGTGCCAACAACACCTGAATGGGGTTTGGGAGAACCAACTGCACTCTTTATTGAAAATGTACATGTAGTATTTTAAATGTTAATGGCACAGAACACAGCCATAGAAAGATCAGAACAAATTTACAATATTCACCAGCATAACACAAGTAACATGACAAGATAAAGACTAATAAGAAAGGGGATTACATGTTGGCAGCACTAAGCCAGTGCTGACTTCAATGGTTTTATTAAACCTATTAAGAATACAAAATAAAAATAGGACAAAAAAAAATCTTGCCACAAATGGGATGAGTTTTCAGGCTAAAATTGCAAGAAAATTCTTTAAACTTAAATACATCAATTATGACTCCAGAACCGAGCCTCTGGAATTCCACATACAAACTTTGCTTTTAAAGTGCCAGATCAGAAGCGTGGCTTCTTGGCAGATCCATCATATTCCTCACGGACCCTGCCAAATCCTGGGTTTCCAGCACCCATGCCCCTTGGACCACCTGGCCCACCTTGCGGGAAACGCTCATTGCGCTACATGGACCATTTTCAGTTATGTATCAGTTGGGGATTTAGTTTTGTAGAAATTATGGAGTTTACATCCATGGGTATGGGAGAAAAGCAACAAAGGGTAACGAGTTCCATGAGTTCATTTTTTGAGCAAAGTATTATTTAAGTGGGATCCAAGGAAAACAATCGGCGTAACAGTTCCAACACGCAGATCCACAGGTGCCAGAGGTGACATAGGAAAAGGAAGAGAGGGTAATGTATTCATTAGTCAAATACCATTACATTGCATTCCAATAGCGCTGCTGAGATAAATACTGCAGGATACTTAAACTAGCTCCACTTGCATGGGAGATTTAGAAGCAAAATTGTGTCAAAGTTGAGCTTACTGTTGGATGCCCCAAATTTACGATTGTGGCAAAGAGGTTTGTACTTTATTACTAGACAAAACCCTCTTAGCCATATGGGCAATTTTAGACTCCTACATTACGAATACGAAATTAAAAAAAAATCAATCAATCGTTTTAATTATCTTTCTAAAATGTATTTCTGAACATATGGATTTAGTATTTATGAATGGTTTTACTTAATTATACAAATCGCTTTTGAAATACTGGTAACGATTGGGTTTTAAAATCATAAAAATTATTTTTTGCAAACTATTTAGCCATCACATAGTTCAATGTTAAACATTTGACTTCAATTTATTGTAATTATGATGTTCATCTGACATAGGCTAAGGCACTTGTCCGAACATGCAGTCGTGATGGTTAACTGAATTAAATAAAATGTCTGCAAATGTGACAAACTGCATCCTTTTACAGTAGAAACGCATGCAGCATTTTCCTATTTTCTTTTTTTCAAAGTTAAACTGTAAAGTTTAGCCCATCTAGACTGACAACAAATGTGATGCAGTGAATCAAATTTGTTACAAATTTTAGATGATCAATTCTTTAAAAACTGTAAAAGCATAGGGTTGTTAAAGTTAAAATTAAACATTGCTACAGCACATTGGCAATCTGAAAATAGAACTGCCACTTGTTGCAAATCCATTTTTTCCTGCAAAAACAGCTGACTTTTTAAAGTCAACATAAAAATGCACTTTAAGCCAAACAATATTCAAAAAAAAAAATAAATAAAAAAATTCTAAGGCAGGACTTGGAGGCAAAGTTAAATATGCCAGACTTGAAGGTGAGTGAAGGAGTATTCTCTTAAAATACAACCAGCACTCATAGGCCTAAATTTAAGAGGCCTTGGTGACATAAGCCAAAAGGCAATAGTTTGAGGTGGAGCAAGTAATAACATTTGATAAAATATTACAAAGAGTTTATCAGAATAACATACACAAAAACAGTAACTTGTATTGAAGAAAGTATATGGGGTCCATTTTGATTTCGTGTTGAATTTAAGGCTACATTCACACTTTGTCAGTTTAAATCCTATTGTGTATCCAATTGGAATCAAATCTAAAATGATTGACTTCCACATTGTTCCAACTGTTCAGATCTGATGTGTGTGTCCATGCTGCTTCCCCCCCCCCTCTGCAATACAGATGTCTTATTTACAGTATGAAATTGTGTAGCCGCCATGTGCTGGACTACTGCGTTATGATCAACAGCAGAAAACATGTCTCCGTTATATTGTAATTTCTCTCATCTGGCACTTTGCAACAACATAACCTTGTTTATGCAATGACTTTCAGCTTGTTTCCTATAACATTGACTGACATTTACCACATATGAATGTAGCTCGAAACAGATTAGTTAAAATTGCATTTCATGTTCAAGTAACTTCCTGTTGCATTTCATGTAATTTTTGGTCGTTCAGACTTGCTAAATCTGATCAGATTTCAATTGGATATGCACAAAAATCGGATTTGGACTGACAGTCTGAACGTAGCTTAAGAGGTAAAAATGTCAGATTCTTACCTACTAAAAGTTAATTCAGATATACAACTAAACATCTTAAAAGGTGCTCTAAGCGATCCTGGGTGGAGTAACTTCCTGTTGTCGTTCGAAGTGTTGTCAAACAAAACAGAGGCTAGCTAGACCCTCCCCCCTCCCCCTCCCCAATTCCTGACAGTCATGAATGCACATTTAAAATCATTCTTGTCAGTTATTGGCTGGAGCATGTTTATTATGTTTCGTGGTCCAGGCTGCACCAGGTAGTTTTTGTTGCCGTTTTTGGAGCTTGTGGTGACTACAGAGACCGCGTTTTTTTAGTGTGTTTAGGGGACAGGCAGTTTGCTGTATGTGACAAAAAATGTTTTGGCCTAAAAATGCGTGACATCGCTTAGAGCACCTTTAAGACAAAATACTTCCCTTCAGACACTTAAAAAGATCACAGTTTCAATAAAGAAAAGCATCTTTGCTCTGCTAATTGCAAATTCCAGGGGTGAGTTCCACTCATGTTCAAATGAAACCATTATTGAATTTTATATCTGACAAAAGGATGAGATCATGCTCATGAATAAGGTTTCTACTCATTAAATGCCTTTTTGAAGTGTGGAGATATTTCATTCCCATTTGCTGAAGCCTATCGGAAGGAAACCCCAATTCCCTCATTTCTAATAACACTGCCTGTTAACTGGGGCATCAAAAGGTTCAGCTATAAAAATACTGAAGTGAAAGTAGCACACAGGCAACAAGTTCAACAATCCAACCATTTATAAAAGCTGACCTTGCTGTTGAATTACTTTCCTGCAACCCACAGCTTCCCAGCAAAAGCTTGGGCCAGGTAAATATGTAATACAAAGGCCTGTGATAAAATGTATGGACTTAAAAGGTTTAAATAGCAAGTCTCAGTGTAGCTAGCTAAATAACGAATACAAACAGCTGTTGTATTGAGACAAATATTTAAACTCTTGAATTAAAATAGTAGAAATATCCAAAGCACACCAGAAAAAAAAAATATTTCTTGAAGATTACAGAATGTGTGCCATGGTTAAGTAAACTCTTAATCTCTTTACTTTACAGAAAATATGGGTCAAACCCAACTCCATTCTTGCTATCAAGTATCAACCAAATTTAAGTATGGATGCCAACCAACACACCTCCAACCAGCTCCTCAAAAGCTCAGCCACATTTTCAGTTACTGTAACTTCATTTCCTGATCAGTTTGTGATTAAGTTGCTCAAGTTTGTCTGCACTAAATGCCCAATTTCTCAAAATTACAAAAAAGAGCTCCAAGCATGGAAATAGCATTTCCATGCGATTACCATCGCAGCACTGACATGACTATGACATGGATATGCAACAGTAAAACAAACCAAAAAAAAAAAAAAAAAAAAAACTACAAAAGTATTTCACCACAAAATCAAGTACAGCGTTTTATAGGGTATTGTTTCACCAGGCCTTGTATTTGAAAAGATGGCACATTGCTTATACAAAGACTACACATCAAACAGAGCGCAAACATGCCTGTCTTTATGTGCACTTTAGACAGGACTTACAAGTTCATGTTGTAAGCAGGTGTATAAAATTCTTGGGCCTTAGTACAGACAGACTTGCAAAGCAACAAGAGAAGGAAAGTGAGGGGAGCTGAGCTTGAGTGCTGACAACAACCTCTGCCACTAGATGGAGGGATTACAATCAAACCACAACAGGGATCAAAACACTTCCCACTGACGGGTCTACAAATGATCCATCCACACCTAACTTATAAACCTTCAAACACCAAATGACCTCAGTTCCTATGAATCACAACAGGTCAACTCAAAGATTATCAAGCATTCAATGCACACAATGCACACACATACTCCCACCACATTCACTCCAACTTTCAACTCAAGAATACATTACCATTTCGTTGGACACCATGCCCCCTGATGCTTGTCCCCCCATTCCTTGGTGTCCTTCAAAATTCATTCCTGCCAATGGGAACTTCTGGCTAGGTGACCCAAACGGCATATCTGTTTATATTTTTAAAAAGGCACACATTAGTTTCATTAAGCCTGACATTACTACAACAACAACAACAAAAAAAAATTATATATATATATATATATATATATATATATATATATATATATATATATATATATATATATATATATATATATATATATATATACACACACACACCTTTTCTTGCTATTAATTCGTTGCCTCGCCATGGCCAAACCATTTGAGATATCCAAAATTCGTTTGCAATTAAACAACTTCAATGTATTAGCACCAAGGTAAAAAAGTTGTGTAAATTGTATAAACCCTGTTGGAGTAGTAGTATTAAATTCAAAGCCTGTTTTTAAAAAAAAATTAACATTCAAACCAAAATAGCTGACTTCCTGTTGGTTGGTGCTAATGAATGTAAATTAGAAAATTGTCCGGCTTGATGAGAACAATATGTGTACAGAGTTTGGTGATATATATATATATATATATATATAAAAATTAGGGGTGTCACGAGATCTCATGAGACTAAAGTGTGACGAGATTTCTCGTTGAGGCGAAAAGTAGTCTCGTGATGTTGCAATGACAGTGTTAGGATGATTAGGAAAGAATATGCCACCACTACGTTTACATTACGCCTCCACTGTCCTTTTGCTTTGTGTTTAAATAAAAAAAACATTTAATTAAGTTGGATAACGGTCGCCGCCGCTCCATATTTAAAGAGTACGCGTGATCACTGAAAGTGAAAGTAAACGCGTGCGCATTTTGAAAGCGGCTCCCTGATGAATGCAAATATCTCTCAATATGAAAGCTATTTTAGGCTGGGCAGTGTAGTTATAACCATCTCTTAGCTCTCTATCAAAGAAAAAGTTGGTCTTATTTGCACTTTGAATATTGAGAGAGTGCGATTATGGTTTCAACTTGCAAAGTGTTACCATAGAAACGAATAACAGTTTCTCTTAATCTTATTAAGCACAAACAGTAAGGTTTCATTTGTTAATATTAGTTAATACACTATGAACTATCATGAACTAACAATGAATGACTATTTTTATCAACTAACAAACAAAGATTAGTAAATACTGTAGCAAATATATTGCTCATTGTTAGTTGATGTTGGTTAATATGTTAATGTTAATAAATGAGACCTTATTGTAAAGTGTTACCATTTTTATTTATACTGTTTTATTTCTATGATCAGTTTGTGGAAAGGAGTTCAGTTAGGAGGTCAAAAGTTGTATAAGCTCATAAATCATGTACAGTAAGGTCTAAAGAGACTGAAATCATACAGAAGTGAAGTCAGTCATTTGAGCTTGTGGCAAAACCCTTTACAGTACTTGAGTATTGTTGTCTTTTACTGCATATGATAATTCATACTCAGAAAGTAGAACTGAATGACATTCATTATAAGATGATTAGTTAAAACATTTCAAATACACCTGCAGAATATTTTTTCTAGACATGTATTTCGCCATTGAGGATGTCTTAAAAATAGTGTGTAAAAATCTTGTCTCGTCTCGTGAACTCATCTAAACTAATCAAAACTAATCAAATAAGTTCATTCATGTTCATTTTAAGGTTTCAAATGTAGAATACGGCTGGGCGATAAAACGATAATAATATGTATCGTGATAGACACGTGATCGATATCACTAAAAAATGTGTTTGATAAAACGTTCTATATTTTTTATTCTTCGTCGGAAGAAAACACAGGTTGCGAAGCAAGTTTGGTTGCATTAACAAAGGTACTCGCTCTGTTAACCTAGCAATATTAGGAGTGACACACTAACAGCCAATCATGTAACAGTATCAATTTTGGTTGCGCCATATCGTTGTCTTGTGCTGGATTCCTCTTCAGTAACCGGCGACTGATAAGCAGAAAATGAGTGCCACAGCGAGTGAGGAAATTGTAAATAAAAGAGGTAAAGTGTTCATTGTGACTTTAGACTGGGGTGACCACCTGACTATTGATCGGTTGCAGGACAGTAAATGTGATTTTGCGGGACACGAGACATAAATTTACAATGCTATGTAAATATTACATTACATTGGGTTGGCAAACTTGGCATATGTGCCGATTAATATTTCTTCTGCCGGTGGGTGCCCACACTATAATGTTGCGCTTATGGCAACATTAAATCCTGTCACCCTACTTTAGACTTATGTTTACATTTTAATTATTTGAGTTTTTCATGGTTGTTGACATTTCTGTCTTAATAACTGAGGGGATTATGATCATAGGAAGGTTAAGTTTAAAATAAAAATGTTTAAATGTAATATATTTTTCTCTTGGTCCTTATTTGAAATGGGTCATAAAAAAAATAATTATCGATATGAAACACTGATATCATTAAACAGTTTTCAGCCATATCGCCCAGCCCTAATGTAGAATGCATCTTACCAGACAATCCAAGGCCTCCACTAGAATTCATTCTCATCTCCCTGTCTCTCTGTAAAAAAGAAAAAAAAAAGGTTTTATTTGAAATTATTCAATCAATATCATTTAAATGCTAAGAGCCTTCTAACTGCACTACTTACATTATCCATAAAGCCACCCATTCTGTAAGACTCCTCACGTTTGCGCCTCATCTGTTCTTCAATTTCCCTCTGCCGCATCATCTCCTCCTCTCTCCTGCGGCGTTCCTCTTCCTGTCTGTAGGTGAGAACAATCAGTCAATTAACTAGAATCACAGCAAGGGTTTTGAGCACAATACACAACATGAGACATACCTGAGTTGCATTTCTTTACGTTTCTGCATCTCCTGACTGTGCATTTCTTCCATACGACGAAGTTCCTCTTGACGTCTAAGAAGGTCTTTTGAAACAAAATGAACCCCAAAAACAATTATTCATCCCAAAATCTTTTCTTTTTTTTTTTTGTAAAATTAAATACACTGACTCAAAGATAATACTCACCCTGTCTGAGCATGTTCGCTTGATGCTCATGATAAGCATCTTCCATCTCTGCTTCTAGCTTCTCACGGGCCTCACGAATGTTTTTCTCCACTTGCTGCCTCTGTTGTTTCTCCATCTCATCAAGGGACTTCCATCGCTGGGAGTATTCAAACTCAAAGGTGCCAGGACGGGCAAACCGAGGAGGCTGATCTCGCTCCCTGAGGACAAATCAAAGCCCATTAACAAATGTATCTATCATTTTGACCAATACACCAAAGGGGAGAGATAAAACAAGCAAACAAACTATTTGAAAGAAGAAAGCTCTTACAAAACTAAGCATGTGGAGTATAATAAACATCTGTTACTGCTGCCAAACCACCTGCATACAAATGCTTGCCACACCATCTGTCCAACTTCATTTACATGATAAAAAGCCTTTAAATATTTTACAACCACCAGAGCTCAAAATTGATTCCTAATCTCAAGAGACCGATTCCAGTAAGAGAACGTGAAATAAATGTGATAATTTGGAACTTACTTTTGATAACTGGGGTTCTTCTGTGCTAGCTTCTCTGGCAAACCATCCTCATCATCATATTGCTCTAACAATTCAACCACAATCGGACGGGGTGACCTACAAGAAAAATAATAAAATTATGTAAAAATATTTTCTACAAGTCTATCCAGTACAATGAATTACCATTTAGCCAGATTGTACATAAGAACTTAATCTTACGATGTGAGAAGGAACACTCCATCACTGATACGATCGATAGCCTTCCGTGCAGCTGGTTTGGAAGAAAACTCAACAATGCCTTTCCCTGTTGAGCGGCCACGGTCATCTACGATAACTACAGCCCTCTCCACCACTCCAAACTGAGAGAATGCCTCTTCCAGCAGCTCATTGGACACAAATGGAGATAAGTTGCGCACAGAAAGTGCAGCAGAATGAGTGGCAAAACGAACTCTGAGAGGTCTGCCTTTCATGGGAATATCATCCAGCTCAGCTTTTGCAACCTCTGCCAATGCACGGGATTCCTGAAGACAAAAAAAATGACTAAATTAATTGTGTGCATATTTTAAAACACTTACTTTACACGTACATTAAAGGAGTTATAAATCTCACCAGTCTGATGAATCCAAAACCTTTGCTTTGATTGATGAAAATCTCGCTGGGCTCCCCATACTTTGCAAACAATTTCCTGAATTCGGGTTCAGTGATGTCGTTTGGTAGGTTCCCGATAAACAGACGACAGCGCTGAGTATAGGTTTTCTCTCCAGGCTTGCGCAGCAAAGATAGCGTTGCCTTCAACTCCTAAAACAAAAAAACCCAAGTCTGCTTGTAAATCTATCGTGGGGCTAAACTTGATCGACAAATTGCAAATGTTATTTCACAATGCTTGCGAACCGTCTCTACAATGCAAACACATTCGTGACCTAAATTTATCAAACAGCTAGGCCACATTATAACATCAAAATTATAGCAAAACACGCGAATAAACAGGAGTTACAGCAACAGCGTGGGACCAGTAGGAAGGCCAACCTTTGTTTAAGCTTCTACAAAATGGCGGATCTGCCTCGGCAACCCAGTACTAAAGAAAATGCGTTTTAAAATATGCGTTTATAAATTTAACTTACTCAAATCGCATATACATTCACTAAAAACAACAATTATGTTTTTCTAAGAATTACGTTGTTTTACCTGAGGTTGAATGCCCTCATTGCTCGTGGTACTCTGTTGTTGCGGTGGTACGGTCTTTTCCGGTTCTTTCTGCACGGGAGCAGGCGGTTTTTGACCATTCCCTATCCCACCTTTTGGTTGGTTCTTTCTGAGCTGGTTCTGTGGGGAACCGAGGTCTGGGTTCTTCGCATTATTCTGTGGCGGTGGAGACTGGATCTTCTGTGGCGGTGGGGACTGGATCTTTTGTGGCGGTGGAGACTGGATCTGCGGCGGAGCGGCGATGGCGGTCTGCTGTGGCGAAGGGCCTTTGTTGTTGCTCTGCTGGGCCAAGCCAGGGCCTTGCGCCGGAGGTGACTGGACCACTGGCTTGTTCTGACTGGATTCCTGCGGCTTCTGTGGTGTAGAGGCCTGGTTAGGTTGATTTCCCTGATTCGGCTTAAATCCGCCACCCATATGGGGTCCTCGGTTTTGATAAGGATGCTGGTTTTGATTTCTAAAGTTAGGGTTTCCCATTCCACCACGCATTCCCATTCCTCCGCGGCCTCGGTGCTGGAATCCTCCACGGTTACGGGAGCGGTCACGAGACATTTTCACAAAAGTGGACAGAAAAACAGTTAAAAAGCCTTTTGAAGGTGATAGATCAGATTAAACAACGCACTATATTCAAAACTAACGATAAATGCCGACGAGGAGTGGATAAGCTGCACTCTGAACGCTTGCTTTGTAAAATGGCCGTTAGTTGCGTGGGAAGGTAGTAGAAATGGGAGGAATGACGTGCACAAGAGCCTCCGCCCCAAATCCAATCCAAAGGGTTACTGGCGCGCTCTAGTGGCGTTCGTGAGTTCAACCATTACTGAGTGAGTGTACGTAAAAGTACTTGGCCTTTTGTTTTTACATGTAACGTTAAGGAAAATTTTGAGATACTTTTTTGTCGGACGATGGAAAATATACTCAAATACACAATGAGTAAAAGCAATTTCTTTGTGGAAAGCAAGTATACTTTAGCAAACTTGTTTTGAGTATACACTATGGAAATAATATACTTAGGCCTATAATAATATGCATTGCATGTTACGGAAGAGGATTAGTGCCAAGCAATAATAAAAAAATAAAACCATCTCGAGATTAAAGTTGTTAAATTTCGAGAAAAAAGTCGAGATAAAATGTTGAGAATAAACTCGTTAAATTTCGAGAAAAATGTCGAGATAAAATGTTGAGAATAAAGTCTTTAAATTACGAGAAAAAACTCGTTAATGTCGAGAAAAAAGTAGATAAAATGTTGAGAATGAATTGTGAAAAAAGTCGTTAAATTACGAGAGCAGATTCGTTAAATTACAAATTTTTTCTCGTAATTTAATGACTTTATTCTCATAATTTAATGATTTTATTCTCGAAATTTTCTCTCTACTTTTTTTTCTCTCGACATTTAACGAGTTTTTTCTCGAAATTTAACAACTTTAATCTCGAGATGGTTTTATTTTTTATTATTGCTTGGCCCTAATCCTCTTCCGTAGGATATGCAATGTTGAGAAAACACTTAAAGTAAAGTTATTTCTGTAAATCCAGTGATCAAGTGCTGTGTGGCTCTCAGTTTTCAGGCTCATGACTATTGGCTGGTCTGTGTGTGCAATTGCACAAACCTGGAAGCCCTTCTAAATATTATTATGTACCTTGTAATCTGTTATCTGTTATGAACCTGTTATCTTCAAGATGAGATTAAGCAAAAGTAGCCAGGTTAATTTATTTATTTAGCAGGTAAAAAAAAAAAAAAAAAAAAAAAAAAAAAATAGCATCCTAATTCACACACCATTCATTTTATTTAATGCAAGAGATATTTTCTCATGCTAAAAGATAAGCAGATGTATGTTTGTGAGGAAAAGGGCTTATCAATTGTGTAAAAAATAAAAAAAATAAATGACACAACAAATGACAACAGTTCATAGTCTCTGTTTTAATTTAAGCTCCATCAGATATCAGGTAGGCCTATGTTACACATAGGGACATTTGCTTGCAGTTTACTGTCAATGTCAGGGATTATTTTTTAGTGGAAGAATGGCATTTAATGATTTTACTACTATACATTTATATTCATGGCTTTAATGTTTGTATTGTGTGGTATCCATTTTATAAAAAGCAATAAGGTACTCGAGGTGTGCTGTAGCCTATGCATGTTCCAATTTGTATCGTGCTTAACAATGCTCTTCGGTCTTGATTGCTGTATTCACAATACAGCACGGCCTCTCGTATCTTATTGTTTACAGATAATAGAGATTTATACAGTGCAGTCCCATGCAGTCTGGGTACCTCTCAGTCTGAACCATACAGTTTAGTTCATTAGATTAGTTGCTCTGTGCATTCTCAAAATTAAACGTAAACATGCAATGCAACAAAAAAGCTATACTCAATTATGCCTCAGCCTGTAGTATCAAAGAATACAGCTGTAATTGCTGTGTTAATGCATTATACCAACTCTGATTGTGATGAGAACACATTCATTTGTTGGTGCTTCAGAGCAAAATCACTCAATTTAAAAGATTTCAGCATATGTAAGTCTCAGCACTGTCAATTGAAATGATCATTTTTTTGTTAACTACTTCAGTAGTTTAAGCTCATTATTGTCTCAACAATCCAATTTAGTTTTTTGACACATCTTCAAACAAAAGTTTGTTAGCCTGAAACTACATGCCCTGAAGCTTTTCAACTTTAGGTTTTTGACTTTAAACAGTTATTCTACTTTAAACAGAATTGTGTGGCGGCTAGTTGCTGACATTGTCTGTTTCAATTTTGAATGAACTCTCAGTGCAAACTCAATACACTTGTACTGAGCACAACCAATGCATTTCAAGTACACTGTCTGCTTTTCAAATACTCTTAAAGTAACATACTCTTCTGATACAGTCTTCAAGGACACACAATTAAGTAAATTATGCCAAACCTTAATGAACACTTACAAGGGACATTCTACCAGAAACGTACATTTCCACTTATTAAAAATCTTGGGGGAAAAAGATCTTATTCTTAAATCTGAACGTTGAGTCATATTGAGGACTATGAGAAACACATATCATGCCATCTCAGCATGTATTTATGATTGAATAAAATACATTTTTATATGCATTTCACCCCTGGTGTTTTTTATCACCTCATATTCTTTGATACAAATAGCATTTTCTTATTGGTCTTATGTCCCTGATTGTATCTAACATGGTTTTGTAATTCCTATAAGTAATGTAAGCAACTTTATCAATACAACGATATCATAGAATACCTGCCAGGTATTAGTTGTAAAAGAACTACCTTTACATAGGAGATTTTTACAAAAACATAGTGGATATATACTCCCACAACGTCATCTACAAAGTTAACGAGATTAATTCATCAATATTTCCTCAAATACATTTTTATATCATAATTTTCTGTGTGTCAGGACTGACTTTATGGATTTCGTTGATGCAGAAAAAGTTATGTTTTGTGTTCTTTATTTAAGTTTTGATAAGCATTAAGTTTTTCAGCACCCGTTGATTTTTTTTATATCACTCTTTTAATCTTTTTTCAGCTGCTAAGGCCCCTTGTAGCTCTTTCACTTTGTCCTTGAGCTTCTTCCTTTCTTTCAACCCTCTCTCTTTTGCCTACAACATACATCACACATACTGTCACATGATTTAACAGTCGTACTCTATTCTATCACTGTGTAATATATCTTCATAATATATAAAGTATATTTTACGACACAGCAAATGTAATCAATAGACATTTAACTGAATAGCACAATGTAAAGTGACTGGTGCTACATCATATTACGGCTTAGTAATACGATGGTAAATCTACATTATTACTTAGGAAATTACATGGTAATAACGGAAACTGCATTTAATTTCCTTGGTAATAATGTAGATATTACCATGGTATTGCCCTGTTATTACCAAGATGTAATATATGATGGTAGCCCTTTCTAACCCTGGAACTGTGGCCTTTCTCTTAAGCCTAGATGTTTTCTGTTGCGCTCTCTATAATTTGTGCCTATGTCTTTGGTCTCGTTCATTCAACTCGTGAATACTTTTCCTTCTTTCCTTTTTCTGCCTCAATCTCTCCCTTTCTTTCTGAAGATGTTTCTCTTTTCTCTCAGGGTCTGCATTTAGTCATGCCTGACATTGCCTTTGTCTCTCAGCTGCACCAACTGGAGCCATCTAACCACAATCTGTATGAATTTGAATAATTACAGTCATCATTACTCAAAGCTAATATAAATGACAATTATATCCATATGTAATGGAGGCCAGCTAGCAGTTGCTCCTCATTAGAGCTTCTGACTCCCATGCTGGAGACCCAGGTTCGAGGCCCATGCAGAGCGGGGCAAGCAGGACCTGGGTAGAGGGGTTACACATATATGTATTTAAATATTATTAATATACAAAGTACAACCTCAAAAGCCGTGCTACATAGGCATAGGCACAATTAAAAAAAAATTGCTGATGAGCATAAAAAGCTTCAAATTTACAGTGTAATGTCTACTTATTCAAATAATGTTTTACTATGGCATGTGTTAAATCCATATTATATGCAATGAAGGTAATAAAAAAGAACAATGCCATTCATTTGTAAGGCCATGACAGGACTGTCAGGCAGGGATATGACAGAGCCTGACGGTCGGCCATTTTAAACTGCCATTACTCAGCCTGCTATAAAAACATGCAAGCAAGGAATTTCAATAACCTTTTTAGACATGTTTTGGATTTAAAACGGTTTCATTATTTTCTGGGATGTTTCACCGTGACAGAGCCTGACCCTTTAGCTCGTCCTCCTCCTCCTCCTCAAAACAAACAAACAAACAAAAAACCTTAAAATCATACAATTCAATGACATAACTCACCTTTCACCTCAGTCAAATGATGTCACTTCCTCTGAGTCATACCCTCAAATTTTATGTAAACGTGACCAAAAACAAGGGGACCATTGTAAAATAGTATTTATTTGTAGAGTTTATGTATAATTTCATTTTTTATGTATAATTTCAATTTCATTTTTAATCAATTGGTGTGAATGATAACTTGTTATTAAAGTTGTTTTTTTCTTCAAAATAACAGTTTTTATCATAACAAAACTATGAAAGCTAGTGCTCCAGTTTGGCTGAGGACAAGGACAGGAATTTTCAAGTGTTTTTAATAAAGAAAAAAATATCTAAGAACCTAATGAATCAGTCAGTTTTAGACATTTTTGGATGAAATACTTTTTATTCACTGTAACAATTCAAGGACAGATACGTTTCTGGCAGAATGTCCCACAATTCAACTTCAAGTACCTTGCCTGCTCTAAAACACTTATGCACTGTTTAAACTTGGTATTAAAATCTGCTGCTCTGTAAATTCTGTAAATTGCTCAGTGTGGTTTGGGGCTCTTGACTGCCGTGCTGAGAAGGCATTTACCAAGAAGGGTTATCTTTTCTTTGTTTATAAGACAGTAAATGCAATATCATGTTTGTAACAGAAATGACTCATGTATCCAAAATACAAAATGAGATGGTAGGCTACAATAAAAATTGAAACCAGTAATAATAGACATGCTCGCGTAAATACAACATCATTAAGATTACGAGTTGAATGGCTTTTTTCAGTAATGGACCCCTGTCATATTTGGAACCATCCTCAAGGACCCCAGAATAAAATTGGCTCAGTGGTAGCATTAATGTCTATGTCAAGTATAATTTACTACTACATATATTTAGTCATATTGTCAGTTATATTATACATGTATTATCTTCTTATTTTATGGGAAATGTCAAAATATACAAAAAATAATATTCAGATATTTTATAAGGACCCTCTGGCATTATCTCAAGGACCACTAGGGGTCCATGGACCCCTGGTTGAGAAACACTCTAACTCAGTCACATCTGGATCACTTCATTTACCATAAGTAGCCTACGTTCAAATTATAGACCTGTTACACTCCCACTTCCTGCGATTTCAGTTGAGGGAGGTCTGGGAGGTATAGGTCTTAGCGCTATTTTGTGATAAACATTTTGTAAGCTTTATATTCTAATCGATGAATACATGGAGTCACACTTTTGGCAGAGGTCTAATGTCCTTGCATTGTTCAGCCTGAGGGTAGAGCTCTAATGTTGATTGACAGGCTTTAGTATTTATTGCCGTGGAGGAATTCCGGTGAGTAAAAGAAAGTCATGTGGTCTCAGAACAAACATAAAACAAGCACTACAGAATTACATAAGCTGTAGTTTAAACTTTTAAACTTTTTTATTAGTCTACTTAATTTTATATACTAGTAATGCTAGGAAGAACTGACATACTAACTCTTTTTGACTAGATGCAGACTGAAACAAGGAAAGGTAAGGCGAAAATATTACACATACACTTTATTCTATAAAACCTATTTAGTTTGAATTCATTTTTAGTACATTTAAATAAAACATATTATTTTATATTTTGCTATCTTAAACCCTCAAAATGTCAGGTGGTGTAACTGTCTGAACAAATGAACAGACGAGAAAACTATTTAAAATGGCGTAATAAAAAATTAAAAACTAAAGACTATGGGATCATTTTAAGTTTGAAACCCTTCATATAAACAAATTTTATAAATATTGAGATAACTGAACAACTTTTGTTCAGCAATTTGAATGTCAAGGTGGCACAACTGCAAACATGGCACTTTTATGAATCGACAAGGTATTAACAGTAAACATGATAAATCATATAGGACCCCAACTGATCCTTGTGGCTGAGTGAAAAGTTTTGTAAATCTCTCTCAAATCTACTGGTAAAAACTGCTTATTTCAAGTATGGGTAGGTTGGTACACTTTCCATGTCAGGTGGTACAACTACAGTATTCATGGGTCAATGATGTGATGAGTTTTTTTTTTTTTGTCCAAAGGCCTTAATAATAATAAAAAACAAAGATATGACATCCAAAGTATGTAAGGTAGTACAACTAGATATCTTTTATTGAATCCTACAGGTTTTAATTATATTTTGCTACATATAAGGTATTTTGGAGATTTTGTAGTGCCAAAAGGTCATTCGGTTTAACCATCCAAAGGCCAATACAGACATTTCATTTGTGTTTTATATATATATATATATTTTTTTTTTTTTTTTATTCTGGCATGATTTTATAACATCATATATCAACAGTGCAAAATGGTATTAAAATTATATGTAAAAGTCTTTGCTTTGTTATGAGAAAGAATGTCCGGAAAAATGAATTTCATTGATGTCATTTAGAGTAACCAATATAAAGGGACCATTCTGGATCAAGTCATGCAGTCAATATCATGTGACAAGATGTGACATCATTCAGACACCTGCAAAGGATCACATGGTCATGAAGCAAAGTAACTAACTCTCTTTTAACTATTTGAAAAATTAATGTTTTCACTTGCTCATACGCATGTCCCGAAACATCAGGTCATTCAACCGCTATAAAACATGGAAAATACTGTAATATTTTAAAAACTTGTACTAAATATAAAATTTTCGATTGTCCTTTTGCAAGCTAGCTAGCTAGATATCAACCTGTTAGCATTGTTTGAAAATATCATAATTTGCTATAACAAAACCCGAAATTTTGGTTAAACCGAATGACTTTTTTGGTGACAAATTTTCATCTTTTAAAAAGCAGCGTTAATTGATTATAAAAAAACACAATCTCATTGTTAACACTTAAAAAAAAAAATTCAAAACTTTAAAAACCTTATTCGTCAATGACCCACTTACAACTATTTGGTTGTACCACTTGACATAAAAACAGTAAAAAAATGATTTTAAACACTTTGAAATGTTATTGATCAACTGAAACTTGTTTAAACACATTGTTCATGACTCAAAAATAAGCAATGCATTAGTTTTTAAAATAACTTTTTTGAAGCTTTATTTGTCAATGACCCATTTACTTTGGAAAATTTTTGGGCACTATAGTACTAAACACTTTCTCAACTTTAAAGATAAAATCAGTTCCGTTGTACCTGGGTTTGTGGTGTGTTTGTTTAGTCTAACAAAATCATAAACGTGAACTTTCTGCAGCTGCATTATTTTTTCTTTACACTAGAGGACAGTATCAGCCCATAAGAACTTCAGTTTTCTCTGGCCTCCGCTTTCAGCGATGATCTATTTATTTATACATAATTGTTTTTTGTTTTATTAACATTTCAGGAAAGGTTTTTCATTTCATCAGGTTATGCTTAATGCTTTAACAGAGCAAGATGTTTTTACCTAATTGAATGGTGCATTAATGCATAAAACAATTAAATACATAAAAGACAAGATAATAGGCTATTAAACATGGGGTGAGGTGATCTCCTTTTCCTGTCCCTTTTTTTCTAAAAGAAAAATTATGCAGAATTTTGTGTGGATCGCAGCATTTATGTTGGTCATTTCATTCCATTGCATCTTTCATGAAATACCATAAGAAACCTATGAAACGAAGGCAACTGTTATTACTGTTATTAAGTCTAACCATTTAAAAATGACAAGAATGTGCTCTAGGTTACTAATGAGTTTTGCCTGAAATATTTGATTGCTTCTGACACATTTGAGAAAATCAAACAAACATGATTACTGCCATTAGTAACTAATACATGAATAAATATATGTTAAACACATACATCAATTAGTCTGTTTTGAACAATTGTTTCTGCTCAGTGCACTCTGAGTTAATTCCCAGAGTGATGAGAACACATTCATTTGTTGGTGCTTCAGAGCAAAACCACTCAATTTAAAAGAGGGTGTCAGCATCTTTAAGTCTCAGCACTGTCAATTTAAATTATCTTTTTTTTTTTGTTAATTACTTCAGTGTGACAAGTTCAGTTTAGCTCATTATTATGAGTTTCTTTATCTAAACATTCACATCTGACACATCTTCAAACAAAAGTTTGTTAGCTTGAAGCTAAACATGCCCTGAAGATGCCTTTTCATCTTTAGGTTTATGTCTTTAAGCAGTTATTCTACTTTAAACTGAAGTTTGCGGCGTCTAGTTGCTGACCCTCATTGTGACATTGTCTGTTTCAATTTGAATGTACTTTCAGTGCAAACTCAATACACTCATTTAATACACTTGTACTGAGCACTAACAGTACATTTCTGCTTTTGTCTGCTTTTCAAATACTCTTAAAGAAACCTACTTTTCTGATACACTTATATTTCAAGGACATGCAAGTACATTATACCAAACATTAATGAACACTTACAATTCAAATTCAAGTACCTTCCCTGCCCTTAAACACTTACTCTCGCTCACTTACTCCTGGATCACTTCAATTACCATAAGTGCATTCACATTATAGACTAGTTACACTCCCAGCCAACCAGCTGTTACATTAAAAACAAGATTTTGTCCAGAATATTAATGTAAAAATGAATGCACACATTGCTGGTGTTTGAACAAGACAGTAATGGAAAAAACTGTATTTCTTGAATCATTTGCAAACAGATATTCCCATAGTTTTAAGGAGCTGAAAAGGGCAAAGATCAGTAGCCCTTATCTTAGAAGAAAAGGTTCTATATTAGAACCTTAAAGGGTTCTGTCAGGTGCTTCATAGAACCTTTTAGGCGTTCCATCATGGGATCATTTTATGGATTTATTTTTAATACATTCTTACTTTTAATTAAATTTTATGAATGAATTAATTAATTTTATGAACAGCTTGTAAACATAATTTATCACTAGAAAAGAAAAAAAAAGAAAAAATAAATGAAATAACCTGTTAAACATGAAAGAATTGTGCAATCATTAAGACATTTTTCTTGAACCTTTTTGTCAAGTCAAGTCAAGAACCCTAGGGTTCTATATAATCCCACTGAACCATATATATATATATATATACATATATAAAGACTATGTTTGTATATTAAAGACTTATCAGCCACTTGATGGCTCTAGTGCTGCACCATCAAGGATAGATTTAGGGCCAGATATATTGAGTCACAGCTTCAAGGAGACACTAAATGAACGTAGCATGTAAAATACCCAAGAGAAATACACTTTATCTTACCATTTAAAAGCCATCAAAATAGGTTTGGATGTATTCAGTTTCTTATGTAATTAGATGATGTGCTTGTTTTGTTACTGTGTGTTCTCATGTTATTTGATGCCTCTGTTTGGTTACTATTATAATATAGTATTGTCATAGTCTTATTGGTGTGCTTGATGGTGGTGACTGGAACAAAACAAATTTCTGAGAGATCAGGCAATAAAGAATTATGATAATTGTGATTAATAATCTGACTATTAGGGCTATTAACTGCTATTACTATAACTGCTAGACAGTAAATAACACTGAATAACACAGAGAATTTATATATATGGTCCCTATTATTATCAGTCTGACAAGAAGACTAATATAAATGTTCAGCAAAAATCATTGAATATGGAGGAAAACATTAACTTTACCTTGCTTAGAAAGTTCTTAAAGTATCGCAAAGTATCGTTTGTAAATATGGAAACTTACTGTTTTATCATTAATTAAGGTTTAATCAAATAGACCAACATTTACACTTTGTTTTGTTTTCATCTCAAGATAGAATGCCATTGCAGCTTAACCTTTGCGCAATCAATTTTATTGTCTTTTTTTCCCTTGGCAAGTCAGCGAGAAAACCAAATGTAGTTGACAGGACAACTTGGAGCAAACATTTAGCATTTAGAAACAACAGACAGATAGACATGAGGCACACTACATACAGATTATATACAAACAATAGGCAAAGTAAGCATAAATCAGCTAGAGCAATATCCTGTTACAATATAAAAATCAATTGCTTGTCTTTTATAGTGAGTGTAATAATTTGTAAAGCTGCTTGAAAGAGATAAATTATTAAATGTGACTTTGTGACTGTGCAATGAATATGATGTGATGTGGAATTTACTGGCCCATATAATCCAGATTAGTCTGTATGGGAATGTCGTGTATGTATAAAAGAGAGAAAGAAAGGTCTTTGTGTTGTTTAGGTAGATCCTTACCCTCCATCCTGAGGGTAGTTGAGTGCACAAGCTGTGTGAAGGATGAGTGAGGTTCTTCCTGATGAAAGTAGACTTCCTTTTGCTCCACACAGTGTAGATGTCTTCAATGGCAGGGAGGTGGTCACTAGTTATAGTAAAAACTGCCCACTGGGCACTTTTTAACATGCTCTTCAAGACCTTCCTGTCAGAGCGTCCATAGCAGACAGTAATGTTGTTTGTCAGAACACTCTTTATAGCACATGTATAAGCTGATGAGGGCGGGGGGTCTTTTGATCAGTCTTTTTTTACATGGCTGTCTGGAATACTTTATTCTGATTTGTCAGTCGCGATATTCAGTGGCCAGATATTCTACATCATCCTGCTACTTTCGCACTTATCACACCGCAGTCTCTGGCTCTTTTGTTTCATTCGACTAGATCTGGTGTAATCTTGGGTCTCAGTTCCATGTTCCATCCAATGTACAAACCCGATTCCAAAAAAGCTGGGACACTGTACAAATTGTGAATAAAAAAGGAATGCAATAATTTACAAATCTCATAAACTTATATTTTATTCACAATAGAATATAGATAACATATCAAACATTGAAAGTGAGACATTTTGAAATGTCATGCCAAATATTGGCTCATTTTGGATTTCATGAGAGCTACACATTCCAAAAAAGTCTGGACAGGTAGCAATAAGAGGCCGGAAAAGTTAAATGTACATATAAGCAACAGCTGGAGGACCAATTTGCAACTTATTAGGTCGATTGGCAACATGATAAAAAGAGCCTCTCAGAGTGGCAGTGACTCTCAGAAGTCAAGATGGGCAGAGGATCACCAAAGTTTGAAGTTCTTTTTGGAAAACTGGGACGCCATGTCATCCAGATTAAAGAGGACAAGGACAACCCAAGTTGTTATCAGCGCTCAGTTCAGAAGCCTGCATCTCTGATGGTATAAGTTTGCATGAGTGCGTGTGGCATGGGCAGCTTACACATCTGGAAAGGCAACATCAATGCTGAAAGGTATATCCAAGTTCTTGAACAACATATGCTCCCATCTAGACGTCGTCTCTTTCAGGGAAGACATTGCATTTTCCAACATGACAATGCCAGACCACATTCTGCATCAATTATAACATCATGGCTGCGTAGAAGAAGGATCCGGGGAAGATGCGACTAAGAAGACCTAAGACAGTTGAGCAACTAGAAGCCTGTATTAGACAAGAATGGGACAACATTCTTATTCCTAAACTAGAGCAACTTGTCTCCTCAGTCCCCAGACATTTGCAGGCTGTTATAAAAAGAAGAGGGGATGCCACACAGTGGTAAACATGGCCTTGTCCCAACGTTTTTGAGATGTGTTGATGCCATGAAATATAAAATCAACTTATTTTTCCCTTAAAATTATACATTTTCTCAGTTTAAACATTTGATATGTCATCTATGTTGTATTCTGAATAAAATATTGAAATTTGAAACTTCCACATCATTGTATTCTGTTTTTATTCACAATTTGTACAGTGTCCCAATTTTTTTGGAATCGGGTTTGTAGTAATGACCTCAGTATTAATATTACTGTAAGGGTCCTTCACACAGAACACGTTTTTCCATTCCTCTGCACCTGTTTTCTATTGTTTTTCTATGTAAACATGTGTGAGACAGACATGTTTGATCGTTGAGCTGGCAACTCACAACTTTTGAATGACTTGTTGTGCATGACATGCGGAACACGTTTTTCCATCCCACTGCAAAAAACTTGCATAGGACTGGATAAGGAGAATAAATGTTGAAATTAAGTGTTAATTTATTTGTTTTTAGTTAAGGGAAAGACCTGTTATAGTGTTTAATGCTGTTATGTTTGACATTTAAAAGAGTTTCTGTAATCTTGAAGTTTTTGTGGTTATCATTGTCATGAAGAGTAGATACATTGACTCTATATGACTGTGCTAATGCCAGTGTCAAGTAATATCTTACTTGTTCATTAATAATGTTAAATAAGTTATGTTAGCATGTGCTATGTTAGCTGTTGATTTTAACTGAATAGATAAGATTAATTAGTTCCAGGGATACAACTCTGGTAGTTGGAGCAACTTAATTTTTTTGAGTAATCAACTTAAAATTTGTGTGTTATGCTACAAATTATTAAGTCCCTCTAACTCAGTGTAGCTTGTTGGTTGAATGTAAATTCACTTAAAGTTGTCATAACTCCAAAGATGCAAACTGTCGCTTTATTTTTGTTGCTGTTGTTGAGCCAACACATTATTTTTTAAAGTGTACTTTTCTATTGTTTTTCAATGTAAACGCACTAGACGATCTTGAATGGCTGCATATGGAACAGCAGTCAGTTCAAATATATGCAAATTTTCACACGTAAACACATCGGCGATGTGAACATTTGCATATATTTGAACTGGCTGCATTCCATATTGATGTATTCACGTCTTGCGTCTTTTACAGCGTCTTGTGCATGACACATCTCTGGACCTTGCTTTTTTCTGTTCCACTGCCCTCTGTCTCACATTTTTAACCATAAAAACATGTTCTGTGTGTGAATGACCCCTTTATTGTCACAATGAACCTCTTGTTACTGATTCGACTGTAATGGTGATTTTTGTACATCGAAGAGACCATTCAAGCTGAATGCGTTTTTGCATTTAAATCAACATGGAACGGAAAAAAGGAAAGGGCTTTTGAAAGTTTAGCTTCTTTTAACTTAAGTTCCACGTTTTTAAAGCACAGTGACATGCGTGAGACAATCAAACACCTCATGTTTACATAGACAAACAATGGAAAAGCAGTGCAGTGGAACGCGAAAAGTTACGCTATACAGGTAAAATAATAATAAAAAAAAAACTACTAGGGGATAGGCTACTGTAAGTCATCCGGTCTTGCTAAGTAATTCATTCTCCAAGGAGGAGGAGTTTAAAATCCATGCGAGGTCGCTAGAGACACGTAATGCCAAAAACTTGAAGAATAATTGCAGATGAAAATCAATTGTTGGGAAGTCTTACAGTAACTATAGCCTACTATTGAGAAAATTAAAGGTTGTCATTTTAATCACCTTGAGTTACTGGGGGCAGAGGTTATAAGACACAACTGAGGTACTGAGGGAATATTTTTAAGATTTTATTTTAGAATGTGGCAGCCCATGATTTTGAGGCTGAGCGCACAATCCAGTTTCTCTGCTGCTGAGTTGTGTAACCAACCATGCAGTGATGGAGGGGAAAACATGTAGCACACTCTCCTGTAGAACTACAGAACTCACGTCTACACCCCGTCATTTTGAGCTAAAATAGGAAAAAGAGTCTCTGGTGTATGTTCTTTAGAGTCTTAGTAAAGTCTTGATACAGTACTGTTTTTTTTTTTTTATTTTAGAGGAAAAGAAACTTAAAGAAATAGTTCACTCCAAAATGAAGTTTCTCACCATTGTACTCACGTCTTTCAGAAACCTCTAAGACTTTATTCTGTTCTTAGAACACAAGGTGAGAAATTTATAGCAAAATGTCTTCAATAACAGTTAGTGGTGATCAAAGTTTTGGTGTGAATTTTTTGGATGAACTATACCTTCAAGGACTGCCACCATCTTTGAAATTCAAACATCAGCTTTGTAGTTTGTTAATTGCTAAGGTCAAAACCCAAATGACACAGGAAGTGATTAACTCTGCAGGCACAGAAATAATGACAACAGACTCATAACATGTTGGGATTTGCACTGCAATTAAAAATATCATTAAAGAGGCAAGGTCATCTATAATTTTAGGGTTGCAGAAGATATCAAACCAGGGTCTGTTGCTTTGCTGCTGTTCTGGCTTCACAACAGTTTCCAACTCTAATATTCCTTTAGATTGAATGATATTGTCAGCCTGATTGTTTGTTGATAAAGCAACAGCAGAATTTGCTAAGGGGAAAAAAGGGGAGCTGCACATCCAGATTCAAGCCTGCATACCCATTTTGATCTTTTCTTCTTCTCCTTTCAATGAAGGTGTTAAGGCCCCAATATTCTCACATCAAAATTCTTTTTCGTTCTTTGTTTAGGGGTACAGGAAATTCATGTGTGTAATTTCATCTGCTTCACCTTGCTAAATGTCCCCTGAAGTCACAAAATAGTTTGGTCTCTGGAGGTTATAAGGTCTGCAAACAATCTCTGTGTCAAGAGCTAAGCTTTAAATTAACATCTGCTTTATCAAAGCTCACTTCCACAGAACGCTGCCAAGGAATCTTTTGAATAGCTTCGTTTTACATTTTACAGATGGCTAATCTATAGCGTATTGAGAGATGTACAAAGTAAGCAGTGAGACGTCAATGATAATGCACTGGTTGAAGGTCATTGGCTTCGAGCACCCACAGTATTGAGTGTGCCCACATAGTCGAGTGGGTATCTTTAGAGAAAAAGAGGAGATGCTCGAGCTGAATGATGGGTGTATTATCCTCAAGATCATGGGCTCATTGTTGGGGGATCAAAGTGCTATTTATTCCTACAGTTGAATAACGCAACATGGCCCTTAAGTGAGTCAATTAGAGGATAAAAGGGAGTGAGCAGAGAACGATAACAAGAGATCAGAGCAATCATTACGTCAAGAGCCATCTAACCTTGGATATTAAAACACACAAATGTTGAGAGAGGTGGATATGCCTTATTTTTGGTCTCAACGCTTTACCATTGTAATTATATTACAGTTATATTTTGTTAATCGTAATATACTATGCTGAACTTGGGCACTATGTAAAGTCTCAATGCAATTGAAATGATTCAAAAGAGCACATTAAATGCTGCATTAATGGAGCACTGCTCTGAAAATGTGCACACAGAAGCATGATGCTAATGCACACTCCTCCAAAATCTTATGAAATGCAGAAGTCTGAAAGATTAAAGTGGTTTTGATCACTATGTTTATTTCTTGATGAAATGTGCACATTCACCCAAGAGAAAATAATGAATGTCTCAAGGGGAGTTATCGCACATTTCCATCTTCTAACAAACTTTTCAGAATTTATTGAGGTTTATTGAAATGCTTTAGTGAACCGCCCTGCACCCATCACTGGGAAGGCAAGCATTTCCCCCAGTTGCCTAATTCTGATCAATCAGAGAGCTTGACAAGTTTAGTTCACAAATGTGTCAGTTTTCTCATGCTGTGAGCTGCTTATAAAAACTTTGAAGCTTTTGAAGCCTAGATGCAGTCATTATGTTAAAATGAAATATACAATCACTCCAAAATGCCCTAGGTTTTAAAATGGGGCTTTGGACAATTTCAGCTTAAATCCTTAATGATTTCTTGTAAAAAAAAAAAAATGCATTAACACTTTATTTTAGTGCACTTGTTACACAAGAAAGTGTAACACCTCTCGCAGTTCAAAACGCTTACGCTACGTCGTATGCCTTCTGTATTCATCTTATAAAAACAAGGTAACGTTTTTTTTTTTTTTCGTAAGTTGAATATGGAAGGCGGTCTGGTGGAAGCTAGTTATTTTACTTTATAATGTGTTAAATATGGATATTTTTCTTACACAAATGCATCGCTTTGCTTTAGAAGGCCTTTATTAACCGCCCGGAGCCATGTGGAGTACGTTTATGATGGATGAATGCACTTTCTTGAGTTTCAAACAGGTGATATCCATGCACTGCCATTATAAAGCTATATAGGAGCATCAGGGTGATTATTAATATAACTCTGATTGTATTCATCTGAAAAGTTATACAACTAGGGTGGCTTGAGGGTGAGTAAATCATGGGGTAATTTTTATTTTAAAGTGAACTAATGCTTTAAGCCGAAAGTTTAACATACAAGCAAACTTCTAGATTATCAACAATTCTTTCCAGTTACGAACATTTTCATTCACATATTCAGTGATTGTTGATATCAGCAATCAATGGCTTTAAGACACTTTATGAAGATCTGTAACAGGTGGGCTGCATCAGTCAGACATCTCAGTCATTCCGATTCTCTGAATTTCCTTTTCAGATTTTGCAAATGTCTTTGGGGTAATACGGTCCTGCCCTGTGGCTCACCCTGCCTCTCATATGGTGTGAACAGCGAGGATTAGTTCTAAGGTGCTGGGGAAAGATAAACGGTGGCAGTCATGCAGATGTACTCTCATATAAACGTTGTGCATTTCCCCTTGAGTCTGACCTTCCCTGCATGCCGACTGGCATAGATGATAATGATGTAGGAGGCAATTTTCTCTCTGAGGTCACAAGGGGGAAGAATTTGAGATATTTGAAACTCTAGAAGACCACGGGGACCATGTAGGAGATGCTGATGGCTGTTTTTAAGTGTGTGTGTCATATGAACTGTCTTATCCTGAGGATTTGTGCTTGGTTTAACTTTATTAACTCATTTTGATTCTTATGTAGCTTCTTTTTTTTAGTTTCATGGCAATGCATTTTAATTTATTTAGTTTTCTTATCACTTCATTTAATTTTATCTGTTGATACACGCTTTATACAAAGCAATATTATTGTCTTTTTAAGCCGTAGAATAGTTGCTGCAAAGGTATTTCCAACTTTTTACTTCTAAGCAAAGAACGAACAATAACTTCACCGTTAGTATATTGGGGCCTTAAATCACATTCATTCTCTTGTACTGTTGGGCACAAGCAATAATTTGCTGCAGTCCACTTAATGACCACCGGTGTGGCTAATAACAAGGGTTTCTGAATGAAGCTTACAAGGTGACTGTGATATATGGAAATGGCAGGATCCACTGGCAGAATTTGCATATTGCAACTGCTCTTGTGATTTTACGACAATTTTATCCAAAGCAACAAATGACAAACATCACAAGCAATCTGTCTACAGTAAAAAAAAAAAAAAAAAAAAAAAAGATTAATAAATAAGCTAGGTGAAATACAGAAAAGAAGAGAAAGAGATTTTGATGTTAAAGTCACCATGAAATAATTTTTTTAAATGGAATATTGCAGTATTTTGCGTAAATGATTTATCCTTGCCCATTATTTTTTAAATATTTACGATTCATGTGCCTTCTTAATCTTCAATCAAAATATCTTTCCCTCCTTCTTGCAGCAATATCTCTTCTCTGATGACATGTTTACTGGTGCAAGGGTGGGGCAACCTGTCACTCACATTAGGTTGACCAATAGCAAACCACAACCATTCAATCAATTCCCAATGGACAAAATCATATCCCGCCCTACATTTTTTCTTGTTCGAGAAGCCATTTCACCCAGATATAAATCACAATAGTGAAGAAAAGACGATTGCATCTTCAATTTCATGTCGACTTTACATAAGTACGAAGTAACTACAGTATGTGTCCTTATACTTGAGGTTTGACCACTTATAATAATCAATATTTTCCCAAGCTTCATAGAGCGTTGTAGTCAGATTAATGCCTTGATTTATTGGTGACTCTGCATTGTTTTTAAACCTCATCTGATGGCATTTTGATAGACTCTATCAGGCATCTACATTGAACTGCTGCTGTTCTAAGAAGGATTATATATCAGCTAAATCCTGATATTGTAGCACAATCCCCAGACCGAATTTATAATCTGTCTGACGAAAAACAAATAGCAAACTTGTCTGTGATATTTATTGACTGCAGCCATGCTGGCTCTAATATATTTTCCTTTTCATTCTTTTAACATTAAACTTTTGTGCACTGCAGATTTTATAAACTGTATACACTGTGGATACAAGATGTTTTCCTTTTGTTGAGATGATGTTGCAGAACAAGCATGAATCGAAATTGATCACTTGGGACAGAGTGTGTTCAGGCAGAAGGAGTTTGGTTCAAGCAAGGTCATGGTTTCCCACTGCTTCGAACAACAGCCAAGATCTACTATTCCTTATCGTGTGATCCAAAAAGGATTTAAAGACTTCTTTCTCTCTTTCTTTGTTCAGCACTTCACTGGATGAACAGATGACCTTCTATTTTTTTTTTTTTTTTTTTTTTTTTTTTTACTTGTCTGTTGGGCTATAAATTATCCAGTCCAGACTTTTTGGACTGGAATGGGACACATATTTGATTCAAACTATTAATATAAGTAATAAAAAATAAGTGAAATAATAATAATAATAATAATAATAATAAATATTTTATTATCAAAACATAATACATGATATACAGTGGCATGAAAAAGTATGTGAACACCTTGCAGAATCTGTGAAAATGAGAATTATTTTAATAAAATAAGAGGGATAATAAAAAAATGCATGTTATTTTGTGTTCAGTACTGTCCTGAGTAAGATATTTTACATAAAAGATGTTTACATTTAGTTCACAAGACAAAACAATAGCTGAATTTATTAAAATAACCCCATTCATAAGTATATGAACCATTGATTCTCAATACTGTGTGGTTACCTGATGATCCACGACTGTTTTTTTTTTTTGTGATGGTTGTTCATGAGTCTCTTGTTTGTCCTGAGCAGTTAAACTGAGCTCTGTTCTTCAGAAAAATCCTCCAGCTCCTGCAGATTCATCAGTTTTCAAGCATTTTTGCATATTTGAACCCTTTCCAGCAGTGACTGAATGATTTTGAGATCTGTGTTTTCACACTGAGGACAATTGAGGGACTCAAACTCAACTATTAAAAAAGGTTCAAACATTCACTGATGCTCCAGAAGGAAACACGATGCATTAAGAGTTAAGAGACTTTTGAACAGGATGAAGATGTCACAATTTTTCTTATTTTGTTTAAATATCATTGTTTTTCATTTAGTACTGCCCTTCGGAAGCAACAGAAGATACTTGCATGTTTCCCGGCAGAAAAATTAAGTACAATTTACTTTGATATTTGAATTCAAAAGTTTTCACCCCTCGGCTCTTAATGCATCGTATTTCCTTCTGGAGCATCAGTGAATGTTTGAACCTTTTTTAATAGTTGAGTTTGAGTCCGTCAATTGTCCTCAGTGTGAAAAGATGGATCTCAAAATCCTAAATTCACTGCTGGAAAGGGTTTGAATATGCAAAAATGCTTAAAAACTGAAGAATCTGCAGGAGCTGGAGGATTGTCATGTATTAGTCCCAAACGGTTAACCAGCACTTTTAACCAGGATTGACCACCAATAATCGCAATAAGCTCTGTGTTTTGTTAATTTCGTTAGGAAACAAAGTGTCATCTTTCAAATTCTGTCTGTTTTATCCTGAATTTTCAAACAATTATGCCATTTTGACATTTTTTGATGTGGTGTAACAGACGCTGTAAAGGCACCTCATTTCAAGCGGCAGCGACCGTGATCATCCCTTCCACTTCACTACTAGATACAGAATAAACATGAATGAACATTTGAAGGTATGTTGAAAGATACAGTACAAATTACTGAAAGGTATCATATCTTGTGTAATTGCTCAATCTGTTTAAATAAATGTGAATAAAACAGCTTTTATACAACGTCACATAGAACATTTACCTAAGAAAAGCCATTCAGTGTCCACAGCTTTTTAGTTTGCTAGATAAATTAATCCTTGTTTCAGACATGGGAGACCAATTATAGTTATAGGCGTTGGCCAAGAAAATTTTAAAGCTGTGAATTTTATGAAAGCAACACATCACCACACACCTTTTATTATATAAAATTCCAAGGCTGACACTGTTCAGAGATGTTTAACATAAAGAAAAGAAATGAAAACGTGATTTGCATAATGTTACTGAATGAATTGTTTATTTGCTTTTGCCACGGGCAGCGCCAACAAACAGCCTCTCGTAAATTTGTCCATTAATTTGTATCCAAACAATCAGCATCTGCAATTATGCGTCAAATGTTTCATTGACCCTCAAGCACTTCATCATGGATAATCCGAATTTCTTGTAGCATACAAACAGATGGACGTCCAGAAGGCAGATTGATGCTGTGAAACAACTATGCTGAAGAAGCATCAGTGTCATGAGTTTTGTCGCTTTGTCTCAATGACAGGATTTAGTCTCTCAACTGAATGCTAACACAATGCTCCAGAGCCACCTGCTGCCATCTCATATTTGCCTTCTTCAGATTGTAGGCAGTGGCGACAAACAAAACAGCTTGAGTAGAGTGATACATCTGCCTCTTTTTGTACTCTGAGACATATTGGTCTTCCTGGTGTAAATGTAAATACAAATACGGCATATTCATTTTTATCCCAACCTGTGGCCCAGCGTGGTAAACTAATTTCTGGTGCACAGATGGAAGACATGTATGAAAGTCATCTGGTTTGCATTCCCGAGCCTCTGTCCACTGGATACACTACAACCCGAGTTCATGCAAAGCATATGATAATGATTTCTCAGTGCCAGATATTTGATTATGCATTCAGAAATGATTCTATAATTTAAGCCTAATGCGTGACTAATCGCATCTTCCTCCATCTCTATCACCAGGGCTCTTGTTTTTAATAGCCTTCTATTGTGCAGATTTCAAGAGTTTGTTACAAGTTTAGAATATGGAGAAAAAGCAACCAAAAGATGGAATTCATGCTGTCGTTCAGCCAAAGGAAGATTTAATTGGTGCCCTGGGGAGAGGCACTCTTTACATTTGCAAATTTCTGCCTTTGTAGCGGAGACGAAGACTTGAGCGCCCATTGGGGACGACGAACAGTTATGTTGACAAAAAGTTAAAAGGGCTTAGCTGGAATATACAGAACGTGTTTTTTTGCAAGTTCATTACGAGGCTGAAAATTTCCTTTGAAGGTTAAAGGATAAGGTGTTGCAGTCTTTAAACTTTATCTTTTCTTTTTTACTGTACATGTAAATGTAACGGAGGCCAGCAATAGTCACTGTGCGAGTAAATCTCATTGGTGCTGTGACCGGGATGGGAGTGAGGTTTAGGGGGATGAGTGCTGTGTGTGTTGCTGTTTGTGTAAACCTCACTCTCCTGGCCTCAAGAGGTGCACTAGCAACTATCACTAGAGACTGCGGTCTTTAGCCTCCTTGTTAGTGTGCCCGTCTCCCACGGCGTAGACCCGGGTTCGATGCCCACACAGAGCATGGCAAGTAGGACCTAAGGGGTTACACTAGCCGCGTTCCCACTGCTGGGCCAAAGGTGGGCGTGCTAGTGCGTGCCAGGGCCGGTCGCGTTTCTACTGTCACTTCCGGGGCTTGATCGTGCCTCTTCGGTGCTTCCTCGGTGCCAAGAAAGGCAAATTCTTGGTCCAAAGCGGGCCAGCTGGGGCTTGAGGCACGGTCGAGGTGAAAGGCGAGCTAATCGTAGTCAGGTGATGGTCTACACGCTGAAATGGGTTGGGTTGTGTGATGTTTGATCAAGGAAGGTGTGTTTAAGGGCGGTTTTTAGATCAGCGCTGTGGAGCTAGCGGACCGACAGTGGAAACGCAACTTGATTTTGGCCTCGGTGTCTAAGGTCTGTGGCCATAGGCCCAGTCCGGCACGCTGTTAGCCCTGGCTTGCACTGGCCCGACAGTGGAAAAGCGGCTATTGATGCTGTGACCTGGATTGGAGTGAGGTTTAGAGGGGTGAGTGTAACGGAGGGCGTGATTTTCTCCCCCAAACCAATTCAGCAGAAATCCCGCCCTGGAGCCGATTCTGAAGATTTCATTGGCCATGTCAATCACAGTGACGATTGCCTACACCAAACACTGATCCCTAAACCTACCCGTCACTGTAACCTCAGTCAATGAAATTGGTTGCAGGGCGGGATTTCCGCTGAACTGGTTTGGGGGGAAAAAATCATGCTAATGGAGGCCAGTAATAGTCACTGTGTGAGTAAATCTCATTGGTGCTGTGACCGGGATGGGAGTGAGGTTTAGGGGGATGAGTGTTGTGTGTGTTGCTGTGTGTGTAAACCTCACTCTCCTGGCCTCAAGAGGTGCACTAGCAACTATCACTAGAGACTGCGGTCTTTAGCCTCCTTGTTAGTGTGCCCGTCTCCCACGGCGTAGACCCGGGTTCGATGCCAGAGCAGGGCAGGGCAGGTCGGACCTAAGGGGTTACATTGATGCTGTGACCTGGATTGGAGTGAGGTTCCGAGGGGTGTGTGTAACGGAGGGCGTGATTTCCCCCCCCAAACCAGTTCAGCAGAAATCCCGCCCCGGAGCCGATTCTGAAGATTTCATTGGCCATGTCAATCACAGTGACGATTGCCTACACCAAACACTGATCCCTAAACCTACCCGTCACTATAACCTCAGTCAATGAAATTGGTTGCAGGGAGGGATTTATGCTGAACTGGTTTGGGGGGAAAAATCATGCTAACGGAGGCCAGGAATAGTCACTGTGTGAGTAAATCTCATTGGTGCTGTGACCCGGATGGGAGTGAGGTTTAGGGGGGGGGTGTGTGTGTGTAACAAAGGCTAGCAAGTAATCGCAGTGTGATTAAAACTCACTCCCCTGGCCTCAAGAGGCAACTGACGCTAGAGGCTGCGTTCTTTAGCCTCCTTGTTAGCGCGCCCGCCTCCCCTGCCAGAGACCTGGGTTCGAGGCCCGCACAGAGCGGGGCGAATAGGACCTAAGGGGTTACATAAACCCTACTTGCATTAGTCGCATTTATCTTCATGGCTCAAGTGAGCTGCTGTGTTTTTCAATAGTATTGAGCTGTTGTCTGCTAACAGGACAAAGGAGCGGGATTTCAAACCATAAAGAATTGTATACATCAAGGAAGGTACATGAAGTGCAATGGGCTGAAATAACAATGGCTTAGGGAAACAAGATTGACTGGCAGCCATCACACATGAGTAATTACCTGCCACTTCACATTTCGCTTCTCAGTCAAATCCTTGAAAGGTCATCGGTGTCATTTGTGGATGTACAAAAATGGAAGTAGAGGTTAATGCTTAAGGAAGCGTATGGAGCTCTTGCACCAGTGTAAAAGTAAAAGCTTGTAGAAACATTTGCATTTCAATAGAGCTCGTCAATCAGCACTTGTGAAAAACTGTCTGATCATGGGCTCTGGTCCCAGTCTTTTGTTTTTTCCCCCCATACCTTCGTTCAGAGGCTTCACACTCATGTGTATTAATACCCTGGCTTTTTATGCAAAAGGATTTATCACTTAACAAACAAAAACACTTAACAGTTCATTGTGAAAGTCCAAGATAAGACTGTCTAGTGATACGGTTTTTGTTTAGTGTGCAAGGAAAAAGAGAAAAAATATGCAGTTTTATTTTTAAAGAAGTTTTTTGTTCATTTAAATGTGTAAATGTCATTTAGATGTATAATAAGATTCCTAGCCTCATACAGTAAACAGAGAGGTTAAAATTCCATCTATATTTATTAATTTGTGTTTAATTATATTAGGTTTCACAAACTAAATTAATTAATTAAAATAAATTAACAATATTTAATGTATTCCGAGTAAAAAAGTATATTACTTATAACACTGATGAATACTTTAAAAATAACTTTATTATTGTTGTAAATTTATTATTGCTATTCATTTAAAAATATACTGAATATGTATAGTTTGAATAAACATCAGTGGCCAAAAGTGAAGTCCGGTATAGGAAAATTGACATCTTCAACCTTTATTCAAATATTATTAAAATGTGTTAAAGATTTTGTAAGCATATTGCATAGCTGAAACATGCCAAATTGTGTGGCCATCATTTTTGGCCAAGCTGCCAAAGAAATTATGAACACATGCAAAAACAAGAGAGAATCAACAAAATGTTAATAAATGATAAATGATTATGCTGTAGTTCAATGTATGCTTTTTACTGAGTTTTGTATGCATTTATGTGCGTAGTAAAATAAAACCTGTAGCTGTAGTTTGCCTTTTTTGCCAAATAATTTTGTCAGATAAATACCTTAACCAAGTTAAGTGGTTTGTTCTTCCCTCATATTTAAAATATTTAAAAACGATAAAATATTTTCCTCATATTTTGATGGTTTAATTCAACTTGTAGTGTCATTAAAAACAAATAGCTCCAACCCCCCCACACACTTTTGGCCACTACTATATAAATATGTATAAATATGTATAGTTAGAATGTATGGTTAGTTTCACAACAGGTGGTGTTTTTTTGTGCTCCTAACCTTTCCTTTCAGTCAAGATGAGTACTGCACCCCAAATACCTCTCTGCTGCCCCCCCCCTCCCTGTGGGTTTCCATGCTGTGTTTAATAATGGATACAGCACAGGGATGGCTCAGCACACAGATCGAGCACATCAACTGTGGAAGTGTAATATAGTTCTGTTGAAAGATTCATGGCCAACAGTGGGTCAGCTAGTGCTTAACTAAGCCCACGCTGTCTCACGGCCCTGCTGAAGTGGTGGGTTTGGTGCAAATGCGGATAACTATCATCATTTAAAACCTGAAGTAACCCTGCAGACTTCCATCCTGATGTTAACTCAGTGTGATGTTATTCATAGCCACACAAGTTTTGTTGAAATTTAGCAGAGAAAATGTACAAAAATTTTTTTTTCTGACCTTGTTTACAATGTAGAGATTTATGGCAATTCCTTTGTGTTAATGACTCTTTGTTTATATTGTGCTGCTGCCTACAGAAATGTCCATCATTATCACTCTGCATATTTTGATGGAGAGAGTGGAGGGAAATATGTTGAATGGCATTGGCTGATGGCGTCCACAATACTGTAAGCTACCTCACAGGCATGAGCACATTATGTCTTGAGGCTGAAAATGATGATGTATCAGCTAATATAATTCTTGGCATGGCTTTTGCTTGATGGCAGCACATGGATTTATTTTTTTCGTCTCCTGAAAGCACAAAGAAAATGTCATCCAGTCCTCACAGAATGTTGGTATGACTGACTAGTTTCAAGGCTTTTAAAATTGTATATTTCCCCCTAGCAGAACAGGGCTAAAATTAACAAATGAAATTGTAAAAATGTTATTTATTTAACCAATAAAATTTCAGATTCTTGTCCAACATGTTGCCCTTGTTGAAATGGTAGATATCTTGAGTGGTACATATAAAAGGAAAGTTTTTTGAAATGCATTTTTTTTCTGAGAGAATAAGATCAAATTAATAGTTTTTGGCTGGTCATGTGATCTCAACATGTCATTATGTATGAAACTTACATAAAAAAACATAAATAACTGTACAATAAGGTTCAATTAGTTTGAATTAGCAATGAACTACTTTTTTAATCTTTCATTATAATGCATTTATTGGTTGATGTTTAAAAATACTACTACATTTTTAACATATTACATTGTATAAATTAACATTAGTTTGTTAATGTACTTTGAATAAAAAGTGTATTTATAAATTTACATTAACCTATATTAATACTGGTAAAATAGTTGCATTGATGCTGTAAAAGATGCATTAACTAATATTAACGGATTGAACTTCATAAGCGACACATTCCTCAGTGCCACTTAAAGCAGGAGATATAGAAATTTTGGTAACACTTTAGTATAGGGAACATGTATTCACTATTAACTATGACTTTTCCCTCAATAAACTCCTAATTTACAACTTATTAATAGTTAGTAAGGTAGTATTGGGTAAGATTAAGAATGTAGAATAAGGTCATGCAGAAGGCATTAATATGTACTTAATAATTACTAATAAACAGCCAATATTCTAGTAATATGCACGCTAATAAGCAACTATTTAAAAAACCCTAAAATAAAGTGTTACCGAAAATTTCATTATGCTAAAAAAAAACAATGCTTTGTATTTTCCCAATATCTGAATGTACATTTGTTTAGGTTATACACTTCCTTTTTACAGTTATGCAATCTTATACTTTTGATTTGTTTTGTTACCATACATGCATGTGTCTGTTCTCAGCTTCCCTAAATCTTGAGTCATAAGCACATCTGCATAATTCTTCTGTGCATCTGTCAGCTTCGATTTACACTTTTGTTCCTTTAGCCTGTGGCCATGTACCAATTCCATTAGTCACAATGTTCATATCTTTTTTCTTTTCTTTGTCCCTTGTTGGATTTCAATGGGTGAGAATGGCTGAGATTGAGGCATTGTTCTCATTCTCTCTCAGTACTATTTCAGCACCAAGAGCGCTGGATTGCACATCATTCTTAGTATGTCACCTCTGCCAGAAATAAATCTCTGAGTTTATCTGACAGTCAATTAGAGCTAACAAATCACTGTCAGACCATGATCATTTACAAACCACCAGTCCAGATAAAACAGGGAAAAATCTGAAAAAAAAAAAGTCTGCAAAGTTTTACTTTTTTTCTTTTTTTTTTTTTTTTCTAATTAGAATGCATACAGAAAGGTCACAAAAGTTAGGGAACTTAAGTTAAATAAAATACAGTTTGTGTAGCCTAGGCAACTAGATCTGTGTAATTTAAATGTGATGATAATACCATTCCATAAGATCTTTATCCTCATATAACTGGAAAAGCATGTACATTTCGTTGCAAAGCTGCATTCATTTATTCTTAGATTTGCACAAAGGCCAACTGGAGAAGATGATCAAGATCAATCCGGCTGGTAATTGACACATAAGGAAATTTGCAGGGGTCAAAGGCTGAACCTCAGTGCAACTAACCTATTTTTAGTTCTCCAGCAAAATACAGCCACATATTTCATCATATTCTGTCACTGGAGTACATGAACTCAACAGGGATGAACATTTTCTCAATACAGTATATCCACATGTAATATTTATGACATCTGTAGCAGTACATACTTTTTTTTTCTTCATTTTCAAGTTGTTTTTTTGATCAATGTCTTTGCGCCAACTTTTTACTTTATTTATTCATTTTTATTATATTTTTTGTTGTGCACCTGTGTTAGTTAGATGGTTGTTACACTTTTTGCTTATATTAATTTTATGTTTCTTGCCTTCCAATAGAAGTAAATGTGGGGGAAATTCATGTTACAATCCTCCCTGTCCGGGTTGTACGAATATCAAACGAATGTCTTGATTTAAAAGAACATTTGAGTAAATATTATATCTGAAATTAACCAAATGTAGATAATGCCAAATGTTTCAACATTTTATATAGAAACCCTTGCATTGAGAATAAAGGGCTTGATATATGCTGCGTTTGAGATAAGGTTGGAAGTGGGAATATCCAAATTGAAATGTCACTTTAGACCTCAGTTAGTTCTAAGCTGTGTTCGAAATTGACCCCTATACCCTCATTCACTATTCCCTACATTACTCCACTGATAGTGTGCAGTAAGCTTTTGTTTGTGCTTGCTGTTTAATAATCATTTGAATCTTAGAAAACTAGCAGTTCCAGTAATGAAAAATTGATCTTGAACTCTGTCATGGAAACTAGCATGTATAAACCTTAATTAAGCAGTTTAATAATCAATTAGAAAGTATAATGTTACGCTGTAGCCACATTGGACCAGCGGTTTGGAAAACGGATGAATAGCCGCATTTCCACTGCCGGGCCAAAGGTGGGCGTGCTAGTGCGTGCCAGGGCCGGTCGCGTTTCCACTGTCACTTCCGGAGCTTGATCGTGCCTCTTCGGTGCTTCCTCGGTGCCAAAGGCACGGGTTTTTCGGCCCGCCGAAAACCTTGGTCCAAAGCGGGCCAGCTGGGCTTGAGGTGTGGTCGAGGTGAAAGGCGGAGCTAATCATAGTCAGGTGATGGTCTACATGCTGAAATGGGTTGGGTTGTGTGACGTTTGATCAAGCGAGGTGTTTTTAAGGGCGGTTTTTAGATCAGTGCTGCAGAGCTAGCGGACCGACATTGGAAACGCAACTTGATTTTGGCCTCGGTGCCTAAGGTCTGTGGCCATAGGCCCAGCCCGGCACGCTGTTAGCCCTGGCTCGCACTGGCCCGACAGTGGAAAAGCGGCTAATGATTCATCTGCAGGCGACATCTTCTGACAAAATGCAAGAATACTTTTGGCATGACCCTCAGAGTGCATTATGGGTATTCTCTTGCCTTTGAGTGTACATCAGTTGTGCACTCTTTATTGTGGTGCATTGTGGGATTGAATAAGTGCACTCGATAACATTCACTATGGTTTCGCACACCACAATAAATGGCTGTCCCCTTCAAATAATGCCCTGTTTAAGGGTATAGGGGCAATTTCGGACATAGCCGTAGTCAAGTTTGATTTTTTTTTTTTTTTTTTCAGTTATAGCTGATAATAATATAATAATATAAATAAGGTATCATCATATAATCTTAATGATAAAGTTTTTTTTTTTTTTATGTTTGACATAATGTAGCTCTATGGTATGCTTGTTCGGAGCAAGACTTGCCGCCATCTTGGAAGTGATGTCAAATGACGTGTCTCGCTGAGGTTATTTGATAGGCCCCGAGTTCACAGGTCAGATGTCCAAATTCGAGCAGCGTTCCAGACATTACTTCCAAGTAGGAGATGGGAAAAAAACAATTCTGAGTTGTCTGGAACGCAGTAATACTTCAAGCGAAATTGAAGAACGAATTGGTGTGACGTCATTTCGAATTAAAATGAAGTTTGTTTGGTATTCGTTTCAGGAGTTCGGAACAGCTTGCCAAAGCTGGTAAACGCCTCCAAACTACCATTGGTCCGTGGTGATTATGTAATAGGTGGGTGTGGCTTTGAGGCTCCGCCTTCATTGACATGGAAATCTTCTCTGTTAAGTCTGTCGAGGACAGGAGTGAATAAAAATAAAAACGAACTGGAGAGCTGCTTTATTGTAGAAAGTGAAGTTGTAATTCAAAGAGACACTAACACAGTTTTTATGTTTAATACTGTAAAGCTGCTTGCTTTTAAACAATCTATTGTATAAAGTGCTATATAAATAAACATGATGTGCCTTGACAGAGCATAAGTGCAAACCTATCCGCATTTCTATGATCAGATGCTTTCTTAACTACCTTTAAGAGTTCATGTGATGAAATCCCAGGCAAACATACTGCGAAAAAAAGTTAGGGCAAGTCATTTTAGGCTTCCTTTTGAGAAAACCCTTTTTTTCTTTACAGAAAGCCTTCTCATGTTTTCTGTATATGTATTTTTAAAGAATGCTACATCTGAAACCTTTTTTAAAGTTTCTGTAATATAAAGCTTCTCTAAATTTATTCAGATCATCTGTGTATAGATACAAACTTAACAATGTCTTGAAAATGCTATGGAAATTATTCAGCCTGCCGTAATGAGCTGCCAAGAGAAACCTTCATATTTTAGCAACTTATTCAGCCCAGCTCTATCCTCCCTTCCCATCAAAGACTCCGTTTGATGCCGAGGCTGAATGTGCTGCTCAGGGCAGCTTTAATAACGGCCGTGGGCTCGACAGAAGTGGGACGGAACATAGAGACTTACCTCTGCTCTGTTTTTGGGTCTCGCCAGCTCACCACTGACTTATGCTGACGGGCTGTTTGTCAAAATGTCTAAATATTTAGTGCACTGTGCAAAATATGAGCCCTTGGAATGAAAGCAGCATTGGACTTGTGCTCTCTCACTGTATTTTTCTTTAACCTGATTTGAACCCACAACCCCCAAAAAGTGAGCTTGTGTGTTTAAACAAATGGCATCTTGCGCCTGGTGCTCGACTGAATCTCTGTCAGAGATTAATAGCGTCTTTTTTACCTGAAAGATCGAACCTCTTTTTCCTCCCATCTTACATTGTGTCCTAACCAGGTATGTCACGATAAAGCAACAAGCAATCAAAACTAGTTTATTTTTCATGGTACTGTTTGTGCAAACATACGTTTGTATGCTAATATACACTGTAGTTCAAAAGTTTGGGGTCTGTAAGATTTTTTTTAAATGTTTTTGAAAGAAAAAGCCTGGTGTAAAATCATACTGTAACTGTACATGTAGCATGTTCTGATTGGATGTGATTGCGTCACATGAAGCTAAATGAGAATAGAACCATTATCTTAATGTTCAACATATGATTTAAACCAATCAAACTACATAAAACCTCCAGTAGAAGTAACTTTTTGACATAATGGAAAGGTTTTTGTGAACCCAACAGTCAAATCATTACTCACATGTTCTTTCATTATATTATTTACAAAAAGACTAATTAAAGTGTTAAACTGAAGGCCAGAACAATGTTTGCAAGGACAGAATACAGAGTTTTCAATGTGTTCTTTTATAGAACCAAGCTGAAAACAGTTTTCAAATGCACTTTGAAATCATTAGCTGAATGCTTTTTTTAGTTGCCATTTACTGAGAAAATAACTTTGTCAGTAAGTGTAGAATGTTATGTGCTTCAGATGAGTGTTTTTGTGCTTGATGAAATAGGCAAGAAACAAAAGTAAATGATTATCTTGCAACAATCATGATCATATTGTTTGCCTTTCTACTGATTTGTCTAATATTGTCACCCTAAGCTCAGCACATGTCATATCATCACATATATTTACCACTAAACATCACTAAAAGTCATATTGGCAACATATTCTGATACAGTCCCCTATAGTATAAGTTATTATTAGATACTCAACAAATCAGATACCTACAAAAAATCTTTTCTGTCAAGGTGTTATTGCTGTAGTGACTACAGTCTTAAGAAATGGTTCTATATAGAACCTCAAAGGATTCTGTCAGGTGCTTCATATAAAGAACCTTTTAGGGGTTGCAATCATGGGATAATTTATGGATTAAGTTTTGGGGTGTGTTCACACTTATAGTTCAGTAATGGTTTGTTTGGCCCAATTCTGAACCAAAAAAGAAAATTATAAATTTAGTTCTGGTTCGCTTAGAATTCACACTAAAATTTTTTAAGTCCAAACCTTAAGAGATATAAACAATTTATGACATATATTTTGCGGGTGAAGTTACCAAACATCCTAAACAATGCTGTTTGATGAGCTAAACGCACTTGTTGTATGTGAGTACATATGATGGTAAAATGTGTAAAGGAGTCAAAAACCCTAGGAATTTCTCTGTTGCTCAAACCAAGATCTGCTGCAAGGAGACGGTAATGGTAATCATATCCTATTTTTGGTTCATTTAGATATCTAGATATCCATGTTATAATTACAAGATTTCAACTTGTAAAAAGTGTTCACATCCTCATAGTGCTTGCAATTATAACTAGTAAACTGGGAATTTTCTGAGAACTCCTACTTGTACCATGTGACTGCTGCAGTTCATTTAGACATTGATAGTGTTGCGAGAAATGCATAATTCCCAGTCCGACGATGTAAACATCTCCAAGTAGAATGTCATGTGTTGTCATCTCGAAATTATGGCAATTATGACATGGCATGAACGCAGAATTTGGTCCGGTGGCAGTGGGCGTTCTGACATAGAACACGGAAGCGCAGCACTGTGTTTACTATGTCAACAGTGTAGGAGACTGACAGGAAAGAGAAGAAATTGAATAAAGTCATTGTTTTTGTTTTGTTTTTGTGCACAAAAAGTATTCTCATCGTTAAGGTTGAACCACTGTAGTCACATGGACTATTTTAACAATGTCTTTACTAGCTTTCTGGGCCTTGAAAGGTGCAATGACGTAGCTTCGGATTTCATCAAAAAAATATCTTAATTTGTGTTCCTGTAACGAAGCGGGACTGAGGCAGAGATCCAAATGCAGCATTTTATTAAAGTAGAGTGGTCGTACAGGCAGGGTCAAAACAGGAACAAACAGGAACAGTAAGGAACAGGCAGTATTGTAATCAGGGTACAGGCAGTAGATCGAGGCAGGTGGATATCATACACAGAACGCTATACCAGGCAAGGGTCAGGACAGGCAGCAACGGGTCAAGAAACAGGAACAGGCAGCAACGGTAACAGACAGGCAGACAGGAATATAAACGCTCGGAGATGATACACTGGGTAATCAAGACTTCGCGATTGGATGGTGTGAATGAGAGTCCTATTATAGTCCAGGTAATGCATGGCAGCTGGGTGTGGTGATTAGTGTAGTGATTGGTGGAGTGAGTGCAGGTGATTGGCAGAGAGGATTATGGGGAATGTAGTCCAGGAAGTGACAGGAACTGATGGTGATCGTGACATAACGCCCCGCTCCCGGAAGGCGCGTCCTCGCGGCATAAAAGGAACAGCTAGGGAGGGAGGGTGGGTGCATTGGTGACCTGCATGCAGACAGGAACGAGGTCCCCAATGCAGGTCCAGGAACTCGGGCAACCATGGCGAGTCCGGAGTGTCGGAAAGCCATGGCGGGTCAGGTGGCTCGGGCGGCCACGGCAGGTAAGGTGGCCTGGTTAGCCACGGCAGGTCAGGCGGCCTGGGTAACCACGGCAGGTCAGGCGGCCTGGGTAACCACGGCAGGTCAGGCGGCCTGGGTAACCACGGCAGGTCAGGCGGCTTGGGTAACCACGGCAGGTCAGGCGGCTTGGGTAACCACGGCAGGTCAGGCGGCTTGGGTAACCACGGCAGGTCAGGCGGCTTGGGTAACCACGGCAGGTCAGGCGGCTTGGGTAACTACGGCAGGTCAGGCGGCTTGGGTAACCACGGCGGGTCAGGGTCCATAAACTACCAGAATAGTTCAAAGGCCGATGACGGCAGTGGCCGAGCAGGGTCCCCACCCACAAGCTCCCCACCCCTAGGTATACTGCCCCCCCCCAAAAAAGTTCTTGGGGAAATCAACGGAGGCATTGGCAGGTTCATGGGCAAGGAGCTCGGGTGGCGCCTGCAGTGCAGATGGCCTGAGCGGCAGCGGCAGGACAAATGGCCTGGGCGGTGGTGTCAGGGAGAGCGGGCAGCTCGCTGACGGCCTCCGTGGCTGTGTCAGTGAGAGCGGACAGCTCGGTGACGGCCTCCGTGGCCGTGTCAGGGAGAGCGGGCAGCTCGGTGACGGCCTCCGTGGCCGTGTCAGGGAGAGCTAGCAGCTCTGGGATGGGCACAGGCTGTTCTGGAACGGCAGCGAGCCGCTCTGTGACGGCAGCAGGCTCGGGCTGCTCTGGGACGACAGCGGGCTGCTCGGGCTGGCAGACTGCTCCAAAGTCCATAGAGCTTGAGTTTATCCTCAACGCACGCAGGACAGCCAAAACATAAAAATTGAGCCCAGCCCTCTGGGCCAAGACAGGACTGACCAGGAGAGCAGGCTGCTCTGGAGTGCACTCACTGGCTGGAGCGGCCTCTGGAATGGACTCACTGGCTGGAAAGCCCCCTACATCCTTACTCATTGCATGGGCGGCCATCTTGCCCGAGGGCACCGGCAAGGCAGCCACTTTGTCCATCGCATCCGGGGCGTTTGAGTGCGATGCAACCAGCAAACTTGAGAGCGTTGCAACCGACGAGCTTGAGAGCGAAGCGTCCGGCTGGCTTGAGAGCGAACCTTCCGGCTGGCTTGAGAGCGAACCTTCCGGCTGGCTTGAGAGCGAACCTTCCGGCTGGCTTGAGAGCGAACCTTCCGGCTGGCTTGAGAGCGAACCTTCCAGCTGGCTTGAGAGCGAAGCGTCCGGCTGGCTTGAGAGCGAAGCATCCGGCTGGCTTGAGAGCGAAGCGTCCGGCTGGCTTGAGAGCGAAGCGTCCGGCTGGCTTGAGAGCGAAGCGATCAGCGGAGACGTGACGTGACTCTGGGCGATCAGCGGAGACGTGACGTGACTCTGGGCGATCAGCGGAGATGTGACGTGACTCTGGGCGATCAGCGGAGATGTGACGTGACTCTGGGCGATCAGCGGAGACGTTGACTGGTGTTGCTGTGGTTGTGACCGCCATTTTGTGAGTGTCCTTCTTAGTGGCAGCCATTACATGATTCTCCGCGACACCCACAGTAAATGGAGAGCCAACAGACCATAAAGCATACTCCAGGAAATGACTGAGGGAGAAACGTGGTCCATTACAAACGAATTGTTCTTTGAGAGGTTGATTAACACCCTCACAGAAAAAGTCAATGAGTGCACAGTCCGGCAAGTCTGAATAATGTGCAATGTCCAAATATTTCGCAATATATTCCTCCAGCGATTGTGAGCCCTGCTTGAGCCCTAGTAACAATAATGCAGTGTTCCTACCAGACCAGGGTTCACCAGAAAAGCTGCTGGATCGTTGTTGCGGCGAAGTCTTCTGTAACGAAGCGGGACTGAGGCAGAGATCCAAATGCAGCATTTTATTAAAGTAGAGTGGTCGTACAGGCAGGGTCAAAACAGGAACAAACAGGAACAGTAAGGAACAGGCAGTATCGTAGTCAGGGTACAGGCAGTAGATCGAGGCAGGTGGATATCATACACAGAACGCTATACCAGGCAAGGGTCAGGACAGGCAGCAACGGGTCAAGAAACAGGAACAGGCAGCAACGGTAACAGACAGGCAGACAGGAATATAAACGCTCGGAGATGATACACTGTGTAATCAAGACTTTGCGATTGGATGGTGTGAATGAGAGTCCTATTATAGTCCAGGTAATGCATGGAAGCTTGGTGTGGTGATTAGTGTAGTGATTGGTGGAGTGAGTGCAGGTGATTGGCAGAGAGGATTATGGGGAATGTAGTCCAGGAAGTGACAGGAACTGACGGTGATCGTGACAGTTCCGAAGATGAACGAAGGTCTTGGGAAGACATGAGAGTGAGTAATTTATGACAGAAATTTCATTTTTGGGTGAACTAACCCTTTAAACATGAAAGTATTATGTAATAATTTAAGACATTTCTCCTTATATAGAACCTTTTGAGACAAAACCATCAGGGTTCTATATAGATCTCATTGAACTTTTCTTTTTCTAAGAGAATGTAGTGGCTTTATAAGTGCTTTATGTGTAGGCCACGGTAACTTCAAAACTTCACGCGTTCACACTTACATATAATCAGATATTGTATATGCATTTTTGTCGTGCTGTCCGAGGAGAGGGTTGCAAGCTCGGAATTTGGCCAAAACCCAGAGTAATCCCCCTTCTATCCCTGACTGGGATAGGAATAATTGAGTGCGAGGAGTTGGGGTGGAGGAAGGATGATGGAAAACTGTTGTGGAAGTAAGTAAGGTAAGTCGGTTATATAGCCTATATACCTCCACTCATGCTGCTTGGGTAGATTATGTGAACGTGCTCCTCCCGAACATTGTTAGTAAAACATCATATGGCAGCGTAGATGAAATAAAACATTCATGTGTGGGGGGCTGTTTGCTTACTTATCATGTCTGGACACCCTTTGGCAACATTACCATATTTATCTTCTTCAGATGTTTATGTGAATCCTGTAAAAGACGAAACAGTTTTCAGTTCAGTATCATAAAATATGTTAATTTACTGGGCATTTATCTCCCTGAAGTGTCAGTGTTGCTGTAGCTGTGCCACCGTGTCACCACGGTAGACAAAAGTGTGATAGGAGGCACTACCTCTCTCAGAGACAAGCAAATGGAGCTTGAAATGAGAAGTGCATTGTGCCGCATTAGCATGGCCTTCCGCATTACCCAGCACATGTTGCCTTTCCACGGTAACACGATTTACCAAACTACAGGGATCTTCTGCATGTTCAGTGCCCCTGATGAGTACCCTCTTCATTACCATTCTCTTTGTACCTTTGCCCCAAATTCATATTGAACACATTACCATCCTACACATTTGGAATCCTGTCATATGAAATAAACAACCTGCCCATGAGATTTTTTTTTAGGGTGATTGCCAAGCAAATTCTGGTTTGCAGTTGATTTCCGTACGGTGGGCCTTACTCAGCTACTTTCATCAGACGGCATAAATATTTCAAGTATAGCACAACAACAGAGTACAGAAATAGCTGTGTTTTAAGAGCAGCCATTCATGGGCTTCTTAGGGATGTACTAAACTTACCTATTCGTGTATAGAAAAGCTCAAAATAGTACATTAAGTGAAAAAACATCAAACCGAAACTAAAGAAAGCATTTGATTTCTTTTATATAGACCGTCGGCCAGTTGCATAAACTTAGTCACTATATTAAGACTGTGTCTTAGTTTGACCAACTTGCAATTAACCAAGGGGTAATCAATGTTATTTTTCCAATTCAAATGACACCTTTTTATGTAACGGACCACTCTTCAAGAAAAACATTAGTGTCTTAACTTTTAAGACTAGTCTAAGTGGTTTATGCAACTGGCCCCATATCGTGACATAAACCCAACTAACAGGGAATGTTCTGAGTACTTTCTGTCTAACATTCTGGCAAGGTTCTCTCAAAGTTATGAACAAACATTCTTCCAATAACATTAATAGAATGTTTGTTCAAGGTTATCGGATCTTTAATAGTCTTTAGTCAGGTTACACCAAAAAACAAAAAATTAGGGCTGTCAATCGATTAAAATTTTGTATCTAATTAATTACATACTCTGTGATTAATTAATCTAATTTTTGCTGTGAAAGTATTAAATATTTCAATTCAAATGAATCAGTGCAGGGTTTTTCCTGGGTCAATAATGGTCTTCGATGGTGACAGACATGGTCATCCACACAAACAGTAAAAAGTGCCCTACCCATGTGATCTGTGAGCCTGATACTGACAATAAAGTACCCATCACTTTCACTGTAATTTTTTCTTGCCCTGTGATTTTATAGCTTTGTAAGAAAAGATGCTTTTTTGCTAAACCTGAAAAGTATTAAGAAGTAGCATTTAGAAGTTATATTAACTAATAATATAATTTTCTACCATATACAATTGATTACACCTAGCTAACAACAACTTGCTTTGTTCTGGTTTCACCTCACTCCAGTCTAAACTAACTGATTTTATAGGCAGGCCTAATTTACTACACATTGTCATTTAAATAACCTGAAAATATTCTGGATTATTAAGGCTAATTTTACTAACCACTCTTGCTAAATGGGGTAAGCACACTTATGTTCTCATTTCAGAGTTGTTTGAGTAAATTATTCATTATAGACAGTGTGGACAGATCAGTTGTTGTCATGGTTCATTAAAATGAATCTGTTCAAATGAGTCATTAGGTCGCGAATTGGACATTAGCGGACGTTGATGCGTTGCGTGCGAATCGCGACTGTTATTAGGACATCACAAAAGATTTGTCAACACAGAAAACACTTCACCACTGGATAGGATTTTCTTTTTGTTTACTGAAAGTGAGGTTTATGTCAGCTGCACATGCAGGGCGCCTTTCAGAGAAGATGAGGTGACGTTCTTTTGAGCTCTATTCACACCCAGCGGTTATTCAGGAAAAACTCTGAATGTGCCTCGTGAAACATGGATTCGGTCTTACGAACTTTTAGCACTGTGTCAGTTGATTTAGATTATTATGTGTGAGGAAGAGAGAGTGCAAAGATGGTGCTTACTTTGAAGACAGAGAGAGTGGCTCCAGGTTCAAAGGTCAATACGGAATGGATTAATCTGCGTTATTTTTTTTTATGCGTTATTTTTTCTCAGATTAATTAATCGAAATTAACGCGTTATTTTGACAACCCTACAAAAAATATATAACAAAAAAGGAAGTTTTGGTAACACTTTAGTTTATAGTCCAATTCTCATTATGAGCTTATTAGCTTGCATATTACTATGATATTAGCTGCTTATTAGTACTTATAAAGCACATATTCATATTAATACATTATTCTGCATGACCTTATTCTACATCCCTTAATCCTATCCAATACCTAAATTTAACAACTACCTTACTATTAAGAAAGATGGTTCATTCCTATTAGTTATGAATGGCGGAATAGGTCCCACCTTCTAAGTAAAAGAGCCAATCGCTGATTGATAAAGTCATTGGTCACTGCAGCTGCTGTTAGAAGCTCCAGTTCCCATAGAAACCTAAAACCCACGCTTATTAGGACTGCACATGTGCATTGGCTCGTCTAGCCTGAAAATAAGGTTTTTAACGCTATTTGAGCATAAGAAACAACGTTTATGGGACAGATTTTGTTGCTGATTTGAAATATGTTATTTAATTGCGAGTTCAGTTTTTGAGATTTCAGGATTCCCCCATTCAGATAGATAGGACTTGGTCTTGGATGCCTGAAATAGCTGCATGGAGGCATTTCAAATATGGCTATATTTAAGCAGTAATTAATTGCTATTAATAAGCAGTAATTAGGAGTTTATTGAGGCAAAAGTCATAGTAAATAGTTAGTTAACAGAGAGAATTGGACCCTAAAGTGTGACCAAAGTTTTGTTTTCTGAAAATGTATCAAAATTAAATGAGTTTATGATTAAAACATGAAAAAAAAAAAAATAATCCCCATCACTACTAATAATACAAACAGTGAATTATTGGACCTAAATTATTGTATAAGCTAATATACTTTGATAACATGAAACAATTCCATTAGCTCATTTTTGTTACCAATCTCTGTTCTCTCCTGCTTTTTTGTACTATTTGCTGACTTTCATGGTGTGATGAGAAAGAAACCTCTTGATGAAAGACTTTTAGGAACAAGAAGAAAAAAAATTATATTAGCTCACTAAAAGAATGTGTAAAAAATGACACCATAAAAAAGTGAAACAGCCGGCTCTGTGTGGCAACACTGGCAGATAAAACTCAAAAGGGAATGTCTTTGTTAGAAAAGCGCAATCATGGCGTGATGAGGGTTGATGGATAATCCCCAGTCATTTCTTGGCCTTGTTTCTTTCCTCTTCAGGTCTTTCCTCAGTTGTTTGAAGCGATGCTTTACTTTATGTGTCATTTTCTTGTGGTTTGTGTGTTTATGATGAAATTTTTAAGAATAAACACTGATTCTGATTCAATATCTTAAAGGAGCAATAGGCAATTTTTGAGAAACACTGTTGAAAGTGGATCGGACCGAGAACCACAACATTGTAAAAAAGAAATTTCATTGAAATTAAACATTTGAGTTAATACAATGAAGGTGATTGTTTAATCAACAGAAACTCAAAAAAAAAAAAAAAAAAGTTATCAGAACCATATTAAAACCACAATATGTAAATTGTCACCGCTAGAGGGCGCTTATTCAAAATAAAGGTTTATCTTGATGAAGCCTTGATTTCGCTAAATTATGGGATGTGTTGTCTTCATGTCTACAGTCTGTGGAAAAGGATCATCTGAAATGATGTTCATGGATGAGATTATTGACGTTACTGTAGTAAGAAGCATTGTGTGTTTGTGCATTTTAGGGTCAGAGCAATGAATGGAGGGGTGTGTTTGTTTGGGTTGACTTCAAATATCAACAGTCAAACCAGGTGATTGTATTTTCCTTCAGTTGAATGTACCTCTCATGCTTCAAAATGAATCTTTGAACTGCAAAGCCTCCTGCTTGGCATCTTTCACTTTAATTTAATGTTATACTAATTTGATTAGCTTTAATTAACAGTTTCATTCAGACGCCTGCATTATCATCTGTTTTGCTGTGTGATATGGGTGAAGATGCCAGTGTACAGAACTGCCTGGCTGCTGAATTCACCTCTCTGTCCACGGAAATGTTTCTATATTCCACCTCATGTATTAATCAGACTGTACAGCACATGAGCATCTCTAGTTGTGTTTGAAAAGAAAATTTTAACCTTGTTTCTGTTTATTCTTGGCTTCCCCTGTTGTTTGTTTGATATTCAGACCAAGGATAGTGGAAACACCTCTGTTACCATTTCTTGGTTGTGCAATGTACTAAATAATGTACATGTGAAAGATTACAGCTAAAATGAAAGAGATAAGAAAAAATGGTTTAAGGGTAGAATAACTTTAGATCAACTCACTATAGACCTATAAAAAAGTTAAAACCATGGAGAGGTGTATTATGAACTAATATTGCATCTACAGTCCTTTTTTGGGGTCTGGTGCTTTAGTTGAACTTTTTCAGCATGTTGTACAGTGGGCTTAAGCCTACATGTGACGAAATTAATCATTGATCTTTATTGATTTATTATTAAAACTGAAGAACTCTATAACACCTAAACATAACGCGGAACAAAACGAACTATGATTAGTTGCTATTCATGTCAGTCAGACGGGCGGTCCTTGGCTAATGAAAGTGGTTATGGAGACCTTCTACCATCAGTCTGAAGGTCTGGCTATGCAAAACTATCACTTCATTGACATTTTAAGTTATCTTATTATTTGTTTGTCATATAACAAATAACAAACCAAATTTTTCTCTTGTAATTCTTTAATAAATTAATTAGCTGTTTCCTTAAAGGTTTCCATCTGTGTATTTTTACACACATTTTGGAGAAACTGCATAAACCGATGCAAATAAAGTTTAAAAAAATGTACTAGTAAAATACAAGAATGCATATACACATGAACTATAATGGAATTACTTTTACTGAATAAATTCCTTGACTTTGCCTAAGATGTGAATAATTATGTGTGATAGCACTACAAACCAACATTTAGTAAACAAGCCACAAATTTTATTTTGTGCTAATTTGCCATGATTTTTCTTCTTTTGGACACTTGGCTGGAAACACTGCTTTATTTACAATATATTATTATTATTTATTTTTTATTTTTTTCTTCAGAAGTTAAATATGCAACTCTGATTAAATCAAGACTATTACAGGCAATTACACATTATGTGCATTAAAAAAATCTATTGAAAAGTAAATGTCTATATGTAAATTACGTTTGCGCTGCATCTCAATAGTTTAACTACTTTCAACTTGACACCTAAAAATGTGGGGCTACGGCATGTTTACATCTAGCATAAACAGAAGACAAGAACACTTCCTGTGTGAATGACCCATTAACCTGCGGTTTGGGATTTCAGCACCCACAGCAGAAATTCATCCAGTATAACTACAGCCGAGGTGACCTTGTCTTTGCACTGAGACTAATTAAATTAAAAGGTAAGAATTGAAAAATGTGTCAGTGGATTGAGTGCTCTAAATGGCTTGATTGCTGAAGTGGGCACACACAGCATGAGGTTAAGTAGGGGCCGTTTACATGACACCGTTTTCAACTAAAAACAAAAATGCTTTTTATGTGTTTTGGCTGTTCATTTAAATGACAACATCGTTTAGGGGGTCTGAAAATGCAAACTTTTAAAAACGAAATTGAAAGTGCATGTTTTTGAAAATACCTTTATTGTCTACGTGTGAATTTGTGAAAACAGTGACGTCATGCGCATGTGTATTACGTTTACAGTCTATAGTACATAGTTTTTCTTTACAAAATGACATCGCCAGCTACTGGCTATCTTTTAATTTATTATTTGTTAATATAATTTAAATTTAAATTATAAAAACCCCATTTAAGTAAACTTTGGGAGTTTATAGAAGTGGCTATTTGTAAATAAAGGATTAGTCCACTTTCAAATAAAATTTTCCTCATAATTTACTCACCCCCATGTCCTTCTTTCTTCAGTTGAAAAGAAATTAAGGTTTTTGATGAAAACATTTCAGGATTATTCTCCTTATAGTGGACTTCAGTGGCCTCCAAATGGTTGAAGGTCAAAATTCCAAGTAGTTCCGCCAAAAAAGCACTTTCGTATTCTTCAAAAAGTTTACGCTGTATGTCCTACGCCTTCCCTATTCTTGTTGTTGTTTAGTCGCCCAGTTGTGCCCGACTCTTTGCGACCCCATGAACCACAGCATGCCAGGCCTCCCATATGGGAAAAACGGAACAGGCGCTGCATTCGTTCCGTAAGTTGAATAGGGAAGGTGTAGGACATACATTGTAAGCTTTTTGAAGAATAAGAAAGTGCGGTTTTGGCTGAACCACTTGGAAGGCGATCATTTGTTTATATAAAGCATATACATTTAATTTTTTTTTTTTTAAATGACCAATCGTTTTGCTAGATAAGACCCTTATTCCTCATCTGGTATCATTTAAAGCCATTTGAAGCTGCACTGAAACTGTAATTTTGACCTTCAACCGTCTGGAGGCCATTGAAGTCCACTATAAGGAGAATAATCCTGGAATGTTTTCATCAAAAACCTTAATTTCTTTTCGTCTGAAGAAAGAAGGACATGGACATCCTGGATGACATAGGGGTGAGAAAATTATGAGGAAAATTTTATTTGAAAGTGAACTAATCCTTTAACTTGCATAAGTGAGCAGCAAAATCTTGACAAGCATCTTACTTTTACCTGAGACTGATATTAAAATGAGCAGTCTTTGCAGTTTTTTTTGTGTGATTTATTTTTATAATGTTATTTTTTCATCGGATACCATCCAAATAGTAGCTCAGGTAGGTCAAAAACACACAAGAAGCGCTACACTGTGTCCTAACCAGACATGACGCGACACCGCGACACGCAATAAAAGGTATCTTTTCCATGTTAATCATAGTTTTTGTCTTAACTATATATAAATATAAAGTTGCATATATAATGTTGCAACTGTGAGATATGAAGTCATAATTATAAGAAATAAATAAACAATTGTGTATATATATATATATATATATATATATATATATAAATATAAATTAGAAAGCCACAATTGTAATATGTAAAGTTCCACAAAAGGTTTTACTTGGTGCCTCCTGCTCAGTGTTGTTAAAGCTCCTCGCTGTTTTATACAGTTATTAACATACCTTTGATCACACCACCGCCACCTCCTCTTGAACATAGATACTTTTTTCCTCCAATTTCCTAGCCCTAGTCAGCAGTTAACAATGTTCATTTAAAAATTACTTTAGATGGAATTAGAATTAAGAGAGGCTTTGATATGCTAATGCAGCGTACACGGGCCCTTTGCTCTTGATTCTCTTGATGAATGAGTGAGGATTGTAGCGCTGACAGAGGGGTGGAACTCTGTGCAGAAGTAAGCAGCGTTCAGTCACACCAAACAGATATGTACATCCCTGAAGGCCATGAAAGAGTTCCTCCATCTCTTCCTTGTGCCTGCCCTCCTCTGCCCCTTGAGGTGTTGAGATTGTCTTGTCACATTTCTTTCTTTTCTTCCTCTTCTCATCCAGCACCTCTCTGGGTATGTAGTAATTATTTACCATTCATTTATTTCAAAGGAAATTATGTCTGCCATCGTCTTGTTACTGTCACTGTAGATGAGGTGGTTGTTGCAGGTCGGAGTGGAGATGCTGTAATTATGGATCCTCCCTGCGGTAGTGCTGAAGAGCAAGACTGATGAAGGATTGTTACTCACAGCGCTGCTGGGGAACCTGGATCACATCCGGTGAAAGATGGGCTACAGTTACCTGTGCGAGGGGCTTGATATTGATTGGGTGAGTAGTGTAAATACAGAAAGTAGAGCTGCACGAAAACAGAGATCATGATTCGCCCATGATTCTGAATAGACAACTAAACAGCATTTTTGAACGAATGTCTTGAATGAATGATTCAATGACACATACATTTTTCTAACAGTCACTTGTTGTCGCCGCCTACAGGTGTGATGATGTAATTGATACAATCTTTATTTGAGGCGTCAAGGAACTTTCAAAAGGTGATTTGATCCATTTTGATTGACAGTAAACATCTTCTGAAATATAAACTTTTCTCTCACTACTTCTGTGATAATTAAAATTATTGTAACACAGAAATAATGACACTGTGTGGTAGGGATGGGCAATTAATGATAACATATTGAGATTGTGAAAAAATTACGGGTTGCCAGGTTTTCACAACAAAACCCGCCCAATTGCTACTCAAAACTAGTCCAAAACTAGCCCAATCGCAGGGGTCCCACGGTAAAAATGGCATTCCGGGGGGTAAAATCTGCAATTTGGCGGGGTTCCCCTGGTAAAATTTGTATTCCAGGGGCTAAATATCATGTTATTTGGCATTGCTTCAACTCACGGACATGAAAAACAACCTGTAGCAACAGTATAAAAGTAACCCTATTCCACGGGAAAACTGTGGACTTGGCAACACTGATATACACTGAAACTGAAACTAAAACTGAAAGATCTTCACGACAAACCGTCAAAATAAAAGTTCAGTTTAACTATATAAATATATCACTGTTGTATACTAAAATGTACTTCTCAAAGTAATAATAATAATACTATTATTTCTAAGGAAGAATTTTTTTTTCATCCATATTTTAAACAGTTCTGTTGTGCAGCATTGTTATATTTTCATGTGATTGTATTTTAGAAGCCTGATTAAACTGTTAAAGTTTCTATAAATTTGTGTTAAATCATAAAACACAGAATCCCCCCAAAATAAAATGGAAATCACAGAATTTAGGGAAAAATAAAATGGATCCAGGTGGATGCTGTACATTGGTGGTGGTTGAGGAGATTCCCCCTTCAATATGTAAAGCGCTTTGAGTGCCCAGAAAAGCGCTATATAAATGTAAGGATTATTATTATTATTATTATTATTATTTAAATATCGATATTGTACGATTTGGAAAAAAAATATTGTGATAATATTTTTGGTCATATCGCCCAGCCCTAATTTGTGGTTGAAAAGACTGTTTATGAAGCTGTTTTATACCTATACATGGCAGCGCCAATGCGGTTTTGAATGTTCACTGTGATCGTACTTGTCAAAGGTTTAATAGACAGGCGAATCATTGACATTTAGGGATAAGATCTCATGATCGCATTTGATAAATATGTTTTTAACTTAATGGTGCATCTCAGCTCTGTATGCTGTGTAGATCAAGCGAGTACCCTTTGCAATATTCCATTTCGCAAGAAACAGGATTCTCCTTTCCTTGAGTTTTAATTACTGTATGTTCATTAATTAGGCTCATTTGGCACCTCAATTATGCTTTTTAACGCACTGACCTAAATCTGAGGCTAAACACATTTCGCTGTCATTGCAAACAATAGACCTGCTGATCTTTGAGTAATTATAAGTACAATGTTAATTAATCTCTCACGGTCAGTCGATCCTATAATGACTGAGAGACCTATATCCTCTTGACAAGTCATTTATTATAATTCATATACAGGGTAAAACTCATTTATGGAGTATTTGGTTAAATAGTATGTGCATCCTGATTAATAAAGGATAAATGCCTCATAACAAATTAACAAATGCAACATATCTGGATCAAGGATTACCAGATATACATATGAAGACTATGAAGAGCCATCTGAAATTTTCTTCTAAAATTAGCATTTTTATCAAGCTCGTATGTTTAGGTTCAGTAATTTCACTTTAATGACATCAATTTAAGTCTGATTTACAAGAAACAACATGATTATGAGAAAAAAAAGTCAAAATTACATTAATTTTCTGAGGCAGAAACTAATAAAAATCAAAAAGAATAAAAGATGTGAACATTTCAAGTGTGCTGGTTAACAGGCACTCCCACTCCCTGTGGGAGTGCGTACAGATTATAAGTTTCTTATAGTGTGGGAGATTCATTTATAATAATAAAGACCATACATCTTGCAGAAGGATTCATCTTGTCTATAATTAAGTAAAGCTTTGTGCTTTCTGAGTTCAGTTGTATCCCTCAGCATCACAATCATTTATGATTTTTGTCTTTCATTTTAACAGTAGTCTTTGAATAATTTGCCACTATATATTCATACAATGTTAACTCGAAAAGTTCACCCTAAACATTGCAGAGAATGGATAAGGATGCAACAAACACCCTGGAATGCAGGGTTAAATATACAAGAAATAAACAAAACAAAAAAATCTGATGCACTTCGTTGGCCTTTTGAACCTTTATTATGTTCCGTTATGTTGCGTGAGATTTATTATGTTCCGTCACTTTGTCTATTGATAAAGACATTGCTCAGAAAAGCCATTAACAAGGAATTGATTGGTGTTATATGATAGTATATTAAGCTAAAACTTTGCAATTGTGTCAGCTGTGTTGTAAAATGAACTCAGCCATAGATTTTCAATTACCAAATTCCAGAGGGGACATTAGTTTGGTATGAAAGCAGACAGTTAGAAATGGATTGAATGCTCACCAACACCATTGTGCAAATGCATTTACCTTACAATTTACAAAAAACAATGTGGATGAGAAATTATATTACTATGTAAAAGGATAGGTGGTAGTTCTTTACCAGAGTAGAAATAGAACATTTCAATGAATATAGGTGTGCTTGAATACAATTTGAATACAATTACAATCAAGATAAATATGCCAAATGTATTATTATTCTTAAGCGTTCTTTGTTTACATTAGTTCAAATTTACTGTTAAGGCCCGTTTACACCAAGAACGGTAACGATAAAGATATAGTTATGAAAATCGTTCTAAAAATAAAAGAATATTAGAGTCCAGGCCACAGCCATAACAATAACGATACAGAGAAACAATATCATCACTTTCAGAACAATTTTTTTCCAGCTGATGAGCAATAAAACACTGACAGCCAATCAGAATCAATTCTAATTTAATGGCGCATTTAAAATGGCAGACGACATTGCGGAGAAGTAAACCACTCAAACCCCCTTTTCAAGGATACTTTAAAGAAAATGTATATTTGGATATTTGGTCATACCCTCAGAATAAATGGTGAGAAGTATTAACGATAAGATATGACAGGCTAGCAAACTGTGTAACATAAAATTACCTCAGGTATCCAGCACTAGTTTCGACATCAATTGCCTTGCTTGCAACTAGACGTTTTTATTCCACTATATTGGCTACAGCTAAATTCACTGTTAGATTACACTAGCTATTCACTCGAAACATAGCATGCTGAGGACATCTGCTGGTTAAAGCCATGTAAATGCAACAAGAACAGCAAAAACATGTTGTACACACTTTGAAACCGCAGCGCATGAGTTTAGTATAAACAGACACAAATTTAGTTATCATTATAGTTATCATACGTCATTTCATGACGACAGACGTAACACAACACTGTCATTATTTTTATGACAGCTAGAGGGCGCATGACTTTAAAACGTAAATATAGGTTGTAATAAGGTGCTTGAAAAACTACCTATAGGGTCATTTTTTTTGGAGGACAGTCTCATAAAGGTATAAGACTTAAGGTTCAATTTTTGACCTCTGTTTTACTCTAAAAATCTCATGTTGACAATAATTTCTTAATGTGTCATAAGTAATGAAAATTGAGACAATGCCTTTATTATGAAATATGAGCCTCAGTACGGTCTAGTATGGTCATGAAAGCGATTGACTAAACAACATCCCTTTGAGCTTTTAGCTCAAAAGCGCGCACATTTGGAGAAATAATAATGGATTCTCATATGTTTACTTCAAATTTCTGAATTTTCAAATTCAGAGGACTAATCTTTATTGCATTTTTACCCAAAATGAGGCAATGAAAGTGTCATGGAGCACTAAACACTAATGTCTGTTTCATTCATTCTACTGGAAGACGGAGGGCGCTCTTGTGCAGAAAGTCTACGAGTGAGACTAATAAAGTCATAAATCTTATGACGTTCCAGGAAATTCCTTTTATCGAAAATAGGTGTGTTTGACTTGAACATCAAAAGTACACTGAGAGCTCTCTAATTGCTTTTGCGTTACTTTGATATCATACACCAAACAGTCTGTGCAGCGCTGCTTCAAGTCGAACACACCTAAGGCAATTCCTTTAAAGCATCCAAAGATCGCTGCAGCTGTTTAGCATGCCGATAGAGATGTTTTGACCGAAGAAACATAAAGACAGAAAAAACATGGTTGCGACGATATACAATTTATCTATGTTCTGGAGCTTTACAATGAACAGCATTTCCTGTTCCTGTTGTGCTTTCACTCCTCCATGGTGGCCTTTAAAAGGACGAGCCTGTGCAGACATCAGCAGTTCATCAATACAGAAGTCAGACGCTCAGTACAGCTTCAGTCAATATTGAATCAGTGGCTTGTTTGATTCCCCTGATGTTAAGCACAATGAGTCCTGTAATCGAATCACTTTCTTTCTCTGTTAATTAACACTTAGAGAGGGAGAGGATCTAATTTCACAGCGGCCTCTGCAACAAGCTGAGGTATAGATTTTTATCTATGAACAATTATTGTTCATAATGGTTAGCAGTTTTGAACAGACATAGAAACATTTTTCAGCTTTCCATTGACTAGAAGCCAGTTATAATCTCACTTGCTCACCAAGACTTTAGCAGCCATTACTCCAGTCTTCAGTGTCACATGATCCTTCAGAAATTATTCTAATATACTGACACTTTAATGCAGCCTTGCTGAATAGAAGTATTCATTTCTTTTTTTAAAAATCTTACTGACACCAAACCTTTGAACAGTAGTGAATATTAAAGTCTAGATCAACTGGAAAATGGAAAATGGCTTGAAGTAGTTTGACATTTATTGAGCTAAAGCAATTTTTTCCCCTATCACTAAATAATATCTGCTTATAATGCTGATATATTTCAGAGCACAATGGCACACAAAAGCGTTTCTGTAGAGCATTCCTGTAGCTTAAATAATAGAACATAGCACTATTGGCAATGCCAAGGCCATGGGTTTGATTCTCAGAGAACACTGCATAAAAGTGAATGCAAAGTAATTTGATTAAGTTTTTATCCTTATGTAACAGTATTTATTTTTTTATTTTTTTAAAAAAAACAAGCTTTTTTGTACTTTTTTGATTTATAAACTCACAAAATATGTTTTTAATTTATAAACTTACACACAATATGAAGTCTGATATGATGAAGTGCATTTACTAAAGAATATTCAAATGCTCAGAGGTTTTTGATTCTGAAATATATCTTTATGGAATGCCAGTGCACCAAGGTAACAACGGACAATGAAACTAAATATTCACTTTCCAGATTTAGCCCTATTGACACCTCCACAGATCCCTAATCCTGACTGATTGATCTGATTGCAGCAATCCAGACTCCAGTGGCATTTCAGTGCCTATCTGATGTGCGCGTTCAAGATGTCATAAAAGTGCTCTGAAATGTAATATATCTGAAGACAAGAGCTTATGGGTTTAATCCAATCACTCAGACCACACTTTTCTTCCTTTGGCTTCTATAATGCTTGTCATTGTTCACTTTTGTTTAAAAGGTATATCTATGTCTAAGGGTATGTTTACATGACAATGATGTACTGAAAACACAAAAGTATTTCCTTTGCGTATTTGAAAAGTTTTGTGGACAGACGACAACGTTGTTAAAATGATCCCCGTTCACACAGATCCACAAAAATGACTAAAAACACTATATTATGCATGCCAGGCCAGTAGTTGGCGATGTCACTTTGTAAAGAAATACTACACACCTATAGACTGTACATGTGATACACATGTGCATGACATCACCATTTTCACAATCTTCTTTGTAGATTACAGTGACGATAATGGTATAGTTTTCAAAAACTTCCACTCTGAAACCGCTTTTTAAAAAAAAAAAAAAAACTGCATTGTTGTGTAAATGAACTGCCAAGACGCATTAAAAGTTTTTAGTTTAAAGTAGTGTCGATGTAGTGTCATGTAAACACCTCTTAAGTTTCAAACAGGCTGCCAATACATTTACAGATATTGCTGTGAGCGTGCAAGACATACTGCTGCTGCACATATAGCATACATGAAATAGCAGATCTATACAGGTGGAGCTGGGGAAGGTGGAGGTTTCTGAATATGTCCTGTTTTTAATCCCCGTATCCGCTTACATATATTTATATCTATTTTTAATCTCAATAATAAAAATGTATAATTCAGATTTTGATCTCCATATCCATTTACATATATTATATATATCTTCCAAGGGGATTTTTCCCTCCAAGGACTTTTTTCCCAGTGCTAGCACGCTGGGTTTTTCTCCTAGGGGTTTTTTTTCCACCCCTGGGAGTCAGCCGACATTGGCTTAATGTAGCACCATCTTGTATATGTTACATATTACCACACTTGTTTGTACAGCCTATTTTTAACCACTTCCCTTTTTTCTGTGCTTCTAATATGTAAAGCTGCTTTGAAACAATTACCAATTGTAAAAGCGCTATATAAATAAATTTGACTTTTTGACTTGCAGACTGCTAACAGCAAACACTACCAGTATTTCAATGTTGAGCCGCAGCCATTGGCCACTAGTGCAACAACAACCAATCAGCTGCGCTGTGTAGATAACAATGTGATCACTACCAAACTGAGTTAAGGACAGCCTGCACCATCTAAAGTTTCATAACAGAACTAGATATTCATTTTTTTTTCACTGCGCCGACCCCACCTACACATACATGTTTTAGGAAAGATGCTGTTCATTCCAATTAGTGAAAATGTAAATTATTTGCAATCGCTGCCACATACCCTGTCTATGCTTTTCCACAGATATTTTTCTCTAACACGAGTCCATTAATTCAGTCACAGTGTATGCTTTAAGATCAACACAGCCCCGCTCTCTCTCCATGAGAAACAATCAAGCAAAAAGGAGAATATAAAGTGGCTTTTAATAAATTCCTCACCCCATAAATATTCATTCCTCTCCTGATCTGCGAAAATCTATTATTTCTTAAGTGACAACAATCTATGATTGGGAAGCCTCATAGGCTGTCATTTATATGCTACCTTTATCACCACCCGGGAGGAATTAAGGCCTAATTACTTTCACAGGGAGTATTGGGGAAAGCAGCTATGCACTTAGTGTGATTTGTTGATTATGTGACGTGTGAATATATGTGTGCACTTGCTTCCATCAAAGTAAATATTTAACCAGGAGAAAATGAAAAATCATTCTTGTATGGCAGAGCGAATAATTTACAATTTTTTTCCCCAGCAGTCACCGGTCACATGAACTGTTTCCGAAGCCAGATTGAGTCTTAGGAAAATATGACCCTCTTGGAGAGTCTAAAGGTGATGCCATCAGTATAATGTGAGTGAGTCAGTGGAAAGATGCACCTCTTCATAATATCATATTTGCCAAGTGGGCTCCAGACCATTATAAAGAGAAATATGCATAATTTACAGCCATGACAAATAAACAGCTCACAAATTTTTGAAAGAGATGGGCATGTTGTGCTTGATGCTCCTGGGGAGCTGCAAATTGCTTTCATTATTTTCCCTGAGCTTTATTGAATGTGGGTGGTGGGCATAAAATGTCCAGTAGTGGATTTTAATATTCACTGGAATGAGTCGGTTTGTCATCATAATTCCATCTTAACGGGTGGTGCACACTTGACTTACAATATTTAATATATACAATATTTGGACGACTTTGTTTTGTTAATATATTCTGTTGCTGTAAACCTTGTAAAACACATAAAGCTCTATACAGTTGTGTGTTTTGTGCTGTGGGGGTCATTTTGGTTGTAAGTTGGTCTGTGGCGTGCAAGCGTCATCGGCACAACAGCTTTTTTGCCTCACGCTTTAACAAATGAGAGTATTCACAGAAGCTTTTAGATACAATATTGCCACTGTCTATTTTTGCTTTGCAAAAGAAAATAGTTCTAAGGAATCAAGGAATCTGAAACGATTGTCGGCTGCCGCATGCGCGTGTCCATTAAATCAGTGTCCCATTCATCATTTTAGGTTTTAGAAGGGTACTCGCGAGTGCCCCCTTTGCGGCCACTATTCACCCTCGATGCGCACTTCAGCTGAGTCAGCAATTTTGCGAGTTACGCAGAGGCCTTTACGTCACAGAAGTGCGGACTCAGAGGAAGACCGTGAGGGTTTAGGATGCCATTTGGGATTCAGTCAATGTTTTATTCTGAATCATTGTTTGAATGAATCGGTTCAATTGACTGACAGTCATTAGGCTTGTTCAAGATGCATTGATGCTCCGCAGACCTATCAGCATATGACATCAAAGTACCGCGAGAGCATTTGGAGAGCATATGACTCCTTATGCCTTTGAATTGCTCTCGCGGTACTTTGATGTTCTACGCCGATCGGTCTGCTCAGTTCTGATGCATCTCGAACAAGCCTATTTGTTTTGTTTCAGATTTAATTGGTATCCTTGAATTATACCAGGGGTGTCCGACCCTGCTCCTGGAGGGCTACCGTCCCGCAGATTTCAGTTCCAACACCCTACTCCAACACACCTGTCTGTAATTATCAAGCAGCCCTGAACACCATTATTAGCTGGTTCAGGTGTGTTTGATTCGGGTTAGAGCTAAAATCTGCAGGGCTGTAGCTCCCCAGGTCCAGTGTTGGGACACCCCTGAATTAAACTGTTGATGTAACGATTCAATGACTCACTCATAACTTCCTGACTGAATCAGTGTTTTTGAATGAATCAGTCAAAGACGGTCACTTGTCACCACCTACTGGTGTAACGATGTAGCCTAACCCAACTTGTTTTTCAACCCTTGCCAGCACCCATTAAGGGGGGGCACGAGCACCTGTTAGTTCAAAAGTGAAAGTGAAAATCTCAAGTGAAACCTGTAAAAGTGAGATTTTACTAGCAAATGTTTAGTCATCCACTAGAAGGGGCAATTTGACTATTTGCCCAGCTAATCATTGGCTATAGTTATCCAGTTTGGTGCTAATTTTTGCTAACTAAAAACAAAATGGACTGGTGGCTTGAAAAATCATGAATACCAGAGATGATCGAAACTAAGGTTAAACAATGAAAAACAAGCTCTGCCATGACTCTAAAGTCGGTAACCTGTTTATATTTTTAATGCATCAGTTTTCATCTAAGCCTGCATTTTTGACACAAAAGAACAAATTGATTTGTGGTGGTCACTTTGTTGAGTCCAGTGTAGACATCCTCAAGGTATTGCGGCAAGGCGCGTCCTAACCTACAGAATAGGATGTTTATATATCAAATCACTGTTACCAAAATCTCTTTTCTTGCACAGCAAGCTAAAGCAATTTGACCTATTTACTGTTGTCTCATGATATATAATCATGATTACAGAAACATGTTTCTAAAGCAAGGGCTAGAAAAGTAAAGTAATAATTAATATATGCCTAATTGATATTCATAGAACAAAGATAGAAGTAATTCTATTAAAGAAAGCTATTAGCAATTGATTTTTTTTTACCAACACTCATGTGGACATTGGCAAAACTGTTCTATGTTTTTAATTATTTTTCCAAATATTTCATTCAAAAGTAAAGTTTGTAATTGAGTGAGGGATTAAAATATTCATTATGCTGTATTGTTTGACTCTAAAGCTGTGCATGCTGGAAGGTAGAAAAGAAAGACGCTAACAAGAATATTATAATAAACTGAATGCATGTCTCTAACGGAGCTCAGCATGAATAGAGTAATTACATTGTGTGAATACTCCTCATTACAAAACCTACCAACTCATTATCAGCATGGCCTTCACAACCTCAAAGGTGGAAATGAAATAATACACAACATATTTTCATCTACAGTTTAAACAGTGTGATTTTCTGAGAGAAAACTTCCGTTGAATTTGGAATATGTATTATTTTCAGAATATCTATGGCAGAAATAATAAGAGTATACTAGTACAAGCTTCCAAATAGCATTCATCTTAACAATTGCAGGACTAGACATGACTATATTTGTGTCTCTCCTCTGAGGTCCACGCCCTTGGGTGGTGGGTGCTCATTTGGGGTCTTGACAAGATGACAGCTTACTGCTGAGAGCTGTCGGGGAAAGCTGGTATTTTGTTCTAGAATCCACTGCTGTTTAGGAGAGTTTGGTCTGGGAGAAAGTCCCAGTGGATACAATAGTTATTAAGCTAAGTGCCTGAGGAAAGGGAGTTTGGGTACAAGAGAAAGACCAGAAACTGGGACAGATATGTGTTCAATGCTATACTACTGTATAGAGCTGCACAATTATGGATAAATTAAAAATCAAGATTTTTTTTGTTTAAATCAGAGATCGCAATTCTCCCACAATTCTGAATAGACAACTAAACAAAATAAATTTACTAGTTTCTGACAAAATGTTAATTGATACAGTCATTACAGTCAAAACATTTTATTATTTGAATTAATTATTAAAATGAATGATTCAATGACTCATTCATAAAGACTTCTTGTTTCATTACTAAATGAATCAGCGTTTTTGAACGAATCTCTTGAATGAATGATTTAATGACGCATAAATGTTTTTAATCGTCCCTTGTCACAACCTTCTGGTGTAATGATGTAATTGATACAATCTTTATTTCAAGTGTCAAGTTATGTGCAACAGCCACGATTTTGCATGATTGTACCATAGACATCAGTGTTTATATCCAAAATATAAACTTTTATCCCAGTACTTATATGATATTTTGAAATATTGTAATCAGAGATGCCCTGACACTAAATTTCTTTGCTGATACCAATAGCTGATTATTCAGAATGATATCAGCCGATGCTTATACCGATAGTTTAATTTTTTTTCTTAAGGAAAAAAAAAATCTCTCCCAAAGAATGCTGCAACAGGAAACCCTCTCATTTGTACACTATAATATTAGAGGTTACAATAAACCACAGAGGTATTATATTCAGCTGCTATTTATTTTGAGAAATAATAATTACACTCAAATAAAAACTGAAATGTTTGTATAAAACTCAGTTGCACATAAGATATGTTAGTGCTGGCAGTAATGTATAGGCCTACACACTTGCTTTCTTGTGTGCATTCAATATCTTCTCCCTGTGTGCTCATCCATCATCCGTCACCTCTGCTCTCCCGCAGTGCTGGTTCACATGACTCCTGCACTTTTATTGACATATCATTAAATAATTAATTCCACCGAGAACACCGTGTACTCTTCAATTTGAAACGTGTTAAGTTTGACATGGTTGTAATTGGACAGCAATTAATGAATTGCATAAATGAATCATGTCATCACCTTCATCAAGGCTATAAAATATGGTACCCTTCCCTTGGAAGAGAGCAGGTCTGTATTCATATGATTTTAGGCTGAAATGGAAAGAAGCTTAGTAGAACTTTTCCTGTCTTTTATTATCTGTTAGTAGTTCCAGTTCTCTAAACCAGGGGGCTGTTTTAGGTCCTATTTACACCTGGTATTAAGATGTGTTTTGGTTGATCGGATCACAAGTAGATGACACTAAATAGAGTTCTGTCATGACAACTCTCGGAGTGTTTGGTATGGTAATGGATATGAAAATGTAGATATATTTGGTCTTGGCGGAATAGATCTGCTACGCTGCTGCTGCTGATTATTGCTGCTACCGTCAATACATACACGACCCGCTGCTGTGAGCAAGTAAGACATGCTGCTGCTGTACAATATGGCATACATGAATAACCGTAGCAGATCTATGCAGGTGGAGCTGGGGAAGGTAGAGGGTTTCTAAAGCATGCTGCGCTACTAAGCAATGCACTAGCACTAAGCACACAAGCTCATTGGCTACTAATACAGCAGGAACCAATCATCTGTGACCTATAGATAATGATGTGATAATTAGCAGGTTGTGTTAAAGGACCTATTAGTCTGTGCCATCTAGAGTTTAATGCCAGAACTTTGTATGTGTAAATGGGCTCTTAAATGTTTTAAGTTTGTCCACTTTTGACCACTTCCAGAGTTAGTGTGAAATGTATTCGACTGGATTACTTTCATAGTGTAGACACTCATGTGATTGAATGTGTTCAAACAGCCACAAAATGGCCGCCCACTCTTCGCCTACTGACCTAATGCGTAAACAATAGGGGAATGTGTCTGCCTCATCTACTTGTGATCCGATCGACCAAAACGCATCTTAATACCAGGTGTACTTGGATGCCAAGGAGCCCCAAATATGATCATCCTTGAGTAAGGGATATTATTTTTTATTATAAATAATTTATTTTTACATTTTTTACACATTTTCATGGATCCCCTATCTTAGAACTCCCTTGCATCAAAACCTCTGCTCTAAACTAAACGACCAGACCAGCACTTCAGACCAGAGTATGCAAGGGGAGTGGAAGCCTGGCAAGAAGTGATCTTCAATTACTAAATAGTATGTAATGTAAGTAAACTTATTTTTATACCTCACAATATATAGAGTAGTAGGCAAGGCTCTCATTAGACCAGCCATATTAAATTTATCACAGATGGCACACAGTATGTTGTGGTTCCCCACTGTGGGTCAATAAAGGAGGCGAGATGGTGTTACGAACAGCAGTCGTTTGACATATATAACTGATGCATTGAAAAGGGAGGATGTGTGTGCATGTGGGAGGTTGTCCATCAGAGCTAATGAGTGTTAAACCTGCATTTTACACAGACTCTTTATGCTTGGGTGGTGGAAAAAACATGCCATTTTGTTGCAATAAAACCCAAAGAAGATTGGCAAGGACATGTATAATATACTCTTAGATTGACGGTCACATGACGGGACGCCATGATGTCAGACTTGTTTTATTGGATGTTCAGGTAAGGCACACTAATGAAACCTGTAAGATTCACATATCAGAGGCATTAAAAGAGATTAAGAACCCTTGCTAGAATTCTTTTCTAGATGAAATTTAATTTCAAAAAGGGAGGGAAAAAAATCAATGAATACTAAACAGTTTTTTAATGGAGTAAGTCAACTCCCGTTCACATGTTTGAACTTTGGCAGCCTTGGTGAGCATAAGAGACTTCTTTCAAAACATTAAAAAATCTTGCTGACCCCAAACTTTTGAGAAGTATTTGCATTTTCCCAATTTTACATTTGACTGAATCATATAATATTCTGTTTAGCCTTGTAAACAAACTATGTATATATTTATAACTGTTTAGTAATGAGAATCTTTATCAATAAATTAGGGACTCGTACATTGTGATTAAACATTCACTATTTGACTTATGCATTATGGTGTTCCTCATGTTACGTGCTTCTATAAAGTTCAAAAGGTTATGGTATTTTCTCTATGCCACAGTAATTGGCAAATTAACAGGCACATCATGCTTTTGAATATAGTTTAAAATGCCCCTATTATGCTATTTTAAAAGTTCTTAATTTTGTTTTGGAGGTCTCCTACAACATGTTTACATGCATCAAAGGTCAAAAAATGCTTTAATTTTCTCATAATATACAGTCAAACCAAAATTTATTCAGACACCTTGAACATTTCATTCATTAATACAGTTTATTCACTATAGTTTAAAAAAAAAAATGGTAATATAATATGACAAGATCTGTTAAACTGTGTTTAACTCTTTAAAATTAATCTTAATTATGTCAGATAACACTTAAGCAAAAAAAAAAAAAAAAAATGGTCAGGTCAAAGTGTCTGAATAATTTTTGGTCCCAAATTTTTATCAGTTTTATTAATTTTGCATATCACTACATTTTTCAGTGATTCTTGAATGATTCGTCTGATCTTCAGTCTCTCTAAACCCCACCTTTCCACAAGCATGCTCTGCTCTGATTGGCCAGGTGGTAAATTCTGTTCTGATTGTTCTGCCGCTTACAGCATCTGTTGGAAGCGAAACTCCCATTACCATAACAGAACAGTTCCGGTCCAGAGCCTTCCGGAGCTCAGTTTGAATAAAATGAAAATAGAACATAGAACAACAGTAGAACATAGATAACATAACAAATGTTTAAACTGAGAAATTTTACAATTTTATGCACAAAATGAACTCATTTTAAATTTGATGCCTGCTACAGGTCTCAAAATAGTTGGGACGGGGTCATGTTTACCATGGTGTAGCATCTCCTCTTCTTTTCAAAACAGTATGAAGATGTCTGTGCGTCGAGGTTATGAGTTTCTGGAGTTTTGGTTTTGGAATTTGGTCCCATTCTTGCCTAATATAGGTTTCCAGCTGCTGAAGAGTTTGTGGTTGTCTTTGACATATTATTCTCTAAAGGTGAAAGATCAGGACTGCAGGCAGGCCAATTCAGGACCCGGACTCTTCTACGACGAAGCCATGCTGTTGTCATGGCTGCAGTATGTGGTTTTCCGTTGTCCTGCTGAAATATACAAGGCCTTCCCTGAAATAGACATCTTCTGGAGAGGAGCAAATGTAGCAAACCTTTATATACCTTTCAGCATTCATAGTGCCTTCCCAAAACATGCAAGCTGCCCATACCGTATGCACTTGAACTGCTTGAATGCTGATAACATGTTGGAAGTTTCCCCCCTCTTTAGCCCGGAGGACACGGCGTCCGTAATTTCCAACAAGAATGTCAAATTTGGACTCGTCTGACCATAGAACACTTTTCCACTTTGAAACAGTCGATTTTAAATGAGCCTTGGCCCACAGGACACAATGGCGCTTCTGGACCATGTTCACATATGGCTTACTTTTTGCATGATAGAGCTTTAGTTGGCATCTGCAGATGGCACGGCGGATTGTGTTTACCGACAGTGATTTCTGGAATTATTCCTGGGCCCATTTAGTAATGTCATTGACACAATCATTTCGATGAGTGATGCAGTGTCGTCTGAGGGCCCCAAAGACTAGCTTCCAGTAAAGGTCTTCGGCCTTGTCCCTTACGCTCAGAGATTTCTCCAGTTTCTCTAGACATCCCTTTTATAGCTAATCATGTTACAGACCAGATATCAATTAACTTAATTAGTTGTAGATGTTCTCCCAGCTGAATCTTTTCCAAATTTCTTACTTTTTCAGCCATTTGTTGTCCCTGTGCCAACTTTTTTGAGACCTGTAGCAGGCATCAAATTTGAAATGAGCTCATTTATTGGATAAAAGTGTAAAATTTCTCCCTTTTAAACATTTATTATATTATCTATGTTCCATTGTGAATAAAATAGTCTTTTAGTTTTCTTTTTATTAAAATTTAAAAAAACGTCCCAACATTTCCAGAATTGGGTTGTACACAATATAAAACACAAAACTACATATTTCTACATACCCAGTAGAAAATATATACATCAATAATCAATCGTACTTACAGGCTCCAATTCTGAGGAGCATTTGTCCAAATAAAGTTGGTACTGTCCCATCTTTAGTGGATAAGTGTTTTGTAAATCCCATTTAGACCTCATGGAGATTTGAGAAGCAATTGTGAAAATGTTATTCTACTGTTGTCGCTGTGGTAATTTTAACCACTGACTCTTCACATCCTCATCTTTTGGAAGTGTTTAGAAAGAACTTGCTTTTGTTGAGCAGAAAACAGCGTCATCTCAACATGTATACAACACAAACCAGCTACAGTGTTTGAGGGCGGGTCAAAGTAGATTCGCGGGCACCCAATGAAGACCAAAGGCGGGCATTAGGCAGATGTATAGTCGTCACAGAAGTGGGATTCCAATTCCTAACGATTCGTTTTCAGAGACAATAACTATTTATCGTGCAATTTTGGCTTCACAACTTTGCAGATCATTTATATTCACAGACAGCTACATTACATATTGCATGAAAAGTAATATTTGAAAAAGCATAATAGAGGCACTTTAAATAAATAAATGCATGAATTTGTTCAAAACAAACTTGCAATGGGGCCATATTAAATATCTTGCTGTATTTTTTATCATAGTCAGGCAGCTAAACAGAGAAGCACATTAATGCTTGTACACACTATATAACACAAACTGACACATCACCCTTTTTAGAGAGAAAACCCCCGTTCAGCTTACTTTTTTTTTTTTTTTTTTGTCCAGCATAATCTTAGATGTAATTACTGTTTTTCAATATTGGCAATGCTGGCAATGTATCATGAAAACAATATGACAAATAGACAATAAATATTGATAGCACTATCCAGAATGCTGCTTGCCAAAGGCTTCATTAAAGGGGTGCTGTGATAAATAAGCGAATATAAAAAACAAGGGGCGGCACAATTGAATATGCACAATCCGATATACAATACTTTATGCTACCCTAATGAAATAATGTGCTTTAAGAAACAGCCAACTTTCCACTTGCATAATAAATAGAAACTAAGGAACCTGGCCTGTTTATTACTCCATTCCCATGTATCTTCATTTTATGTTACTATTCCAAACATGTGGATACATTGTGTTATTTGATAAAATGATTAAATGGATGCACACAACAGTTCAAGAAGGGTTTTATAGCACTGTAAAAGCCCAAACCAACAGAAATAGGAATGAAAATGTCACCGGTACCCCGGACACAAAGGAAATATGTGGGTCTGTATGTGAAAAGGGCTATTCTGATTAAAATGTCAGTCACTTAACAGCTCCAGTGCTTTTAGTTGTTCTTAACTCAAGCGTACATGCTTACACTGCCCAACTTACACATAAATATTTCATAAATACCAGTGGCTGGAAGATATTGTGTTGTACCATCTCTCATAATGCATAGTAGGGGGTTCAAGTTTAGCGGTTATTTGGTGCTGTGTAATAATTCATTCCGTTTACAGTTTACAAGAACTGTATCTTTAAGTTTCTGCCTTTGACTTTCAAGCCTGACCCACTTGCATATTTGAAGAGTTATAAAATTGCACAATAAATCAAACTATATAGTAAAAGCTACAATGTCATCTGTCAAAAAGTGCATTCTGCCTGAAGTCACAGTCTTTTTATGAAAGCCGATCAGAGAGGGAGGTCATGAAAAAACCCTTCAGCATTGTTGTATTGGCCAGGGACAGTTTGATTACACAAGCAGCCACATATCAAGGCTGAAACCTGCTGTTCTTCAGTATTGTTGCCCACAGAGCAGGGCTGAACTGGGCCTGAGGCACAGGGAAGCACAGAGGCCCAACAGAACCCACAGAGCTAAGACGAGGACTCGGAGGAGACTTTAGAAAGGACGTGGAGAGAGCAGGGTCAAAGGAGCGAGAAACGATTCTGTGCAATCCTCCATTTTGATTTGATTCTGCTTACCCACCCTGATCAAAACAAATTGATTATTTGCATGTAATATGATGTACATAAACATTTTATATACACTGCAATGTACAGTATTGGTGTACACTGGTTTGGGGTCAGTACGATTCTTTTTTTTTAAGAAATTAAAATGTTTATTCAGCATAGACGATTAAAAAACGTGACAGTGAATACTTTTGTTACAAAAAAAATATTTTTCAAATAAATTATGTTCTTTTGAACTTTCTGTTCATCAAAGAATCCTGAAAAAAATTATCACCATTTCCACAAAATATTAAGCAGTACATCTGTTTTCAACATTGATAATAATATGAAATGTTTCTGGAACCGAATGATTTCTGAAGGATCGTGACACTGAAGACTGGAGTAATGATTCTGAAAATTCAGCTTTGAATCACAGGAATTAATTACATTTTAAAATATATTAAAACAGTATTTTTCTTTATTTTACAGTCCTGTTCCCCATGTGCATACTGTGTACTTATTACAATAACTGGGTAATAACTAGGTACTAACACTGAACCTACACCTATACCTAACCTTAACCCCTGTTGCTGCCTTATTACCCAGTATTTTCTTAGTACACTGTATGTACATGCAAGTGCACATACTGTAAAATAAAGTGCAACCCCCAACCCTAATCCTAAAGTAAGTACACAATGAATATTACTCAGTAGTTACACTGTAAGGACACATTAAAATAAAATAACCAAATGTCCTTATTTAACAAGTCAAAATGAATGTGTGCATTCATCATTCATCCTTTAAAGGTATCATCCATTTCATAATGCCCTTATTTAAGAATGCAATTATTTAGTATTCTTCTGTCAAGTTCTTATCTTCTTATTAAGGTATTGTAGAGCTCGAGGAGAGATGTGAGAGCAGAGCACAAGACAGTCTGACAGACCAAAAGAAAGCAATAAGAGCACAGCCTTCAGGCAGGAACCACTGAAATCCAGTAAGGGAATAGTGTACTTTCATCTTCATTTGAGCACTTTAAATGTTCCTTTCAGATGCAAATAGGTGAGAATCAGTTGGAGGTCAAAATGTTCAGTGTGTTTTGCAAGTTTCATCTGATGAATAAAGATCTGATTTAAGTTAATAAATGGAAATGGTTGAGTATGTAATTTGAAAGCTCCTCTGGACTCTGGAGTAATTAACAACAACACAGATCACACCACAAATATTATGTAAAATAATCAGTTTTACCTTGAAAATTATTATTTATCAATGATTATTTTAATTGCTGAATGATGTATATATTATATATATATATATATATATATATATATATATATATATATATATATATATATATATATATATATATATATAATATAGCACTGGAATTCAAAAGCAGACAATTCAGGCAATGGGGCTGTGTGTGTGTGACTGGTATAAAAGTTGGACATATTTACAAATTTGATCATAAATAGAATTTTAAAGTGTCTCTATTATGCTATTTTAAATGCTCCCAATTTTGTTTTGGAGTCTCCTACAATATGTTTACATGCATCCAAGACACTAACCTCCTTTAAAAAAACAACCCTATAGGTTTTTTTTCAAGCACCTTATTACTACCTATATTTACATTTTAATGTCATGCACCCTCTAGCTGGCGTAAAAATAATGACAGTGTCGTGTTACGTCTGTCATCATGAAATGACGCACGACTGTCGTTACCAGTCAAAATGCATTTTCATTTAAATGCAATGTGTGGACTCTTAACACGGTCCCTTACCCACCATTTGTCCTACTTCCATTTAGCAAAACTCATATTTCTTTAAAGACTACACCCACCCCATCTCTAAACCTATAGTGATTTATAGTGCATATACACTTTATTAGCACATGTGTTCCCTGGGATCAAACCCACGATCACATGATTGCATATTGTTGTATATTGCAATGCTCTGCCAATTGAGCTATGTGAAACCTGAAATATGACGCAGATAAAAGGGTACAATGCATTAAAATGAAAGTGTCCTGTTGTCGATAGGGGCACAACTTTAGTAAATGCTCCTATGGGTCGTATTTCAGGGAAGTGACAAACGACCTATGGGCATATTGGTCGGAGGACATGTTGGCATCCAAGGTCAAAAAACACTTGAATTTTCTCATAACATACATTGCAGCATCAGATCTTTTGTCAAAGTGTCTGAAACGGTTCAACAAAAGATTTGGTCTCTTCAAGCCCCTCCTTTTTGAGAGCCTGCTCTGATTGGTCAGATGGCCCAGTCTGTTGTGTCTGGGTCTATTACTTAAAGCTTGTTTCGGAAACAAAATGGCCATTACCATATCTTAATTTCAGCTCCGGAGCTTCCTCAGCACTCGATACACAGTGATATGAACAGTAATGATGGAATCGGTTTTACCGTATCAATTGAAATGTAATATTCGAAAAAGATTAATAGAGGCACTTTAAATATAATATACTAGTGTAAGGGATCAGACTTAATGAAGACACTGGCCTAACATTTCTTTGTCCAACTTGTCTTTTCTGGTGACAACATTGCTGTCATATTAAGGCGTCCCACTAACAACAACTCGATTGTAGTCATGAATGTCGCACTTACTGACTGTTCTTGCTAAAATATCACCCTCGTCTGTCCAAAGTCTGTCATGCTCACCCATTACGAATGAAAGGGCATTGACAGACCATCTCTGAAATTTCTCTCTTTCCCTGTGCAGAGCCCCATGTTGGCAGCAAATCAGTGTGAAGCTTGCCGAAATAACAGGAATACATACATAAATAACTACAATAGACTGAATTATCATTCAAGAGTCATTTAACCTGTGAATGTGTGTGATGTGAATTTGTTCCTTCAGGACATGCATAGTTTCAGTGTGAAAAAGTTTTACTTTCAGTAAGTACAACCTGTTAGGCCTCAGCTTTCTTACTTTATTAACCGTTCAAGGGATGGAGAGCCCCATAAATTCCTGATTGGTCAATCAATGAATTTCACAAGCATCCAGATCACCAACTGAGCAATAATATTGAACATTTTGGATTTTGTCAAAGATTCGGCTGGGCTGTTAACACCCCCCCCTGCTGAGCGACTTCAGACTTCCTCTGATTCTCAAACGAAATGCAGTTTACAAGAGAAAATTGGCTGGAAAAAATGGCTAGCGGGACGCTGGTGTTAGCTGAGGGTATCTGATTAAACATGAAAAATACTATTCATACAGCCAGAATAGTTCATTCAGCTATCATTAATCTTAGCTATTACATTCACAATGTCTAAAGCAACATTTAACTGCTTCTTAGTACAATTGCCTTGCTCAACAGGAAAGCTGAAAATGTGCTTTTTCTGCAAAATCCAACCTTTTTTTCTCTATGATGCTTAAAATATATAATATGCATTAATGGGGGAAAGCTAATACATCCTTTCATCTCTTATCCTGTAGGGCTAAGTGAGGATAAGGGGTGATATTCTTCATCACTATACTACACTGGTCTGTGCGATTCGAAAAACTCTTTAAAGTTTATATTTAGGCTGTTGGAACTATATCACCTAATATAATCTATTCATATTTATATATAGGAAATAATGAACTATAGGGGAACAGATGCGCTCACACACCTGGCATCAAAATAAACCCGTCACCCACATGAGATCGAACAATAGCAAACCACAACCATTCAGTCAATTCCTCATGGACAAAATTAAGTCAAGTCCTAAATTTTTTCTTGTTCAAGAAGCTGATTCACTCAGATATATGTTACAATAGGAAAGAAAAGACTATTGCATTTCTGTTTCATGGCGACTTTGATAGATTTTTTCTCATTTTCGGTTATTTTTAAGTTTTACAGTTTACTTGTTTAGAAACAAGGTAAACCAACCCAATCTCACAGAAATTTGTACGTATTTTACGAGGTGGCTAATTCGCATGAATTTGTTCGACCTCACTCGTATAAATATGTATGTTTTTTGCTATATCTTACGTATTTTACAAGTTGCCAAATTCATATGAATTAGTACCTACCCATCACTGGGGTTTAGACAAATATGAATTCATATGAGTGAGGTCGTACAAATTTGTACGAATTAGCCACTTCGTAAAATACGTATGGAAAACCCAATGAAGGTGTCTTGTGAAGTAAAATAGATCATATCCATCAGGTGTAATTTAATCAACTAGCTATAACTGCCTTTTGTGAAAAGATTCATATTTCATGCTGTTTTTTCAAATAAACTTTATTTTTTAAAAGATTGCACTATGGTAAACTGAAGGCTAAAGTGATTTTAATGTCACTCACGCACATATTATCTGGAGGAATGAGTAAATTCTGTTTAAAACTCTTTTTGTAAAAGGTGACTCTAATTTCTGATAGCCTGCATTCTAAGTAAATCATATCAAGGCTCTGACTCACTAATTCACATATAATTGGGTTTAGCAGGCTTCCAGACAGAGCTGCAGCACTATTCTCAATATTTATTTACATTCTGTTCATTCCTAAACAGCAGTTTAAAAGAAAACCTTTATTCTTAATGGTCAATGCAGTTATATTAACTAATGGAGTCTGATTTTATGGAGTCAGATTAATGATCATACTTATAATGTCATCTTTTATTACAGACTCCCACAACATAGGTTCAAAACAGCAGTATGCTGCAATACAATCCATAGGTTGCCATGAGGAAAACTCATGGACAGTCTATGAAAGAAGGCTTTCCAAAAGCCTCCATCTTTGTCCGTTTTATTATGGCCGTTCTTTTGTTTGTCAAAGATCCCAGAGATCATTCAATGCAAATATTAAGCTCCCCATTGCTGTGGACTGAGAAAACCATTACAGAGTGAAATGTTTGCTGTACTCCTGTCCTGTTAACACCCCCATCTGTCCTGATGAAGCCCTTTGATACCTTGAGGAGTGAAGGGAGTTTATATTAGCAGTTTATTCCTTTATATTAGTGTTGCTGAATCCAGCTTGACATTTGTAACGTGACGTTTACACATTTTTTATCAGCAGTTCATTCTCAAATCTGATTGTTTTTTTCTTTTGACTTTTTGTATCACTCTGTTCATCTGCGTCTGCTCGTTCCAGATAGACTGTCAATCTGTGCAGTAGTGGTGGGGATTTTTCAGTGACTCTTTCTGTAAGTTACATCATTTATGAGTAGGTGGCAGCAGGAGACTTTCTTCATGAGCGAGTCATTGAATCATTGATTTGTTCAAAAATTAATTCAGTTACAAAAAACCTGCTTGTTGCTGAGAAACGTGCAGCAATTCTGCATTGGCTTAGCTTGGAAATATTTTCATTGACATAGCGAAAACAGACAAAGTAATTTGCAATAATGCGACTAAAATGTAAGTTACCCAATATCATAATATTTCCAAATATGTTTTCCGAATATCAGCACTCTTGCTCGTATTACTTAAGTGTTTTTGAAAATGTGCACAAACGAATACAGTGAATGCATCTAAAACTTAATGCATAAAGAGTTAAATTACTGTCTTATCCTCACTGTAAACCCAAATAAGTTGGGCTAACTAGAACTAGAACTATCATGTTTTGCATTTGTAGTACTGATGCATGTTAATTGCTCCTAACTTGAAGTACTGTATTAGCTATGAACATAGCATAACAATTTTATTTTGAGTTCTTATGAATCTAATGAGTTCACTGTAAACCCTAATAAGTTGTCAGAACTCAAAAAAGTTGAATGAGAATTTAGTTAAGAAATTCAAAGTTTAAGTTTGTTTTATTTTATACACATACAAATACATTTGTATTGTTCTGAACTTGAAGTATTTAAGTACACTAATTTATACGTTTAACTTAATGATGGCAACTCTCCAAAAACCCACATTAACAGAAACTCTTCTAAATTAGCATAACAAAACATTAATCACTGCTAAAGCTCCCTTACATTAATCTTGCACACAAAAACATTATATAACACTTTAAGCATTTACTCTACCTTTCGAGTGCCATGGGCCCAGCCTGCTGCTTCACGTAAACTTAAGTTAGTCTAAATTAAAAGAAATAAGTTCATACAACTCAAAACAATGAAACAGTTCATTACTTGAAATATGTCAGTGCTTTAAAAAGAAAAAGAAAGTTCTGAATACTCTTAACAGTTAATTTAACTAATTTACTAATAATTTAAATAACGTAACTAATTTGCTTAATTTAAGTATTTTGAGCATAGAGTACCCCAGGGATGATGCGTTTTTGTAGGCCAACCCAGAAGTTAGAGGCGCACGGGTTCCCTCGATCGAAAGCCTATGCATTTTTCCCATAGACTTTTGGAAAATCGCAGAAAATAAACGTTGTGTTTAACAAAGGGTTATGACACTTACACGTTTTGTCTATCAAGATAATCTTTACAAGTTAACACAACATTTATAGATTTTGAAGCCTAAATAAAGTCGTCAGATTTAAAAGGCTAACAGTAGGCTATAAACGGACTACAGCACACCATGGTCGTGGATCAACGTCGTCACCACCAAACGTCCTCAAACTTTATTTAGAAAACAACTGTATTTATAAACATGTTCGCTGATTATGATCTGTGCTGTTATGAATACTTATCCACTTTTTCATGAGAAATGCTTTCCAAATGTCCCGTTTTTAATGATGACGTCTAAAGTCCCCGCCAAAGGAAGTAGTCCCTTTTAGCAATTTGTTAGCAACTGCCGATTTTAAGACACAGTAAAAGTTTAAAATATCACAAGTGGGTTATAACTGGTGTGTTTTATGTCATAGATCAAAACATGAAAGTATTTAGAGGCTTTGTTAACCACAGACCTTATTTCAGGTGATTTAGCATAAACCCATTCAAAAAACTCATAGACTTTACGGCGTTGGAACCGGAAGTCCTAAAATGCTAACATCCCTGAGGCACTCTATTTGGGTTTACCTCAGTATCTACAATATGTACGCTGAAATCATAGAAAGCTTCCTGTGGGATAAAAAGCATCTATCTCTGTATAAGTGTTCTGTGCTGTGAACAAAGTTATGATTTTGTGCCAGTTGTGAATGTTATTCTCTGTTGTCAGTACTGGGAGTACATAAGGACAAAGCACAGTTTTATTCTGGCACACTATTGGCTACTGGAATTATCAGTGTAATTTGCATATTTTTCAGCATGCAGCATGCACCCAAGGGCCTCAAAGCGGCATTGAAAATAGATGCTGTTGACTGGTTATCAGGGGATTGGCTGTGCATTTGAGCGTGAAGTCCAACCTTTTCTGGGGGAACATACAAGGAAGACATGGCCTTTCAGTTAACCGATAAGTGCTCTGTAATTGTTCCATTATGTCTCAATATTCAGAGCGTTTCTTATAGATGAAGTGGAATGGGCTATGTTGTCGTATGCACTTGGTGCAAAAAGAGAAATACGCCGATGACACTTACTGCAGGGCTTTTCTAACACATTGATATGGGCTCTTACAAACAACACTCCTGTCCTCTGCGATTACACTCACGGCCTGTTTGTCATGGTAAAAGCAGTTCTCTGGCCTGCTCCGCTCTCCATTAGCAGACTTTAATCTAGAAGTGATCAAGAGCCATCCCGTCTTTCTAAATGACATAAATTCTTCAGACAAACTGAAATAGCTTTGTGTGGCCATGCTGTCAGCATTGGTTTGGGCTGAAAGCTGGGGAATTTTTGTGGTTGCAGCTAAGGAGTGCTCTGATGGCTTCATCACAGTGTTTAGAAATCATTCTCTTCTGTGTATTTCCGACCAGGAAGAGTGATATTTTTGCTTTCTTCCATTTTCTTTATGAATCCGCTCACAATCATTCAAAAGATCAATTAAAAGATAAACTGTGTTTGCTATAAATGTCTGCTTTCCTCAAACTTATTCTTCAGAGCTGGCCAGTGCTGGATGGGTTTCCCCCCTGAGCCTCCTTTAAAGCTGCCTTATGAAAATGTCCATTTTTATAGCACTATATATGTGCAAATAAATAGCTGAGATGAATTACAACCATTATAGATTCTAAAAAACATTCATTTTGCTGCCCAAAAGTCTTTCCGACGTTAAAGCAGAAGTTTGTCATTTAGACACACAAGAGTGATTTAGGGACTGTTTACACGACCCCATTTTCAACTAAAAATGGAATTAAAAATGTTTTGGCCGTTCATTTACACGACAGTAGCATTTGTGGAAACGTAAACTTTTAAAATCAGGTTTCAAAGTGCAAGTTTTTGAAAATGATATCATTACCGTCTCTGTGTAAACTAAAAAAAATGTGAGTTTGTGAAAATGGTGATGTCATGAGCAGGCATATAACGTGTTTATTCTATAGGCACGTAGTGTTTCTTTACAAAGTGACATCGCCATCTACTGGCCTGGCATGAATAATACAGCTTTTTAATAGTTTTTTCAGATCCTTGTGAATGGGGATCATTTTGTATATGTGAAAAAAAGCTAAGGAAAAACTTTTCTGTTTTTAGTACATTGTTGTCATGTGAACATAGCCTAACCTAACATTGGGTGTATAAACAGATTCCATTTTTTTTTTTCAAATTTTTATTTGAAAGTGGACCAATCTTTTAAGTATTTCTCTCTGTATTCTTGACTGTTCTAAGGTACAACCTAATAGATTTGATATAGGTTTAATCAATTTCACTTTATCTCTCAATTTCTTAAACAACTCCTCTCTTTCCTTGGTAAATACTTTACAATGTAATAGTACGTGTTCAATAGTCTAGGCTTCACTACAGGATATACTCAATAGTTTAATGTTTCCCTATTTTGAACAATGAATGATTTAAACCAGAATGTTCTATCCGGAGTCAAACAATAACTATATCTTCTTTTCTACCATTGAAGCATATTCTGCCTTTGCCAACTTTGCCCTTTATTTCCCTGTCCCACATTTCTTGCCAATTTTTATTCATGAGTTCTTTAATTCTTCCCTTTATCTCTGCTTTACTCAGTGGAATTCATACTCGTAGGTTTCATTGCCTGTTTGGCTAGTTTGTCGACTATTTCAATACCTTGTACTCCCACATGTGCAGGTACCCATAAGAATCTCAGGACTATACCCATTTTCTGAATTCTTAGAAGCAGATTTATGAAGTATCTCATATATTAAATCTTGTATTGATGTTGAGAGCCCACTTAATAAACTATTTAAAGCTGTCAGAGACAGTCTGAATAAATAACTCCCCTTATTGGCTTAACTTTCTCCACCCAGTGAATGGCTATTAAAATCGCTATTAGCACTATTGTAAAAACTGATGCGATTGTCCTTTTCTGAACGCTGACATGGAATCTCAGCCGTATGTCCTGATGTAGGATCCTTTTAACCATCTGTGAATATATGGAGCACTGAGGAATATGCTTATAATATATTAAATATTAATAATGCATTTTATTTATAATGCGCTTTTCTTAAACCCAAAACGCTACAGTAAAATAAAACAAAAACAACAAGGACAATACAACAACTAACTAAAAACAGCCTTAAATAAATGCGTTTTGATCAACTTTTTATAGTGTCCCAACGTCGGTGCATTTCTTATACTAAGAGGAAGCACATTCCATAGTTTGGGGGCTTTGAATGAAAAAAGCTCTTTCCTTCATGGTCTTGACTTGACATGAAGGCTGTTGAACGGAAAGAGCATACAAACTAATAAGATCATGCTGGTGCAGTCCCATGTAGTGCACTATATGTTAAAATTAGAATTTTAAAATAAATTCTAGCATTAATGGGAAGCCAGTGCAACTGAGTAAGCACCGGTGTAACGTGTTCCCGAGGAGAAGTACGAGTAAGAACACGAGCGGCAGAATGTTGAATATACAGTAGCCTGCTGAGAGATTTAGCTAGAAGGCCAGAGAACAAGGCAGTACAATAATCTAACCTAGTTGTAATGAAGGCATGTGTTCTGTGTCAGCAAAAGTGAGAAAAGAGAGTTAAGCAACGTTTCTAAGATGGCCAAAAGCACTTTTAGAGATGTGTTTTATATGTGCCTCAAATGTTAACTGTGGATCAAAAATAACTCCAAGATTCCACACATGTGAAGTGGGAATTACCGTGCTGGAATCAACAACCTAAATGATTTGATCTGCTTTACAAGTAGCTGTCACTGTACTAAACTGCAACAATTCAGTGTTAGAGTCGTTCAGCTTCAGGAAGTTATTCTGCATCCAAATACTGATCTCTTCTAGACAACTACACAAAGTTATTAATGAGCAATGGACATCAGGGCTAGTGGTGATGTAAATCTGAATATCATCTGCATAACAATAATACCCAAGACCATATTTCTTGATAATCTGCCCAAGTGGAAGCATGTATATGTTAAATAAAATCGGGCCCAACACTGAACCCTGAGGAACTCCCTGTCAAACAGGCACGGTATCAGATTTGTGATTACCCAAGCTAACAAACTGGGCACGATTGGTTAAATAAGACTGAAACCAACTGAATACTGTTCCAGAAAGACCCCGCCAACTATGCAGAACAGAATGGCAAATGGTGTCAATAGCAGCACTAAGTTCTAAAAAGGCCAATATGCACCAGAATTAGCCGCAATAAGAAGATTTACAACCCTCACTAAAGCTGTCTCAGTTCTATGCCCTTTCCTGAATCTAGATTGAAAAGGTTCAAAAACACTGTTCAGTGCTAGGCGATTATTTAGAGTAGCCACATCAATAGTCTGATCTAGATACTGTTGAACAACAACTTCCTTAGGTGCAGATTTTTTATTCTTAACCTCGTACTGTAGATGAAAAACGACATGAGGCAGTGTACGTATTTTACGAGGTGGCTAATTCATACTAATTCATACGACCTCACTTGTACAAATTCATACGTTTTTTGCTAAATCGTATGTATGTTACGAGTTGACAAGCTCGTATGAATTCATATGAATGGCCTACCCCAAACCCCGCCCCTAAACCCACCCCTCTCTGGGGTTTAGACAAATCGTACAAATTCATACGAGTGAGGTCGTATGACTTCATACGAATTAGCCACTTCGTATAATACGTACGAATTGGTCGTGAGATTGCGTTGAATCATCTTTAGTTGCTGTCCAACCAAAACTTTAGATGTTAACATTCCCATACTCCCAACACTCTTTTAGTATTTCCTTACCTTGTTGTGTTTCCCATTTTGCTGGCATCTCGATTGTGTGTGTGGATAATGGTGGAAACCAACCACACACAGCCAAACACCTCCTCTCTTCATTCTCCCCCCTCACTGAGACAGAAGTATCCAATCTTCTCCTCTCCAGTCATCCCACCACCTGCCCTCTAGATCCCATCCCCTCACACCTTCGACAATCCAGCGATCCTACACTTTTACCAGCACTTACACACATTATCAACACATCTCTCCACACTGGCATTTTCCCTAACACATTCAAGCAGGCTCGGCTAACCCCACTGCTTAAAAAAACCCACATTAAACACGTCTCTTGTAGACAGCTACAGACCTGTTTCTCTCCTACCATTCATAGCAAAAACACTTATGAGTTGTTTTCAACCAGGTGTCATTTTTCCTCTCACAGAGCAACCAATTGGACGTCAATCAGTCTGGTTTCAAGAGTAGCCACTCGACAGAGACTGCACTGCTGTCGGTCACTGAATCCTTGCGGATTGCAAAGGCTGATTCCAAATCCTCAGTGCTCATTCTGCTCGATCTATCTGCTGCCTTTGACACGGTGAATCATCAGATCCTTCTGTCCACCCTCTCATCACTGGGCATCACAGGTACTCCACTTCTCTGGTTTGAATCCTATCTCACAGGAAGGTCTTTCAGGGTATCCAAAGCTCATCAACTGACTACAGGGGTTCCTCAGGGTTCAGTTCTTGGACCCCTCCTCTTCTCCATTTACATCACTTGGTCTCATCATTCAGGCACATGGTTTCTCCTACCATTGCTATGCTGATGACACACAACTCTTCCTTTCATTCCATCCAGACGATCCCACAGTAGCTGCTCAAATCTCAAGCTGTCTGGCGGACATCTCGGCATGGATGAAAGAACATCATCTACAGTTCAACCTGGCTAAGACTGAGCTTCTCGTCTTCCCTGCCAATCCGACTCTAAATCACAATTTCAGCATCCAGCTTGGCACATCCTCAATTACTCCATCAAATTCGGCCAGAAATCTCTGAGTAATCCTTGATGACCAACTGTCCTTCAAAGACCACAATGCAAAGACAGCTCGGTCATGCAGATTTGCACTATACAACATCAGGAAAATCAGGCCCTTTCTAACAGAACATGCAACACAACTTCTCATCCAGGCTCTGGTCATTTCTAGACTTGATTACTGCAATGCTCTTCTGGCTGGACTGCCATCATGCACAATCAAACCTCTACAAATGATTCAGAACGCTGCAGCACGTCTCGTCTTTAATGAGCCTAAAAGAGCCCACTTCACACCTCTCTTCATCTCTCTACACTGGCTACCACTTGCTGCTCGCATCAAATTCAAGGCGTTGACGCTTGCTTACAGATCTACCACAGGCTCAGCACCCTCCTACTTCCACTCACTCTTACGAGTCTACACTCCTACCAGAAGCCTACGGTCTTCAAAGGAGCGAAGGCTTGTTGTACTGTCACAGAGAGGCACAAAATCACTCTCCAGGACATACTCATTCACTGTCCCTTGCTGGTGGAATGATCTTCCTGCCTTCATACGGAATGCTGAATCCCTGGCAACATTCAAAAGACAGCTGAAAACTCATCTCTTTTGTGAGCACTTAAAAAAAAAATTCTCATACCTATCATTTCACTTCCTCTCTATTGTAGCTTATGTTACTCTAAGCACTGCCGATAACTTTTATTGTGAGCACTTCTTGTCTACTTGCCTCGTTATGACGACTCGCTTGTTGTATTCCTCACTTGTAAGTCGCTTTGGATAAAAGCGTCTGCCAAATGAATAAATGTAAATGTAATGTAAATGAAACTGTTCATGTGTGTACATGCGCTTCAGCAGTCACTTCAGTTCAAAATAAAAGTCATAGGTCACATTTGAGAAAGCTGGAGAATACTGCAGCTATTATGATAACAAATCATTGTCCTTGTGTATTTATCTAAAATGACATTCAGATGCTCATCTGTGCTAATAGCTGTCACTGGGCATTTTTTCATTCTTTCCTTCTTCCTTTCTTTCTCTTCATGGCTTGCAAGAGTTTACTGCTATAGGCTGAAGAGCTTGCGGCGAGCCTGTCAAGTGACTAATGACTCCCGAACAGGAAAAGAGGAGCAAAAACAGCTATTCTCACAATTAATGAAAGGCACAGAGGCATAAGCATTTACTACTAACAGCTATTTTGACCCCAGTGCCCACCCGCAACCTGCACATAATTTGTTCAATTATCTCAAATGTCTGGAAAACATGGCACAACTAACCCAGAGGTCCTTTCATATTTACAGGCAGATGATATAAAGTGGCACGGTGTCTGTTTTAGTCGTGTTTGTGCTTGTGTGTGCGCGCTGTGAACACACTGTGTTCTGGAAAATCTGCAGTGCCATGCAAGAAAACATTTGTTTTTAGCTGAATAATTTATTAAACGTGTACATAGCAGTAAAACAAGGATACACAGACACACACACCAAAATGTAATATGGAAAGTTTACTGTTTCAGAGTTTTAAAGGGATAGTTCAACTGAAACTGTACATTCTGCCATGATTTACTCACCCTCATATCATTTTAAATCTGTATGACTTTTGTGGAAACAAAATAAGAATGTGAAGAAAAAAACATTTTTTCAAAAATGTTAATATACATTTTTTGAGACAGAGGAGCTTATATGCAAATGAATATTGACCAAGCAGTTGATCCATAACAAAAGTCAAAAAAGAGAAAGCAAACACTTCTTTGCAAACCAAACACATTACTGCTTGAAAAGTAATAAAAAAAAAAAAAATTATTTCATTCTTTTTATGTGTTTGCAGAGCATCAGAAGAACTCATGTTTTATTCAGAGAAGCTGGGAGGCTCTGCACGAAACCCTGACATAAAAAAAACGGTGGATACGAGCAGGCCTGCTGGGCCATAGCCGGACGTTCAGACAGCGTGGTGAAGCGGAGAAACTGTTTGCCCGGCTCAAGGACCAAACAATGAACAATTATAGTGAAATGATTGCGATTCTGCAGCACAAGGAACAGCAATCTAGAAATGATCTATAGAGGCAGGAATGCTTGTCAACAACGTCATTTTAGACTATCACGATTGCTTATATAGGTATAATGCTTTAAATGTCCTGCAAAAATGTCTGGAAAATAGAGATCTAGAAGACCAAAATTATACTTAAGGATTTAAAAAAAGTACAGAGTGCTTAAAAGAATAGCAAGTATATCTCTGAAAATTTCTGTTGAGAAAAAATCTGTTGAGAGGAACTGCTTTAAAAATGCAATAAATGGGATAGTTCACCCCCCCCCCCCCCCAAAAAAAAAACAAAAAAAAAAAACCCAAAAACAAATCCTGAGATTATGAGTGCTTTATGGTGTTTTTGTCTTTATTGGAACAGTACTTTCATGGTCTTGGAAGAAATCTATGTAAAGATTCCTAGAAAATTAATAAAACGACCAATCAAACAATTGATTGAACAATCGATCAATCAATCGAACAATCAAATGAACAATCGAACAGTCAATCAATCAAACAATCGATCGAAAAATCGATCAATCAATCGAACAATCGAACAAGAAAGTAAATAATAGACTTATTTTTAGGCGATCTATTCCTGTAAGGTCTGCATCATATCAGTTATTTCAACTGTAAAAAAAAAAAAAAAATGTTGTTATTGTTGACTAAAGCTAAAACCAAAATTGAAAACTATTAAACTATCAAAACTATTAATTTAGTAAATTTAGAAATTTAAGCGTTTAAGTACTAAACTGAAATAAATTTAAATTAAAGCTAAAGAATGAATGTTAAAAAATTAAATAAATAATTATGTTATATACAAATTATAAGGTTATAAAGGTATAAAGGTTAAAAAACAAACAACTAACTGAAATAATTTTAAGTAGACTACTAAACTGAAATATTAAATTAAAGCAGAAAGTAGAATTAATGTTCAAATAAATAATAATAATTACTTTACATACAAATTATATATAACAATAAAAATAAAGCTTAAAAGATATATATAAAAAATGACAAATTTACATGACAAATTACTAAAACCTAAATTAAAATTAAAACTAAAATTTAAAACACATTTACATTTATATTTTAAATATATATATAAATATTAAAATAGCATATAAATAATACTAAAATAACACTATAACATATTTAATCACATTCAGTATGGTTAAAGTTTATAAAATTGTGACTATACCCTCATCACTTTTGGAGATCCAGCTTGTTTCATAGCATATACCTCTATTTTTATTTATTTATTTTATTTTTATTGACGCACACACACACACACACCCACACACACACACACACACACACACACACACACACACACACACACACACACACACACACACACACACACACACACACATGAATTCAGAGACAGAGAAAAACCAGCAAAATATATAGATGTATAGATATGTATAGATGTATACAATAATCAGTTTAAACAATAGGTATGTACCATTTGCCTCTAACTCTTTCCATTAGAAGGGCTGTGATTCAGCTGGGAATGGCCCTCATTGTTTGTCGAGCAGAGATGCCCTTTCTATTCATTGTCCTCTCCTCCTTCTCTGTTCTTCTGCCCTACAGGATACTCCCATCATCAACAAGTGCCATACAATTATGCAGATCACCTCCACTACCTGCAGGCCGTGAGCGGCTCAGTGAATCAGACCTGAGAGTACATGCAGAGGAGGTATCTCATTTCTCTTGCAATACACTTGCTTAGTGAGACATGGAAACAGAGCACAAGATTGACTCATCTGGACTGAGACAGAAGCCATTCTGCCAACCAGAAACATTTCTGAAATAGAAAATAGACATGTATTTTTTGTGAGTTTCTGTGCCATCAAATTATATTTTCATGAACATACCACATAGAAATACTTCAGTGACAACAGATGTGTTTTGTGATTTTAAATAATTTAGTAGTAATTATAAAAAAATTTAGTAGGTATGATTCGCTGTTGATATTAACATAATCAAACTAAATTGCGTGATTCGATAAAGCTATCACTGCTTCTGAAATCGAATACTTCCCTATAGCAGGTGAAAAACAGTACACCAAAAGAGTACTGAATACAGTGTATCCAAAAACTAGTAGGAGAAAAGTCCCCAGATTACGTACTACTTCCAGCGAGATTCTGAAGTGCGTGTTTGATGGATACTTTTTTATCCCAAGAGACCATGGGAGAGGATTTTTGAATGGCAGTGAAGTGACACAACTGTTGCTGGAAGGTCACATGACAGTAACGACATGGCGGATGTAGTAAGTCTGAATTCCATTTATACTACCCACATTCATTCTGTCAGTTCAGTTGTGATTTAGGAGCTGTTCACACGACAGCATTTTCAACTAAAACCAGAAAACTTTAAATGCGTTTTGGCTGTTCATTTACATGAAAATGGCATTTTGGGGGCAAGAAAATGCAAACTTTTGAAAACGTGTTTCAAAGTGTTTGAAAACGATACCTTTATTGGCTCCATGTAATCTACAAAAACGGGAATTTGTGAAAATAGTAACTTACAGTGTGTTCAAAACAGGATATATCGCCCTCTGAAGGGCACTTCAGAGTGAAAATAATCATGACCACCATATTAAAGGTGCTCTAAGTGATGTCATGCATTTTCAGGCCAAAACATTTTTTGTCACATACAGCAAACATCTCCTCACTATCCGCTAGCTGCCTGTCCCCTGAACACACTATAAAAAAAACGTGGTCTCTATAGTCACCACAAGCTCCGAAAACGGCAATAAAAACAAACTGGTGCAGCCTGGACCGTGAATCATAATAAACACGCTCCAGCCAATAACCGACAAGAATGATTTTAAATTCGCGTTCATGACTGTTTCAGGAAGCACGGAGGGGAGGGGGAGGAGGAGGAGGAGGGAGGGTCTAGCTAGCCTATGTTTTGTTTGACAACACTTTGAACGTCAACAGGAAGTTACATCCACCCAGGATCACTTAGAGCACCTTTAAAATGGTTGTTCCAAACCGAAGTGCTCAAAACTGGTCACTTCAAAGGGCCCTTCGGAATGAAGGATTTCAAAGGGTACAACTGATGGACACTTCAGACCCCCATGATCCTTTGCACAGGGAATGGGTACAGGAGGCTCGGAGTTCGATTTTACCTATAAATGTATGTATAGTATTTTTCTATACTGCTGTAATATTTATACGAGTTAGATTTGGTACATTATTATGGTCAAAATGACATTGTACTTCAACAAAAATACTTTACAGCTACCTTTATCAGTCCATTCAAATGTTTAGAATACATAGACACAATATACAGTATGGTGCAATAAACCAAAAATAAATAAATAAATAACGTTAAACAAAAGGCGCAGCTTGCACAATCTACTCATCTTTCAGAGTGTGTTTTTTGGGGGTCAACCAGCTTACAAAATGAAGGGGTTTTTTTTGACCCCTACACCCTTCATCCCTTTGAAGCTCTCACTCCAGAGGGTAACCCTTTGAAGGGATTAGGGCATAGGGATGAGCCCTTCCGAATGGAGCGCTTGGATCATGTGCATACGTATTACGTGCTCAGTCTTGTTGATGTTTGTGGTTGCATTTCCTTAGTGCTGTTTCCTGTTTATTCCTGAGTATTTGTAATTAAAGATTGTTCTAGTTGTATTTCTATCATCATGCGCTTCATTACAGCCACACACCGTGACAACCATATAGAGCATACTTTTTGACATGCTTCGTGAAGTAAATTCAAATTCAAATGTAGCACCTACTCAGACAGTAGGCTATGCGATTTCAGATGCAGAGTTTGCATATGTTCTCACTCACTTTCCTGACCAGCATGACTGACGCACTGCAAGCAGAGAGAATGTATCTCATTTCTGCTTGCCTTCAGCAGAAATTGACTCCCCTGTTCTTTAGAAATGGGCTCCCGCATTCTTTAGAACATTTGAAGTACATTTGCAGCAGATAGATGCAAGTTTCTTTATGTACTGATGCTTTGAAAACAAAACCAACGGTTCAAAAACCAAAATATAAAAGTGAGGTGAGCAACGCTATGAAATTTGCCGCCCTCTCCTGCTTTGTGGTTACCAAGCAACAGGAGTAAACAGCTGCTGCTTTGATTACAGTTCGGACCCAAATAATATAATATGAACACAATTGGGTGGGGGCAGGAGAGCAGCTCGGGTTCAGACCAGGCAATCGAACCAAATGTGAAAGCAACTTTGGACTGCATTATGGGATAATAGTGTAAATAGCTAGTGTTTCATTTACTTTTAGTCATTTAGCAGATGGAGAAATGAGAAAAAGATGCCATTATGGTGATTAGTGTTGCATTTACTTGGGAGCGTGGGCTTTACTTTGAATTAGTTTTCACTTAGTCCATTTCTCAGATCTTTTGTTTTCTTTTTAGGTTTGGTTTCCTAGAATACAATATGGCCAAGCAGACTAAAGAAACAACCAATATCCGTATTTGTCTCTTTTAGTGAGATAAGTTGATAAGTGATAGACATGTTAATATCTATAAGCCAATCTTAATAGACATTTGGAAATCAAATCTGTGAGTCAGCATGTCACTGTAATTCATAATCAAAACACACTCTTCCTCTGAAAACAGGCCTTTTAATGAGTCTTCAGTGGAACAGGTGCATGGTAATATTGTTTTCCAGACACAGCCTTGATTCCCCCTCAAAATGATTAACAGAAAAAAAATATGATTAAGGTCCATGATAAGGAGCCGTTGTCTGTATATGTATATATATTATTTAAATGTATTTGGAGTCAGTTTTTCTGAAATAAATTTTCACAATATTCTTTTTCACTCTAAATTTTAATCAAATAAATGCAGACTTGTTGATCATAAGAGATTTATTACAAAATTAAAATAACTGTTTTCTATTTTAATGTTTTCAAGTGTAATCTATTCCCACAGTAGCAAAGCTAAATTTTCAGCATCATTACTCCAGTCTACACCAATTTTTTTCTGATAGTGCTTAGTGCACCGACATATGGCACAGATACCTTCACGGCGAGCCGAGTTCAATTCCCGACTCGAGGTCTGTTGCTAATCCTGCGTCCCTCTCTCCACCCAATGCTTTCCTGTCTGCTCTCTACTGTCCTCTCTGAATAAAGGCACAAAAAGCCAATAAATATAATATATATATAACTAACTAAATATATATATATATATATATATATATATATATAAAACAGCCCATAATATAACCCATAAACATTAAAAGAAATATAAAGTTGCTAAAAGTTTGAATTGAGAGAAATTTGCAGTTATTTTTTTTAAATCTGATTGTACTATTATTCCATAGATATTAGTGTTCAGCATACACAACTCAACAATGGTAACAACCAAGCACAATTATAGATTAAAAAATACAGGTGCTGGTCATATAATTAGAATATCATCAAAAAGTTGATTTATTTCACTAATTCCATTCAAAAAGTGAAACTTGTATATTATATTCATTCATTACACACAGACTGATATATTTCAAATGTTTATTTTTTTTAATTTTGATGATTATAACTGACAACTAAGGAAAATCCCAAATTCAGTATCTCAGAAAATTAGAATATTGTGAAAAGGTTCAATATTGAAGACACCTGGTGCCACACTCTAATCAGCTAATTAACTGAAAAAAAAAAACACCTGAAAAGGCCTTTAAATGGTCTCTCAGTCTAGTTCTGTAGGTTACACAATAATTTTTTTTCCAAAAGATGACCATTGACACCTTGCACAAGGAGGGCAAGACACAAAAGGTCATAGGCTGGCTGTTCACAGAGCTCTGCATCCAAGCACACTAATAGAGAGGCGAAGGGAAGGAAAAGATGTGGTCGAAAAAAAAGTGTACAAGCAATAGGGATAACCGCACCCTGGAGAGGATTGTGAAACAAAACCCATTCAAAAATATGGGGGAGATTCACAAAGAGTGGACTGCAGCTGGAGTCAGTGCTTCAAGAACCACTACGCACAGACATATGCAAGACATGGGTTTCAGCTGTCGCATTCCTTGTGTCAAGCCACTCTTGAACAACAGACAGCGTCAGAAGCGTCTAAAGACAAAAAGGACTGGACTGCTGCTGAGTGGTCCAAAGTTATGTTCTCTGATGAAAGTAAATTTTGCATTTCCTTTGGAAATCAGGGTCCCAGAGTTTGGAGGAAGAGAGGAGAGGCACACAATCCACGTTGCTTGAGGTCCAGTGTAAAGTTTCCACAGTCAGTGATGGTTTGGGGTGTCGTGTCATCTGCTGGTGTTGGTCCACTGTGTTTTCTGAGGTCCAAGGTCAACGCAGCCGTATACCAGGAAGTTTTAGAGCACTTCATGCTTCCTGCTGCTGACCAACTTTATGGAGATGCAGATTTCATTTTCCAACAGGACTTGGCACCTGCACACAGTGCCAAAGCTACCAGTACCTGGTTTAAGGACCATGGTATCCCTGTTCTTAATTGGCCAGCAAACTCGCCTGACCTTAACCCCATAGAAAATCTGCTGGGTATTGTGAAGAGGAAGATGTGATATGCCAGACCCAACAATGCAGAAGAGCTGAAGGCCACTATCAGAGCAACCTGGGCTCTCATAACACCTGAGCAGTGCCACAGACTGATCCACTCCATGAAACCCGCATTGCAGCAGTAATTCAGGCAAAAGGAGCCCCAACTAAGTATTGAGTGCTGTACATGCTCAGACTTTTCATGTTCATACTTTTCAGTTGGCCAAGATTTCTAAAAATCCTTTCTTTGTATTGGTTCTAAGTAATATTCTAATTTTCTGAGATACTGAATTTGGGATTTTCCTTAGTTGTCAGTTATAATCATCAAAATTAAAATAAATAAACTTTTGAAATATATCAGTCTGTGTGTAATGAATGAATATAATATACAAGTTTCACTTTTTGAGTGGAATTAGTGAAATAAATCAACTTTTTGATGTTATTCTAATTATATGACCAGCACCTGTAATCTCTGACTATTACAAGTAACTAAAAGTGACAACAAAGCTATATAAACCAATAAATAGGGAAAAAATACCACAGTGCATGCTGCGAACCATATAGAGAATAAAAGATTTTTCAGCTTGACTCTTGCACACTCCTGTAAGCAGTAATACCTTGTGGTTGCTCAGGCTGCAGAGAGCATTAGCTTTCAACTCTACCACAAAATTGAACGAACTGTACTATTATAAGCTTCTTATGTTTTTGAAAATGACTAAAAGCAGCAATGGACCAAAAATTTTCTGTATCACGTCTATACAACCATCAATTTCCTTGTCCCATTTCTCTGTCCGTTTTTTCCACAGTGCATCTAATCTTTTGTTTTTTTTTTCCTGTGCCAAAATGTCACCAGACTCCAAAGCTATAATACTGCATTGCAGTCCCTTTCATTCACAGTTCAACTATCTTTGCGTACATGCATACACTTTTAGTAGATCTTTAAGTATAAACAATGCATCTGTTTTTATCAGTTCCTGTGTTCACATGGAAATAAACTCATAATATTGATCTTGCTATATAGCAGATACATTATAATTGACTCTTTGAGGAGGACACACAAAAGTAACATGAATATTTTTTGATCTCACTGTGGCTTTACATCGACTGAGCCCTTTCATTGTTCTGTAAGCACGCTTCCCTTCTCTTTTAGGTGCTGCAATTACATCTGCTTGCATTAGAGGTTTCTCTGTTGAATCTGACAGCGTGTCAGAGATGGTGGAAGGGGTTGGAAGCTGGGCTGACATGGAAAGAATGTCATTTAGCATTCAGGCGCATGTGACACCATTCTGTCATGCAGCTATTGCATCTGGTCTGTATGTTTTTCTTCAGAATTATTCACTCACAAACACACATAAACAAAAACACAGTCATATGGGCCGTTCACACAGAACACATTTTTTTTTATTCCACTATGCTGCTCTTTTATTGTTTTTCAATTTAAACATGCGCTAGAAGGACATTTTTGACAGCTGTGCTCATGTCTCGCACTAGGGGTTGCACAGACTAATCGACTATAGTCGACTTTAATGCTCTGAAATGACACTTTAAAGGCTTAGTTCACCCCAAAATGAAAATTCTGTCATTAATGAATCACCCTCATGTCGTTCCACACCTGTAAGACCTTCATTCATCTACAAATTAAGATATTTTTCATAAAATCAGATGGCTCAGTGAGGCCTCCATTGACAGCAAGACAGTTAACATTTTCAATGCCCAGAAAGCTACTAAAGAACAGTTCATGTGACTACAGTGGTTCAACCTTAATGTTATGAAGTGACGAGAATACTTTTTGTGCTCCAAAAAAACAAAATAGCAACTTTATTCAACAAAATATAGTGATGGGCGATTTCAAAACACTGCTTCATGAAGCTTCAAAGCTTTACAAGTCTTTTGTTTCGAATCAGTGGTTTGGAGCGTGTATCAAACTGCCAAAGTCATGTGATTTCAGTAAACGAGGTTTTGTTTACATCATAAGTGTTTTGAAATTTCAATGGTTCACCACTGGGGGGTGTGACTTTGGCAGTTTTATACGGCACGAGAGGGAATAAAAGACTTTTTCATGCCAACTTTAAAAAAAAACAAGTCTCTTGCATTATTTTTAATTACACTGCCCTGTGTCTTTAGTTTTTAAACCTAAAAACATTATTTTTTTTTCGGTTTAAAAATGGAAGTCTCCCAAATATTTACAGACTGCAAAATAAGATGGATACAACAGTCCAGTAAACAAGTTAATACACTACATTTTAGGCACAGGATAGCAGTTACATTTGTCCATTTTTTTCATCACCAAAGTAAATAATTCCAAACAAATCTACAGCATAAAGAACATATGAGCATTTCCGAGCAGCTCAGTAGTGACATTATGGAATAAATCAGTGTTTTGTTTGAATCATTTGAGTGAACGATTCACTGATTCACTCATAAAGACATGAGCGAATCGGTTGAATGTATGATTCATTGACTCACTCATCAGATGGTAACTTGTCACCACCTTTTGAGGTAGATGACCTCTGGAATGTCTATCTGGAACGTGCAAACACAGACAAATGCACTGAAAAGTGGACTGTTTTGTGTGGCGCTTAGCCAATCAAATTTGAGGGCAGATCAAAATGTATAAAATAAAACATTATAGCATTGAGTAGCATTTTAATAGTCAATGGAGTCTTGTATTGGTCTTATTTCCTGGAACTGGATGATATAATTTTTTGAACTCATGCTCTTTTTGCATTACATTTCCGCAAGAGTCAACTTAATTTGACCTGGAAAGCTTTTAGTTAATAAGTCTGTGTGAATGGATTCCTCTGAGGCACAGGAGCAGGTACGTATATATATGCTCGGGGAATATCACACCACCCTTCTTTGCTTAATACATTCTTACAAATGGGGGTAAAACCTGCAGCTTCCTACATAATGACGCCTTCCAGTCATATTTCGGTGTTCAGCATGCGGTGGCAATTTGTGGCAGAGGGAAAAAAGGAGAGAGAGAGAGAGAAAAGAAAAGAAAAAAAAAACTCAATTAACCTGTGTTATGTCCTCCATATTACACTAGAGGCTAGAGGAACCCATCTAAAAGAAAAGAAAACACCAGGACCAGGATAATAGACTTCCCCGGTCTCAGTAGCCCACAGTCAGGGGCGTAGATTGCATTTGAACATTTTGGGCATCTAACCTAACCTATCAAAAAAATGTAGCCTATAGGTATAAAACAGGTATGTTTTAGCCAACGCTTTTCACATTTTCATCTAAATTCTTCAAGCTGAGCAGCAGTATAGGCCTGTTTTGCATAAAATGAATAAATGAGCGCCATGTTTAACCAATTTTCTGGTTTAGTTTCCCATTTATTTATTTATTTAGCCTATAGCTCCAGTTTGTCTGTGCATGTGCATGTTCAATGAGTGAAAAGTATCTCAAAAAATAGAATTTAAAAAGTTTTGTTTTATTTTTCACTATTTTAGAGCTCTGAATTTTGTATAGTAAAATTATGTATTTATGATGCTTATGCAATCTAGATTGCTTTATTTTGTTCACAGTAGTGGCCAAAAGTGATGTCTGGCCTAGGAAAAAATTGACATCTTCACCCTTTAATCAAATATTATTACATTTGTTTTTAAAGATTTTTGTAAGCATTGTGCATAGTTGTGCTTGGAGTCAGTTTTATTTGTGATAATGTAATGAAATATGCCAAATTGTGTAGACATAATTTTTGGCCAGGCTGTTAATTATAAATGCATGCAAAACCAGTTAAATATTAATAATGGATTATGCTTGCTTTTTCCTGAGTTTTTTTTATGCATTTTTTTGCATAGTAAAATAAAACCTGTAACTGTAGTTTACCTCACTGGACAAACCCAGCGATTGGGCTGTTTTAACCCTAGCGGTTGGGTTAAATGTTTGCCCAATGTGCTGGGCAGTTTTATTTAAACCAACTGTTGTTAAAAATTACTATATGGCTGAATTGAAATGAACCCAAAATCGGTTGGAAATTAAAAATCAGACACATTATTACTAGAGGCAACAATCAAAAGGTGAACTTTTTTAATAAGCAATTTAATACATGTTTATTGTTTAATTATTATTCATTAATAAATGCTCATTTAAACATGTTAATTTCCAACATACTTTGGGTACATTTTAAGCAAGCAGTACAGTCATTTTTAAACAATAGTTGAGTTAAATAAAACTACCCAGCATGGTACACTCTAAAAAATGCTGGGTTAAAAACAACCCAAGTTGGGTTGAAAATGAACAAACCCAGTGATTGGGTTGTTTTAACCCAGCAGTTGGATAAAATGTTTGCCCAACCTGCTGGGTAGTTTTACTTAACTCAACTATTGTTTAAAAATTACAGTATTGCTTACTTAAAATGAACCCAAAATATCTTGAAAATTAACATTTATTAATATGTTTAAGATTCATTTTAGATTCATTTTAAGTCAGCCATATAGACATTTTCAAACAATAGTTGGGTTAAATAAAACTACCCAGCAGGTTGAGCAAACATTTAACCCAACAGTTAGGTTAAAACAACCCAATCGCTGGGTTTGTCCATTTTCAACCCAACTTGGGTTGTTTTTAACCCAGCATTTTTTAGAGTGTAGGCAAACATTTAACCTCACCGCTGGGTTAAAATAACCCAATTGCTGGGTATGTCCATTTTCAACCCAACTTGGGTTGTTTTTAACCCAGCATCTTTTAGAGCGTATAATGTATATTGTTTTATTAATTTCAGAAAGCACACTGCTCACTATTAGTGTTTTAATGTGCAATCATAAGAAGTCCAGCATCAGAAACCCTGTAGCGGTTACTATCACTTACTTGCTTCTCATATTAAAGTCTTTTCAATGTTGATTTTAAAAAGGAGGCAGGGACATTTCACTCGCTTCCAAACATCCTGCCATCATAAACATCCTACTGAGAAAGGGAAAAAAGTCTGGTCCATCAGTGATTCTATAGCCCTGTATATACGATATTAAGAAGTGTTTTGGTCAGTCGGATCACAAATGGATGACGCAAGTGGATGACGTATGCTATTAAATAGATTAAATGACTTAGCTTTTACCGTTTCCTCTCTTGACTGAGAGTTTGGAAACAGACGATATTTGCAAAGTTAAAACACGAGTGGCAGAGCGATCAAAGATCACAATGACATGTGATTCCTCTCCATCTGTCTCTCACCTGCTGTCTAAATCACCCTAGTCATGCTGCATCTTTCTCCGGTTTGATTGCTGATATGTTTGGCCTGCTTCTTGCCAAGTGCTCATGATGCAACATTGCAAGTATGTTGCAAATGTCATTGAGGAGGGCAAACACAAAAGCCAAACAAACAGATAAACAAATGATCTTGAATCTTCATTTAGTAGGAGCAGGACTACTGTACTTTTTTAAATAAATATTCATATTAAAGTCATTATAATATGCATTATTTGTCAATATTAAAGTCATAAGAACAGGTGCAATAAAAACCAACCGCATCTTTCAGACCAAATGTCAGAAATTTGATTCTCTTGAAAAACTGTTTGCACAGTCTATTAATTCTGCCTAATGATAATAAATGAGCCACAATTATATACCTGTGCAAACTTGGCAGCAAGAAGAACTCAAGCTGTTTTTGTGGTTTCTTTTAAACATTGCGGTTCTGCATCAAAATTACGAAGGGACACAATTACCTGTTGTTTTCTTTCCTTTTCGCAGTCTGTTTTTCAAGATTGGGTATGGCTTTGTTTGCATCAGAGCAACTTTATTGAATAAGAGAAAACCCCAGTTGATTTGATTTTAATGGCTTTAATTTACATTCGAGTAATTAATAAAACAACCACCAATAACTTATGCATGGCAAATGGTTTCACCGTGCTTTGACTGCTTAATTACATTGAGTCGATTTTGCTTTATCTTTTTATCTCTATGTTTTTATCTAAATGTCGTTTGCACACTCGTGAAAAACATCTTTGAAAAGACTCGCGATTGCGCTGATAATGAGAAAATATTACAGAATGCACCTCACAGACGAAACAAGTTAACAAAGCCTCCATAATCACTATTAGGATGTCCTGACCTTTCCAAGCAAGTTCTTTAATTAACCTTATGGACCATTTGGACTGTTTAATTACATATCGGCATCCGTTCATAATATGACAGATAAAGCATTGATTGTCCTCGTAATTAATTAAAGTTAAATGAATGTATTCATTAGGATATTTGCTCTGAGAATCGTTTGTTGCTTTCTCTCTCCACGTCCATCTTTTTTGACTGACTGTCTAGCATCATCAGAGATGACCTGCGTCCCTCATAATGGAGTTTCTCCCATCCATCAAGCCATATGGGGTGATTTTCATTTCCCTCTTTTCAAGAGCAGCTGTGGCTGTGCAAAGTAAATCAAGTCTCCGCCTAACCTCTGCCTCGTCCACGGCCTTCCTCTCCCACCCGTGCATAACTCCACAAGCAGTTAGATCAGCTCTACCCGGCCAGCGCTCTCTATATTTAGACATTAATCAGATACTATAATCATTTTTCACTGTATTTTTTTCTTGATCTCTCACCACTGTCCTTTGTGAAGCCTCGGCTATGCGGAAACTCTTCTCCGCACCAGCATACGGAGGTCGTGAGGGACTGGGCAAAGTTGGTTTGATATGTGAATGATATGAAAATGTATGTGCTAGGAGAGTATGCATGCCCCAGTGGATCATGCTTCCACCATGATGAATTTTAATAAATGAATTTCAAAAATACTCTCCAGTTTAGAATAGTCAACTGAAGAAACGATTGCTCCTTCAAATGCTCTATGGGGAATAAGTAAAGCAAAAACAAATCAATGTCTTGAGCTGAGCATCCTAATGCAGGATTCTGCTTCATGTTTCTAAGGAATATGATGCATTGATTTAACAGATTTAAAAGCATCTATCTATCTATCTATCTATCTATCTATCTATCTATCTATCTATCTATCTATCTATCTATCTATCTATCTATCTATCTATCTATCTATCTATCTATCTATCTATCTATCTATCTATCTATCTATCTATCTATCTATCTATCTATCTATCTATCTATCTATCTATCTGTCTGTCTGTCTGTCTGTCCGTCCGTCTGTCCGTCTGTCTGTCTGTCTGTCTATCTATCTATCATCTGTCCATCTATCGTTCTATCGCTCTATCATTCTATCTATCTATCTATCTATCTATCTATCTATCTATCTATCTATCTATCTATCTATCTATCTATCTATCTATCTATCTATCTATCTATCTATCTATCTATCTATCTATCTATCTATCTATCTATCTACCTATCTATCTACCTGTCCGTCCGCCCTTCTGTCCGCCCTTCCGTCCGTCTGTCTATCTATCTATCTATCTATCTATCTATCTATCTATCTATCTATCTATCTATCTATCTATCTATCTATCTATCTATCTATCTATCTATCTATCTATCTATCTATCTATCTATCTATCTATCTGTCTGTCTGTCTGTCTGTCTGTCTATCTATCTATCTGTCTATCTGTCTGTTTGTCTATCATCTGTCCGTCTATCTCTCTATCTGTCCGTCCGTCCGTCCGTCCGTCATCTATCTATCTATCTATCTATCTATCTATCTATCTATCTATCTATCTATCTATCTATCTATCTATCTATCTATCTATCTATCTATCTATCTATCTATCTATCTATCTATCTATCTATCTATCTATCTATCTATCTATCTATCTATCATCTGTCCATCTATCTATCTATCTATCTATCTATCTATCTATCTATCTATCTATCTATCTATCTATCTATCTATCTATCTATCTATCTATCTATCTATCTATCTATCTATCTATCTATCTATCTATCTATCTATCTATCTATCTATCTGTCTGTCTGTCTGTCTCCCTCTCTTACATTCCCTTCCTCTCTCATACTTTTTGACACATGTCTCTCTCCCCATTATTCTCTCACACTCTTTTTTTGGGGGGTAGGGGGGTAATTTGAAATGTTTACCTCGTCTCACTCATCTCAATTTTACATTTGCAGAGGCAAAAGACAGAACTGAGACACATCTCTCTGTCCCTCCTCACAGTCATTGATCACCATCACCGTCCAATCTCTATGAACAAATAATTTGCATGGCTTCAAACCAACAGAACAAATAAACAAAATGTTTGATTTAATATGTGCCACATGACTAAAAGACATTTTTATAGCAGTTGATTTAAGTATGTGCACTTTATCTTGCAACATTCAAATAATTGTGTATTTCTTCTTAAAGACTAAAGAAAGTCAATACTGAAAATACATTTCATACCCAACTTTCTTGTGTGATCATCAGTGATATTTTGTCCTCAAGTACATTTGCAAAGACATTTCTGAGAGGTAATTAAAAAAAGAAGAAAGATTTTAATTATATCATTGTTCTTTCAGTCATTATCTGCAGGATTCAATGTCCAATTATAAGAAGTTAAGTTTCTATAGACTCAAAACATGGTGATATTTTACTAAATATTACAATATTTTTCCAAAACATTAAAATTTTTTAAAAGATATATATATATGTCCAACCTTTTGACTCTATGCATTTATCTCATTTTGAGAATTTCTGGTTACCTAATGGTATAATTCACATTAAAGAAGATGTTTTGGCATCTGCTTCAAGCATTGATTCAGCACCTTGGTGACCTCATGTCACCTGATCTGGCTGTGCACAGAAATACATCATTCCGCTCAGTCAGTCTGTCTCTTTTCCTTCAATAATGCCATTGCCTTAATCAGTCTGCTATTGGTAACAAACATGTTATCGGTCTCCTTCTCTCTTTCATTCCCCTCTTTATCAGTCAGTCTATCAGTTAATCTATTTTAATGCTGTTTTTACTGGTGTATATGTATAGGCTTTAGGATCACTCAACATCAACTTGCAGTCATCACTTGGTAAAATTTTACTAGAAATAAGGAAGCTCCAAACTATGTATGAAGCTTTTTCATAAACTGTTAAAGCACATTATAATGGCCACCCACATATATCGGCACCTATTCAATATTCAGCAACTTGTCCTATGCTAATGAATGGCAGTGTGAAGTATGCCAGTAAACAAAGATAATCACAACAAAAAGGTCATTTATAGAATTTTTAAAGGTACAGTAATGTGTGTGTAAAGGTCATTTAAATGGTCGTTTAAATGGCACAAAGACCTTGACTATCATTATGTGGAAAAATTAAGTGCATAATAGACCTCTTTTTTTCAGATTATATGTATGAGAAGATATAGTTCCTTAAGGGAGAAATTATCTCACAGTTATTAAGAAGATGTCATACATTTTACAATAGTTTTCTCTCTGTGGGCGAATTAATAGATAGAAAACAGATGGTTTAATGATTTGAGCAAGATGAATATGTTGATACTCTTAGTTACTATTTACTTCTCTGCATCTGTTATGATGATAAACCAGATATTATTTTAAAACCTTCTACTTAAAATATGCATAATTCATCTTCCTTGACTGGATTACTTTAACACAATAGCCTACATGTTTGTTAGTTTTAATGAAGGAGGTCTATAATCCCTGGAGAAAGTTGTCCAGTAACATTATCATTAGTCTCTGTACATATATGAGCCTCATTTGAAAGCAATCACAACACATTTTTTTTCTTCTTATTCCTATTTTTTCTTGGTTATTTTTTTTCTCTTTGAAGTATACATATGATGTTATTATTATCATTTCTTTGTTTGAGTCCAAAAAAAGTTTACTTTTATATGATGGTTGTCAATTTTCCATCTCCAACCCTTGAAATGAAACAGGCTGTTTTTAATGGTGGTGTGCTTCTACAACTGTGTTAACACCCTTTATGCATTTGAAATGAGCATTAGCACGCGTAAATGAGAAGCAGCTTTGTTTATTAGTCCAATTTAGATGTTAATGGTTCCATCTTTTTTGCAAAGCCTGCATTACATTGTGGCAGGAACACAAAACAAATCACCTTGAAATGTGCCGCATGTTAAGAAGGATGTGCTGCATTTCTTAACAACTGTTAAGAAGGATGTCCTTCAGAAGGATATGTAGTTCTGAACTTACTGTATGTTTTCAGATAGTACAGTGGACTCTTTCATCTTAAAAGATCAAGGAAAATTAGATTCTTTATGATATATGACCCCTTTAAGGCCAGAATCAATTTGAATCTTTACATGGAGACATTTCCTGTAAAAGGACTAAACTGAAACATTGATTCTTGAAGATTCTGCTTATTTAATTATTAACAGTAACTCACACAAGTGGGTTAGCATGATTTATTGAACTTAAAAGAGCACAAATTATGGCACTTTGGCATTCACAGACTTTTACAATTTGTTGAGTTTAAGTTCTATTTGTGGCTGGTGGGGATTTTTTTTTTTTTGTAAATCTTTATGTAGGTTACATCGATGTGCGTTAAGAGTAATTTTGAATGTACATATGTTTTGAATTTACATATATTACTTATGTGTTAATTACCATATTAGAATAGAAAATATCTAACCAATAGAATGTTCATGTTTAGTTTGATTGAACAATTGTTATGGGCCAATCAGGTGCCTTAACAAAACCTGTGGGGGTGGGGACATAGAAAACATGGGTGGATGTATGTCAGTATCTAAAAGCTGCATCAATAAAAGCAAAAATATTTGGATTTTTGCATATTATGTGCATACAGTGCTCAGCTTAAATGAGTACACCACCTTGAAAAAGTAACATTTTATACAATATCTCAATGAACACAAAAACAATTTCAAAATGTTGACAAGACAAAGTTTAATATAACATCTTTCTAACTTATAACATGAAACTAAGGTTAATAATATAACTTAGAGAACAAAATGTTCATTTTTACTCAAATTAGGGTGATGCAAAAATGAATACACCCCACTGAAAGTCTCTGGAGCAAAGCTCAATTTTAGGCTACAAAAGTCTAATTTAACAAGAATTCAACCACAGGTGAATCTACACTGTAAAAAAAAATCCCAGTAAAATTTACGGTAAAAAATACAGTAGCAACGTAAAAAAAAATCTGTTAAATTTACGGTAAAATAACGTATTTCATTAACTGATATGATGTTAATTTACCAACCTAATGAAGTACTAATATCTGTTTTGTACCTTTATAATACACTGACAGTCACCAAACACAGTGGTGATAAGAGTCACATGATGAATCAAAGTTCATCACAAGTAGACTTTCCACAAGCTGAGGAGGACAATACTAACATATACGGTAAAATAACATATTTCATTAACTGATATCATGTTGGTAAATATAAAACCATAAAACCATATCTTGGTTTTATGTTACATCTGATGTTGTTAAATTAATGTTTATTGCATTTTTAAAATTTCATGCATGTTACCATGATGGTGTTTACTGTGTGTGTGAATGACACTGTGTGCAGCTTCTATATGTTAGTGTTGTCCTTCTCAGCTTGTGGAAAATCTGCTTGTGATGAACTTTGATTCATCAAAAAAATTACCGTGATTTTAACAGTAAAAGACTGTAAAAATGCTGCGGTGAAAAACTGTTAATTGGTTTACAGAAAGTTTCCGTACTATATACGGTGAATAACTGTAATAGATCTAACGGTACATTTATTGTCATTTTATGGTAAAATACCGTTAAATTCACAGTTTTTGAAAGTGAAAAATAACAATTCATTGGAAAATTTACAGTGAAAAACCGTAAACTGACATTCCCACAATTCCCTGTGTGACACTTCACATTTGATATATTTTTGTTGAAATAACTCTGTTTCTTCTTAGTTTTTCTCATTTTTTTTAATCAGTTATGTACATTAGGGTTTTATGTTACATCTAATGTTGTTAAATTAATGTTTATTGCATTTTTAAAATTTCATGCATGTTACCATGATGGTGTTTACTGTGTGTGTGAATGACACTGTGTGCACCTTCTTTATGTTAGTGTTGTCCTTCTCAGCTTGTGGAAAAACTACTTATGATGAACTTTGATTCATCATGTGACTCTTATCACCACTGTGTTTGGTGACTGTCAGTGTATTATAAAGGTACAAAACAGATATTAGTACTTCATTAGGTTGGTAAATTAACATTATATCAGTTAATGAAATATGTTATTTTACCGTAAATTTTACTGGAATTTTTTTTACAGTGTACTGAAATCCAATGTTAAATATACATATTTAAAATGTAAAATTCACATGTAACTCCGTAAGTTTGATGTCATTTTTACAGTATTGTTCTGGTAACCACAGCTGCCGGTATTTTTCCATAGAAACAACGGGATTTTTTTTACAGTGTACATCACGTGAAGTATCGGTCTTTGGCATCGGGGGTATTTTTACGAGTATGAGTACAAGTACATGAGCTTGGTATCGGGCCGATACTGATATAATTATGACAAACATTAACCTATACTTTATGATTTATTGTGTGCACTGGAACTGATTCAACATCTCTTGCTGTAAATTGCATTTAAATGGAATTATAGGGAGTATTGTTTATGTGCAATGAGTATGAACCCAAAAAGGTTAAAAATAAGCATTTATAAGTTTTAACACTGTCAGTAATTCAATAGTTTGGGTTTGAGCATTCACTTAACTCTCTGAACATTGATTTGTGTGATTCATGACGACAGTGGTTTGAATAGGAGATGACTTATTGAGTCAATGAAGAACTGATTCATTTGAGAGTTTTGAATTTGAACCATTTGCAAGTCATTTGAGCATGTTTCTTTTATTGAAGAAATAGTTCACCCTGTATGCATAGCTGCAAGATAGTTTTATATATTATCCATTGTTTTTTATTTTGTCCTGTCAAATGTTTGTTTTGAATCAGCTCGCAGCTGGCTGGTTTTGTTCATGGCTTATAACTATTTAATTTTAAAAATGGACAGGCACAGTTGCACTCTATTGATATAAGACAAAAGAAACACTTAAAACGAAACAGTTAATTCATACTTGATTAAACAGTCGATTAATTTGATGTTGGTGCTTTGTGACTATTAGAATTAATTTATTTAGGTCTTATCTTTGCATGTACATTCAATTCTACTCACAGACACTGTGGTAGCTGATTCCAACACACTTTTAATGCCAAAGCCTGCTTGTATCAGAAACAAACAAGAAGAAATAGGCATACACTAATTTCGTCAATCCTTATCAGCATTCACATGCTGTCAGACAGAGCTGTCAGAGAAAACACTGGCCTGCAAGCCGCATCTTCACTTAGAGCAGTAGGCGTGAACTTTGTCTGTTTCCTGATCTGTCTCTTTATCCCATAATCCCCAATGGAGGCCGTGATGGAGACATACTCCTCTTAGGTGAAAAATTGGGATGAGCCGATGACAGACAATTGTTTTAAATTGGGGGTAAAGGAAATGAGACACAGAGATAGCAGAAGGGAAGGGCTCTCTCGGATGGCTGATGGACTGTGCAAAGAGACAGAGAGCAGTGTTCAGCCCCGCAGAACAGGCCAGCAAAACACTTTAGGGGAAAGTGGCTTGAAAAAGACATTTAAAGCAACAGATGTAAAAGGGATGACATTTTCTGTCCTTAGGGGGGAATGTAGAGATAAAAAAGGCAGAGGGAGGAGAGGGGGTGAGCGAGTCTCAGCAAAGAGGTCAAATACATCTCAGTGTCTTGGCTTAATGTGATGTTTTGCAGGTAAATATGTTGTCATAGATGTATAATTTCTGTAAATATCAACATGCCTGTTTCAAACAGTACAGAGGCGTCGTATTGTGCTGTATTTAGTCCAGTTTTCTAAGGCAGCATTAGGCTACATCACAGAGCGTGAGTCATCTCTTCCACTTTAAAGGGATAGTTCACCCAAAAATGAAAATTCTGTCACCATTTACTCATCCTCAAGTTGTTCCAAACCTGTATGAGTTTCTTTCTTCTGTTGAACGCAAAATAAGATATTGCATATAAGATATATGCTGAAAGACACAGTATAACTTATTAAATGTATAATCTTTCATGCAATCTCCTAATCAGTGTGTCAGTCATGAAAAGATGTCAATAAAATGTTATATTTACCTCATGAAAGTGCAATGTTCACAGTTAGCTATAAAAAACAAAAAAACAACAACAAAAAAACACAAGAGAGGAGCTTATTTACACTTAATTATTTAATCCATGTTTTAATATGTCTTGAAGACAAGTTATGAAAACTATTCATGTTTCCAATCAATAAGAATCAGATATACATGTACATGTTTAGACGTTGATCTGATATCCAGATATCGGATATGTATCGGATTTGAAAACAGTTAATATTTTGTGGAAACCGTGATGCATTTTTTTTTTAGGATTCTTTGGAGAATATTAAGTTCAGAAGAACAGCATTTATTTGAAATAGAAATCTCCGTAACACTTTATGGGTCTTTTCAACTAGTTGCTTATTAGCATACATATTACTAGAATATTGGCTGTTTATTAGTAATTATGAAGCAGTGTACATGTTTATCAGTGTCTTATTCTGCATGACCTTGTTCTACATGCTTAATCCTACTGTTACGGTTGCTGCACAACCAGACACGACAGAGACGAAGATAACGATAATAGCGATACTTTAATAATACACGGGAGATTACTACAAAGGGAACAGCATTTACACATCAACGAGAACGGACAAGGAGTGAAGGAGAACACTAGGTATAAATACACACACAAGAGACTAACAAAGGGAACTAAACAAGGTGATGAGATGATTAACTAGACACAGGTGGAACAAGTGAACTAATCAGACTGGGGAAAACTGGGTCACAGGGGAAACAGAAACAGCAGATATGTGACAGTTCGCCCCCTCCCGGATAGGCGCGTCCTCGCGCCGTCAGAGTCCAACAGAGGAGGGAGGGAGCTCTGGAGGAGGAGCAAAACAAGTCCACAGAACACAAAAACAGTCCAGGGGGGGGGGGGGGGGGAGGATCCAGGGGACAGCCTGGAGCAGAGGAAGCCGGAACATGACCCAGGCCACAGTCAGCATGATGTTCCTTGGCGGTGGTGCAGGAGGGAGGAGCCATGGAGGAGACAGGGGTACTTCATCCTGCGGCGCTGCCAGCCACGGTGGAGAACCAGACGGAGCCGAAGAGACACGGAGCCTGGGTGACACCGAAGATCCGGAGGGCCGTGGTGGAGCTGACGGCTCATGGGACTGAGGCGGAGATGGGGCAAAGGAAGACCTCTGTGGAGCCAGTGCGACCGAGGATAACGGAGGAGCTGGAGGGAAGGCAGAGCCCGGTGGAGCCGGAGGGATGGAGGGCAGAGGTGCAACCGGCAGCCAGAAATCCCGAGGTGGAACCAGGGTGATGCCTGACCAAAGCGCAGCCGGTGAGACGAGGAAGCCTGGAGGAGCAGGTGGGATGACGTGCCACAGTGGAGCTGAGGGCGCGATGAGCCAAAGCGAAACCAACGGGTCATAGGATCCAGGTGGAGTCTGGGTTTCTGTGGCTGGAGGTGAAGACAGGGGATCCTTACGCCAAGGCCATGCTGGAGACTGGAAGCCCCGCAGCGAATCCGCAGCATCGTGAAGAGGCGGCTGAGGAGGAGATGAGGGGCGGACAGGAACCAGAGGAGTCACAGCAGTAGAAGTAGGTCGGTGAAATAGAGGAGGTGGGAGAGGGAGGCTGGGTGGGTAATCTGCAGACATAGGAGGCGGGGTACACATACATAGGGTACAGGAGATACAGGGAACACTGGAGAAACTTGGAGAACAGGAGATACAGGGGTGTCTGCAGAAATGACCTCAGAAAACCAGTCTATTAAATCCTCAAAATAATTAAATTGTCTCCCAGTGTCCATATAGCTTTTGCACTCAGTGGGAGTGTAGGCGGGGCTTCCTTCCGAGCCCTCAAGCTCCACTAAAACTCCCTCGGGGACGGGCGTTGTTGCCGTCTCGCTCACCTGGTCAGACATCATAACGGGCTCTGGCTCCGGGGTGAAGCACGGCTCAGCTGGGCTCGCTGGCGCTTTCTCCGCGGCAGGCACAGGCTCCGTGTCTGTGGTGGAATCAGGCTTCAGCTCCGTCTGGCTGGGCTTAAGCTGACTGGGCGCTGGGTTTGGTGGAGTGGTGCTGATAGGCTCCGCTGGGCCGATGGTGAACGCCGAGTTGTTGTTTTTCAGCACCCACTCCACACATGCGGCGAAATCTTTCTGTGGACCGCTCCCTGGGAGGCGTGCACGGGACCGCTCGCTCAGGCTGGCGATGTAGAAAACACAGAGCGAGCGGTCAGGATAGTTTGTGAGGCACGCCAACTCCAAAAAGTCCATGGTGTGTTCCTCCAGGGAGCGGTCCTTCTGCTCCAGGCATAAAAGGGAAACAGCAGGTTCCATAAAGACGGGGAAAAAAATAAACGAAAGAAAACACCGCAAAAAATAAACAGTATTGGTCCGTTCTTCTGTTACGGTTGCTGCACAACCAGACACGACAGAGACGAAGATAACGATAATAGCGATACTTTAATAATACACGGGAGATTACTACAAAGGGAACAGCATTTACACATCAACGAGAACGGACAAGGAGTGAAGGAGAACACTAGGTATATATACACAAGAGACTAACAAAGGGAACTAAACAAGGTGATGAGATAATTAACTAGACACAGGTGGAACAAGTGAACTAATCAGACTGGGGAAAACTGGGTCACAGGGGAAACAGAAACAGCAGATATGTGACACCTACCCAATACCTAAAATTAACAACTACCTTATTAATAAGCAGTAAATTAGGAGTTTACTGAGGGAAAAGTCATAGTGAAAAGTCATATGTTCCCTATACTAAAGTGTTACTGAAATCGCTTGTAACATTATAAATGTCTTTACTGTCACTTTTAACCAATTTAATGCATCCCCGCTGAATAAAAGGATTGATTTCTTAAAGCAATTTAAATTAATCTTTTTTTAGACAAGCAAACACAAACTATAATTTACTCTGATGTCAACTGACATTCAGACAGTGATTTTAAATGGATAATTTGCAACAAGCATGAATGTGATGAACGGTCAGTGTTATATGGGCTTAATTTTTTGTAATCAAGACTGGTGTCATTGAGACAATTCTCTGATCTTTTCTTTGATCATTGTTGCACTTAAGGGGTTTTGCTGGTTGGCATGTCTTATAACTATACTTTACAGGGGCAGAAAGGAGGTGTTTTTATCCACTGATGTCCATTCAATATTGATGTCATATTCTGATGAAATACATTTAATGTATAATATATTGTAGATATTTTTGGAGGACTCTTAAAAACATGAAATACACCTATATATTCCTGAGGATATGAGCGAGTTGCATGACACTGTTATCTGCAATCAGTGTTTAAAGAAATGTACTTCTTCTCATGAAAGTAAACAGATACTGAACAGAAAAGAGAGCAAGGGATGTTCTTTACACTTAAACACGCAGCTCTCTGCACACTGGCAGGCGCTATGGCATGAGATGAAACAGAATGTTAACCTTTCAGTATGTTCGGGATTCATGTTGGCAAGGAGAGTTGGTGAGAAAGATTCACTGTGTTCAAAAGAAACTATTTAGAGATGAGAAAGATCATAATAAGTTCGAAGGAGAAAATATTAAGGTGAAAGGAAGAAGCTTCATTAGGAATAAGGAACTACAGTATGTGAAACTCCATTGGCAAACTCAATTTTACTTCTGTATTTCTGAATAAAATAGCATATTTAAAAAATTTATAGGGTTTATTTATTTATAATAAAAATTTAGGGTGGGATTTGATTATATAAATCATGTATTGTTTGGATTGTGAAAAGTGAGTGATTTTTAGAGCTGTTTTGAACTTATTACACATGAAACTTATGAAACTCGAGACACTGTTGGCTGGTAAATTTTGCAATGCAAGAACAATGCAAATTAAAAAACCCTACATAAATATAATATAAAATATACATTTCTAATACTATTAAAGACATGTTAACAGTCTGTAATAAAATAAGAACAAATAATCAAACTACAAGCACTACCACAAATAAACGCAACAGAACAAAGACACAAATGAAGAGTTTGGTTCCAAAATGCAATAACTCCATTTTGATTAATTTGAGTAAAAAGGTGTTTTCTTTACCAAGAGAGTGGCAAGATCATCTCTTCCACTTTAAAGGGATAGTTCACCCAAAAATGAAAATTCTGTCATCTTTTACTCATCCTCAAGTTGTTCCAAACCTGTATGAGTTTCTTTCTTCTGTTGAACGCAAAAGAAGATACAAGTTACAAGTAATACGAGTTATAGCACAAAATAAACATGAATGAACATCAGAAGGTATATGCTGAAAGATACAGTATAACTTATTAAAATTTATAATCTTTCATGTAATCTCCTAATCAGTGTGTCAGTCATGAAAAGATGTCAATAAAGTGTTATATTTACCTCAGGAAAGTGCAATGTTCACAGTTTGTTAGCTATAAAAAACAAACAAACAAACAACAACAACAACAAAAAAACACTAGAGAGGAGCTTATTTACACTTAATTATTTAATCCATGTTTTAATATGTCTTGAAGACAAGTTTTTATGAAAACTATTCATGTTTCCAATCAATAAGAATCAGATATACATGTACATGTTTAGACATTGATCTGATGGATATGTATCTGATTTGGAAGTAGCTCAGAACGGATTTGAAAAAGTCAGATCTCGTACAGATTTTTGTGTTTGCACGTGTACAACAATATCCGGTCTGTGTAAAATGTGAGCAAAAATCAGATTCTCTGTTCTACATAAATATAAAAAAACCTAGATGAAAGATGAAAAACACTATTTTCTGTTTCAAACTTTCACATAGCATATTTTGGTAATAAAACATTAAAAATCTAAATTTTGATTTTAAAACAATTATTATAAAAACGTTTTATTTTTTCCCCAAAATGCAATAAATCCATGAAATTTTTTTTTTCAAAATGCAATTAATCCATCAATATAATTTTTCAAATTGAAAATACACAACAAAGTAAGTTGATTCACATATATGACAGAGTCTAAACTTTGCCAATATTTATCTTATATACAGGCATTTAACTAAAAAATACATTCAGCCGTCGCTCTCAAAATGAATTCAAAGGATCATCTTGTTAATGTTATAAATTATTTGTCATTACCGATTAAAGAGTATCTGGTGCCACCGCACGGTTAAATAAACACATTTGCTGAGTACATCGGTATTAAAAACAGCTTTTTAAAAAAGCCTTCAATGTTTACAGCAACCTGGTCTCATGACGAAAACGTACCTGTGGGCACGTTTTCGCGAGTCGCGAAATACGTACCAATGAGTGCATATCGCTGCAGTTTTGCTCTGAAATGTCCACTGAGCGGCGCCAAAAGCGTGTTCTTTTTTTTTTTTTTTTGCCGGAGCAGATAATAGGGTGAATGCGGTACGTTTTTATGACGTTGCTTTTTAGACGAATCACCGCAGTTCTCGATTTGACATTTAAACTCCGTTGCGTTTTAAAATAACTTCCCACCGACGCTACGCCTAAACCTACCGGATAGTGTTAACAAAAGCAAACGTGACGTAAGAAGCGTCCGTTTTTCAGCTCGTTTAGATCTCTCTTTGAGCTTTTTTTTTTTTTTTGCCGTCAGTCACCTTTCACGGGATTCGCCGTAAGTCCAACTCGGTATCGACCGAGCTACCGAGCAAGCTTGGTTACGGCCAAAAAAAGCAAAACGCATAGAGCCGGAAAGTCCAAAGTACGTTCGTTTACAAATCGGGCACTCTGGTTGGATGCGTTTTGAAGTCGTGACATGATATTGCAGCGAGACGTACTCGTCTGTATGTAATTTTGTGTCTTGCCAAAACATGCCCACTGGTATGTCTCTCCTATGAGACCAGGTTGGTTTACAGTGTGTGGAATTGTGCGCTGTGATTGGCTGAGAGCGGATATATTGCGTTCTGCAGAAAAAGGAGACTGGCGTTTGTCGCGTTTTGGAAAGAAAGGGAGAAAACATGACTGAATAACACGACGGATTTCGCATTTTGTGCAAAAAATTTAATAATCAAATGTAAAATAACACTGCATAGTTTTCACTGTATAAATTAAATATAGATGAATCCTTATTGAAGTTACATATGTTATTAATTCGAGAGCATTGACTGATTTTTTGCAGTGATTCATTTGTTGTTTGATTAAAAAACAGACAGCAGCGGGAATATTAGGCTGCTGTCACTTTAAGACATGATGCACGGATCCAATATACTGATACTGTTACACATGCACTTTCTTTCTCAACTATTTACATTCACTTAAAGGGGACCTATTATGTCCCTTTTTACAAGATGTAAAATAAGTCTGATGCCCCCAGAGTGTGTATGTGAAGTTCTACCTCAAAATACCTCACACATTATTTTTTATAGCATGTTAAAAAAACTTTTTGGTGGTGAGCAAAAATGTGCCATTTAAATGCAAATGAGCTGCTGCTCCCGGCCAGCTTTCAAGAAGAGGGTGGAGCTTCAAAAGCTCAGGAGGATAATCTCACTGCACTGAAAATGTCAGAAACTGGCAGTAATATTAAACTGGCAGTGATATTATATCTGTCATGAATGTGGCTCCCTCGTCTCATCCTCCGGACCGCCGGAGGGAGCCATCACCGGAATACTGAATCTCATTCGGACTCCATTACCCATAGGCCCTCATTCCTGGGACTGATTGCACACACACCTGCACGGCATCACACACACCCTATATAACACACACACTTGCACTCATACATCGCGAAGTCTTGATTTGCTACGGTGGTCATTTCTGAGCGTTATTCCCTGGACTGTTATCTCGTTGTTTCTTGGACTGTTACTCTCTGCTGAACCTTTGCTGCCTACCCCTATCTCTGCCTGTGCCCTGGACTGTGTTTGTTTGCCGCCTGTCTTGATCTCTGCCTGTGACCCGACTCTGATTCTCTGCTGCCAGCCTCGACCCCTGCCTGTCCCTGTTTACGGTACTGCTTTGCCCTTGTTTGTAAACACTGCTGTGTTTTAATAAAAAGCTGCAAATGGATCCGCACTCTGTTGACCCTTCATTACAGAAGACTTCGCCACCCGGTGATCCAGCAGCTCTAATACAGATTTCCTCCGAGCTCTCAGCTCAAGTCAACCAGCTAGCGATGCATCACCATCAGCTGAGTCGACTAACTTCATTAACGGAGGAATTAGTAAAGACACTGCAGGGCCTACGGCTCAACCCCACCGAGGTCGCCACGCCGCCTCCCATGGCGTCTGCCACACCAACCTTTCCGTCTCCTCCTGCTGTCAATCCCCGCCTGGCCCTTCCTGAGAAGTTTGACGGTACCCCGGCCAAATGTAAGGGCTTTCTGCTACAGTGCTCCCTGTATGTTAACCAACAGCCCTCTCTGTATACCACCGAGATGAGTAGAATATCATTTGTCTGCTCGTTACTGACGGGTAAGGCTTTGGACTGGGCTACTGCTGTTTGGAGGAATGACAGCTCAGTATTCCCCACTTTCACTGAGTTTCTGAAACAATTCAGAGAGGTGTTCGAACATCCTGCAGGCGGCCAGAGCCCGGGTGACCAGTTAATCTCTCTCACGCAAGGTAAAACAACAGCCTCTGAATATGCCCTGCAATTCCGCACTCTAGCAGCTCAAACTAACTGGGTGGAGGATACACTGAAACTGCTGTTTCGTCGAGGGTTATCGCTGGAATTACAAGCAGAACTCGCTTGCCGCGATGAGGGAAGCTCACTAAACACGTTTATCGAACTTGCTATTCACATTGATAACCTCCTTCGTACCAGGCGTCCTGCACGGATTCCCAGCGCAACCAACATTGCCCCTGAGGCCATGCAAATCGGATACACTCCACTTCTGCCGGAGGAGAGAGAGAGGAGACGGCAGATGCATCTCTGTCTATACTGCGGCCAGGCTGGCCACGTCAAGGCTAACTGTCCAGTTCGACCCACGTCAACCAGCTCCCGGGCGGTGAGTTCTCCTCTTCCCTCTGATTACGCATCTAACTGCCTCAAAATTCCTGTCCAGATCACCTTTCATGAACGGAACATACTCACTCACGCCCTGCTGGATTCTGGAGCTGCGGGAAACTTCATATCTGACACGTTCATTAAAGATCACCATATCCCCTTAACTGACTGCCACTTTCCCTTAACAGTGGAGGCGCTAGACGGGAAACCCATTGGAGGAGGAAAGATCGCTCATATCACCGACAAACTTAAACTCCAAGTAGGAATCCTTCATCAAGAACCCATCCGCTTCTACGTCATCCACTCACCTAACAACCCCATCATCCTTGGTATACCGTGGCTTCGTATCCATAACCCACATATCTCCTGGAAGAAGGGTCAAATCCTGCAGTGGGACACTCTTTGCCACCAAAACTGTTTAAAACACGTCACTCCTTTACCCATTCGCTCTGTGGAAATACAGGAAACCGTCCCTGGACAGCTTGAAATCCCAGCTGAGTACACAGACCTGGCCATAGCCTTTAGCAAACAAAAAGCTACAGAATTACCACCTCACCGACCTGGAGACTGCGCTATAGACTTGCTACCCGACACCTCGCCTCCTAAAGGCAGAATTTTTCCCCTGTCACAACCAGAATCCGCGGCCATGAAAGCTTACATTGAGGAGGAACTAGCCAAAGGTTTTATTCGACCATCCACGTCCCCTGCATCATCAGGGTTCTTCTTTGTTAAAAAAAAGGATGGAGGTCTGAGACCCTGCATTGACTATCGAGGTCTGAACGAGATCACAGTCAAGTTTCGCTACCCATTACCATTAGTACCTGCCGCTCTGGAGCAACTAAGACAAGCCAGATACTTCACGAAACTCGACCTCCGCTGTGCCTACAACCTCATTCGGATACGTGAGGGGGACGATTGGAAGACGGCATTCTCCACAACCACCGGTCACTATGAGACCCTTGTTATGCCGTTCGGGCTCTCCAACAGTCCATCCGTCTTCCAATCCTACATTAATGATGTGTTCAGAGACATGTTGAACCGTTGGGTTATCGTCTACATCGACGACATCCTCATATATTCCAATACACTGGAGGAACACATACAACATGTTCGGGCCGTGCTACAAAGACTCATCCAACACCAGTTATACGCAAAAGCAGAGAAGTGTGAGTTCCACCAGACTTCAACCTCCTTCCTGGGGTATGTTATCAGTCAAGACGGCATCGCAATGGATGACACGAAGGTGAAAGCCGTACTGGACTGGCCGAAACCACGCACGCTAAAGGAACTACAGAGATTCCTGGGCTTCGCTAATTTCTACAGGCGGTTTATACGAGGCTTCAGCAGTGTTGCAGCCCCTTTAACTTCCATGACTAAGCGTCACATATCTCGGCTGCACTGGTCCCCAGAGGCAGAGGCGGCTTTTAAAGGATTGAAGGAACGGTTCACTACAGCTCCCATACTTCGTCATCCTGATCCTGAAAGGCCCTTCATCGTCGAGGTTGATGCCTCCAACACGGGCACTGGTGCCATTCTTTCCCAACGCCAAGGTACCCCAGAGAAAATGTTTCCTTGTGCTTTTTACTCCAGAAAGTTATCCGCGGCTGAACGTAATTATGATGTGGGAGATCGTGAATTGCTGGCAATGAAGGCGGCGCTGGAAGAATGGCGTCATTGGTTGGAGGGAGCCCAACATCCATTCAAGGTACTCACGGACCATAAAAATCTAGAGTACCTCCGCTCAGCCAAACGGCTTAACCCTCGCCAGGCCCGGTGGGCAATGTTCTTTACTCGCTTCCAGTTCAAGGTGACATACAGACCTGGGTCCAAGAACACGAAAGCCGTCGCACTATCCCGGCAAGCTGAACACCTGGAACGTACTGAACACGCAGAACATATCATTCCTGACACTCTGCTTCTCGCACCCGTCCAGTGGGATGTAATATCCGAGATCACACAGGCCAACGAACAGTCTGCTCCTCCAGCTACATGTCCCCCTAACCGTCTGTTCGTACCAGCTGCTCTGAGAGAGAGGCTCCTGCATCATGTTCACGATTTGCCCAGCTCTGGACACCCAGGAATTACCGCCACTCACCACCTCTTGCAAAACCGGTTCTGGTGGGACACCATGCTCCGTGACGTCACCCAGTTCATTCACCACTGCACCGCTTGTCAGACATCCAAGACACCACATCAATCTCCCGCTGGCCTGCTTCAGCCACTACCCATTCCACAACGTCCCTGGTCACACATAGCCATAGACTTTGTAACCGATCTACCACTGTCACAGGGCAACACCACCATACTCACGGTTGTTGACAGATTCCCCAAAGCCTGCCGCCTCATTCCCCTTCCTAAACTTCCCACTGCCTTCGAGACTGCGGAACTACTATGCAACTTCGTGTTCAGGTTCTATGGGCTGCCTGAGGATATCGTGTCAGACAGGGGACCACAATTTACCTCTCGTGTGTGGGCAGCGTTCTTTAAACAACTGAACGTCAATATCAGCCTGACATCGGGCTACCACCCAGAATCTAATGGCCAGACAGAACGGTGTAAGGGTGGAACTCCTACAGGGGTTCAGGCTGTAAGGTTTGCCGAGCGACTAAAGAAACTTCATCAGTAAGATGTTAGAATACTGTACATTTCTTGTCTATTACCACCCACTGCAACTTATACCAACGACGGAAATAAGCGCAGTTATAATAGCAAAATATGTGGGAGAGCGTTGCTATAGTGTGACAAAATTGTATTGCAATAGGGAACACATTAATGTTACTAAATCAAAACTAGTTAGCACATCATTTGTAATAGAAAGGGTTTAATGACAATATCTGATTATGGCTACACTTAAAATAATTACAAAATAGATGTATGAGATGATAAAATCATATACCATTAATTGTACACAGCATGTATGTAAAAAGTTACCTGAGAGAGAGAAAGAGAAATAAAGAGAGAGAGAGAGAGAGAGAGAGAGGGGGCAAGGGAGTGCCCGAGATCCAAGGAAGAAGAGCATAGAAAAGAGACCAGAGCAACAGTTAAAATCTTCTTTTATCCCTTCCTTGACCATGTGACTGAAACTCAAATGTGAGACATTCAAACTGACCAATCAGAAGATTTAAACTTCCCCCACTGTACTAAAGGTGTGACCATTTGTAGACCCCCGATGTACATACATCTTGGCCTACAGGGCTTGATCACTATCAACACCTTTGAGCCTTCCAAATGGCCCTTGGCAAGAGAGAGGGGGTTGAAACAGTAAAGCAAATGTCTTTGTTCATTTTAAAATATCTTTAGATATTTTCAATTCTTACAGTCCCTCCTTGGCACCGTTGGCCACACTCATGTGTCAAAAGGTGGCACAGTCCATGAAGACATGCTTTCTGTTGTGTGTAGATGTCAACTTCAGACTTCTTGTCCAGACTTGTTGCAATAGCAGTCGGTCAGTCTTCAGTCTTTGTTCTCCTTTCAGTCCTGCATGAGAAGGTCCATCAAATGGTGTTGCACCATTCATAGATATGCAAATCGTCCATCGAACACTTCACACCTCCACAAGAATCAGGTACTGATAATGGCAGAACTCAGTTGTCCCTCCTTTGAGACAAGACACAGGATTTGAACTTTGGCAGTAGGGACCCTGTGATTTAAAAGAACATATAACACAACAAACAGCAAAAGCATACATATGGCATTTGTCATTGGTCAGAGGTTTGATGTGGTCAGATTAAATTTGTCTCTGGCAATAAGCCCTTAAATCGATGTACTTGATAAAGTGGTCATGGCGAGAATAAAAGAAGATCTTACAAGCTCTTACATTGTTTCTGGAAACATTGAAATAAATTGCATAATAACAAAACAACAAATGTTGGTTTAAAACACCCCATTTCATGAAGAGTATCAGCAAAATATTCAGTGTAACCAAATGCAGAGATTCAAGTGAATAAATGTCCAAAAACATTGTTACAAGTCAATTGGACAAAATACAAAGAAACAAATGAAATAAGCTTCAAAATTGTTTCAAATGCATTTATGATAATACACCTTTTGTGCTTAGGTAGAATGAGAAATACTAACATACATTTTGATATTTAACTTGGTGAGACAAATAACAAAGTGATTTAGTAAATCCAAAGTAAAAAACAACAACAACAACTGGATGAAATTCACAGTTATAGTGCAGTCTAGACTTAAAGACTTAAAAACAAAAACATGATATGCATACATTTTGTGAGGCATATGTAGATGTCGATTTGACTTTGTGTGTGAAGATCAAATCTATGTGGCTGCATTTAGCTGTGGCTATGTGTAAATTCAATCATGCTCCAAACAAAGGTGAGGGAGTTTTACAATTGTGATGCAAATTTGGTCCTGTTATAACAGGGAGCCAGCAGGAGAATATGAGCATGAGGTTTGATCCGGCTCAAAAACCTTCAACACCAATGTTTTTGTTAGAGAGCATGATAAAGTATAAAGTTCAGAGTTACTGAATCCTGTTGTGAGGAAAGCATTTTCATGGTTAATGCAACTGTGAATCACACTGTAGCCACATGGCAATTCTGTGCTCCTGTACATGGTTTTACTCTAGCTATATGGAAAATAGCAGAGTTTCCCATTTAGGAAGCAAACAAATTCTACATAGTCACACATGCAACTAGAATTGCTACACAATTCCAGTACTACACATATTATTCCAATTTACACAAGATACATGGCCTAGAATGGATAACATCTAAAACCTTTAACCTAAGTGTTTCATACAACACTTACAGTAAAGCAATCATGTGTTTTAAAGAATAAACTGAGCTAGTCTATGTGTACATATAGTATCACAAACAACTTTAATGTGTGTTCTATGCGCACAATGTGTTTAGCACAATCACAGATTTGAAAATACAAAAGGGATGATCGCTATTGGGCTGCTAATCCACTAGCAAGTGAAGTTAAAAGTTGGAGGCCTTGCATGAACAATGCAGTTAATTCACTTAGAGTTTTTCCTGCAAATGAGCGTTTATCTTTGCTCTTAGAATGTGGTTTCCTATTTTTCTGAAAATAAGGTGGAGGTCTACCCCTACCCAGTGACCAGCATTTGTCCTCTGTATGGCCTATTTTCTGACAGGAACTGCAAAACCTGTTCTCTTTGCCACCGGGTTGTTTGCTGTGTTCTCCTGGAGTTTGAGGATTTCCATGACTCTCAAATGCTTGAACACCATGCGTTCTGGTACATGACTCTGCGCTATTACGGTGCTGCATCACCTTAAGAACTGAAATAGGCAAACTTTCTTGAGCAGTGGCCTCTGAACAAAACATTCCAGATTCATCAGAGCAATTCACCTCATCTAAGAAGGGAACATGCTTTTTAGCCCCAACGCTGTTAAGCATTTTGGGAGACTTTTGAGCATTTAGCTTAGCTTTGAGATCTGCAATGGTCTCTTTGTGTTTTTTACACTTTTCAGTCAGAACTAATTGTTCAGCTAGTAAATTATCTAGCTGTGTTTGAAGATCCTGAATCTTTGCCTCACACTTTTGTACCTCTGCATTTTTAGAATGCACTTCTTCACATTTAGCATCTATACTTGAAAATAGATGTGTGGTCACATCACGCAGCTGTGCACAACTTATGAAGTTTAAAGCCTCAATTATTTCACCACGTTTTGATTTCTTTTGGTGTTTGCCAATTATGTCCCACCATTTGAGCATTTCATCATCTGAACATTTAATCCCAATGTATTGTTTCTTGAGTTTGCACAAGGTAGGCTCAACTTTTTGCTCCATAAAGCAAACAATACTTCACTCTTTCCAGAAATTTTCCCTTCCATCCCTGAGGAGATCTGAATATCATACCATTAAACAATTAAAACAGACTTACCCATTCCTTGGTGAGAAGGTCAGCTTTAATCCATTCACAAGCTCAACTGTGAAAAAATGTCCTCATTCTGATGAGCGATCAAAGTAGATTTCAGAAAACTCACTGCAAGGGATCCCGGGTTTCGGCACCATCTGTAAGGGTGGAACTCCTACAGGGGTTCAGGCTGTAAGGTTTGCCGAGCGACTAAAGAAACTTCATCAGTAAGATGTTAGAATACTGTACATTTCTTGTCTATTACCACCCACTGCAACTTATACCAACGACGGAAATAAGCGCAGTTATAATAGCAAAATATGTGGGAGAGCGTTGCTATAGTGTGACAAAATTGTATTGCAATAGGGAACACATTAATGTTACTAAATCAAAACTAGTTAGCACATCATTTGTAATAGAAAGGGTTTAATGACAATATCTGATTATGGCTACACTTAAAATAATTACAAAATAGATGTATGAGATGATAAAATCATATACCATTAATTGTACACAGCATGTATGTAAAAAGTTACCTGAGAGAGAGAAAGAGAAATAAAGAGAGAGAGAGAGAGAGAGAGAGAGGGGGCAAGGGAGTGCCCGAGATCCAAGGAAGAAGAGCATAGAAAAGAGACCAGAGCAACAGTTAAAATCTTCTTTTATCCCTTCCTTGACCATGTGACTGAAACTCAAATGTGAGACATTCAAACTGACCAATCAGAAGATTTAAACTTCCCCCCACTGTACTAAAGGTGTGACCATTTGTAGACCCCCGATGTACATACATCTTGGCCTACAGGGCTTGATCACTATCAACACCTTTGAGCCTTCCAAATGGCCCTTGGCAAGAGAGAGGGGGTTGAAACAGTAAAGCAAATGTCTTTGTTCATTTTAAAATATCTTTAGATATTTTCAGTTCTTACAACGGCTAAACCAGGAGATCACACGGTTCCTCTGCACCTACTGTCAGCAGAACCAGGCTGAATGGAGTCGGTATTTGATGTGGGCGGAGTATGCCCAGAATTCTCTGAGAAAACCGGCCACGGGTATCACTCCCTTCCAATGTGTCTTAGGATTTCAACCACCAATGTTCCCGTGGTCTGGTGAACCCTCTGACCTACCCTCTGTCAACGAATGGTTACAAAGGAGCGAGGAGACTTGGAACTTGGCTCATCGCCACCTACAACGGGCAGTTCGGCGACAGGAGGTACAGGCCAATCGACACCGGCGTCCCAATCCCCAGTACACCGTGGGTCAATGGGTCTGGCTCTCCACAAGAGACCTCCGACTAAGACTTCCATCCAAGAAACTCAGTCCCAGGTTTGTAGGGCCTTTCCAAATTGTTAAACCGATCACTCCTGTCTCTTTTCGGTTAAGTTTACCTGCTAACTATCGTGTTTCTCCCACTTTCCATGTTTCGCTGCTGAAACCCTCCGGGGGTCCGAGAGGAGAACCAGAGGGAGCCGAGGGCCGTCATCCCCCACCGCTGGTAATTGAGGGCGAGGAGGCTTACCAAGTTCGGGAACTGCTCGATTCCAGGCGTCGGGGTCAGAGACTACAATACCTGGTCGACTGGGAGGGGTACGGACCGGAGGAGCGATCATGGGTCAACCGGGATGATATCCTAGACCCCACACTCATGGAGGAATTCCATCGGACGCACCCGGAGAGGCCGGCCCCTCGACCACGTGGTAGACCCCGGCGTCCGCCTCCTCGCGTCTGGAGCCGCTCGCAGGGTGGGGGCTCTGTCATGAATGTGGCTCCCTCGTCTCATCCTCCGGACCGCCGGAGGGAGCCATCACCGGAATACTGAATCTCATTCGGACTCCATTACCCATAGGCCCTCATTCCTGGGACTGATTGCACACACACCTGCACGGCATCACACACACCCTATATAACACACACACTTGCACTCATACATCGCGAAGTCTTGATTTGCTACGGTGGTCATTTCTGAGCGTTATTCCCTGGACTGTTATCTCGTTGTTTCTTGGACTGTTACACTCTGCTGAACCTTTGCTGCCTACCCCAATCTCTGCCTGTGCCTGTTTACGGTACTGCTTTGCCCTCGTTTGTAAACACTGCTGTGTTTTAATAAAAAGCTGCAAATGGATCCGCACTCTGTTGACCCTTCATTACAATATCTGTGCAAAACTTTTAACAATTTTTTGCCTCTATTCAATTTCAGTCACCTCTGATTGAGTTAATGTACTAGCTAGTGGCTAATTAAAGACATTTTTTTTAGTTGCCCAGCATGAAATTTAGTCCCATAAGCAAGTGATTTATTAGCATTGTAGAGGATTGCTACATTGCTAGTCTGACAACAGTGTAGTCTTAGTCTTGGGACGTTGCAGACCTCATTCCTGGTCAGATTGTCTCCAGTTGTGTCTTTGACCTTTCCAGGTGATTTCCTGGTGTTTTCTTAGACTTTACTCTCAACCCTTTTCATGTAGTGTACAGGCCACATAGACCTCCAGCAATAAAAGAAAGTTCCGTTTAATCTCTCCAGAGCTTTTAAGGTTCATTCGGTAAACCTTTGCCAGTCTTAAAAAGGGTTGCTAGAGTGCTCAGGGGGTGCGCTTTTGATGGGGTTACCAAGTAAATAACAAACCAAGAGTTTGGGCACAAACACACAGCAACTCAGAGTCAAAGAATCTCATACGCTGACAGCTGAAATATTTTTGTAGCGGTTCGGCACACGTTGCACACAAAAACACCCACAGCCCATTTCAGAACTGCCAAAAGGACAGCTCTGCTATTATCGGTTTGCACAGATCATCAACCATTGCATATCTGGCCGCTCAATGCAATACAGAGAAATGTTGTTGGGTTTCATTTTTGTTTTGCAAATATTGAGATTAAAATACACCTTTAGTTGACACCTTATCCTTTCTTTTTCTATTTCCAGAATTCTTTCTGTCCCTGCTGAAAGTAAAGTATGTGTCCCGCATGCACATATGGCATAGGCTGATGTTTGTCTGTTGTCTCGCTGGTCTCTAATGAACCAAATCATTTAATAAGCATTTGTTGATTGAGGCAGTTAAGATCTTGTTTTTATGAATAGATAGTTAATATGGCATAGGCTAATTTCTGCTGTATAGTAAGATGAGTTTATTTCTCTATCATTTAATACTTAAAAATATCTGTACTATGGACTTTATTGAGGCTAGATGGCATATTTAATTTATGAATGAAAAATAATGAAAATGAGGAATGTGAGTGATGGTAGTGTACTCTGTTCAGTGGGGTTATTCTGTTTTGTACCTTCATAATAAGTCAGTGAAACATTAAAGGTACGTCTTTCTGTAAAGATTTCGGTAGCAATTTATTTGACAGTCTTGTTCCATATGTGCATACTATGTACCTATTATAGCAATTACAATAACTACCTTATATTATCAGTACTTTCTTGGGTAAGTACACTGTAAGTACGCATAGTATAAAAAAGTGTAACCAAGATTTTGGGTAAAAAACTTTATCAAAACTAGATGTGATGTAGAACCTTAAGACCTATTGAATGGCTTGTACAATAAATTATTATTATTATTTGGTAAATTTATGTTTAAAAGTATCTGTGTTTAATCTGACTGTTGTTTGCCTTGTACTGTAAAAAATATAGTGATGAAATTACAAGTATTATTATTAGTGTTATTTTAAGTTAAATCCAGGAAAGTTATTTTAATGCTAAATTTTAAGTTGTAATAACTAATTGGAACAATTTTTATTTTATAGTGTAGTTAAATCTGTTTCTAGTATTTTACTGTAAAACCATATTTATGGTCTTGTTAAATGCAATATATATAGTCTGTCTGTAAATTTTAAAATAAATCCTAAAGCTTTTTAGTATTTTTTTTAAACTAAGATTTTAAAATGTGTATTTTTTTATTTAAAAAAAATTACTATTTTATGGAAAATGTAAATGTATTTTTTTTTTTTTTTTTTTTAAATAGTAGTGCTGGGTTCCACCTTAGTTGAGCCTGAGTCAAGTATGTATCTTTAACTAATCGATTTGAGTCCAGTCCGAGTCAAAAAGGTCAGAGTCGAGTATAAAGTCTTTGAACTTTTTGACTTGGACTGGACTGGACTGAATTCGATTGGTTAAAGACTCGTACTCGACTCAGACCTTTTTGACTCTGACTGGACTCAATTCGATTGGTTAAAGACTCGTAGTCGACTCAGACCTTTTTGACTCGGACTGGACTGAATTCGATTGGTTAAAGACTCGTACTCGACTCAGACCTTTTTGACTCTGACTGGACTCAATTCGATTGGTTAAAGACTCGTAGTCGACTCAGACCTTTTTGACTCGGACTGGACTCAATTCGATTGGTTAAAGACTCGTACTTGACTCTGACGTTTTTGACTCGGACTGGACTCAATTCGATTGGTTAAAGACTCGTACTTGACTCTGACGTTTTTGACTCGGACTGGACTCAATTCGATTGGTTAAAGACTCGTACTTGAGTCTGACCTTTTTGACTCGGGCTGGACTCAATTCGATTGGTTAAAGACTCGTACTTGACTCTGACGTTTTTGACTCGGACTGGACTCAATTCGATTGGTTAAAGACTCGTACTTGACTCTGACGTTTTTGACTCGGACTGGACTCAATTCGATTGGTTAAAGACTCGTACTTGAGTCTGACCTTTTTGACTCGGGCTGGACTCATTTCGATTGGTTAAAGACTCGTAGTCGACTCAGACCTTTTTTACTCGGACTGGACTCAATTCGATTGGTTAAAGACTCGTACTTGACTCTGACCTTTTTGACTTGGACTGGACTCAATTCGATTGGTTAAAGACTCGTACTCGACTCAGACCTTTTTGACTCGGACTGGACTCAATTCGATTGGTTAAAGACTCGTACTTGACTCTGACCTTTTTGACTCGGACTGGACTCAATTCGATTGGTTAAAGACTCGTACTTGAGTCTGACCTTTTTGACTCGGACTGGACTCATTTCGATTGGTTAAAGACTCGTAGTCGACTCAGACCTTTTTTACTCGGACTGGACTCAATTCGATTGGTTAAAGACTCATACTTGACTCTGACCTTTTTGACTCGGACTGGACTCAATTCGATTGGTTAAAGACTCGTACTTGACTCGGACCTTTTTGACTTGGACTGGACTCAATTTGATTGTTTAGAGTCGAGTACGAGTCTTTAACCAATTGAGGTTGAGTCAAGTCAGAATCCAGAAGGTCTAAGTTGAGTACGAGCTTTTAACCAATCGAGTCAGAGTCAAGTCCAAGTCCAAAATGTCCGAGCCGAATCTTTAACCAATAGAGTCGAGTCAAGTCCGAGTCAAAAAGGTCCAAGTCAAGTATAAGTCTTTAACCAATAATGTTGCGTCAAGTCAGAGTCAAATCCGAGTCCAAATAAACAATACTGTATTTCATTAAGTCTTTTGAACCAAATCATAAGATGCGAAAGAAAACTTAATTTGGCATTCGTGTGCTGACTGATACGCGCTTTCTGTGAGTGTGAGTGTGTATGCAGAAACTCATCTTAAACAGGCAAGATTTAAAAACGCATGCGAATGATTGACCTTCGTGACAATGCAGTACTGACCTGATCTGGCCAGTGACAATTCTGTCAACTGTCATGAGAATATTTCACAATTTCACCAGTCCCAAACACTCAAGTCTGAGTCAAGTCTGAGTAAAAATGCATGTCCGTGACATGTCCATAAAAAGACTGAGTTTGAGTACCCTAACTCTTCTAAATATTTTTTTTTTTTTTTTTTTTTTTTTTTTAATATCTGTTCCACAAAACATTGTCATTAATATGTCATTAATATGTCATTAATTATTTTCTTTTGTTGTTCTCCAAATCAATGTATGAAATCAGCACTGGCACACTTTTTAAAACAAGTTCTGGGAACAAATCGATATTGAAAATGAACAGGAAAATGATTTTACAGATTTTGATGCATGAGCACCAAAACAGAGGTTGAAACAGATCTGGCTGGCAGAGGTTCTTTATTATTTTTGTTTTGATGCGGCAGCGTTCGCAGTAAATTGATTTAGTGTTTCTGGCAGCCTGTGGAAGAACAGAGTTATCAATTGGCTTTACAGCACCGAGCATCCATCTCAAACAGATACAATGTAATTCAATCTATTTCCAAGAATAAACAAAGGATGCCATTTATTAAATGGGAGACTGACAAATGCTCGGCGACTGCTTCCAACACTGCTTTACCGATCTCTCATTTTCAACTTGCTTTGATGAATTCAGGTGGTGTAACAAGGCCTGATGGATTATGGGGCTTGTCAGAGATGCCGCAGTTGCCAATCTGTCTCATCCTGGATCAGGCAGAAGCGTCTCCATATCTTTGCACGGCCTGCTAAGACTGATTTGGAGATGGATTACAGAAGCTGGATCTTGAAAGAATAATTTTTTCACCTCTGGTGTACATCTCCATTTGATAGTAGATTTGTGTATTGCTATATGCTTTATGTATGATGCCATTGCCAGGAAGTACCATGGTGAATGTTTAGTGTTAGAGTAGGGGTCAACAAAGGACACTGAAAGGTGGAGTCCATTCTTGCCCCGACCCATCCATATCACTCCAACTATTTGTCTGACTTTATTGTCTCTCTCTCTCTCTCTTTTGCACTACTTTTCCCTCCCTCTTGCTCTTTCAACTCCCCCTTTTCTCTCTCTCTCTTCCATCAGACCAAGCAGAGGCACAAATTTAGCAATCGCCTTCAAAGTGCACTGGTTGCTTTGGGCAACTGTATATTGCTATGTGCCTCATTTTTATTTCTGTGCTCCCAGAAGCTGACTCTTTGTCCCACGATCAAAGGGAGGCACAGGGGGGCTGGAGGACATTTAAGATTACAAGCACTCTGGGAGATGATCTGAGCTTCATCCTGCAGTCAATGTGAAGGATTAATAGTCTGTCATGGCAGCCCAGCCATGTGGCGCTGTCTTACATTAGCTCATTCTCCACAGTTGTATTTAAAGTTTGCAACCCACAACATGGCACTGTTTGCTGTTTTTGCTCACTTAATCTTGTGTTGAAGAACTTGAAGTGGAGCCTGCATGTGACTTTACGTGCCCTGAAAGCACAGTGCTGAAAATGGGCGGGGCTACATATGGTCTATATATCAATAGATAATTTTATGCAATATAATTTGGACTTGTTTTCAGAGAATATATAGTGTATACAATTATACAATAATATGTTAATATTATAATTATAATTAAAAGTGTAATTATACAAGTATACAATGTTTTAATTAATTATAGAAAGTTCAAAAGATAAACTTATTCTAACACTATTTTTCTTTTCAAGTAGGCCTGTTTTTTTATTTATTAAGCAATACAGTATCAAGTTCTATCATAAGAGGAAATATTTTTATTACTAGTTTTGTCAAGTTTGTGAAACTGAGAAGTAGAGTATCATACATTGAGTAAAATCTAAGTAAAGTGTATTTGAGAGATGTGGATAATATAGTCCACGGTGACTTTCCCTGTGCTCTCATAAGCATTTTTAGATGAAGGCACTCAGTATCTAGAAGTGCTTTGTTTGTTGTTGTGTCATTTTATTGATTTTTTGCTAACATTTTTGCCATTTATCAAGCCTGTAGAATTATAGTGTAGCAATACAAACTTCATTATTTCTCTTTTTGCCTGTTGTCCTAAATGCAGAGACAGATGGAGGAGACCACTTAATTTATGTCCTAACTTTCCACCTGTTTTTGCTTTTTATTTGGTTGTTCATTCATTTCTGATTGAGAAGTTTTGCACATTAGTCATGCTCGTAATCTGTTTTTTGTCTCATTTCCACTTAAATTCTAACATCATTTATTTTTCTTATACCTTTGGATATTTCTTGTTTTAAGCATGAACTTTATTTTAGTTTAAATGTATGCTCAAAACAAGAAAAACAATTCTGAAAATATAAAAATAGTTTTCAATTTGCCATTGAAAATTGGTAGCATTCGGTATGAAAAACTTTTTATTTAATATTTTGTATTTTTAGCAGATTTTATATTACTAAATTATATTTATGGTATAGGTGTGCTCCATTTATTACCTGTTAATCACTTTTTGAGCATAGACCTGAAAATTTAATTTCCAACTTAATCTGTCATAAATCTTGAATGCTTTGGAACACAGACTTAAGTTTGGACTCTTTTTAAAGAAGACACTTGGCAGATTAAAAAAGCGAAACTAAAAAGTTTGAAGAAGTGAAACTAAAACTATTAGGTATATTACTATGAAAAATGCACAAAAATATCTTTAATTTTTAATTTTATATGAAATTTGTTTTTTCTAAAACATGTTTCACTCTAAAAATGTGATCAAATTAAAGCCATTAATCCAAACAAGTTGTGTTTCAAATTTGAAGTTGATATCTCAAAAAATGAGCTTTTAGTAAGATTTTGTTTGTGCGCAGTGCCAAACATATCCACTAGATAAAATTAATCTCCCATTAATTTCCATTTTTGACTGCAAACAATACAAGGACTTCAGGAATGCAGGACCATTTATCCTTTTCAAATTATGTCCATGATTGTTTTTGTCTTCACATAGCAAGTGCCAAAATAGATGAAGTAAAGAATTATATATAAGTAAACTTTTTCTGTCAAAAATGACTGAAGAGCACCAGAGGGTTAAACAAATCATCCACAAAAAAATATGAGCAAGGTATTTTTTATTCTTTCTTTTTGACTCATATTTCTTTAACTATAAGTACTCAACATATCCAAGTATATATCAAATGACTGGCTTTCCAGAATGTGTCGTCCTTTCATTAAAAACTCAGAAACTGTTTCCTGTCAATCCCTCCCTCTGCTTTAGTCAAAATCACTTTCCTCACTAAAAACAATTTCACACCATCAACATTTCCATCACACCCACACATCTGCATTTCAGACCTCAAAGCAGGTGTAATTTCCTCAAATTCACAATAAAGAGAGAGTGAGATTGAGCGTCGACCTGTGAACATTAAAGTGAGAGATAGATTAAACAGAGACTGATTGAAAAAAAAGAAGGAAAAAGAGAGACTAAAAAGGAAGGGAATGGCGAATGTGCCCCGGCGCTGATAGAAGTGACACACATGCTTTAATTAAACCTTTCACCTCCACTCAAAGCATTTGAGATGTGTGTGAAGTGCTTCTCGTAATGGCTGCTGAGCTTACTGATTAGAGTAAACAGAGCGATAAACCCCAAGAGCAGCTTTAGCTGCTACATGCAGATGATCCCGGAGGTCTCACGCTGCAGGCTCAGAGAGCTTGTTTGAGAGTGCAAGCGGGAGAGTGCCCAAAGAGGCCCATCTTAAAGGCCCTCGTTTCCCCTCCTTATCAGGCACGTCAGCTCTTACGCTCGCAAACACAAACAGCATCTGAAAATGATCCTGGTGCATGTGCTGAATTTGTCAGAGAGGGAAAAAGTCAGAGGGAAAGAGGAAGGAAAGATGGCAAAAGCTGAGAGGTTTTAACTTAGGAGACACATCAGAGGAGGAGGAACGAATAGGGAAGGTGCAACTGAAAACAACATGCTGCAATTAAAGCCGCAGACTTTAGAGGCGAGTACAGCTACAGGTGTTGTTATGATGCTGTCTGCTGAAAAAAAAATGGAGATCATGGTTCTTCTTTGACTGTTAGTGACTTCAGTAAGATTAGATTGTGCTTAAAGGCACAATATGTAATTTTTTCACCACTAGAGGTCACTTATTTCAGAACAAAGGCATAGCTTGATGACGCCTTTATTTTGCGGCATCATGGGAGGTGTTGTCTTCACATCTACAGCTGGTGGAAAAGAATCAGGATGGGACTCATGGATGAGATTATTAACGTTACTGTAGTATAAAGCAGAGCTGGTGAGATTGCTAATGAGAGACGAGCGCGAAACGTCTCGAGCAGCTTTTATTATGCCGCAGTCACCGCTTCCGCTTCTTCCAGTCAAGTGTATGTGGGGTAAAGCAGCACTGTTTATCATATTAGATACATTTGTGTGTTTAAAGTTGTTATGCTACTCTGTGTTCGCTCATTGTAAGCTAGATCAATATTAGACATGGTAAAACATGATACTCGCTGTAAAACAAGAAAATGAGATTTAAACAATAAGACTTTCAGTGTTGAGCTATATAACGTGATTAGTTTTCTGTCGATGAATGTATCCAAACAGTTGCTCACCTGTCTAATAAAACACATAGTATATTAAAGCGTCTTTGGTGTTTCCATGGTTTCACAAAATAAACCAGAAACCGAGGGTAACGTGGGTATGATTTCATTGATAGGCGACACACGGACGTGGTCCGTGTTTTGGTTAAAATTGCCTATTTCTCTGGATTTAAACATTCTTGGAAACATTTGGGATAGGGTAAGTACACAAGTCAACAAAATATAAAACACTATTCTAGTGGTTTTTGGGTATTTTAATCCAAAAATCTTACAAATTGTGCCTTTAAATGAACAGTTTACCCAAAAATGAAAATTCATTTACTTACACTTGTAAGAATTTTGGTCTTCTGCAGAGCACAAGTGAAGATATTTTGATAATATTTTGTCTATATTCTAAAAGTGGGTTGCAATGTTGTTTTGGACCCCAATGACTTTCATTTTATGACCAAAAACACTTCTACTCAAACCTAGCAGCATACATAATGGAGGAGTTAAACAGATCGTAGTTTATCCATGATCCATACAGACCAGGGCCCACAGTTCAGCACATGTGATGTGATTTATTTTACACTATAGTGTTATTTTACATTTAGGCCTAATTATTACATTTCTGTAGCCTACCTGAATACTACAATTAGACCGTGCTTTATTTGTAACTTTGCTATATTGTATTTATCTATACTTGTAATTAGTGCATTTGTTCTTATTTTTTACTGACTGTTCGCTTGTCTTTAATAATGTTTGAACTTTATTTGTTAGTCTAGTTGTTTTTATTTTAAAATCTAATTTGTTCCTGTGATGCAAAGCTGAATTTTTAGCATCATTACTTTAGTCTTCAGTGCCACACGATCCTCAAATCATTTTACTATGTTGATTTGCTGCTCAAGGAACATTCCTTGTCAGTATCAATGTTGAAAACAGTCTCTGCTTAATATTTAATCGCAGAATTATACATTATTTTAATACATAACTTCAGATTTGCTGACATCAGTATATGTATGTACTGTATATTTCAATAAATTAAATTGAGTTAGTAACATCCATGAAGAGATTTATTCACATTTGCAATTACACCGGCCTACCCAGTATTGAATTTTAATAGATTGACATGGGATTTACATTGAAATGAAGTCAGTTATTATGAATTATTATGATTTGTAGGGAATATACATGTTATCTAAATGTTACCCCTCTCCTTTGTTTATTATGAATATACACTTAGCATAGATGTTGTGTGCTCATCATAGCTTGACTGTTCAAATCTGTATGGAAATGAAACTAGGAATTCCTATTTGGTATGAATACGATTTTTGTCGATTACGCTCCAGTAGGGTTTTATACATTTGTACACATTTATATAAGATTATTCAGAAGGGCGCTCTGACCTATACGTATTCATCATCAAATTTTCATAGCACATCTCTGAATTCTGCGACACATGAAGCTAAATAAATATCTCACTTCCCCTCTCTCTCTTTTTACGTCCCTATTCTGCTAATGTTTGTCAACAATAACAACAGAAAATGTTTCAGTTACCGTAGGCTGATGGATTTTGAATCCTCTATATTGCTGGATGTACAGCTTTAATATTTCATGAGGTGACATGATTCATTCTGTCTCACAGCAGGAAGCGCTGGGCCTTCATGCCTCTGAGCAGAGTGTGCGGCAGAAGACATGATATGTGTTACTCTACGAATCCTTCACTCTTTCAGACAGATTCGCTCTGTGTTACGTCTGACACATGCTGCCACTCAAATCAGTGGGGTTTTGACAGAACAGCGTTGAATGATTTTATTATATCCATACCATAAGCCCCTGCAGATACTCTTCTAAAGCCGGACCCATGCGCGAACTGCTGGAATCTGCCATCTCTCTGAGTTGTGATGGGATTACACGATAGATCGGCCAATTATGGGGGCCAGAGAGACAAAGGCTGAACCACAAGAACTGAGATGTTGTCTGCAGGGGTTGTTAGGATTTCAACAGAAAGACAGCGGAGGTTGCCATTTATTGTCACTGCGGAAGACTGCCTTCTTATTTGATATTAAAGGGTCCTATTATGCCCTTTTACGAAGTCTTGATTTTGTTTTTGGGGTGTACTAGAATAAGATTTCATGCTTGATTGTTCAAAAAACACCTCTCTCCCCAAATAGTTTCTGTTTCAATGAAGCCCCTCCTTCTGAAATGAACTATATTAAATTACACAAATATACTTTATGTATTTAATTTCACTTTATTAACTAATGTCTTTGCTGCTGACCTAATTTAACCATACCAATGAGCAAAAATTACTTTAGATTTAGAAATAAAATCTCCTGTATCCTATTCTTCTTTAAGAATAGGATACATTATAAGAATAAGAATAATGGCAGCACAGCTGAAAGGTTTGTTTGAGCTGCGCCCTCTACTGTACAGGCAAAATATGCATTTCCTTCAGCCTGAGGCAAAACCGGCCCAGGTGAGAAAAAGTAACGCAAATGTAATTTAACACATTACCTTTCATAAAAAGTAACTAAGTAATGCAATTGGTAACGCAATATTGTAATGCAGCACTTCTCAAAGTCCGGACTCCGGTCCGGATCCGGACCCGGAGGGAATTAAATCCGGACCCGCCTCAATTTCGTATTTCAACAGCAGTAATTGTGTTAAGGGATTAAAAGTCTGGATTTCCTACTTTGATAAACGCATGCCAGAATCATTTGTTTAGTGTTTTATGTCTTTTTGGAGATGGTCAGAAATTAAAACGAAGGCAAGATATTTAAAGTTTTCCTCGATGATTCAGTTGCCATGACATCCAGTGAGTGTAACTGGGCGCGAGTCACGCAACGCGACACTTCACTGCAGCAAGCGTTTGAATGGGTGTGGTGCAGTGGTTCTCAACCTGCAGCCCGTCACGAATGTAAATGCGGCTCGAAAAAAAAATTATATATATATAGCATACAATTTATTTTTGTTTTAAAATTTAAATTAAAGTGAATTAAATAAATATAAATGAGCTATAATGCTGTTGAAGAAAGTCATAAAGTCATACAGAATTAAATAGCAACTTAAAGTGATACAGTTTGTGTGTTCATTGAGCATTACTGATAATTATTGTAAAGCTAATGTCAGTAAGTTAGTTTTTATTTTTTATTTATTGTGTGCAACATCTAGGTATAATAATAGTATTTGCTAATACGATAACATTAAATCTGATTGGTTTGTATTGGTGACGTCATATGTAAATTATATGCGGACCATGAGACTTTCATTTGGACCATTGTGCGGCCCACTGGGAAAAAAGTTCGAGAACCACTGTTGTAATGCATTACTTTTAAAAGTAACTTTCCCCAACACTGGATGTAAATATTAAGAATGGTGACAATTCCAAACCAGTTTAAGACTGATTCAGATTTAAGAATGTTAACAAACAGGCAAATGTTCCAAGCATGGATTTCACAGGACGTTTGTTTGTTTTTTGTCATTTTCTTAGACATTTAGATACACCATTTAATCATGATATTTGTTGGAAAACTATGGTAATACAAACAGTGATCTATCACAAAACCATGGTTAATTTTCCTGAGGGGTGTTGAACAGCCTGCAAAAGCTACAGTAAACATTATATCAACACTAATGTTGGTTAGCAGGTAAGCAAACTGTTTATAGAAAACATAACTACAAATAAGACACACTTACAAGTTGTGATCCACATACAACAGATTGTCCCGACAAAGTGGAGAAGCTTTTTTGCATAGTCTGCATTGTATTCTCTTAGGTTCTGGAAGCTGTTCTCCATAAAATGTGCAGCACAAATAAACGTTATTCAAATAGTCTTTAAAATAAATTTTAACCACTCTAAGTTCATAAGCCTTAGGAAGGTCAAACAAATGAGTTTTGGAAATGGGGTGGAAAAAACAGTGTCTCTTTGACATAGCAACAACACTGTCTCCTCTGATGTAGCTCAGCCCTCGCACCCTTTTTTTTTTTTTTTTTTTGTGAGCGAGGATTAATTAAATTAGTAACATTGTGACATCACAAAACCTGGAAAAAACGTGTTGTAGTCCAAACGAGTCATTCATTGTAGTTCTTGGAAAGTGGATTCTGTTAAATAAAATACCTCCCTTTGGAGTGGACTTTGAGCTTTGTAACTTTGCAGATCTTTTTTATGCTTAAACGGCAACATTACACTATAACAAAAGTAAAAAAAGAAAAAAAAGAAGAAGCATAATAAGACATTATGGCAATCCACATTCAGCTCATTGTAATCAGTCGCTGCATTAGCAAGCGTAGCAAGCATTCCCAGTTAATATTATATTATATTATATTATATTATATTATATTATATTATATTATATTATATTATATTATATTATATTATATTATATTATATTATATTATATTATATTATATTATATTATATTATATTATATTATATTATATTATATTATATTATATTATATTATATTATTAAAGAATTGAACTGCCTGCATGAGTTTTTTTTTAATAATAGGAAAAAATGCCACAGTTAACACAGTACTGTTTTAGTAACTTCCGAATTAACTCCAAAGATAGTATAAAAATGTTGTAATCATCTGTATTTATTGATTTAATTATTTAGTTGTACTTTGATTCTTCTAGCAAAATCTTCTTCTTGTTTTCTTTGTCTTTACTTATACCATTTTTATTTTTTCCATTTTCTTTTTCCGCTTTCCTTTCCCCGTACCTCTTCTTGTTTCTTTTTTTTTAATTTTCTTATTTTATGTTCCTTTCCCTCTTCCTGTTTCTTTTCCTGTAATTTTCCCTTTCTTTTCTGTAACTTTTGCACTGTTTTATCCTCTTTTCTCATTTCCATTTCTTTTAGTATTCCTTTTTGTTTTCCCCTTCCCCATTTTCTTTTCCTTTCTGTTTCATCTTCTTTTTTTCCCTTTTTACTAAAGTCCCCTTGCATTACCATTTTCTCCTTTACTTCCAGTCAGTCTCACACTGTTTTTTTTTCTCCATCTCTTTTTCTCTTGCACTATGCAGCCTACAACCACAGATACATATTTGCAGAGGCATGTCCTGCCACATTCTCTCAAATCGCGCTCCCCATTCCCTTCTGACCCGCCCAGTTCTTTTTTCCAGCCGGGAGTTGCGGAGGGCTGAAACATGTGCTCCCCGTAGCTTGCACCCCTGGGGTCTTAATAAGCAGAAGACAGTCCTGTATGCATAAATAACCTTCATCATACCATCCAAGTTGGGAGAGGGAGAGGCTGAAGGGGTGGTCATGTGACTACAGACTACTAGTAGATCAGGATAAGGTTACTAAATCACTTCTCTCTGAGAACCAACGCTGTTTGATCCTGTTAATCCAACCATTCAGGCCCGATCAATGGTCCTCGTCAAGGCATTAGTGTTTGATTGTATAGGGCAAGTGTGTTCTGGAGGGCTCCGGTCCAGTAAAGTTTTTTTTTCTCTCCTTCTGAAAGCTCTGTGGTGTTGAAATTGATTCCGCAAAGCTAGACTGGATGCCTAATCATCCAGGTGGAGAGCGTAACCAGACTGTCAGCGCATATGCGGCGAGAATTGGGCTCTCCTCCAAAGTGGAGGACAACACGGATGGCCATGTTTTTTTTGGGCCTCCTACTGAGAAGCCCTGAATGATTAATTCCTGGGAAAAATCAACACTTCACACTCTTTGATCCAAACAGTGTTTGCTTTTGCTGCTCTGCGGAGCTTAACTTGTCCATAGCAGATCGTTTATCCAAGTCTCGAAGTGTTTCAACTAATCATTAAGATCCACATGCTGCAAAAGTGCTGGCTTCATAACATGCCATAGAGGGTTTAAGTCTTTTGATTTTAAATGACAGAGCTTATGGTCCTTCTGGTGTCTGTGTGTGGTCATAAAAACCCAAAACTGATAATTTTATTACTATTATTTTTTAAAGTAACTTTTCTTAATGAATTCGTCATACACCAGTGTTTCATTTGTATTTTAATACATGATTTATGTGTGCATGTATAAGGAGGGGGAGGAAAGGGAAATGTTTCCGTCAGTACCTGCATGTGTGTTAGCTACACTGCTCCAGCTGTTTACCTCTCTCCTCTTGGACAGAAATGGAAAGGGGGATTTACCAGTCAGTCTCATCCTCCACACAAAAGCAGAGGTCTAATCAGCTTCCGCTCTCATCCAAGCTGAATCAGGACTCCATGGGAATCCAACGCGAGCTCTCCAAAACAGCCCTCATCCCTCCATCTTCCATCTTTCTACCACTCCACACAGCTTGTTGTCCTTCAGTAAAGCTGCTTCAGTCACTATCAGCCTCTGTAGATTTTCAAGCTCTTGTTTCATTCTTCTACATTTGCTTGGTGTGTAAAGATGGTGACCGTTGCAGTTTTGTTTCTTTCTAGCTGCTAAGTGAGAAATGTGGTTTTTAACTTTGCATAAGCATTTAAAGATTATGATATTTAGGGATGATGTTTGGAATTACCTTCTAAAACTTAAAAGAGAATGGTATAATCTCTGAAACAATCAGATTGGCATACTGTACAAATGAAAGGATTCTTGAAGCAACCCTCTGGAGAACATCTAGGCACACTTTAGAACATGTTAATAAAGGAGCTGCAGAACTGTATATTTCAAGTTTCTTTTCTACATTTCTGTCTTTGATTAGAAAGTTTTAAAGAACATTTTTTTTTTACTGCCTCTTTTGAACAGATTATTGCACCCTTGCTATATATATATATATATATATATATATATATATATAAAATAAAACAGTCGTACTGTCCTCAGATTTTTTTTAATGTAACAGTATTTTATGCTATATGTTAAAGTACTGTTTATGCAGTAATTTAATCACAAATTGTGTCTTAAAAAATGTTAAAAATAAATCAGTGTTTGTCTACACCGGTGACATCAGCCTTGAAGGCAAAATATGTACGATTTTTAGATTTAATTATTTAAAAAAACACTAGAATAATGTTATATATTTTGTCGACTTGTGTACTTACATTATCCAAAATGTTTTCAAGAATGTTTAAATCCAGAGAAATAAGCAATTTTAACCAGGACATGGACCGAGTCTATGTGTCGCCTATCAATGACATCATACCCTCAGCTTCCAGTTTTATTTTGTAGAAACCATGGAAACACCAAAGACGCTTTAATAAATTATGTGTTTATTAGACAGATGAGCAACTGTTTGGATCGATACATTCATTGACAGAAAATGAATAATAAGTATTGTTGTTTAAATCTTGTTTTCTTGATTTACAGCGAGTACCATGTTTTACCATGCCTAATATCAATCAACAAGTGTCTCATAGTAGCCGTCGAGTGAACGCAGAGTAGCACTATAACAACTTTCAACACACAAATGTATTTAATATGATAAACAGTGCTGCTTTACCCCACATACGCTTGACCAGTAGAAGCAGAAGTAGCAACTGCAGCATAATAAAAGTTCTGCTGCTCTCGAGATGTGTGTTGCGCTCATCTCTCATTAGCACTCGCTTCTTCACACTACAGTACAGTAACGTTAATAATCTCATCATATGATTTCTGCCCAAGTTTTGTCCTGATTTTTTCCACCGGCTGTAGACGTGAAGACAATACCTCCCATTATTTCAGCGAAATCCCGGTGTCATCAAGCTATGCCTTTGATTTGAATAAGCGACCTTATTCAACGGCGAAAATCAATGCATATCTCACAAAAGAGATCGTCTCATGCCAGTGAAACTTTTTTTTCCCGCATCCTATCAGAATTTCGTTATTGATTGTCTTGGATTAATATTAAATTGAATTGATAAATTGTAAAATGGATAAAATGATAAATTGCTAATAGACGTTAGCCAACTCTTTGAACGGCAACTCAAAGATTACATTTGAACGGCAGCTACATGGCCAATGCTATCCAGCCAAACCTTGATAAATCCCAGATATCATTGTTTGTTTAGGTGGATTCATGTGTAAAATGAAACATGAATCAGAGTTACTAATCTGTGTGATATTATCAGAACATCAAGCTGGTTTGAACTCATGCCTCCAGCCAAGATGCTGCAGAGCTTATACTGCATTCTGTTGTATTACAGTCACTTTCACAATCACAGCCATTATTCAAATCTCACTACAAGAATACGTGGCTTGATGTGCACCACAGGCACTCAATCAAGATTTGTGTTGCTTCAACATTCAGCATGCTTGCTATTGAAGAGTCTAATCCGGTTACACAGAATTCTGCAACATGTCAGATCCGTATCAAAATGTTTTGAGCAACTTGTTTTCATGTCGTTCCCCTCACCAAACCTATAATTTGCTCACATTAGAGTGTATGAGGCAGTGACATCTGAATAAGTTCCCATCCTAATTCAAAGACATTTGCAATTGCTCCATGAACGGCGACCAAACAAATACATATATTAAATACTGTGATGAAACCGTAAGGATGCTTCAAAGACCTTTATAATGTTCGACCACCTTAAAGTTGAAGTGGCTCATATTGAAATATCTTAAAGCCCATGTAGACATTAATATAAAAATTAATGTGCTGTGATGCAAGGTTGTGAACATAAGGCATATGAAACACAATACCATTTGGGAAAAGAACTGAGAGAAAACCAAAGAAGCTTTACAAACTACAGATTCATTTTAACAAGCTGGCTAGTGAATATGATATTCACAAAGCATGCATGCATAGATGAGGCAAATCAACAATGGCTCCTAAGCAAAAAATGACAGAGAATGAAATTAAATGATGCAAGCAGTCTTCACTATCTAATCTTCCCTATAGGTCAGGCAGACTTGTCTACAGTTGCCGAGAATTGAATTCTCGTCACAGTGCAATACTAACTCTTAGATTGCAGTATTATCAAAGACAAGGTGTATAATGCAAACCGACAGTGAAGGCATGTAGGCTGTTGAGAAAGACAACACTTGTGGTATCAGTATATCCGTGCATTAGCTCTTAAAATGATAACACCCTCCATAATTTTATGTAGTTATTTAGACCTCAAATATGCGACTTATATATAAACATAGTGCCTATTTGACAATTTGTTTAGATGTTTTCTGAGATGTGAGCTCCTATATAAGCTCCTTAGTGCTCATATACCCGCTGAGAACATCTTGGCCAGTCCTTTGGGAATTTGCCACTGGCTCTTATGTAGATAGTGTTTAAACATGAGGTATAATTAATTCTGGGTATATCAAATGGGCAGTCTTTAGACTTAATAGTCTATTACTTGTTCCAGAGCAAATAGATTTGGCTAAGGGCAAAGTTAAGTTTCATGAATTTATATTTTTATTTAACTGAAATCCTGTACTATAACTAGTGTTTCTTTTGTACTTTTGAATGAACTGTTTGCTTGTTTATTTCCTATTGTACAAACTTCTTATACTGTTATAATGGCTAATATTGTTTATTTAAATATTATTTTTCAATTAATAATATTTTATATAAATAGCATGTCATATTTGGTATTGAGAAATGATCCGTTAATGAATTGTGATTTCAACTTCAGTGAAGGTACATTACTAGCCTTTAGATGGCAGCAAAAACTGTTTTTAGTCAGTCAGTAGCAAATACTTTTATATTGAAAAGGTCTGAAACAAGGTTGTAAACAAGGACTAAAAATATTATAGAATATTGATATGATCAATTTATTGGTTACTAGCCATTAAAATGAAAATACATTTAAAAAGTTTTTACCCTAAAACTTGTAAAAATGGACATTTTCACATGCAGATTAAGGCATTCATAATAGAGAAATATGGCACATTTTTGCTTATCTGATGAGGAACCATTGTTTGTGAGATTAATTAGTGCTAAACCAATTTTAAAACAAACAGTTATATTCTTCCCAAGATGCTTATCTTTGGAATTGTGATCTTAGCTTTGGGAGAAAAACAAACTCTTCTGTTAGATAGTGATTAACCTGGTTTACATCAAATGTCCCTGGTGATAAAGTTACAAGAGAGGAAGCATGTACCAGTGCCAAAGATTCAGTCTCTAAAAAACAGCTATTTATTTTTGACACTTTCTTCATTCTTACTCAGACAGGTGGAAATGAGTGCTTTGTAGTTACTTCTGACATTCTTGGGGCACTTACGCACACTATAGAAAGCTCTGATGGAGCATTTGACGGATGGAGAATGTATACGATGCTTTTAGGGTGTGGAAAGAGCTGAAGTATTTGAAATCCAGCGGGAATACAGCAAGCCAAACTCATATTACTTTCTTTGTTAGTTGAAGCATAAAAGGGGAGATTCTAAAGCAATCAATCTTTCCTACTGAGGGCCAGTGCTTTCAAGGTTAAAAGATGCACAAGCATTATAGAAGCATCATAAAGGTGGTCTATATGACTTTTTCAAAATGTCAAAATGTAAGTTATTATTCTCAGAAAAAAATTTGACATCAGCCCTAGCTTTCCTTGGTGTGGCTCGTGAAAGAATGGTTGTTTGAGTTTCAGTGAATCAGTTTATTGAGTTAATAAAATCTGTCTGAATTTGTTCACTAATCAATCTGCTTTGATTCTCCCTCCAGTTCACTTACCTCAATGATCCAGATGCAGCAATTAACAGCTCACTGGAGGAGATTATTGACCCTAAACAACCTAAATTTCAGTCTGTTTCTTACACAACATCATCGTATGACTGGAATGTGATATGGATTGGAATGATTGGAATATGATATGGAAATAAATGGCCAAGATATTCTTGTTTTGTGTTCCACGAAGAAAAAAGTCATACAAGTATGGAATGACTTGAGGGTTAGTAAATGATGACAGAATGATAATAATAATAATAATAATAATAATAATAATAATAATAATAATAATAATAATAATAATAATACTAAATTAGAGCTGCATAATTTCTATTTTTGAATTGATAATCACATTTTTTGTTTAAAATTGAGAACATGATTTTTCCACAATTCTGAATAGAAAACTAAACAAAATGACATGTAATTTACTAGAGGTTCTGACAAAATGTTAAAAATTAGTTTATTAATTTTTTTTTTTTTTAAACAGTTTGATTCAATGTCCCACTCATAAAGACTTCACTTGTTTCGATAATGGATGAATCAGCGTTTTTGAACGAATCTGTTAAGTGAATGATTCAATGACAAATAAATTTTTCTAACAGTCATTTGTCACCACCTACTGGTGTAACAATGTAACTGATACAATCTTTATTTGAAGCATCAAGTTACTTTTCAACAGGTGATTTACTCTATTTTGGTCACTGCCTTCAGGGACGTGCACAGGAATTTTGAGGGGCAGTTGCTCTGACCTAAAAAAAGGGCACTCCCAAAAAACAAACAACAACAACAACAACAAAAAAACCTCACGGGCTTAAGCGAAATAATTGACTCCAATTCGAGTCGTGACCGAATCACCACTTCAGGTGTGCATTATTTTTCTAATAATTCAATGGCCCGTCGTCAATTATTCCTTACTTGAATCACAGCTTAAATAGTGTTTTGACATCGACAACCCAAGTGCATTTTACCTCAAACTTTCGTCTAGTTAACTTTCTAAAGTAGCAATTAATGGGTCGACATTAACACACTGACAAAATGATATTCAGAATTAAAAATATTTTTATACCACTTTTTAATGTGTGATTGTGTAAAGGTTTTCACGAGATACTGTACCAACCTTTCGCGGGCTTGCTTCAAACGCTTGTTCTCATGGAGGCATGGTGTGCACGGAAGGGAGGGGCTGTGCACACGTGAGTATGTGAGACAGACGCGTGAGTGAGAGACGCAGGGAAATGAAATGCAGCTGAACGTTTGCTGACAAAGATGAAAACTAAGGACATTTAATCTATAATATTATTTTATTTTAGTTAGTTTTGCCAAACACACATTACAGTTTTGGTTAGGCTAGTTATCGTTTTTTGTAATGCCTCGTTTTTATCTTTATTTCAGTTAACGATGATGTTCTTTCCCACCTAGTTTTCGTTTTTTTGTTCGTTTTCATTAACGATTATAACCTTACTCACCTTTCCGATAACGTTAAGTCGTCTCACCCGACAACCGCTACAATCTCCTTCTAGTGCCACTCATACAGGCTCAGCTCAGGTGCCGGTTGCGTGCAGCGCTGCAGCCACATAAACAGAGTTTGCCCTTCCCCTACTGACACTCACTTTCGGACAGGTGTCCGAATATGGAAGTGAATGAGGCTTTGTGATTTTATTTATTTATTTATTTATTTTCTAGGCCTACGTGAAATTCTGCATCCATTGTACGATTTTTTTATTTATTTTTTTCCACATCGGAAGGGCAACGTGAGTCGAGAAGGGCATACTGGTAGTTGCCCGGGCAACCTGAGCAACCCCCCTGTGCACGTTCCTGGCTGCCTTAGACATCAGTGTTTATATCTGAACTATAAACTTTTATCCCAGTACTTCTGTGATAATTTGAATTATTGTAACACAGACAAATTGTGTCTGGACCTGACTACAACGTAGCCCAGGAGACAATGAGCCTACAGATCCAGTTCTGGCTGCATCTATAATTCAGATTTTTAATCCCCGTATCCGCTTACATATATTTATATATAATCTATTTTTAATCTCTGTAATAAAAAATGTATAATTCAGATTTTGATCTCCATATCCATTTGCATATATTATATATATCTTCCAAGGGGTTTTTTCCCTCCTAGGACTTTTTTCCCAGTGCTTGCACGCTGGGTTTTTCTCCTAGGGGTTTTTTTCCACCCCTGGGAGTCAGCCGACATTGGCTTAATGTAGCACCATCTTGTATATATTACATATTACCACGCTTGTTTGTACAGTTTATTTTTAACCACTTCCCTTTTTTCTGTGCTTCTAATAGGTAAAGCTTCTTTGAAACAATTACCAATTGTAAAAGCGCTATATAAATAAATTTGACTTGACTTGACTTGACAAATTGATACTGAGTGGTTGAAAAGACTGTTTGTGAAGCTGTTTCGTACCTAAATATGGTAACTGCTCTCTCTGGCTCAGTGACAGCACCAACGCAGATCTGAATGTTCACTGTGATTGTCAAAGGTTTAATAGACAGCTAAATCGTTGTCATTTAGGAATACAATCGCATGGGTATTTGAATTGAGATCGCAATCTTTTTACTACTAATTGCGCAACTCTAATACACTTTAGTTTGTAGATATTTTGTTTTCATTTATTTAGCCCATTTCCCTGACTCACATGGTGTATTTCAAATTCGTTTCCTCTTTTAAAAACTCTGGCCTACTAAAAGTCATGAAAACTCACAATAGCATGGTGAAACCAGAGACGAGCAGAGGATGATATGGCACTGTGGATGCGGAGCAGAGTTTTTCTTGAGATTGAGCTTTGAGCACCTGTAAGTCAGCACCTCTGCACATCTCGGCCCCGATTCACAGCTAATGGCTGTCTCTGAGGAGTGCTGGGCCAAGCTTACCCGCTTCCCATTCTGTCTACGACGGCAGAGCCCTGGGGAGCCATCGCCAAAGGAGAGTAGGAGGAATTGAAGGAAGAGCAGAGCCAGGTGAGAAGGGTCCATCACGCTTTTTCCTCCTAAAGCTCTGACGGGCATTGTCAGGCTTTTTCGTCAAGGTGAAGACAAGGAGAGAGCTCAGGGGCAGAGCAGTATGTGTCAGTTACAGCACGGCTGACATGTAGCCTGGAGAACGAGAGCTAAGTGGCACAACTCCACCTTAGTGGAATGAGTTTCTCTATTTGATGAAGACAGTATTTATTGTGTTTTATTGTTCTTGCAGTGATGGCATGTCCTTGGAGTAATCAGATGATAACGTGATGACTGTGTTTTGCTGATTATCGAAGCAATTCTTCCTCTGACATGACCTAAATAAAATAGTGGAACAGAAACTTCTAGATCTTCCAGACTCAGAAGAGATAAAAATGATGTGTTGGCTTAACCAACTGAGATTATTCCCTTTTTGTGAACACAATAAATATCTGCCAGAACAAAACACTGTGAAACAAACAGCCAAGGAAACTAATTAAACAGAATTAGTCAAGCAATAACAAACAATCGAAGGTTAAAAATCATAAGTCCTTTATCTTTTCAGAACTTACCAGTTGTCAACATCAATAATTACAAACACAACAGCATGCAATAGAATACTAATTAATGATTTGTATGTTTTTGATTTGTCTTTAATAGAGCTGTCTGTGAATTGTTCTAGAGATATAATGGCCACACGATTTTATTGCTATTATTATTTAATTATTATAATAATATTATAATATATAATTAATTATATAGGTTAATATATATATATATATATATATATATATATATATATATATATATATATATATATATATATATATATATAAATATATATATAAATATATATATTTATTTATTATTATTATTATTTTTTTTAATAACGTATTCTTATTATATTAATTGCCCCACGTAGTTGGTAGTGTTTATTTGTTTCACATGTAACCTACATTCACAATCATAATAATAATGAAAAATATAGATGCAAGCAGCAATTTAAGGGGGCCAAGCACAACAGAAGCAAACAAGGAAGCTGGTAGAAGACCAACAATGTCATAATGGACTATGGGCTGAGACAAAGGCACTGCATGTCAATTTTGAAGTAAATAAGACCAACAGTACTTTTCCAATTTCATATTTTATTCAACTATAGCACCACCAAGTGTCCTCAGAGTGCCTCTGTACTTAAGCGTGTCAAAATGTATCTAATTTCATTCAGGAGTTATAGACATTTATATGTATGAAAAAAATAAAAAATGACTTGTGCCTGACTTTTTTTGCCACTTATTATCAAAATTTTGACATTTGGCCATTAGCGTTTAGTTAATGACCCATGTTTTCAATTTTCCTATGGTGGTTTCGTCTTGATCGGACTAACGATTTCTAAGATATTTGCGGATGTTGTTTAAACGCTAAATTACAACGTTGCACTTATCATAAGGTTAAACCTAGCATATTCAGTATTGCTGGACTTGGCAAGGATTCAGGAATCCAAGGAGATGACTCCCATGAAAATAAGTCAACCACATCCAAAATTTCACCACGAGGTGGCGCTGGTTCAAAACGTCTCAGACTCCTTCAGGGCATCCTGACCCATACTGAGTTTCGTAATGATATGTTCATGCATTCATAAAATACAGCATTTTAATACAAAATTCAAAATGGCAGATGCCAAAAATGGCCGATGGGAAAATTAGATATCATTCGACTTGACATGACACCCCGAATTGAGAAGATTTTTGGACAAAACATTCAGAAGTACTAAGCAAAATTAGACGTATTTCATATCTCCGGACCAGTAGGCGGCGCTACGCCAAAATGCAGCATGTAACCTCAGGTCATGCTTGTGATGACAGGGACCAAGTTTGGTCTGAATGCATAAGCGTTGAGGAGATAGAGCCTTACGTCTGTTTTCGCAAGCATCCACACGTTTTTGAAAATGGTTTTGACAAATCAGCTTGAGTTCCACAACTTTTTTTCGGCATGGTCTGAAGATGATCTGGTTCAATTTTTGTGAAAATTGGAGCAATGGCCTAGGAAGAATTGAAATAAGTAGGCTTTTTGGAAAATTCAAAATGGCTGGAAAATGTTCATGATGGAAAATGATGTCATAGGGTGCAATCGAATCGTCTTCCGCCAAGGAATCAGAGGAAAAAAAAAAAATTGTTTCCAGCCCTTACTGTTCAAAAGCATAAGAAGAAGAAAAAGAATAATGATAAGAAAGCCACTGGACACAATAGGTGCCTAATAATATAGTATCATTGTAATAATCATAATATAAACATATAATTAACAACAACAACAGTTATTGGTATTATAATAAAAGTCACACATGGTTGTTAGTGTTTATTTTTGTTCTGGCATGTCAGCTAGATTGCTGTACCCTCCATATGTCAGTGTAGAGTTTTCACTCTGTATGGATGCACTTAGTTTGGGTCATTTTTCCATCTCAATTTCAACTTCAGTTTGACAATTTTCAGAAACCATACAGTGTCACCCTGAATCCTGAAGCCTTTTCTTTCTGCCCATGGATCAGTATACACTGTCAGCATCTTGTGGACAGTTGTGAAGCTGGAATTCCATCTGTTAATGATGTGTGCATGGTATGTGTGTCTGCTGTGTCACTATCCAGCGGCCTCCACCTCCCCCTCCTCATATGGAGAATGTTGAATATTTTAGATGTTGTTTACCTGTCTCTTTCTCTGAGCAGCTGCAGGTAGATATTCACTATAGTGAGGCTCTGTCAATAAGACAGCCCCCTATCTTAACCCCAGCAGGACTGCAGAGTGAGGGATTCAATTACTGATGAATATTTCATTTGTGAGGGATCCTACTTGGGTCTAGGAATAGACTTGTGTGAGTATGTATGTGATTTTAAAGAAGGTAATTGGGTACAAAAGAAACACCCATTCTGAGAAAAAACCGCCCACTTCATTTATAATGCGTTATAACTTAATTATAATTATGCGTTTCCATGGCACCACTATCAATGCCTAAATGAATCTACAGCGGTCAGGTGGTACAGCGGCCACGCAGTACATTTGGGAGCTTTCAGAAAACTCCCAGCTTACAAGCTGTAATTACGAGCTATACGAGGATGTGAACACTTCTTACATCACAAACCTGCTCCTCTTACCTTATTGCTTTAAGTGTCCCTATTATTACAAAAGAAACACCCATTCTGAGAAAAAAAACACCCACTTCATTTATAATGCCATTGTAAATACCTAAAACAAAAAAATCTGTCACCATTCTTCCACCCTCATCTCTCAACTTTTTATTGGTTGCTGATTTCAGGTTTTCAAGCTATAAAAATGATGCAAAAGCACCATTACAGTATCATAGAAGTGGTTTATATGACTTGATATGGTAATTTTTCATCCGTTGCGAATTTAACTTGTGCATATCGCATAAAACGTGCTTCACTGTTGGGACTGTATTGGACAGATGATGAGCAGTGCCTGGTTTTCTCCACACATACCGCTTAGAATCAGACCAGAGAATCTTATTTCTCACCATCTTGGAGTCCTTCAGGTGGGCTTTCATGTGTCTTGCACTGAGGAGAGGCTTCCGTCGGGCCACTCAGCCATAAAGGCCCGACTGGTGGAGGGCTGCAGTGATGGTTGACTTTCTATAACTTTCTCCCATCTCCCAACTGCATCTCTGGAGCTCAGCCACAGTGATCTTTGGGTTCTTCTTTACCTCTCTCACCAAGGCTCTTCTCCCACAATAGCTAGTTTGGCTGGACGGCCAGCTCTAGGAAGAGTTCCGGTCGTCCCAAACGTCTTCCATTTAAGGATTATGGAGGCCACTGTGCTCTTAGGAACCTTAAGTGCAGCATTTTTTTTTGTAACCTTGGCCAGATCTGTGCCTTGCCACAATTCTGTCTCTGAATTCTTCAGGCAGTTCCTTTGACCTCATGATTCTCATTTGCTCTGACATGCACTGTGAGCTGTAAGGTCTTATATAGACAGGTGTGTGGCTTTCCTAATCAAGTCCAATCAGTATAATCAAACACAGCTGGACTCAAATGAAGGTGTAGAACCATCTCAAGGATGATCAGAAGAAATGGACAGCACCTGAGTTATATGAGTGTCACAGCAAAGGGTCTGAATACTTAGGACCATGTGATATTTCAGTTTTTCTTTTTTAATAAATCTGCAAAAATGTCAACAATTCTGTGTTTTTCTGTCAATATGGGGTGCTGTGTGTACATTAATGAGGAAAAAAAATGAACTTAAATGATTTTAGCAAATGGCTGCAATATAACAAAGAGTGAAAAATGTAAGGGGGTCTGAATACTTTCTGCTCTGTAATTGTACCCAACTATATCTGTGTGATGCTTCTTACTTTTTATTGTCTTATTTGATTTGTTGCTGAGTGGCTTGAATCTGCATAGCCTATTCTTCTAGCCTCGATCTGAGGCTGCTAGCTTAATTGTTGTGTGAATATAGCTGCAGAGATGGAAGACAGGCTGCCACAAACTGAAACCATAGCAACAACACATACCTGCCTTGGAATCTATGCAGAAAGGCTTCGGGTTAATTTCTTCAAATCATCAAATCCTCTTATGGTTTCAATCACCTGAGGGAACATATTTTTGAATTTATCTTTATTAATACAAGCAATGAAATGATTGTGATAATTGTAGGTACATGTGAGACTGGTTATGTTTAGCATGGCATGATGTTATCATACTACTTTTACAATTTGGCTGGAGGCAGTTGGTTAAAGCAATTGCATGTAGTCCTCTGAGTACCACAACAGCCTTTAACCATGAAACTAATGCTGTGTTCACGTCACCTTGTATTTACCGGAATCTTGAAATGACAACACGTGACATTATATTCGGAGCTGTTCACGTCCTTTTGGTCCTTGGACTGGGAATTATGCATTTCCATGGCACCACTATCAACGCCTAAATGCATCTACAGTGGTCACGTGGTACATTTGGGAGCTTTCCGAAAACTCCCAGCTTACAAGCTGTAGTTACAAGCGCTACGAGGACGTGAACGCTTCTTACATCACAAACATGCTCCTCTTACCTTATTGCTTTAAGTGTCCCTATTATGCGATTTTAAATGCTCCTAATTTTGCTATTTTAAATGCTCCTACAATAGGTTTACATGCATGCATCTAAGGTCAAAAACACTTGAATTTTCTCATAACATACATTGCAGCATTAGTTCTTTTCTCACAGTGTCTGAAACAGTGATTGAGCCTGAATCAAATGATTCAGCCTCTTTAAACTCCTCCTTTCCGATAGTCTACTCACTTCTGATTGGTCAGATGGCCCAGTCTGATGTGATTGGTCTATCACTTAAAGCGCATATGGGAAACTAAATGTCCATTACTGAATTTTCATTTACATAAACATCTCATTCAGATCTTGGTTAAATGTTAGATAGAAAATAGCACATGCTATTATAAAAGAGACTGTCATACAGTATATGTGGTCATAAAGTCCTTCTGAAGTGAAGCGATGCGTTTGTGTAGAAAAAAAAATCCATATTTAACAAGTTATGAAGTAATATATTTAGCTTTCGCCAGGCCGCCTTCCGTATTCAACTCTTGCAGTTCAAAAAGCTTATGCCCTACACCTTCCCTATTCAACTCACAGAAAAAGCTTAACTGACACAATGCCAGTTCTTCATAAGTTGAATACGGAAGGTGGTTTGATGGAAGTTTATTTCATTACTTGTTAAATAAATATGGATTTTTTTTTTTTTTTTTTTACACAAACACATCACTTCACTTCAGAAGGACTTTATTAACCCCCCGAAGCCATGTGAAGTATGTTTATGATGGATGGAAGCACTTTCTTCAGCTCATACTCATTGGTATCACTCACTGCCATTATAAAACTTGGATGCATCAGGATATTTATTGAGTTCTATTAATAAATATCCTGATGCATACAAGTTTTATAATGGTAGTGAATGATAGTGATTGTGTTCATCATAAAGAAGAAAGTCATATACACCTAGGATGGCTTGAGGGTGAGGAAAGCTTGGGGTAATTTTCATTTGAAAGTGAACTAATCATTTAAGTACAATGAACTTTTTACAACAGTGAAACAAACTCAGTATTAATTGAGTTTTAATTAATTTCACAGTGTGCATTCAGACATGGTTTCCTACACAAACATAACATTAAGGGCAAATCTCAACAGTACAAAACAGAAGTAGTGTAGCAAAATATCCAATAAACCTTTTTTTAGTAAAAAAAAATGAGATTGGTACATTGGAGAATTTGACATCTCAAGGCAGTAGTTTATTTGTTCACACGATACTGAGTACAGGACTGTCATAATTTCAACACATCTGTGTCCTTATTAATAATGCGTGGACAGATTAGCCTTCATTCAAGTCATCTGTTCAAAATGATTAAAATTCCAATTTCTATTTTCTTTTATCAGGGATTGCTTTTGGATCTTGCTGTTGGTACAGTGTTTGTCTTGTGTATCCAAGCTCTGAGCTTGCCAAGGCTCATACTGGCTGAAATCTGTTTTCTGACTAAGCTTCATTAGTGCAGTAGTTGAATGTGCTTTCTGAGTGACGTATTGAGGAGCCTGCGAGCTGTTCAAAGGAAAAACTTGTGCTTGTGGGCAACAGGGATGTGTGCCATTCAGAATTCAACTGAGAATGCCTTTTAAATTCCAGTTCAGTTCCTCAATTTAAATTGATATAACAGAAAACAGAAGGCAGTTCAAATTTGAATGTAATGGAGTAGAATTAATATGAATCGAATAGTTTTTAACTAGACAATCAAAGTTTGTCTGCACAGAATTTGAATGTTGGCTTGTTTAAGAGTTTATCAAATGACAGTTTTAACAACCGATTTGAATGAAATGCCACATAAAATCATTTTGTTTATATATTTCATTATATATTGAATAAATCAACTGTTGCTGTATGAACACTTCTCTAAATGAACAGAAATTGAATAAAGTAGTAAAATAGCGCTGCATGTAATCTTTGCTTTCTAAATTAAATAACGATTAATCCATATTAATGTATCAAAAGTCATTCAGTCAAGAGCAGTGACTGATTTATTTAAAAACACAGATGTAACACAGACACAGACACGCTGGGTTTTTCTCCTAGGGGTTTTTTTCCACCCCTGGGAGTCAGCCGACATTGGCTTAATGTAGCAGCATCTTGTATATGTTACACATTACCACGCTTGTTTGTACAGCTTATTTTTAACCACTTCCCTTTTTTCTGTGCTTCTAATATGTAAAGCTGCTTTGAAACAATTACCAATTGTAAAAAAGCGCTATATAAATAAATTTGACTTGACTTGACACAGAATATTAGACTGCTGTCACTTAAAGACAGATCCAACATACTGATACTGTTACACATGCATTGTCTTTTTTGACTGTTTACATTCACTTAAGACATTATATTGACTATATTTGATTGGATACTTGCCAAGACTGTTCACATAATTTTTGTGTTAATTTTTTCCCGTTCAAGCTTTCTGCGTGCGAACACAAAACTTCTCACACAGCACGCGCAAGTTCTCTTTCGCGTCTTCTTGCACATTAATGATTAAATTGGCAAGGTTTAAAAACACACACAAATGATTTGAAATTTCATTTCAAATGAAATTTTTGACCATCGCTGTTGTAGCGTGTTGGGAAGCCAGAATGTTCCAGCACCAACACCAACACGTGAGGAACTGTGATGTCAGCAAGTTCCATGTGGAATTCATGAATCAGAACCGCACATTGCTTTTTTCAACAAACCATATTATAGATGCGTCATCAGATTTGATATTAACCATGGTGCAAGTGCGTGCCAAACCGTGGGTGGAGAATGGTACTATTAGATTTTTTTTTCCTCAGAGAACCGTTACAATTCCAATTACCATTATTTCGTTTCATTCATAAGAAAACTCTGTGTTTAAGGAGCAGTGGGAGAGCAAAGCACATGACACCTGTCTGTGGCTGCAGTTGAGCAGCGTGTCAGAGCGGTTTCTCTCTGCTCACGCTGTCCCTAAGAACGGCAGTCATTAGCCGCACAATTCAGCATCTCTGTAGGGGTTGCACTCCGATCCACTGCATGCCTGCACAAATGAAATGACTTGCTGGTAATGGAATGGCTGATTTCACAGCACCGGTGCTGAAAACATGCAGTCTTCACACAACCCGTCAAGGACAAATGCAGCTGAGAGATGCGAATGGTTTGCTTTGATGTTTGATGGATTTTATGAAGCAAGAAAGGAAAATCACAGTGATTACTGAATGCATTTTTAGCCAAATGAGACGCTAAGTGAGATATATTACCATATAAATTCAATTTACTGTGTGACAGATTCTAAATCCCAGAATTCCACTCCCACATATTGTTTGCACTCTGTGCTTTTTTGAATTTCAAGGACGTGTGGAGGGCCAGGCTTTTGTTCTTGCAGCACATAGCCTAATTTTTGTTTTATCTGCACAAAATGCCCAGAGCTATTTAGCTTCTTGTTTCATCTGACTGTGAGGATGCACTTTATGGTGTTGTGGTGGTTGTGGTTGATTTATGATTGGGTCTCCTGAGGTCCACAAAGCCATGGAGCTGGTATCAGTACCATTAAAAAAAAATCTGAGTAAACAAAAAAGAGTTTGATACAGGGACATTTCTGAACAAGCTCTTATTGCCTAGGGAGTTTGTTCAGTGACTCCCTAAACTCACTGACCTCTACCTGATTTTAGAAAAGAAAAAAAAAAAGACCTTGGACATTGACCTTTGCATGATCAAGTGGGAAAATTAGTGGATTATTTTAATCTCTTTACATCCCTCTGCTCACCAACGCTACATTTATTTAATTAAAAATACAGTAAAAACAGTAATATTGTGAAATATTATTACAATTTAAAATAACTGTGTACTATTTAAATATATTTGACAAAGTAATTTATTCCTGTGATGCAAAGCTGAATTTTCAGCATCGTTACTCCAGTCTTCAGTGTCACATGATCCTTCAGAAATCATTCTAATATGCTGATTTGCTGCTCAATAAATATTTATGATTTTTTCTTAATGTTGAAAACAGTTGTGCACTTTTTTTTCAGGATTCCTTGATGAATAGAAAGTTCAAAAGAACAGCATTTATCTGAAACACAAAGCTTTTGTAGCATTATACACTACCGTTCAAAAGTTTGGGGTCAGTAAGAATATTTTTTTTTTTTTTTTTTTTTTAAGAAATTAAAGAAATGAATACTTTTATTCAGCAAGGATGCATTAAATCAATCAAAAGTGGCAGTAAAGACATTTATAATGTTACAAAAGATTAGATTTCAGATAAACACTGTTCTTTTGAACTTTCTATTCATCAAATAATCCTGAAAAAAAATATTGTACACAAATATTTTGTACAATTGTACACATTAAATGTTTCTTGAGCAGCAGATCAGCATATTAGAATGATTTCTGAAGGATCATGTGACACTGAAGACTGGAGTAATGATGCTGAAAATTCAGCTTTGCCATCACAGGAATAAATTACTTTGTGAAATATATTCAAATAGAAAACTTTTAAATTTTAATAATATTTCACAATATTACTGTTTTTACTGTATTTTAATTAAATAAATGTAGCCTTGGTGAGCAGACGAAACTTCTTTTAAAAACATAAAAAACGTCTCAGGTTACAGATGTAACCCTGGTTCCCTGAGTAGGGAACGAGACGCTGCGTGGTAACGCATTGGGAACCTTCTGCGTGATGTCGTCACTGAAGCACTCATGTATCTAACCAATCGCGTAGCGAGACGTCAGAGACGGGTGACGTCACGGACCAGGAAACTATAAAGCATACCCGGATGCAGAGCACGCTAGCTTCTGGATAAGTCTGAGACAAATGCTCGCAAGTATGCAGGGGGTACGGCAAGAGACGCAGCGTCTCGTTCCCTACTCAGGGAACCAGGGTTACATCTGTAACCTGAGATGTTCCCTTTCGTGGGAACTGTCGACGCTGCGTGGTAACGCATTGGGAACGCTATCCCAACTGTGCCGTAGCGGCAAATACTTGCCAGGTTATCTTGGCAGAACTGATGACCCCGGAGTGGAGCCGACATCAAGGTTATAAAACCTTACAAACGTGTGCTGACATGACCAGCCAGCCGCGTCACAAATGTCACCGATGGAGACACCTGACATCAAGGCTTTTGATGCCGCCATACCCCGCGTAGAATGGGCACGGACATTCAGAGGAGAAGGCTGTCCGGCCGCATCATATGCAAGTGTGATGGCCTCGACCACCCACTCGCTCATCCTCTGCTTAGATGCAGGGCCCCCTTTTTTAGGGGACCCATAACAGACAAAAAGCTGATCAGTCTTACGCCACAGGGCAGCTCTGTGGACGTAAGTATCCAAGGCCCTCACAGGGCAGAGCAGATATAGTTTTTCCTGATCCGAAGATTTAAAAGGAGGAGGGCAGAAAGCCTGGAGCACAATGGGACCTGGAACGTGGGTAGGGACCTTAGGGACATAGCCCGGTCTAGGATGCAGGAATGCTTTCACCATTCCTGGAGCAATTTCAAGGTATGAGGGAGCAACTGACAGTGCTTGTAAATCTCCTATCCTTTTCAGAGAAGTGATATCAAGTAGAAAAATAGTCTTTAGAGTGAGGAACCTCTCAGGAACCTCCTCTATTGGTTCAAAGGGCGCCTCGGCCAACCCTTGTAAAACCACGGCCAGGTCCCAGGCCGGAACCCTTGTGCGCACTGGAGGCCTCAACCTCAGTGTGCCACGGAGGAAGCGAGTGACCAGGGGGTCTCGACCCACCGAAAGGCCACCTACAAGGGGAATATGAAAGGCAGATATAGCCGCAACGTTAACCTTTAACGTTGAAGGGGATAGGCCCTCCGAGAACTTTTCTTGGAGAAATGTAAGCACGTGGCTAATAGAGGCGTGGACAGGGTCCACATTAATACGTCTGCACCAGGCAGAGAACAGATTCCACTTGTATAAATAAAGCTTCCTCGTGGCAGGAGCTCTGGAGTTTAATATGGTCTCCACAACCTCGGTTGGGAGACCAGCATCTACGAACCTGGCCCCCTCAGAGGCCAGGCCCATAGTTTCCATAATTCTGGGCGGGGGTGTATTATCCGGCCGCCCGCTTGTGACAGGAGGTCCTGTCTGAGGGGAAGCTCCATTGGGGAGCCATCTAGTAGGGACACTAGGTCCGAGAACCATATTCTGGTTGGCCAAAAGGGAGCCACCAGTTTTAGGCTGACCCCCTCCCGGCGTACTTTCTCCAGAACTCCCGGGAGCAAGGCGATCGGGGGAAATGCATACAGACGCCGCCTCGGCCACGTCTGTACCATGGCATCCAGCCCCAGAGGTGCTGGATGGGTGAGGGAGTACCAGAGTGGACACTGGGTTGACTCTCCCGAAGCAAATAGGTCGACTTCCGCTCGACCGAAATTTTTCCATAGGAGATCCACCACTTCTGGGTGAAGTCTCCACTCCCCGGGCCTCGGGCCCTGCCTCGACAGGGCGTCTGCTCCCATATTTTGGCGCCCTGGGATGTAAGCTGCTCTCAGGGAGAGCAGCTTCCCTTGGGCCCACAGGAGGATCTGACGGGCCAAGTAATAAAGTTGGCGAGACCGCAAACCCCCCTGATGATTTATATAGGCGACCACAGCAGTGTTGTCCGTGCGGACCAACACATGATGGCCTCTCAGGTCTGGGAGAAGGTGTTTCAATGCCAGAAACACCGCCATCATCTCCAGCCGATTTATGTGCCAGGAGAGCTGATGGACCTCCCATGAGCCCTGAGCTGGATGGCCACTCATGATCGCCCCCCAGCCCGTGAGGGAAGCATCTGTCGTAAGCATTACGCGATGACCAGAAGTCCCCAGCACGGGTCCCTGGGACAGGAACCAGGGATCTTTCCACATGACCAGAGCACGAAGGCATCGTCGTGAGACTTTGATCATGCGAAAAGGATTTCCCCTCGGGGAGAATCCCCTGGTCCTGAGCCACCACTGTAAGGGTCTCATGTGCAGGAGGCCAAAAGGTATCACGTTGGACGCAGCTGCCATCAGACCCAACAGCCTCTGGAACTGTTTTACAGTGAGTGACTGGCCTAACTTCACCCCTTTCATAGCCATAAGAATGGCACTCACCCGAGCGGGAGACAGATGTGCCCGCATCGTGGTGGAGTCCCAAACTACCCCCAGATAAGTGATAGTTTGAACCGGAACTAGCACACTCTTTTTGCGTTGAGCCTCAGCCCAAGCCTCTCCATGTGACGCAGAACAACATCTCGATGCTGGACTGCCAGTTGCTCTGACTGAGCTAGAATCAACCAATCGTCGATGTAATTCAGCACGCGGATGCCCTGAAGCCTTAGCGGGGCCAGAGCCGCATCCACGCACTTCGTGAATGTGCGGGGTGATAACGATAGGCCAAACGGAAGAACCTTGTACTGGAAAGCTTCGCCCCCGAAAGCAAACCTGAGGAACTTCCTGTGAGAAGGATGGATGGACGCATGAAAGTATGCATCTTTCAGGTCTATCGCCACAAACCAGTCCTCGGACCTGATCTGTGGGATAATCTGTTTGAGTGTAAGCATCTTGAACTTGAGCTTCTGGATTGAGCGATTTAACACGCGTAAATCTATGATAGGACGTAGTCCTCCATCCTTCTTTGGAACAATGAAGTAACGGCTGTAGAAGCCTGACAGCTTGCTGGGAGGAGGGACCCTTTCTATAGCTCCTTTTTGCAAGAGTGTCATAACCTCTTGTTCCATCACCAGAGACTGCTCGGGGGTCACCACTGTGGGAAGGACCCCATTGAATATGGGCGGGCGAGACCCGAACTGTATTCTGTAACCCTTTTCTATCATGAGCAGCACCCAATTTGATATATTTGGAAGTAGTTTCCACTCTGCCAAAAAATCTACTAAGGGAACCAGTCTCTCGAGACTGGTCTCTGGTGTTTTTTGAGCACTTGGCTCGGTGATCTGACACGGCGCGCCGGCAGACAACCGAATCAAGTGGCCGGCCCTCCTCGAAGGACCGGCGGGGACCGCCGTGCCCTGACGCACACTGGGTGGCAGGGTTGACGGACTGTCCCCCTGAGGGTGCCGAAGGGGAGCGGGGATTAGATGTATTTTTTCCCGGCTTCCTCCGGAGGGGACCACCCTCATTGGGTCCTGACCCACAGATGTCAGGACCGCTTTGAAGCCTTCCTGGCGATGATAACGCCCCGCAGGTCCGTTTTACCCTTGGAAGGCTTCTTGTGAGCGGACCGACCCGGTCCCCAAGCTGTTTGTGGGGGAGCTCGAGTGGCCACGCTCACTTTCTGTTGCGCTCTGTGGTGCGCTGAGGAGCTCGTGGACGGCCGAGGCTGCTCCCGCTCAGCAGCCTCGGGGAGAATAGAGCGGCGGGGGATGAACCTCTGGAACGCCACTGATTGTTTTTTTGCCTCCTGGAACCTCTCGACGACTGTATTTACAGCGTCGCCGAAGAGGCCCGCAGGGGACAGCGGCGCGTCCATAAGGGCAGCTTTGTCTCGCTCCCTTATGTCCGAGAGGTTCAGCCACAAATGTCTCTCCGTAGCCACCAAGGCTGCCATAGACCGGCCGATTTCTTTGGCCGTCTCTTTGGTGGCACGGAGAGCGAGATCAGTTGCCATCCTGATCTCTTGAATACAATCATAAGTGGCCTCCCCGCTCTCATCAATTTCCCCCAGCAGGTCTGCTTGATATGCTTGAAGCAGCGACATGGTGTGTAGACATGCCGCCGCCTGACCTGCTGCCGTGTATGCTTTGCCGACCAAGCTTGATGTTGTTCTTAAGGGCTTGGTGGGCAACGTCGGGGCTTTTAGTGACGATGCCGACTCGGGCGAGAGATAGCCCGCAAGCGTCTCTTCAACCCGGGGCATCGCCGCATAACCGTGCCGTTTCAACCCCACTATATTACTATATACAGACGTTTGGGGGCTGAATACGCGGTGCTGCACGGGCCTTTTCCACGACCTCGACACCTCGGTGTGGAGGTCCGTGAAAAACGGCAAACCCCGACACTGGGGTAGCGACCGAGCGGGCAGAAAGCGCTCATCTAGCTTACTTTTTGGTTTCGGTTCTGCCCGCTCTGCTGGCCAATCAATCTTTAACTTGGCCACAGCCCTGGTCACTACCTCCAGGAGCTCCTCATATGCTGGGGAAGAGGATGGCGGGTCCTCTTCCCCAGTCTCGACGCTCACCACATCAACCTCCTCGGAGGAAGAGAGATGAAGCGCCGGTGTCTCTCTCCGGGGGGAAGAAACCGCAACGCGTGCTTCTGCCGCCTGAGAAGAGACACTGGGGCTGGCGGGTAAAGGGCGAGATAAGGCTGGGCCCGTCTCAACCCCCTCCGCCAGCTCCATCTGCGAACTCCACGACAGTAGCCGGCGCTGCGCCTCAGCAGCAGCAGGACCCGACCCGCGGGGAACGCTCGCCGAGGCACCCTCCTCGAAGAGTGCTCGGCGAGATCTCAACACTCTGAGGGTTAGTCTCTCGCAATGCACGCAGACAGCTCCCTCGAGAGCTGCCTGGGCATGCTCAACCCCCAGACAAAAAACGCACATATCATGTGTGTCCCCGTCAGGAATGTATCTGGGGCAGGGATGCACACACTTCCTGAAACGTTTTTCCTCCGCCATTATAATTGTCTTATTTATATATATATATATATATATATATATATATATATATATATATATATATATATATATATATATATATATATATATGTGTGTGTTTGTGCAACTCTTGTCCTCAGACGAAGAGATATTGTAATGATACGGGACAAACAACACCAAATAAGACAGACAAGATAACATAGAGCGCTTTGTTGAAGACACAGAAGCTAGCGTGCTCTGCATCCGGGTATGCTTTATAGTTTCCTGGTCCGTGACGTCACCCGTCTCTGACGTCTCGCTACGCGATTGGTTAGATACATGAGTGCTTCAGTGACGACATCACGCAGAAGGTTCCCAATGCGTTACCACGCAGCGTCGACAGTTCCCACGAAAGGGAATCTTAGTTCATTCATTCATTCATTCATATATATATATATATATATATATATATATATATATATATATATATATATATATATATATATATATATATATATATATATATATCATTTTTATTGTTTAAATTCTTAAAGGGATAGTTCATCCAAAAATGAAAATTCTGTCATCATTTACTCCCCCTCAAGTTGTTCTAAACCTGTATAAATTTCTTCTTTTTCTGCAAAGGAACATTTTTGGAAGAATGTTTGTAACCAAGCAGATCTCGCTCCCATTGACGACCATCTTCCAAATACCTTCCTTTGTGTACAGCAGAACAAAGAAATTTATACAGGTTTGGAACAACTTGAGGCTGAGTAAATAATGACAAAATGTTAATTTTTTGCATGTGCAACTTTTGTGCGCATAAGATACTTAAAAATTTTACCTGACCCTCAAGCTTTGCTTTACAGAAGATAATCCAATAGTGTTTACCCAACAAATGTGCCTAGCTTTGTTCAAAATCTAGGCTGCGTCCGAAATCGCATACTCTCTCGAGTAGGCACCTATTTTGAATAAGTAATTACTTTGTGACCATTAAAAAAAAGTATGTTCTATATCGTTTCAATGTTTGTAATCTGGATGTACTACTGTACATTCACCATGTTGTTATTTTCATGTGAGCTACCAGTGTCAGTTGAGTCGTTTCACTGCCACTCACAAATCCTCTCCCGTGGCCTCATGGGATAGTAAAGTGTCCATTGTAGGCGGGCACACTTCAGAATCTCGTCAGAAGCAGTAGTTCATTTTGCCTACTCTTTTATGACATACTTCTTTTGTCACATATTTTTTATCACCTACTAAATAGTAAGGAAGTATGTGATTTCTGATGCAGCCCTAGTCTTATTACACCCCATATGTTCTTAAGTTTCATATTCTTATCGAATAACAGGACGTACATTGCAGAGAAATAACAGTTCACCATGTGAAGACTTTATACTTTTAAGATATATTTATTGGTAATATTCTGTTCTATTCATATCTTAACAAGGTTAAAACCATTATTTAACTATATGCAGACATCATTTTTCATTTGGAAGATCAAGCTAATATCAGGGGCAATTATAATTTGATAGGAACATTGTCCCAGGAACAACAAAGGACAATGATCTAAAAATGTTGTTAAGCGTGCCATTAACAGTTTGTGAGTGGGGCACTTAATGCATCTGTCAAGTGTACAATTATTCCTTAATGTTATTGTTCATGCTGTTCTTCATAATACGTATTTGAAACCATTTTATATTGTATCTAAAAGCACTCTTATTTTTGTACCTTAATCAAACCAAAAAAAAATAAAAAATTGAGTTTTATTTCTATGACCCTTGGGTGCTTGAGAACATACAGTAAAAATCTCAGTTTTCTAATTTTTTTTTTTTATCCACTCCAGACATCACAGTGTCCTCCCTCCAACCGTTTTGAAGTTCTTTAACCAAATTTCCAAATCATTGCCCAACTCGCATGGTGCCGAACAGCTGTGTCAATTTAAGTGCCATGACATTAATTCCAAACTAAACTATAATCTTCTTCCATTCACACTTTCCAGATCAACTAACACACGACATCCTGTCTTCTCTTGTGTCTGTATTAAGTGCTGAGGCCACGCGCTCTGATAGGTAGTGCCACGTATAGCCATATTTATTGTGACAGTTAAATTACAACCTTGCAGTGCAGTCATCCTTCACTTTGCACAGCTTCATAACCGACTCGAGAACACACGTACACACTTCTCATGGTGGAGACTTTCCTTATTATGCAATGCAATGAACTTTCTATGCGAGGCAGTGTTGTGTGAACTCTATAAAATTCATTTTCTTAATCAGTTCTGTTTTTCTGGTAAAAATTCTAGAAGCAGCTCTACAACCAAGGCCAGAGTCATTGTAAGCACATAAACCCACTTCTCTTCACTCACTCAGTTCTTTCTCTCTCTTAATTTCTTGCCCCTTTTATATGTATTCACTTTTTATGCTATCCTTTCAGAGAGGCACTTGTTCTGTACCTGCTCCTCAGAGAGTGACATTTAATCGCTTATAGTCAAAGTTTGCTGCTTAGACCTGCTGCTGATGCCTGGGTTTTAATGAACAAGACTTTTTTACTTACTGCCGGACAACTGATAAGCGACACTGAGGGGAAAAAAGGCAGAGGAGAGATGGGGATTTCAGAGTACAGAGTAAAGTATGAACAGGTAAAGGAAGTGGGACATTGAAAGGAAAGAAGAAAAGACCAACAATTTAAAAAGAATGAAAGAAAAAAGAATTTGGTTAGAGGAAGTTATTCAGAACCTAGTGAAAAGGCCAGCTACCACTGTGCACTATGAAACACCTGCACTAGAGACACACTGCAAAAGGAAAGAAACCAAAGAAATGAAAAGTATTTAAAAGAAACTGTTTTGGCTCTTTCCTCTCAAAGAGAGAGTTTATAGCACACCACTTATTGACCCTTCCTCTTACCTTCAGCTAACAAGCAAGCTTGGTCAGCTAACAAGACACCATGGTCTGTCCTGCTGTCCCTTTCTCTTTCAGCCCAGATGGTATTGTGTAAATGGCTGGCAGGAGGATGGGGTTTTCTGTGTGTACTGCAACTCTCAATGTGTCCTCGAATTGTCCCGTCACGTACAAAGTGACACATTGTCAAATGATACGTAAGCCAAATGGAAATCCTCCTTCCTATATATTTTTATTTGATTTTTTTGAAGCATTTGATTTTTTCCCTGCTCAGAACAGATGAAGCAGATAAAGTCTTATGTTGTCAAAAAGCAATGCTGAAATTTAGACAGTTAGCAATCACAGAACAACTAATCTCCTCTTCTCTGACAAGCAGGCACGTCAAACCACTTTAACACTACTTTGTATAGTAGTATTACTACTTAAAGGTGCAGTAAGCAATTTCAGAGAATCATTGTTGAACACTGTTGATGTTTGAAATCAACCCAAACAAACACAACCCTCCCTTCATTGCTCTGCCCCAAAAATGCATGAACACATAATGCAGGAATGGACGTCTCTTTATCATAGCAGAAGCAAAGCAAAATAAAGCTTCGCGAAAAAAAAAAAAACAAACAAAGGAAAAGGAAAAGGAAGAACAAAAAATGAACATACATTACACGAGTATATACAAGCAAGAGTTTGTTGTTAGTCGCCAACAGCACACACTCAAAACCACACTCTAAAAACTGCTGGGTTAAATATGGACAAACCCAGGGATTGGGTTGTTTTCACCCAGCCATTTTTTTCAGCCAATTTTGGATTTATTTTTTGAATAAATATGGGCAAATTTGTGGGGTATTATAAGCTGAAACTTGACCAGACCAGAGACTTATATTACATCTTGTGAAAGAGGGCATAATAGGTGTCCTTTAACCCAACCTGCTGGGTTTGTCCATATTTAACCCAACTTAGGTTGTTTTTAACCCAGTATTTTTTAGAGTGCAATGTTACTCACATATGGAGCAGAAACAATGCAACCTCTGCGTCTGTTTTCATGCCATCCCACCTAGGTCTCTCTAGTGCTAGAAAGCTTTTATTAACGCGGTTCCTTTCTTACCTGAACATAACCCTTCTTTTTCCAGTGACCTTTTTTTAACTTTTGTAATGTCTCTCAGCCACTTCTCGTTCTACAGTCTTTCTTCAAATCCCCCTCTTGCCCACTCTCTCTCTTTGAGTGGACACGCCCCCTAATGCTGATTGGCTACAAGTGTGTTGTGGAGCTCGGTCCAATCCACTTTCAACAGTGTTTCTCAGAAATCGCTTACTGCACCTTTAATAGCCAGATTCCAGGTGAAGAACTACCATTAATCTGGAAGAGAATGATCCGCAAATCTAAGAATTATAGCAAATGAATCATGATGAAATAGGTCAGCAGCCACTGTCCACTTCCATGTAGTGCCTAATTGAATGTCTTCCAGCATTCCCATATTGCTTCTGAAATATTTGTATACATGTGTATTACATTGCAATAAATTTAAAATATATTATTGATGTACAATTATAAATCAGTAGACAGTGCACTGTCTTTTTTCCATGAATAATAGGATTATAGTTCCCTTCATAAAAGATGTTCAAGTACATAGTCTTGCACCTTTATCTTTTTTATTGATTTTTCATACTTTTTTTCAGCATCTGTGATGTTACAATTAATCTCAGAGCTGGTTGGTTTGGTTCATGGCTTTGAATTCTCAAATTCCTATTGAGAAAATGAATATGAAAAATACTTTCCGAACCGCGGATGCTGAAAAGTTGTAACTCTGTTGCCAAGTGTCCTCTTTCTTGCTCTTATTTGCATACTGAATTCTTGGTTCTTGCATTAATTTTACTAATCTAAAGCTTCTTTACACTGAAGTTATGTCTTGTGTGTGCTTAACAAGTGTTATTCATTCAATCTGTTATCAAACTCTTATTTCATTCTTGCTAAATCAAAGCCTAAAACTCTAAGCATGCCCAGGCAAATAAGCGTTTTTCCTTCAGAAAATGCAAATCTAGATCTTGGAAGCCAGTCAAATTGGAGCATGTGAATATTGGCAACAAACACCATTCAGATTCTGACTTTATCTGCCCAGTTAAAAGTCTGAAAATCTATTGTGCCTTTGGAAGTTCAAATGAACTTCTGTCGACTTGAACTGACACAAATGATCTTGGTTTCTGCCTCTCAGCCAAATAAAAATTAAACCAACCAAAGAACTTGGCAAGCAACTCTAATATAAGATGACAAGTCAAGTGCTCAAAACAAACCCTCTAATTGTTGGCTGTTTTCAGGCACATGGTCTCTTACACATGTTCTTTTACCTTGTTAACAATCGACGTCGGTCCGAACAATCAAGCTACTGGCCTCATTTCCCAGCGGATTATACTTCAATTCAAACTTTTAAACAGCTCCTTCAGTGCAAATGTTGCAATTCAAAGTGCTTCACACATCATTCATTGCAATAGAAAAAAAACAAAACAAAAAAACCCAAGTGCTGTAAAATTGGTTGGATGCATGGATGGATGGATAAAAAATGGAGAATAATGTACGAATAAATGGACAAGTATTGTAGTAGAGATCAAATAAGTAGTGCACATGCAAAATACATTAGTAAACAAGTATTAAATTGAAAAGTTTCTAAAATGGATAAGTAATGAAGACATTTAATGCAATGCTGAGGAGTCGTTTACAGATATCGACAGGCTGAGATAGCCGGAGGTCTGTTCATCCCTATTAAATCTACATTCATATCCTTGAAAAGTAAAAAGCCAGTAAAGACTAGTACAGGGAATGTGTCTCATAAGCATATTGGATATGCATTTATGTGTAAGCACATTGAGGGCACAACATAAACATTTCAGATCAAGTCTAAAATTGATGGGAAGCCAAATAAGCGATTTAATGTATAAAACTGATGTAATGTATGCTGTGCTGCTGTTCTAAGTCAGCACTTATGGATAATTTGCAGTCTAGTCAGGCTTTTCATGAAAAGAAAAGACAGGAGAGTATTGCAGCACTGCAGTGTGTTAGGGCTAGCACTTCTAAAGCCATATCTTAGCTAATTGTAAGACTGATGTACAAGTCATTTGTCATTGAAAATCTTGCCCTTGTAGCCATAACTTATTCACGTTTGCATTCATTGCATCATGCTGCATACATGTAGCATTCAATTGATTAGATTATGATTCTGCTTGTTCTTCAATAAAAATAGTGAGTGGAAAAACATATGACTTTTTTTTTTTTTTTTTTTTTGGAACTGAGCACTGAGCTAAACTTCTTATGTGATTTCTTTCTGTTTGAGAAACTGTGACACTTTGACACTGTTTTCTTAGATCATGTGGGTGTCAAAAAACACAGGATTCAGAAAGACAAAGTGTTTAATGAATGATAATTGTTCGTTAATAAAGGTTAGAACAAGTGACTCAGTTGTAGTTATACACCTTACAAAGGCAAGGAAACACAAAAAGCTCTTGACTTTTATTAAGCCTGCACTAGTAGAAAAATTAATTGTCTGTATTCATCAAACATTAGAGGCAATTTGAAAGCTATTAAAGGTTGTTAAACATTTAGCATTACTGTATCCCTGCCATTCTTTTACATGCCTATTAATGTTAATTACCTCTATAGTCTGATTTTCCAGAATGTACTTCCTGCTTTGAAATGAAAAAAAAAAAAAAAAAAAAAGTTATACATGCTGGCTATGGCAATGGCATAATGTGAGCTTCATTATTAGATATCTTCTGGGTCGTTTTAGAAAGGAAGCACAGTTCTGGCTATTCGAGCAATTGAAAAAAATGTAGAAATCGGGTATTCATGTTACCATGTTGTGCACTATGGGATGCAGAATACAAGTGGGCAGAGCAGATACAGTGACTAAAGCTAAACTGGAATATCGCCATTTTTGAGTTTGAGTTTGTTCTTATTTTGGCCTAGAATTGATTTGAATGACAGGTCAAGATCCTGCTTCACATTTGAAGCTACATATTTTTGTCCCTCAAGCAGCTAATTTAGCAAAACATTAGATAAGACCAATTTAGTGCATTTTAAATCTCTGGGACAGCCACTGTCAGCCATGCATAATCTGTAAATGTTGTCATCAGTAGGTCACCATTTTAAACAGCACAATTTGCTTTAAATCATGAATTTTCCTTATTTTTTCACTCATATTATGTTAAACAAATCTGGTTCTTATTATAAGTTTTAGTCAGTCAGTTTTTATAATTTATTTTTTGGATTTATTTATTTTCAATAGTAACAAATTGACAACTTTAAAAGTTTGATGTCATTCGGTCTAAATCTGTCTTTTTTTAAAAACAAACATTTGAGTCTAATTGAAGTTCCACCTATCTGGTTTTGCAATGTTGGACAAATGCCTTGGTGTGGGCTCATGTGTCAATGTGAGAAATATTTATTCCCTCAAATATATGATTGTGCCAGTTTACATCTAGATTAAAGACGCATCTCTTTAGCCAAGCATTCACATAATGCATCTCATATCAGATATGAACAGCAGCTACGCTATTAGCTACGCTAATTATTTTCCATTTGCTTTTCTGTTTTAGAGTACTAGAGAGTACATCAGCTTCAGTTTGGATCCAGCCTCTTAAGAAGACCTCAGATGACCAACACCTTTGAAGAGACGACTTCAAATGACGCAATATCTGGATCAACATGCACATTACCAAACTTCTATATATCCTAATTATGTCAGGGTTCTGTCACTTCAGTCTTGTTTATTGCTTGGTTCTGTGACAGAGCTCTGAGCTCTGTTTTTGTGTGAGCGTACAGTCTCGAGTGTTCTCGGGGCTGTGCGCTCTCTTGTCTGCGTGCCTTGTTTCATGTTGGGAGCGTGGCGTTCGGATCCCGGCACTCGTGTCTAGTTTGGTTTCGGTTTCGTGTCGGGATTCGGACACTCGCGCTCCCAGTCCTGTCTTTATTGTGAGCGCACGGTTTGTGTGTACCTTCACTTGCCGTGCACTCTTGTCTCATGTTTTGTGTTGCACGCAGTGATTTCCACCTGCCGCGTGCTTTCATGTTGTGTTTTTGTCTTGTGTTGTGTTAGCACGCAGTCTGTGTTTCACGGGCTGCGTGCTTCCATGTTGTCTTGTTTTGTGTGAACACGTGGCTTATGAGTTTTCATAGTCACGTGTTCATGTCTCGTCTTGTGTAAGCACATGGCTTGTGATTTGTCTTCATTGGCCATGTCCATGTGTTTTTTGTTTTGTTTGGTGTGAGCACATGGCTTCTCATGTGTTTCTTTGTGCCATGTGCTCTCATGTCTATTGTCTTGACCCCGCCCACCTTGTTACCTGATTATTGGTTGATTTGCCCCACCTGTCCTCCCTCGTTACCTGCCTTGTTTGCTCTCCTATTTATTCTCCTTGTGTTTGCAGTCCTGTGCTGGTTCGTTGTCGTTCTTTATCGTATGTTCTCCTCTTGTAGCCAAGTCAAGTCTAGTCAAGCCTAGTCAAGTTTTTGTCATGTCTGTTTTCCCCCACGGGGTAGTTTTTGTTGTTGTATTTTGTTTTATTTTGTATTATAAATAAAGCCCTTCTCTTCTTCCTGCAATTGAGTCCTCGCTCCTTCCACCACCCACCCAACCTGACAAATTATTGTTAATGTGTAATTGATTATTTCCAGGAGCTCATTGCTTCTACCTTCAATTAAACTGCTAACAGTGATTGTAAATTAAATTGCCTAAATTATTACATTATTAGTTTTTTCTAAATTTTAATGTTGACATGCATTTTCTGTAAAGCTGCTTTGAAACAATATGTATCGTGAAAAGCGCTATACAAATAAATGTGAATGTGAATAATTTATTTTTCCCCTTTGTAGTATTTACCAACTATGTCATTTTTTCAGTCATACTATGTTTAACAGTTTCTGTAAATTAACAATTTCCACTTTGATGCCACATAATTAGTGCAAGATGCGATAAAAATTAGGCTAATTTGGTCTAAATGAAACTGGAAAAAGCATTACGACATTAAAAAATTAGTTCACTTTAAAATAAAAATTATTTAAAATTTACTCACCCTCAAGCCATCCTAGGTATATATGACTTTTTTTCTTTCTGATGAACACAATCTAAGTTATATTAATAAATATCCTTACATGTTCAAGCTTTATAATGGCAGTGAACAGGGGCAGTTTGAAGCTCAAGAAAGTGCATCCATCCATTATAAACATACTCCACACAGTTAATAAAGGCCTTCTGAAGCAAAGCGATGCATTTGTGTATGAAAAATATCCATATTTAACAAATTATAAAGTAAAATATATAGCTTCCGCAGGACCGCTTCCATATTCAACTTATGAAGTAAGTGTAATGCCTCCTGCATTTCAAAATGCTTACGCTATGTCCTACGCCTTCTGTATTCAACTTACAAAAAAACGCAAGGTCAGTTACGCTTTTTACGTAAGTTGAATACGAAATATGTTTATGATGGATGGATGCACTTTCTTGAGCTTCAAACTAGTTGCCCATGTTCACTGCCACTATAAAGATTGAACACGTCACAATATTTATTAACATAACTTCGATTGTGTTCATCAGAAAGAAGAGAGTCATATAAACATAGGATGGCTTGAGGGTGAGTAAATCTTGGGCTAATTTTCATTTAAAGTAAACTGATCCTTTAAGAAAGACATAAATACATCCTCTATGAGATACTGTTGCTTTCAAGATCTTGAAGACATTCTGAAAGTAAATGAAATGCCAAAGAACTGTCATAGATTTCCCTTTCCCTCTTTTTTGCCTCTATTCCATGCTCAGACCCAACTCACATGGCTCTTTAGGTGAGAGGAAACAGCAGTGATGGGCTGGCATGATAACACATTCTCAGCAGGAGCTGTAGACTATCACAGAATGTGTGTGGCAGATCTGTCCACACCATGTCCCGCACAGTACAACACACCACAATACGCCACCTGCTTCAAAGCCCCCACAACAGCAAAAAACAGGCTTTTTGCCAGCTAGATAACAGGCGGGATGTGGAGGGCCATTTTGTTAGCCACCGTTTCCTCTCAACATTCCTCCAGGAGCTGCGAGACGGGGAGAGTATTGCTGACTGCTACCAGAAATGCAATTACTGTGGGGAGTAGGAAGCCAGGATGCACAACACTGTGAGGGGAAATGTATATTTTATTAACTTACAACCCTGACCTTTCCATTGTCTCACAGGAATTCTTCAGACAGCCGGAATGTGTGCAAAAGTCTGTTTAATAGTGAGAGGGAGTCTCTCATATAGCCTAGAGCAGGTGTGCCTGGTGACAAGCTTTGAAAAGGTGAGTTTCAAGACTTCCAGGGTTTATGAGGGTGGAAGGTTAACAGGCTGGATAACGCAGAGAGGACAATCAAGAAAGGGAAGTCTGGAAGCGCATTTTTGTGTCTGGAAAGTTGTGTGTGTCGGGGGCGTGCGACAAAACATTTAACTCTTTAGCTGTACCTGTAGCATTGGCAAAAGTATCTGAATTCGGATATATATGTGTATGTGTGCCATTATTCACACCTTTCTTAGTTGTGTATTCAGCTTTGTGCACACCCCACGGTATGAGCTTATTTGAGTGTGTGATGCTGTTGCAGTCATTTAGAAGCCATGAGGTGAAAGATGTGCATGTGATAGTGGAAGGAGAACTGCTCTCATCACTCGCTGTGGCTGATAATGTCAGCAAGCAGGGACAACGGGAGCACACAGCTGTACTTGAGGGGCTGGCAGGTCTGTCTGACTGCCGATAAGCCGGACAGTCTCTAGGGGGTAGCCAGATATGGGATTATTAACAATGATAAAGACTATTTGCACAGATGGGCTGCACAAACGAGGAGATGCTGAGGTAGAGTGCGTCTGTCTCAGATTTTACCGTAGAGATTGATAGAGAAACCGAGGTGATAACTCAAAGTCGTTGCACTGACCCATTTTCATGTTCGTTGTGGATTTATAGATCCAGTCAAGCAACTCGCTCAAATGCAGAGTTTAGAGCAGCTGTTTTTTGCTGCCTCACCAAGATCCAGTATGTTGTAAATTTGAATGTCTTTCAACATTACCAGGCTGTTTCTGTCTGTTCAGTCATTTTTGGCCTGCTTTGAAGCATATACTCATCTCAGCTTTACAGCCACTGAATAATTAGCAGTTGGATATGTGCTTCCAAATACTCTTGTATAGTTATATACATTATTGAGTTCTGGAAGATTTTCAATCAATGTTAATGTGACACAAAGCCACTACAACACAGGCACAATAAATAGAACCGTGTTCACTGTGAAATTACTTCTTTAAAGAGGAAAACAGAACATTTATCTGCATTTGACTAATACAGGGGTGTCCAGTCCTGCTTCTTGAGGGCCACCTACCTGCAAAGCAACCCCAATTAAACACATTTTAACCAGCTAATCAAGAACTTACAAGGACTACTAAAAGAGTGAGGCAGGTGGCAAGTTGAAGATAAACTCTGCAGGAAAGTTGGCCTTTCAGAAGCAGAAATATACACCCCTGGACCAATACATCAAAGTTTGCACATACACACATCATTGCCCAGTGTTTTCTTTAGTTTATTTTTCAATTTACCTATTGGCCCATTCAGTATATATATGAAGACCCGCTTCACTAAACCCGAGAGGTCTCATTTTCATAAAGATACTGATGAAATAGCCAGCAATTTCCTCCTGGGAAGTAGTTTCTGACCTTTCTAACTGATATAATTTTTTATACAAACTAATTCTAGAAAGGATACAGCTAACAGTGTGCAAGGGTGCTAGATTACTTTGTAACATTGATCACTTGGTCTCCACAGGCACACACTTACTGAGTCTTACTTTAATCAATGAAGAACTTACAGTACTTCCCAGTCGTTGATGAAGTACCGTATTGTGCAGAAGTTTAAGAACATTCCCCTCTGCAAGTTCACATTAGAGCAGGGGTTCTAAACTCTGGCCCTCGAAGTCCACTGACCTGCAAAGTTGAGCTCCAAGCCTAATCATGCTCACCTGCTTGTAACTTTCTAGTACTCCTGAAGGCATTGATTAGCTTGATCTGGTGTGTTTGATTAAGATTTAAGCTAAACTCTGCAGGACAGTGGACCTCAAAGGCCAGAAATGAAGCTCTAGTGCAAGTTCTGCCGGGAAAACTCAAATGTTACGTCACTTATTAATTCAGATCTAACCAATCATTATCTAACACTTGGAGTATAAAAGATTGGTACAAAAGCCAGATTTTGGGCCAGATTTGAACCCCCAACGACCTGGGGTGGTGTGGCCCGGTTCTAGGCTTCTTGCAACTGACTTTTTGTCCAAAAAATCCTCAATTGTGTGGTGTCATTATGATTATTTTATTGCTCCCGATCGTATCGGAGCCTCCACAATCCCAAATCGTAAGTGTCAAACTGATTTGATATTTACGACTCTTGATATCCGTGATACTCAATGATAGCGAACAAGCTTCACCAACTGGATGTTGCATGCCACGAAAGTAGAGTATTGAGAAAGAAGATCACCTACAGTATATTCTTTTTTTCTCTCCTTTTTATTTCTTCCCGTGAAGCAAAAACCAGCTGACAACGTCAATCATCCTTCATTTGTTTTTCTTCTCAAGTCATGTTTAATCTAATGAGTCTCTGTGAGATCTCGTCTCACTGTGAATATTTTACTATAGTCGACAGGTGTGTGGCCTCACAGTCCAGACAAATCTTCTAGTGTGTGCACTCAGAGGATTATAATGCTAAAAAGCAGTTGAAACTGCCCTTATGTCTGTGGTCTCAAAGAGTTTTAAAATCGGTTAAGATCTGGAAATTGTCTAGTGTCCCAGGCCTAAGTGAGTCAGGTAAGGGAGACATCCAAAATCTGTAGTGTTGGGGTTACTCCAAGACCACTGATTGGGAAACACTCCACTAGAGAACATACCAGAGTGCACTAAAGCAGGAGCTCTAGATACTTCAGAGTACTGTGATTGTCACCAGCCAGCTTGCTTTTTTGTCCTTCTTTTTTGAAGGATGCAGCATTGACCCAACTTGTGGAAGATGAGAATCAGAGCATACAAAAAAAAAATCAGAGTGTGAATATAGGCCAGATCTGGAAAGGTTAAACAGTTCTGTTAGTGGTGTGAGGTGTGAGAGATGCCAGTACTCAGTCCTTCAGACTGTGTAACCCCCTCCCCCCCAGCCCATAGTGGCACTGCCAGTAATTGAAGTGCCCTTTGAGCACATTGGGATGGATATAGTACTTTGAGGCTATAAATATATCTTAGGTTCTGAATGATTATGCCATTTGATGTCCAGAAGCCATACTGCTCTGCGAAGGGGCAGTTCTAAAAATGTCACCAAAGAGCTATTCATGGTGTGCAGTCTGGTTGACATCCCCAAAGAGATACTTTCAGACACTACGGTATAGCCAATACCTCAAGAGGATGTTGAATCTGGTGGTGTTAGATGATGGATGTGATTGGGACCTCACAATCCAGTACATTCTATTCAATGTCAGAGGTGCCTCAGGCTTAGAGTGGCTTTACCCCTTTTTGAGCTGATGTTTTGGTGCCAGCCTCTGGGACTCCTCACCAAAAGGCCATGAGGGATGGATTGAATGAGTCATACCCCTAGTATACAAGCATATGCGTGAAACCCAACAGCAGGAAGCAAAAATGTGAGATCTAACCTTCCTCAAACCTCCTTGACAATATTCTACCCTGTACCTCAATGACATGGAGGTCCACTTTGAGAACTAGGAGAAAGTGACTACACATATTTCTCATTAACACTTCTCATTGAGGCTGATCTCATCTGGGTTCTGGACCACTGGCTCTGAATGTTCTGGATAATTTGGGTCCCTGGCCTCAATGTTGAAAGGAGACAACAAAAAAAGGCTTGGAGTAATGAAGTCACCTGGACACCCACAGGGGTCAGAGACTCTATTTAGGACTGTCCATATACAGTACATGATGTCTGATTGACCCCCACCACCTCCGCTAGCCAATGAGCCAAGACAGGACAAGTGTGTGGATGTGTATGTGTGCCTATGGCTGATTTTTTTCTTTTTATATGACTTGTACTGCCACAGTTTTTCACTACCTACACAATAATGTCAGCATAAATGATTTATGAATAGAACACGATTTGCACAGTTCTCTTAGTCAATTGAACAAGTAATTAGAAAGTGCTTATTGTTTCAACAACAACAACTTATCTGGCAAGCACTTTGCTATCAAAGAATATTAATGATCTTGGTCAGTAATCAAAGGAGAATCGGCTCAACCTAAATCATTACATTAGGACATATGCTTGTTATGAATAATATCTGAAATGTTTTGAGCATGTTTAGGAAAATAAAAGTGTAGTTTCCATGCAGAATCGGTTGGTTTCCCAAGAGAAAATCAAATCTGCTTCATATTTGGATTCTGTTTTATTGTTTAATGTTCCGTTTAAGTCCCTGTGTTCACACACATACTTGTCTTAATACTTGATTGGACAGAAAACAAAACATCAACATATGTAAACAGTTGTAAGTTTGTGTGAATTACGAATACTTTGGCAATACATTATTCTATTATAAGAAATCAAATCAAATCATCCCTTATGCAAAGAAGTTTAACAGGCATTTGTTTATCTCAGTTTCTGTTTGTTTTCCCCTTGGAAACCCAGTTCAATTAGAAACCCCTTGTGGTCCAGTGCACTTCAGTTAGGAGTGATTTTCATGTTTTGTTAATGTTTATACTGTTGTGTCCACACTTGATGGTTGATTTTTTGGTAATTTATGATAATGTTGTGTTGTCAAGTGTCATTTGCTTTGCTAATGCCATTGAATGAAAAATTTAAAAAAAAAATTTGCATCATTTACCGGTCGCCTCCAATTGAAGAATGTTCAACTTTTTTTATTTTGTATCTATGCTTCCTGTTGTACTCAGTATGAGCAGTGTGTATTATCTGAGCTCTTCCTTGAACTATTGCGTTAGTTGGCTTACCACTCCTTGCTCAGTTGCGTTTCCTTTCTCGCGTGGGGGTGCTTGCAACATTTAGCAGTGTAATTGCAAGTTTCTCTCTCTCACGCATATACGAACTCACACACATACACACTGTCTGTGATGTACGCCCATTGTGTTCCAATTCCCCCTGTGTAATCAATCCATGTAATTACATTGTCGTCTTGTTCCCCAAAGCTTTAATCAAGCTGTGCAATGTCCTGGATCTCCCCACACTAAGAAAGAGAATAAGAAAAGAAAAGTCAAGACAAGTGTGTGATTGGATGCGTATGTTCAAATGGACGTGTGACGGTGAGGCAATATATTAGCCTGTCATGAGTGAGCGCATCTGTATCTGCCGATTTGTGTGTTTGTGAGAACATGTGAATCATTGTAAGAGTGAAGAGAAGATATAGCTGGCAGTGAATGGAGATGGTAGACCTGCTGACTCAGTCAGGGATGGATTAACTCTCCAGGCGAAGGGAAAAGAGGAAGTTTAATGCAGGGACTCTGACCAGTGGAAAAGAGGCGACTCAGCCAAGGACTGAAGTTTTTCATTAATATCAGTAAGACGGCCTTGTGCTTGTTTAGTCCAAGGTTCAGAAAAATTGCTTACAGCCTCCAGGGTTATTTTGGGTGCCCCTGCAGAGACATCACAACCATTCTTTTGTAGAAGTGCTATTTCTAAAGTTTTCACTATAAAACTCCCCTAGGTGATGGTTAAGCCTAGTGGGAAATTGAATGCACTCGTCATGGCAGTCTGTTTCTTCAGTTGGGCACTCATCGAAACCAAATTGGCCAGTAAATTAAATCTAGTGTGCACAAGACAGTTTCGTAATGAAGTATGACGTGTGTGGACTATTATTCCTTTTTTACCCACAGGGTCTGTTCTTTTCCCTCCCCCTCTAGCTTGTTCTGAATGTGTTAGAGAGAGAGAGAAAAAAAAGAAACACTCTGTAGAAAATTACAATTGAATGCAAGTTATAATTCTGCAGTATTTGAGAGTCCTTTAAAACAATTAAGTTGAATGTAAAGCCCCGTTTCCCCTGAAATTTCATGGAAAAATTTGTCCCAGGAACTTTTTTCCCCCAGATCTGTTGCTGTCTGCGTTTCCATCGCAGTCTAAAGTTCCATGAAGATTAGGCAAATGACGTAAGACGTGCATGGCTTTAAAGTTCCCGCTGGATTTCGTCCTCCACATAAAAGCTTAATAAAGCCTGAACCTCATTGTCGATCCATCGGCTGTATTTTTTAAACTCAATTGTTGACTGGAATAGCAAACAACCGCAACAGACTTTTACAAATGGTGGTTGAAATAAAATGCTGCGTGGAGTCAACCAATCAAAATGCTGCATGAACTCAACCAATCAGCATGTTCAGCACCCAAGTCCCACCTCCAAAAGTTCCTGAACTTTGAAAAAGTACTACCTCATGAACAGGGACTTTCTGAGGGAGACTTTTTTTACCCAGAACTTTTAGACCCTGGTCCCTGTGGTTGAAACACCAAGTACCACCACAAAGTCCCTAGTTCCTGGGAAAAAAATCTGGCTTTTTTTTTTTTTCTCAAACATGAATTAAATGCATACAATGCGAAGAATGTAGTCTGATTCCTGAATAGACTCTTATGGGTCTGCTTTTACTGTTCTGACTGGTTGATCAACTCATCATTTGTTTTGTCAGTAGCATTTTATGAAAATATTTTACCACAATTTTTGTTTTCAGTGTATTTTGTTTAATAATAGCTGAGACCAATTATTAGGTACCATTTACAGTATGCCTTCTCTAAAAAGACTGTGAAAAGTCATTAAAACATCTGTGTAAACACATTTTGCAAGAAATGTTTTAATTGTATCTAAAGCCATGTTTCCACCGCAGGAACTTTCCTCAGGAATTAGGGAGATATTCAGTGTGTTTCAACTGCAGGGAACAGGGTCTAAATGAAGTTCCCCCTCAGAAAGTCCCTGCTTGTGAGGTAGTACTTTTCAAAGTTCATGAACGTTCGGGGGTGGGACATGCTGATTGGTTGAGTTCACATGGCATTTTGATTGGTTGACTCCACACAGCATTTTATTTCAACTACCATTTGTAAAAGTCTGTTGCAGTGCGTGCAGTAAGAGTTGTTTGCTATTCGAATCATCAATGGAGTTTAAAAAATACAACCGATGGACAGACGACGAGGTTCAAGCCAAATATGTCTAATCTTTACTGTACTTTACACTGTAGACAACAATAGGTCTTCGGGGGAAAAGGTCCTGGGACAAATTGTTCCAGGTAATATCGGTGGAAACACAGCTTATATCATTAGGCAGTGAAACAACATTTATATTTTATATATTTATTCTTAAGTACAAAAAGAATAATAGAATCATCAATTAAATGTACAGTAATTGTTAAGAGGAATCAGAACGTGATCTACTGAGATTCCTTTCCCGTATGATAAACATTATCAGAATACTTTTAGAACAAAACTCTGCTGTTTGAAATATTCTCTCAATTATTTTGGAGATGCTCTAGAGGCCAGATGGGTGTCATCTTGATTGTTGTTTGCTTTGCTAAATTAGAAAGCCATTAAAAAGCCATTCTGAGCATTTGAATTGCTGAATTTAAGGCATATAAAAGCAGAAAACCAAATTCTCTTACCAAGTTAAATAGATTACAGTGCTATCATAGTGTATGAACATGCATATGCAAATTAACTTGATGCAAACACTGTTTCAAAAGCCCTTGTGATTGTCTCAGTGAAGTCGTGCATGGGTGAACATACTCAAGAAAACCAGCAGTCACATTTTGCCCAACTCAGACACCATGTATGCTGTTAGCCCCTGCTTATAATCATTTTCAAGATGCTAATGCTCTCAAGAATGCCTTGAACAACTTGCAGAGCATGTATGTGTGCAAGCAAATGCAGCTGTAGTGCTGTCAAAGCTCAATGAAAACAGTGGACTGCACTGCAGAGGGAGGTTTACAGTCCATGATGAATGACCTGCCTGGTTCACTGCCACAACTCTAAACGCTTTCAGCACATGCAATTCTATAAGAGCTTCCTCCCTCCCTTCCCTGCAGGAAGTCAGTGCACCCTCACCCCTCCAGTGTAGCCAACAACAACTGAAAGTGAACTACAGCCAGCCCTCTGTGGTTGGGTTCCTGGGTGTCAAGAATTAGGCACTCATCTCAGACTTTTCCCTAGACCCTCTGCTCTTTGATCTAGATCCCACTTTCCTGCCAAATGCTATACAATGAACTCTGCCTTTTTGTCTCCGCCCACATTTAAAGGAATATTGCAGCCAAAGGAAAGTTTGGTCATCATTTACTCACCTCATGCTGTTCCAAATGTAATTTTGTGTGTGAGTGGAATGGAAACGGAAATTTAGTGAAAATGATCAAAAATGCTGGCAGTGGCTGGCAACTCTTTTCAAAAACGTTGGTGGGGAAAGAGTTAAACATGCAAGCAATGTTATATCATCCAGTAGTACTCGCACAATCTTTGAGAAATGGTTTTCTTTGCGCTCATACCAAGTGGCAACCTCCTCCAGTTTCTCTCAAAGCCAATATGGAAGTGACTTAAACTGCAATTCATCGACTGGCCGCTAGGGACTGGCTCCAAAAGAGAACAGAATCTCATTGAGCCCCATGTTAAAAAAAAAAAAAAACTTTACAGCAGAAAAAAAAACAACAAAAAAAACATGTTTACAGCCTGGTACAAATTGTGGTTTTGGTCTATACAGCTAATTTTGCCCTTCATGACAACTGTGAGGGGGATGAATTTTTTCATTCAAACTTTTCCATTTAAATTATATTAAGCCTTAAAGTTCTGCATAATTAAGGGCATGGCCACTTGAGGCACAGGTGGATTGCTGCTGTTTGTGAGCCATCATGTTACTTCAGCTAGTTCCAGCCGCTGAATTTGGCATCTCTGCCGTGTTTGTGCATATTTTTGGGATTACTTCATACAATTATCAAATAATATGGCTTGCTGTGCGGTTTAACAGATAAACAGAACACACGTTGGATCATCTTGGCATTGGCTAAAAGTTTTGTTCGTCGGATTTACTACAATGACAGAATATGCCTCTCAAGACACCACAGAACTCGACAGCACTGCTTGGATATTATAACAAACTGCTGCACTATTTTGAAAAATGATACTTTGGATGCATACAGGCTCATTTGTTTGTAAGAGTCCAATGTATACGATCATATACAGTTTTACAACATAAACGCTGCTCAGATAGCATAAATTCTTGAAGAAAGATGATGGAGAGCAGATCATTCAGAAGAAATGTGATGCAAACAATGGACATTGGACACAACGCTTTTGTGCACAAAAAGTGCTGTTGTTTGTTTTCCAGTGGATGCTCAAGGACATTTTACCCAAGTGCAATGGATTGGATTCATCTTGTGATCACTGTTTCATTACAAAGGTATGAAGTCCTGTTTTGATTTAGCACGTTGTCATTTGCACACCCGAAACAAATTACAGTATTACTGCTGCTGGAGCATCTATATCATAAAAAAGACACAGTAGATTTACAGTAAACATTTAGAACTTTCAAATGATATAGCTTGTTATCTTTATTAATATTTTAGATACTGTCTAAGATAGATAGATAGCACCTTAACCTGCTAACACAGGGTTCCTCAAATCCGGTCCTGGAGGGCCACTGCCCTGCAGAGTTTACCTCAAACCCTGTGATTTTCTAGTGATCCTGAAGACCTTGATTAGCTTGCTGCCCTATTCAGGTGTGTTTGATCAGGGTTGGAGCTAAACTGTGCAGGGCATTGGCCCTCCAGGGCAAGATTTGAGGAACCCTGTGCTAACATGACCAAGTCGTGCTAGGCGGGCATGGTTTCAGCAACCAGGCACCTCAGTTCCAACCACGTCCTGCCTCTTTTGCTCATTTTCAGTTATCCAGGAGTGATGCACCATGACATGTCAGATTGGCAACGGCCGCTTTTTGGCTTCAAAAATGCTCTTTAGAAATCTACAGTTGACGTCATAATACGTCCATATTTTGGTTACATTCTATGGCTCACACCCAAAGCGCACATAAAGCTGCCTCTCAAAGAGCTTGCATGTTCCAAACTGAGTCCTTTTTCACAGCTTATTGCACAAATTCACACAAAATTCTGTAAAAAAAATCCCTTTCTTGGTATGTATTCATGTAAATACAATCAGTATTATGTCTTATGTCTTAAGTTAGGGGTAGGCAAGTTTGGTCCTAGAAAGCCGCTGTCCTGCTGAGTTTAGCTCCAACCTCAATTAAACACACCTGAACAAGCTAATCAAGCTCTTCAGGATTACTAAAGCTATAGGCAGCTGAAGGTTTTTTTTCAGGCTTGGAGCTAAACTCTGCAGGACAGCGGCTCTCTAGAACCGAACTTGCCTACCCCTATCTTAAGTGAACGTAAACAATTGAGAGAGAAAACAGATGAGCTAGAGCTTTTGTGTTATTTAAATGATACACTATTATGTATGTGCGTGGATCATTGTCAAAAGTAAATAAAAGACTAAACTGAATGATCCACTTACCTGTCGATCTCTTAACTCCTTGTACAAGTCAGGATGGGCAAGCAACCGATGCTTAGCAAGGTTTGATGTGTTGCCTCCCGAGATTTACAGTATAGCAACATTTGCAGCCTGGTGTGGTAAGGTCTGTTTCACCATTTTCATCAGTTTTATAAGCAAAATAATTAAAATTTTCACTTCTGCTGCCCTTGCTGTTAATTAGTGTTGGCTGTGTTGAGTGAGATTAACCTGATTTATCCATTTTGTTCATCTATGTTGACACATTTGATGGTTTCGCATCAGTTTATGTAGCACACTGCCACCTAGCGATGAACTTCGGAACAGCAGCGTATCAAGTACCGAAATTAGCAAAATCATGACATTGTACCATTTTAAATCAAATATTTTCCCAATACCGGTATACCACGCAACCCTAGTGTGAACGTAGATATGGAACAACATCCCATTATGGCAGAATTTTCATTTTTTGGTGTTATTCCTTCTACTTCAGACCAGGGTCTGCACATTTAAAAGAGTTTGTGGCAGTAAACAAGGCCTACCCCTCCACCTCTTACTGTCTCCTTGTTTAACAAGATGCTTTTGCACAAACATAAGTGCGCATAGCTCACAAGACAAGGGCAAAACAAGATAACTAGAACACACATTTTTCTATGACACCTCCATGGCTCATGGCATGTGCTATGAGCCGTGAAGGTACCTGCGGTCCTTGGGATTTTGTCCTCCACTCTAATTTAATCTTGTTCATGTAACATCTTATCTAATCTAGTTCCCCACCGGCTGCCTGTCAGAGAAGCATATGCTTATCCACCCCCCTTCGCTGCCAGTGTAAACAGCCTATACCTGTGTTTAATTAAAGCATTGCCCTGGATTACACAGCCCTGAGGCTGACCTGACATTGGCATGCAGCTGTAACATTGGATAGGATTGGCTTGATGTTAGATGGGTAAGTCACCTGTCATTTCTCTTCTGTTTGCTTTAGGCGGGACAAGGAATAAAGGAATGAATTTTAAACGAGACATGGTGTCTAAAGCATAAAATGGTTGTGGACACACTGATATTACAATGAACATAAGTATGAATATATTTGGTCCTGGAGGAATGTCTGTGGATGGGCTTGCCTGAGACAAATGGCAGTGCCAATTTAATTGGTCTATTTTGTTTGTTTTGCTTTCTAATAGGCCTTTGGAAAGACAAAACACTCTCGAACAGATTTGGAATTTGCTGCTTTTAGATATAAAACGCTTGTTAATTATGTTAAAGCAGTTATATCTGACCATTTATTGAAACAGAAGACACTTCTGAAACTTCTTAACTTCACAGAGGTGATTATATCATTAAACCTTGTGCTTTTTCTGGCTGTTCTGAAGGATGTTACTTTTAGGAAAGTGTGGCCAATCCTGAGCATTTATGGGGACCTTTCTTTGTGTGTCATGCAGGTTTTTCAAAGAGGAGAATCTAACCATTAAACGACCTGTTACAATTGCTGGTTGTAAGCAAGCATGCACAACGAAGAAGATAGAAGTATAACACTCATTAATAAATCCACAAGACGAGACGGGTAATCCACAGACAGGTTCAACAGGGAGACAACCATACAATACATGAATGATACCAGACAATACTAAACAGGAAACACAGGGCTTATATACACAGGAACACATGGAGGGTGATTAGACACAGCTGAATGTGATGATTGGGGTGATCAGTAACCATGGTGACTAACTAGTGGCGGGAAATGGTACAACACAAGTCCAAAACAAATCCAAAACAGAATGCGCATGTAACACCACCAGCATTTCATTTTTTTTTTAAGTTGCCAGTCAGCACCAGCTTTATTGATCATATTCCCATTTTTTTTCATGGCCCCCAGAATATTTTGTTGTGTAATTTCACAACGTGGAGGCAAAGAATCAGTTGAGTGGCCCGACATCTACATCTACCTGGGGCCTGTACCATGATGGTAGCTGAACAAACTCAGGGTTATAGGATTAGTTTCGATTTGACAAAACCAAACCACTCCAATCCGGCTTTGTTGGTACCATAACGCTGATCATCAACTTTCTCTGTCAACTCAGGCTTTGATCCTGAGTTTGTGGAGCGTGTGCACATTTTTGCGTGACATCAGTGGCAAACAGCCAATCACATGCCTTCACTCTAAAAAATGCTGGGTTAAAAACAACCCAAGTTGGGTTGAAAATGGACAAACACAGCGATTGGGTTGTTTTAACCCACCAGTTGGGTTAAATGTTTGCCCAACCTGCTGGGTAGTTTTACTTAACTCAACTATTGTTTAAAAATTACAGTATTGCTTACTTAAAATGAACCCAAAATTAACATTTATTAATATGTTTAATAAATGAACATTTTAATTTCATTTTAGATTCATTTTAAGTCAGCCATATAGTCATGTACAAACAATAGTTGGGTTTAATAAAACTACCCAGCAGGTTTGGCAAACATTTAACCCAACCGCTGGGTTAAAACAACCCAATCGCTGGGTTTGTCCATTTTCAACCCAACTTGGGTTGTTTTTAACCCAGCATTTTTTAGAGTGTTGCAACAGAGAGAAAAAAATGATTCGCTTCTCACAAGAGAGCCAGCGTGATTTAAAACTCTTTGCTGAAGATTAAGAGATTGAAGAATATTAAGAATTTAAACTTATTTACACTGAAGAAAATAAAATAAATGATCTTGCTCTATCAGTGCAAGTGAAACTTGTGAAGTTAGTTTTAGTCGATAATATATGGTGATAGAGACATGTAAGGTCAAATTTAGTCATATTTAAAGTTTATTTACAGCTTATTTATATTACATATGATCTGTATATATTAATATTCATTGAAACTAAGTAATTAATAATAACTGTTAAACTAAAATCGCTTGTGTAATAGATTTATAATAATATATATATATAATTTAATTAGGCTATTATATAAATCATACAATCATTCAAAGGAATTATCATTAAAGACAGACAATTTCATTGTTAATTTTTACTATAGTGACCTTTAATTTGGAGGAAGTGAAACTGGGGGAGTGACTTGATGTGTCTGTGTCACTTTGCTCACATCTGATTGGCCCAAATTCAGTTTGAGATCTCTGAATAAGAACATAACCTGCCGTGGTTAGCTGTGGAGCCTAAGTTACTATGGTGATGAACACCGCTAAAAGCCAAGTCACTTTCATAGTACCTAAAACCCAGGATTGGCGCAAACTAATCTGAAACTCACCTGACTTACCTGACTGGCTTCATGGTACAGGCCCCTGATAGAGAAACCGAGCGTGTATAGTAAAGAGAAACTGAAGGCGTATAAATCTTTAGTTTTCCGCCTAACAGAGTTAGCTAACTTCTGTGCTAAAAAAGTTAGCATTACATGAGAAATTACTTTTTCTGATTAGGTGGGCATGCATGAGAAATGTTTAAACACGTAACCAAACCATACATTTTTGATGATCGTTTCTGTCCAGTCCGCTCATTTTATTGTGTTTAACCACATGTTGTCGGTTTTTGTCTGGCAGTGGCAACAGGTATGCCATAAAATTTCAAATTGGAGCCTGTACTCCATCAATTCTGGCACCCAACAACACAACAAGATGAAAGTTTTAACGCTCCTTATGTAGCTGCCACTGTGTACTGGTTTTTATTGGCTGCCTCCAGTTTTTCCTTTGCTTTGCCTCCAGCTAATGCCATGACGTAATTGTGACGTCGGCACTAAAAGGGTCTATACCATGGTAATCTGCCAGTGTGAACAAATATAAAATCAGGAAAATCAGCAACGGTGAGTAACTATGTTCTCCTCCATGTTGTTCTTAGGCCATATAAAAGCAAATTGATTTTCGATAGCTTCATGCAGCCTCCATTGTGCAGCCTCTCTCCTACTGAAAATGTATTGGGAAATTGCGGTTGTCGCATACCGTGTAAATCGTCTTTTATTCTTTCCCTTCTGTACTACATGACTCGTAATTGCCAGTAGGAAAATGCTGTGTCATTATAAATACGAATTGTGGCATTGCAAACCACACTCTGTGTTGGCAGTTGAGCATTGATTGCTTCCTGTCTACATGACATGCGATATGAAAACTTGGGCGTTATTAGATTTTGCTGTTTAATTGTATTGTCTCCCTGAGATATCAAGAACCAGAGAGAAAGCTGGTTCACCAGGCCGTGCAATTATAACAGCATGGCCTAACGGACTGATTGACAGACTATTTTGTAGGATCTCGTCAGTGTGGTTGTCACAGTGTTTTGACAGGACACTTCATTTTTGTAAATAACACAAAAATAGAGGTGGCAAGCTTTATGTTTTGCAGTGACTGTGTAGGCTTCTATACCTGTCAGTTTCTTTCTTCCAATGAAAGGGATGTTTTATGTAGGTTCCTTCAATTGCATTAGATACCTGCACTGCACTTTTCATTTGACCTCGACGGCAAGACTCACTATTGATCTGAATGAATCAGTCTTAAATCTTAAACAATCAATACAGCCTAGTTGTGTTGCAGGTTTATCCTCCTAAACTGAGCTCTGTAACATTTAGTTTGCTGTTAATTAAATGTAAGCCTCTTAAAACCTGAAATACATAAAAAACAAAAAACAAAACAAGGATTACTAAGTAAAACAAGGTTACTTATACTTCTTCCACAGTGGATTTTTAGGTAATGGTTTTCTTACAAAGCAAATGTTATCATGGTAACGGTTGCAGGGCATTCGTTGTAAGTTAATTAGGCATCAATAGCAATGACCCTCTTGACTGTTTGATTTCATTTTCTTTCTTTTTTTTTTCTGTCTTAGATGCAGACAGAAATCAGAGGATGTTTATCTATGATGCAGTCCATGCTTCGCATTTTAGGGGAAGCATCTCTGAGTAAGCAGAGTGGGATTAAATGAGATTAAAGTTATGTTACTGTAATTTAAAAAAAAAAAATAGTAATGTGAAAGAGTTCTGATAAAGGATTGATTTTGAACTCCAAATGCCACTACAGGCATCATGACAGCTTATTTGTTTTGCCCACTAAAGGGTGCCAGGGAGCATTTTGCATAGTATTGGTGGATGCAGCATTAGCTAGCTTGTGAAGATAAGGTGGTGACAAAGACAGAGATCCATGGACATTTTTGGCAGATTATGCAAAGGTATCACTGTATGAAAAGAGTCAAATTCAGGCATGGCAAACTCCTGCTTATCTTTTACTTGGACAGATGTATGAGAGAGAAATCTGGCTTAGGACCTGCAAAACAGGAAAACATATGTTTGTACATAGAGTGTATATTATAATTATGTTGTCCAGTGCATTATGTTTGCTTGCATTTTTCAGCAAAAAAAAATATTGCTCTATATGGAGTAAATTAATATGCTAAACATATTTATTTATTTATTGTATATGGTCAAAAAGTTCTGCTGAAGTTCAAACTGAGCATTGCAATGGGGAAGAAATGTGATTTATATGACTTTGTACGTGCCATGGTTGTTGGTGCCAGACTGGCTGGTCTGAGTATTTCAGAAACTAATGATCTGCTGGAATTTTCATGTACAACCATCTTTAGGGTTTACAGAGAATGGTCAGGAAAAAAAGAGAAAATATCCAGTGAGCAGCAGTTCTGTGGATGAAACTGCCTGGATGATGCCAGAGGTCAGAGGAGAATGGCCAGACTGGTTCGAGCTGATAGAAATACAACAGTAACTTAACCACTCGTTACAGCCGAGGTCTGCAGAAGAGCATCTCTGAACACACAACACATCCAACCTTGAAGCAGATGGGCTACAGCAGCAGAAGACACACCGGGTGCTACTCCTGTATGACGAGAACAGCAAACTGAGGCTACAATTCGCATGGGCTCAACAAAATTGGGCAACAGAAGACTGGAAAAACGTTGGTCTGATGACACTTGAATCTGCTGTGAATTTCAGATGGTAGGATCAGAATTTGACATAAATAACATGAAAGCATGGATCCATCCTGCCTTCTATCATCAGTTCATGATGCTGCTGCTGGTGGTTTAATGGTGTGAGGGATATTTGGCACACTTTGAACCCCTTAGTTGAGTGTCACTTAAATGCCACAGCCTACCTGAATATTGTTACCATGTCCATCCCTTCATGACCACAGTGTACCCATCTTGAAAGCTTCTTGTCATGTCTACTAAGCTCAGATCATCTTAAACTGGTTCCTTGAACATGACAATGAGTTCACTATAGTTCACAACTCAAATAACCTCCACAGTCATCAGATCTCAATCCAATAGAGCACCTTTGGGATGTGCTGGAACAGGAGATTCACATCATGGATGTGCATCCGACAAATCTGCAGCAACTGCATGATGCTATCATGTCAATATGGACCAAAATCTCAGGAATGTTTCCAGCACCTTGTTCAATCTATCCCAGAAGGAATTAAAGCAGTTCTGAAGGCAAAAGTCAGTCCAACTTGGTACTAGCAAGGTGTACCTAATAAAGTGAGTGTACATATTCCATTCCAAGCATATGAACCTCTTTTATTATGAGTATAAAACCATTAAAATGGACTGTGTCTGAATATTTGGTGCTATAAATGCCTAAAGCACGATTGATTACCACAACAAATGCACATTTGCATTCATTTTACGCATGAGTTGATTTGCGAAAAACGAAAATGAATAGCACAAACTTTAGAAAACAAATCTGAGGAATTTGGTCAAGGGCATGGTGCTAATCGTTTCATCCATAACTCATTTTATGCAGACTGATGAATACCGCATTTGAGAAAAAGACAGCTCTTTATAGAGGCTGAAACTGGCACTTACAGCCAAGCATGGAAAATGCAACCTTTAGAGAGTGGGATAAGAGTTGCCCACTCTAGGCGGGGAATGAGGCGCTGGGACACCTCAGCAAATGTTAATTGAAATGACCTGGCAGATTTACGACAGGGGAGAGAAGTCGTTAATGCCTGGCACGATCCCGCGGCGAGCCGGATTTGAGATAAGTCCCTCAGCGGATCTTACGGAGCTTAAGAGGGATGGAGATGCCAGAGGAGAACAGCTAATGAAAGTGTTCACAATGAAGGCCACATTAGCCACCGATGCTTTCAGTGTGTTATTAAAAATGACAAAAGCTATTGAATTGAATATATGAAGGAGAGGGCACTGGGCTCATGTAGGGTGTTATTAGGGAGATGGCAGTTAAGGAACGCAACAGAGCTGTAGAACATGTAGTGTACTGACATGATTGACATGTACTAATAACATGTTCCTGCCCCTTTCTTCTTTATTGAGACAGAATTTTATCTAGTATATATCATTAAAAATAAATACTGATAACTTGGGTTTGACGAGCGCTCCTGCTGCACTGCAGAAATATGATGTGATGGCATTTGATCATATTTATTCATTTATTCAGTGATGCACTGGAAATGCATAACTTGAATGCACCTATTCTATAATGAACATATTTTGCATTTAATTAAATACATTTTAGAACATTTATTTAATTTGCTTCTTTGTTTGTTTTTCCAAAGTGGTTTTTTAAATGTCATATATGTATGATATACTGTTCTGGTCTCAATGAACCAATAAACAAAAAACCTTAAAAGAAAATTTTAATTTTATTTATTTTAAAGGGGACCTATTATGCTCCTTTTTACAAGATGTAACATAAGTCTCTGGTGTCCCCAGAATGTGTCAGTTAAGTTTAATCTCAAAATACCCCACTGATCATTTATTATAGCTTGTCAAATTTGCTTCTATTTGGGCGTGAGCAAAAACACGCCATTTTTTGTGTGTCCCTTTAAATGCCAATGCTGCTGCTCCTGGCCCACTTTCAAAAAAGAGGGTGGAGCTTTACAGCTCGCACTTTGGTTGCTCAACAACAACCAAGCTGGAAAATCTCACGCACTGTTGCCAAGTCCATGGTTATACCGTGGAATTGGGCTACTTTAATACTGTTGCCGTGGGTTGTTTTTCATGTCCGCGGGTTGAAGCGACCTCAAATAACATGATATTTAGCCCCTGGAATGCGAAATTTACCAGGGAAACCCACCAAATACGTGGATTTTACCCTCCAGAATGCAAGAGATCCCCTTTCTACGTCACTAGGGAAGATCCCCTTCCTATGTCACTGGGGGAGCAAAATCTGTGTCTCCCTTCTTTCACATGTTTGCAGAGAAAGGCTTACCAAAATAAAATTACTGGGTTGTCTATTTTCTATGTTTTCTGTAAATGCACCGGGAAAAATGATAAATAAAGGTAAATTATATAAATGCTTTTCAAAACTATATAATAATGAACATCAATATGAAAAGTATACATTTCTAAGAACTTGGAAACATGTTTTAAACTAGACTTTTACTTTATAGAGGGTACTCTTACAGTAAATGTCATTGGCTTGGTAATGGATTTGGTGATTCTAACTAGTTACACCTGTTACATTAGATTTTATAATATAATTAGAGTCCAGTCTGCTTGGTTTTGGCGGGCAGATGTCCTTTCATAATTTATTCAACACTGTAAAGGTCAGTGTGGGCCAAAACACTGGTATGCGCTCTAACAGTGCTTGTCCTTAAATACATGTCATTTTTTTCCACTCACTTGCAGACTCTCTAATTGTGATGAGTAATAGTGAATAGGTCATGCTGTGCATTTGCTGTTATGCATTTGATGGCGTCCCGTTTCCATCCTATATTTAGAAGTCTGGACGAGAAAAGGGCAAAGACAGGCATATTCAATTTACACAACTCAAATGTCACGGAACATTACTAAATGCCCTGCCTTTGGTCTTATGCCTTTTGACCTGCTTGCCAGTTGAGAGGGGAGATGGCATTGATGAGACCATACAAGATACTGCTGTTTTTTGTGCTGTGGCAGAACGGGGTGGGGAAAAGGGATTGGGGATCTCAGTTAATCAACCAGGAGCCGGCGAAAGCAATGTTTCATTAAAAAAGCTGACAAACTGAAGCCAGAGGAATGGATGGTTCATAATTGTGCAAGGGTGTCTGCCTGGAAAGTAATGCGGTTATGAAGTCTGTGCTCTGAGAAATTACACTGCGTTTGTAATCACAGTGGCAGTTGCTCAGTGCTGGTAGACGTTAGGAAGGGAAACTCAAGGGAAAAAAAAATTCAATTTGTGTAGGTTTTTTTTTTTTTTTTTTTTTTGCTAGTCTGTGTGTCCTTATAATATACCAACCTGCAAGAAATTTTTGTGAAATTTTCACACTGACTTGTGCTATATCATAACCTACTTTAAATCTAACGCACCTCAATTGCAGTTATGGTTTCATATAATATAATATTTTTTAAATGTTCTAAATGTAAATGTTTTTAAAAGTCTCTTATGCTCTGAAAGGCTGCATTTATTTAATTAAAATACAATAAAAAGTGTAATATTATGAAATATTATTACAATCTAAAATAACTGTTTTTATTTTTAATATATTTTAAAATGTAATTTATTCCTGTAATGCAAAGCTTTATATACACCGTGTGCAGAATTAAATTTTCTGATCATATTTTTTTCCCTGGCACATTTTACCAATTCCAAACACACCAATATTAATAACTACTATTAATTTTGTATTTAATCATTTATAAGTGATATATAATTGTTCATAAAGGCTGGAAATGAAAAATGGCTTATATTCAGGTTTGCATAATTATTAGGCAGGTTTTCTTTTACAGGCAAAATGAGCCAAAAAAAGACATGAAAAGTCCAAAATTATTAAATGCTCATAAGAAGGATGTAATACTGCAATACTAGAAATTGCAAAGTTAAAGTATGACCAATGGACAGCAAAATTGGCTCATTAGCTCAGCAGGGTCAGACAAAAACAGGTGGAAAAGAAAAGACATGCTAACTATAAAAGGTGAAGAATTAAGTGTGGAACCATCCGGAACCCTTTAGTCTCCAGTGCCACCATTGTCCAGAACTGCAACCTACCTGGATTCTCCAGAAATGCAAGGTGTTAGGATCTCAGAGACTTAGGTTAGGTAAAGAATCCTAAAAAATGACCCCCACTTAATAGGAACCATAGGCTGAGGTATTGTAAAATACATTTTTTTTTTTTTTTTTTTTTTTTACAATTTATAATTTTATAGGCTTTATAGACAGACAGATTGAGAGTGACTCTTGAAGGACCAACACCACATCTTCTTGATCCACTATTTGAAGAATCTATCCTATATATATATATATATATATATATATATATATATATATATATATATATATATATATATATATATATATATATATATATAGGTGGATCTGCCAAGGTTGAGGGTTTCTGAAAGCACCCTGCAGAATGCTAACAGCGAGTATTTGAATGTTGAGCTGCAAGCTCATTGGCGGCTGATACCACAGCAACCAATCATCTGCACGATGTAGATAATGATGTGATTGCTACCAGTGAGTTAAGGGTTAGGGTACCAATGAGTTAAGGGTTAGCCTGCTCCATCTAGATTTTTTTGCCAGAACTTTTTGTGTGTATATATATATATATATATATATATATATATATATATATATATATATATATATATATATATAAATACACAGGTGCTGGTCATATTATTAGAATATCGTGAAAAAGTTCATTTTTTTATTGTAAATTATTTTTAAAAATTAAACTTTCATTTATACTAGATTCCCTACATGTAAAGTAAAACATTTCAAAAGTTTATTTTTTTAAATTTGTTGATTAGAGTGTACAGCTAATGAAAGTCCAGAATCCAATATCTCAAAATATTAGAATATTTACATTTGAGTTTCATTAAATGACCATCCCTACAGTATAAATTCCGGGTATCTCTTGTTCTTTGAAACCACACTAATGGGGAAGACTGCTGACTTGGCAATGGTCCAGGAGACAATCATTGACAGCCTCCACAAAGAGAGTAAGTTATAGATGGTCATTACTGAATGGGGTGGCTGTTTACAGAGTGATGTATCAAAGCATATTAAATGCAAATTTGACTAGAAGGAAGAAATTGGGTAGGCAAAGGTGCACAAGCAACAGGGATGATCACAAGCTTGAGAATACTGTCAAGTAAAGCCAATTCAAACACTTGGGAGAGCTTCAAAATGAGTCAAATGAAGCCGGAGTCAGCGCATCAAGAGTCACCACACTCGGGCATCTTCAGGAAAAGAACTACCAAGCCACTTCTGAAACAGAAACAATGTCAGAAGCATCTTACCTGGGCTAAGGAGGAAAAAAAAACTGGACCGTGAACAGTGGTCGAAAGTCCTCTTTTCAGATAAAAGTAAATTTTGCATTTCATGTTGAAATCATGGTCCCAGAGTCTGAAAGAAGACTGGAGAGACACAGAATCCAAACTGCTTGAAGTCTAGTGTGAAGTTTCTGAAGTTAGTAATGATTTGGGGGGCTGTGACATCTGCTAGTGTTGGTCCATTGTGTTTTATCAAGTGCAAAGTCAATGCAGCCATCTTCCAGGAGATTTTGGAGCACTTTATGCTTCCATCTATTGACAAGTTTTATGGAGATGCTGATTTCCTTTTCCAGTAGGACTTTAGCAGGTGCTTTCACGATATTCTAATTATATGACCAGCACCTGCGTGTGTGTGTGTGTGTGTATATATATATATATATATATATATATATATATATATATATATATATATATAGGCCTGATTCAATTAACTTTAATTAAATTAAATTCAAAAGCTTTGTCTAGCCCCACAGGGGTAGAAAATTGTCTTCAGACAAGGCTCAACAAAAACAGAACACACAAACATTAATTTAAAACTTCACAACAACAACAACAACAACAACTCATCTCTCATCTTACAATCCTATTTAAAATATCAATGGCTGTCGGAGGTCTTCCTATACTTAGCCTTGTTAATCAGGGGTACTTTGTACTGTCTACCTGATGGAAGTACTGGAAATGAACTATAAAGTGGATGACGTATCTGCCAAAATAGCGGAAGTCTTTCTTTTTACTGCAACAGTAAAAAAAAAAAAAGAAAGCTCTTGAGTTCTCGGTTAGTAGTGTGATGAGTGTTTCCAGTGAGGTTATGGTAAGGGATGTGCCATTTCCGATACACTCTTGAAGCGGTTGACCAGTGTTGACCACACTGGTCCAGCTGACTAATCAGAGCACATTGCACTTTCTGGAAGGAGAGGCTTCATAGAGACAGGAATTAAACAGAGTGTTACTGACAGACTGGGAAAAGAGGTGCTGCAACAGTGTCAAATATGAGAAAAAATAAGATGTTTTTTGAACGTTCAAGCATGAAAACATATTGTAGTAGAAAAAGAAAAAAAAATCAAGACTTTGAAAAAGGCATAATAGGTCCTCTTTAACCAAGGCCTGCTTGCAGTTAGGATATTACTTGAAGAAAGTCTACTTTAAGTGAAATTATATGTAATGTACGAGACAAAATATTAATGTTTCATGTGCACGGTCATTTGTGATAATTACACCACCAGCAATTGTGCCAGATCATTTCCTATCTTCAGGACTTGATAGTTCTTGAGGTCAGTAGAGTGCTAGAAAAAATTAGGTGATGCCTTGTTTCATTCTGTGTTGCACCAATAACAATTGCCGTGATCGGAATGAAAGGTCAAAGGGTAGATCTCTTAGCTTTACAATTACAGTAAACCTGAGACTGATTTGTTCGGTTTTAATTAAGCCCTTGTGAGTTCGGCCTCACGGATGCTGAGGAGAGCTACACGAGGGGAGCTGCATGTTGCTAGGAGACAGGTTTCTACTCTGCCCTGATGAAATTTACAACGCCCAGCAATTCATTATTATTCCATTCCCTTTCATTTCCCTCACATTATTTTTCGCATTTCTTATTTTGGGACTGAATCTGACCTTTTTATTACACTCTCCTCAGGGGGATACAGTTCTCAGCCGTGTCTAATAGACTGGTATGGGAATGGTTTGTACTACAGTAGAAACTGTTCTCAATTTTTGGAATACTGTATAGGCAATGAGGGATTTCTGGATTGAACTCTGTGGGCCTCGTTTTAATGTAACGCCAGCAGTCTTGATTTGTTCCTTGATTAAAAAGGCAGAGTGCTTGCCTCTTCTGTATTGAGGATGTACATTATTAATGTCACCAATCCATCCAAAATATGCATCGCAGTTCTACATGCATCCTTTCATCTATGTACGCTCGAAGGTTTGATATTTCATGTTCCATCTTTGATTGCACATCAGCTAAATGTACACAATCTTTAGATTGTGCCATCAACCTTGTGTAGTTCAGTATATTAGATGATTTGATGTCACAGATCCACAGTATTCAGCACCACAGCTGACACTTGTTCATTCATATTCATGGTTTCTCTCAAACTTAAGTACCATTTGAAGATTGGATAGCGGTTATCAGCTCTACCCAGCAACCCAGCAATGGATAATGCCTTCCAATAAAACGTGATGAATTCATGTTGCAGAAATAAATGTTAGCCATCCAGTTTTACTTTTGAAAGCCAAATATTTTTTGATGAACATATACTTTAAATTTATTTAATAAATTTTAAGTTTATAATTTAGTTCTTTTTATAACATAGATAACATCCAAAATGACAAATTTGTCTCAGAATGTTGCAGACCAAATTGTCCAGCATTTTGCAAATGTGTAAATATTTATTATCATGTAAAATAAGTAAGGAATAATTGACATCGGGCCATTGAATTATCAGAAAATAATGCACACCTGACCTCGGGTGTGCATTATTTTCTAATAATTCAACGGCCCGGAGTCAATTATTCCGCTTATACTACGGTTACCACATCTGTTCAGATGTTGTATTTCAAGACATGTGTCCTTAAAACAGTCTTGTTTGTGGGACTAATTTCTTACGCAACTCATCCCAAGCCATAAGCCATTGATAGACTGATACAGTTATGAGAGAGAGAGAAAGAGAGAGAAATAGATTAAGTGTGTGTGAATTACCTGAGTCTGTGCATCTCTTAACAGTGTTCAGCAGCAGTGTTACTACTAATAGTGAAAAATAATTACCTCACTGGTGAGAAATGTCAAGTAGTGAAACTATTTTACTGAAAAAATCATCAGAGCAGCACTGACAAGTTTCTGTACGAGTGTGCTTCCCCCATTAATTTTTAATGGATGGTCTTTTTTGACCGATATAAGCTCAGATCAATGAGGCCTACAATCAGTCAGTTTAAAAAAGAAATACAAAATCCCCAAAACGTACAAAAATTTCCAAAACATTTTGGAGTAGTTATACCCTGTGTTAGCGAAGTCACTAAATTTTAGTCCAATGTGATAACATTAACTAACATTTTTGGGCTAAATGAAAATCAAAATGTCAAAATGTCTCGAATCTTGCAATATTATTTGGGTATCACTTTATTTTGATGGTCCATTTTAAACATTCTGTTGATTATAAGTAACTTTGCAACTACAGTGGGTACAGAAAGTATTCAGACCCCCTTAATTTTTTCACTCTTTGTTATATTGCAGCCATTTGCTAAAAATAAATTTCCTCATTAATGTACACAGAGCACCTCATATTGACAGAAAAACACAGAATTGTTGACATTTTTGCAGATTTATTAAAAAAGAAAAACTGAAATATCACATGGTCCTAAGTATTCAGACCCTTTGCTGTGACACTCATATATTTAACTCAGGTGCTGTCCATTTCTTCTGATCATCCTTGAGATGGTTCTACACCTTCATTTGAGTCCAGCTGTGTTTGATTATACTGATTGGACTTGATTAGGAAAGCCACACACCTGTCTATATAAGACCTTACAACTCACAGTGCATGTCAGAGCAAATGAGAATCATGAGGTCAAAGGAACTGCTTGAAGAGCTCAGAGACAGAATTGTGGCAAGGCAAAGATCTGGCCAAAGTTACAAAAAAATATCTGCTGCACTTAAGGTTCCTAAGAGCACAGTGACCTCCATAATCCTCAAATGAAAGACGTTTGGGATGACCAGAACCCTTCCTAGAGCTGGCTGTCTGGCCAAACTGAGCTATCGGGGGAGAAGAGCCTTGGTGAGAGAGGTAAAGAAGAACCCAAAGATCACTGTGGCTGAGCTCCAGAGATGCAGTCGGGAGATGGGAGAAAGTTGTAGAAAGTCAACCATCACTGCAGCCCTCCACCAGTCGGGCTTTATGGCAGAGTGGCCCGACGGAAGCCTCTCCTCAGTGCAAGACACATGAAAGTCCGCATGGAGTTTGCTAAAAAACACCTGAAGGACTCCAAGATGGTGAGAAATAAGATTCTCTGATTTGATGAGACCAAGGTAGAACTTTTTGGCCTTAATTTTAAGCGGTATGTGTGGAGAAAACCAGGCACTTCTCATCACCTGTCCAATACAGTCCCAACAGTGAAGCATGGTGGTGGCCGCATCATGTTGTGCGGGTGTTTTTCAGCTGCAGGGACAGGACGACAGATGAAAGATGAATGCGGCCAAGTATAGGGATGTCCTGGACGAAAACCTTCTCCAGAGTGCTCAGGACCTCAGACTGGGCCGAAGGTTTACCTTCCAACAAGACAATGACCCTAAGCACACAAATAACGAAGGAGTGGCTTCACAACAACTCCGTGACTGTTCTTGAATGGCCCAGCCAGAGCCCTGACTTAAACCCAATTGAGCATCTCTGGAGAGACCTAAAAATGGCAGTCCACCAACTTTTACCCTCCAACCTGACAGAAATGGAGAGGATCTGCAAGGAGAAATGGCAGAGGATCCCCAAATCCAGGTGTGAAAAACTTATTGCATCTTTCCCAAAAAGACTCATGGCTGTATTAGATCAAAAGGGTGCTTCTATTAAATACTGAGCAAAGGGTCTGAATACTTAGGACCATGTGATATTTCAGTTTTTCTTTTTTAATAAATATGCAAAAATGTCAACAATTCTGTTTTTCTGTCAATATGGGGTGCTGTCTGTACATTAATGAGGAAAAAAAAAATGAACTTAAATGATTTTAGCCACTGGCTGTAATATAACAAAGAGTGAAAAATTTAAGGACCTATTATGCCTTTTTCAAAACTAAAGCCCTGAGTATACGCTATCATACTCACACAGTCAAACACACAGCCTTGCAAATTATACTTCACTTGACTTGTACACGTACACAGGCATTTGACACACACACAGTTTTGAAAAAATTCTCGCCACTAGTTACAACCCATGTAAATATCTAAGTACCATGTATTCTTTCATGCTAGATTTGTACAAATGAGGGTACTTTCTCTTTTCGCACAATATGTCATCTATATAGGCCTTCAATGTCGCTGTAGCTTGCATGCGTTCAGGTCTGTTCTGTTTATGCAGTTTTTCTTTTGACTACTTTGTGAATCGACACCCTCAGGGCACAGTTGCCACCTTGTGGATAAACTAATTACTGCAACAACAACAACAAATAATTAATTGTATGCATATACTCTTCTGATGATGAAGTTCTCAGTGTACGCTGACCCTCGCCCAACATTTCCATAGAAATCTGACCACTTGGACCCGTTGGGTAATTTACACATATAGGGCACAAGCTAACTAATACCAAATTATGTTTGATATAAACTAATACCATTTTATGCATGAAAAGGGGTCTGTGACAGGGTAAGGGGCCTCGTGAGTCCATGAGCTCAGCTCGAGTTAGCCTATAGAGCTTTGAGACATGTTTACTATGCCAGGATGGTCTGATAGATAGCTTGTGATTTTCGTGTGCTGAAAAATCATTACTGTTGTCATTCCGTCTTCCCATCTCCCATCCAAGTCAGGCCTAGCAATTACATTACCCTCCCCGGTAATTGCATAACCGCTAGCGAAGGTAAATTGTAGTCTTTAAGGAGATTGCTATGTTTTGTAATACCTTAAACTGCTCGCTCTTTCCCCTCTCATTCGTTCATCACCACCGTTTAGGAATATTGTGATTTTTTTCTATACGATTACATCCAAGATTGCCCGTCATCCAGTGCACCATTACATTACACTAAATTCTCCGATACCGTTCAGACAGAACCTCCGTGCCTGACCTCCTTTTGTCGCTCTCAGGCAATTGGTGGCGCGCATTTCCCACCAGGACTTTCCTGTGTGCTAGCATGCAGTCTGAAGAAATAAGATCACATCTCAATCTTTCTCTCTCTTGTTTAAAAATTGATTCGCAATGTGTTTTCATTCACCTCCCTCCACAAAGAGCATGGAGCAGAGAGGGTGAGCGAGGACACGGGGACGTAGGAGGCCACCTGCAGCATCATTACATCCACACTGAGAAAGTGCGTCACGTTCCTCTCACCTCAGTGTGCTGTCCGCATTTAAAAGACACAAACTGCAGCCACATCTATATTTATGACACATTCCCTCTATAAAGCTGAATGATATTGATGCCTAAACTTTCAGTGACATCACTTATAGGAATATAGAACACGCACACACTTGCAGAGGATTTTTCATGCAGCGGGCCACAGAAAGAGTGAATAGATATGAATATATATTGAGATTTGACCATATGAGGTGAGCAATACATTTTGCTGACTCCATATTCTTTTCATTCTTTGAGAATTTGTCTCTGATTATGAGACAGAAGGGAAAAAGGATTACTCGCTGAGGAAAATGGATTTCACTGCTGCCCTCCTAAACAGATTTTCCCTTTTCTTTTTTTGCTATTATTTTCATCCTCTATAATAATGCCTTCCTTTGATCACCTTGAAGACACCTTCCCACAAGGAATTCTATTTTTATATTACTGCATTAAGGAAAGTTCAAACAGATTTCCATTTCATTTTCATCTTTCTCACTGTGTCCTGTCACCGCTCATGTTGCAGTTTGTTATATAATGGTGTATATTACTGATAATCATGTTACTTTAGAATAAATTATTCGGACAAGGTATTAGTGGCTATGATTTATCATTACTCAGTGAGGTTAAAGGAATAGCTGCTAATAGACTTCTAAGCTGCTCTTTTTCATACAATGGAAGTAGATGGTGACCATAGCTGCCAAGCTAAATCTTCAGTGAATAATAACTAAATTTCAGCTTTCCTCACTTATGGCATCAGAAGACTTGGAAAATATGGCACAAGGTATTTTATAAGCTTGTTTCCGCCACTGAATAAAAAAAAGGTACAGTGATACAGTGGGTATGGAAAGTATTCAGACCCCCTTAAATTTTTCACTCTTTGTTATATTGTAGCCATTTGCTAAAATCATTTAAGTTCATTTTTTTTCCCTCATTAATGTACACACAGCAACCCATATTGACAGAAAAACACAGAATTGTTGACATTTTTGCAGATTCATTAAAAAAGAAAAACTGAAATATCATGATCAATAACATGGTCCTAAGTATTCAGACCCTTTGCTGACACTCATATATTTAACTCAGGTGCTGTCCATTTCTTCTGATCATCCTTGAGATGGTTCTACACCTTCATTTGAGTCCAGCTGTGTTTGATTATACTGATTGGACTTGATTAGGAAAGCCACACACCTGTCTATATAAGACCTTACAGCTCACAGTGCATGTCAGAGCTAATGAGAATCATGAGGTCAAAGGAACTGCCTGAAGAGCTCAGAGACAGAATTGTGGCAAGGCACAGATCTTACAAAAAAATTTCTGCTGTATAACTTGTGTTCACACAGAACGCGGTTTTCCATTCCAATGCACTACTTTTCCATTGTTTTCCAAGTGTGGTTTCCAATGTAAACGCGCTTTTTTCTTGTGTCTTTTGCAGCATCTCACACATGACAAATTAGTTTGTCTCGAGACCTTGTGTTTTTTGAGACTATGCAGATGGTGCGCGTGCAACAGCACATGCGGAAGCAGGACAGATGAGTCCACTAGGTGGCAATACACACAGTACTGAGCACAGTGTGCACTGCAGTCGTCAAAGAAGTGCAGTCGAGTGATTCAAAAACAAGACGAGTAAATTTAGAAGCATATTCTTCTCCACTGTTTTTGATTATTTTTCTCTTGATGTATCTTCTGAACTATGTTGCAATGGTGGATGCACTATTTTTCTTCTCCGATTCTGCCCAGCGAACGTCCCGTTGATGACATGATGTCTGCGTCTGAAAATTGGAAAATGCTGCGTTCTGAGGACACATTTCAAGATAGGAAGGCATCAAGGCACGTCGGAATCCAATGTTAGCTTCACTTCCTTCACTTTACCTTCCTCGGATTGATTATTGAAGGAAGCATAGATGTATCCTTAGCTGCCTTTGATATCCCACAATCCTGTGCTTTCCATTCTGTGAAAGTTGAGCTAGAAAAATAAAGATGCCGTCTGCAAGTTGCGTTTTCTGCTCAGTTTTGATATCATTTCTATCGAGAAATTACTACTGTAATAATTAAATATTTGTTTAGTTCTCACCAAAGCGCGCACTATATTGCTGTAGGTCATTAAACTGTTACGCTGCCTCAGAAGTCTGTACGAAATCAGTTTCAGGAGGTACCTTCATGTACAAACACTGCCGTACAAGTCATTCTCTTATAAGACTGCAAGGCAGCAAGACAGCTATCTAGGTTTTCGGACGCAGCCAATGTCTGGTTGAGTATGAAAAAAATGGTACTGCGCATGTATCGAATTCAGTCATCTATGTACATCCCCGGTTGAGTATACTTTGAAAGATATGCGGACATGACTGCACGAGAGACGTGTCCAGACGCGGAAAGTAAAGTATACCCGGGCCTTAAAGGTAGGAATGACACCCAGTGGTCGACCCAGTCAGGTAGAATTGTAATAGGTTCAAGAATTGTGAGATATAAACTTGCAATTGTGAGAAAAAAAAGTCAGAATTGTGAGAAAAAAGTCAGAATTGCAAGTTTATATCTCACAATTCTGACTAAATATCTCGCAATTGCAACTTTATATTACACTTCTGATATACTGTATCACGCAAGTCAGAATTGTGAGATGTAAACTTGCAATTGTGAGAAAAAAAGTCAGAATTATCTTTTAAATAGTTGTATTCTGTGGTAGAACTGAGCTTCCATAATTTCATAATACATTTCATTGTTTTTTTTTTTTTAAAATTGCATGGCGTTTGATAAGCAGTAGTCCCCATCCAATCTCATTGTATGAAATAGAGCTTCCTGAACATTTTTCAGAACTTCTTATTTTTTGTTCTGCAGAAGAAATGCCATGTGCAGTCAGTGAAGGTAGGGCACGTAAAGAAAGCACAGAGCTCCCTGGGAGGCGTTGCAACCAATTGCTCAGCATGTAAAAGGTCAGGAGAACACCTGTATGGGGCAAGTGTAAGAAAAGCTGACAAATCAGCCAAGAAAAGGTTGGCAGGAGGGGGGCCAGAAATAATAAAAAGTCTTACTATATGTGTGATCTCAACAGTGGTTTAAAGCTCAGGCTTGAAGAGAAAAATATGTGCTGTGTAAGTGAAAGGAAGTTTTGAAACGTCTACAGTAAAGAGTAGGCCTATTCATGAGAGCGAGAGTGAATTGGATAAGTAGGCTTTTCTCCTGACTGACTAATGTAGTCTTTTCTAAGGGTTAACACGTGTTTGATATACCTCATATCAATTTATGGTAATTCACTGTACGGCTTATGAGCAAATATAGTAAAATAATATTATACACCACCAGGGCTTGACATTATCACCCACCAAATGCATGTGAATTTCATCAGTGGTGTGTAACACAGTCACTCCTACTAGCCACTGGTAGGATTGAATTTTATATATAATATATAAATTTTTCAATTTACCTGAAGTAATAAACCAGGTGCAATAGTGTTGTCCAAAATATTGATTTTTCGATACATAACGATACTGAAATATCTGAAATGCTTCCAATACTCATTTTCCACTGAATAGATATACAATACCAGCTGCACTTTCTCACTCTCATCTCTCTGACAGCGAGTTGACACACAAACCCATCTCCCCTCACTCATTTCATTTGCACCAGATGAATATTGTTGGTGTTACAGGGCTTGAATTTCAGCATGGGATTGCGCGTATTGCGCATAATTTTACTCATTCACGTATATTTTGCCTTCACACCCAAAGTGTGCACACATAAAGCCACCTCTCAGTACTAAATTGAGTTCTTTTTTGCTGTTTATTGCATTTAAACAGTCAAATACACAGAATATAATGTCAAAATGCCGGTCTTGGTGAGTATTCACATAAACACAGTCAGTTATGTTTTAAGTGAAAGTAAACAGCATGTGTAACAGTATAATGTAGGGCTGGGCGATATATCGCATGTGATTGTCACGCGCATTTTGTCAGTAAAGCCGGTTCCCTGATTGCCGCTAAATCGCCATCCACCTGCTTTCAAATGGAGCGGCATTTAAAAGACAGAGCCGTAGATCACTGATTAGCCACGCAATATCACATTCATTATCGGAGGCGATACATCTGCGATATGAACGCAATATTGCATGGCTTATCAGTGACCGCTCCATTTGAAAGCAGGTGATGGCGATTTAGCGGCAATCAGGGAACCGGCTTTACTGACAAAATGCGCGTGACAATCGCATGCTATATATCGCCCAGCCCTAGTATAATGGATCCGTACATCAGGTCTTAAAGTGACAGCAGCCTAATATGCCTGCTGCCAAATTATGATATAATATTAAAAAGTCTATATGGCAGTTTTTCCCCATGGTATCGATGTCAAAATTGTGGCCAGTGAAAATGCTGAATGGCTAGTGACAAAATAGTTAATGTCAAGATCTGTACACCATTGTTTAAAGGTAGGATTTTTCTCTTATGCTCATCAAGGCTGCATTTATTTGATCAAAATACAGTAAAACAGTCATATTGTGAAATATTACATTTAAAATGCTTTATATTTTAATATGCTTTAAAATGTAATTTCTCCTGTGGTCTTCAGTGTCACATGATCCTTTAGAAATCATTCTAAAATGTTGATTTGCTGCTCAAGAAACATTTCATATTATTATCAATGTTGAAAACAGTTAATATTTTGGTGGAAACGATACATCTTTACAGGATTTTTTTGATGAATAGAAAGCAATTAATTGAAATGTATTTTTATGTAACAATGTAAAAGTCTTTACGGTCAGTTTTTATTAAATTAATGCATCCAGGTTGAAAAAAAAAATATTAGTTTTTGTTTTTTTAGCTTTTGAATGTGTATAACAATTGAAATATATATTAAGTCAGCATCTTTATTTAGAAAGCTACATTAATGCAAAGTTTATTCAGATTGTAGTTTAGAATCCATTTGCAAGGGTTTGTTGGTGATAGATCAATCAAACAAACAGTGCAGACAAATCCCAAATGAAATTCAATGTTACCAAAAACCAGACAGAGTCATAATAATAAGAACAACCAACAAAGTTTGGGATTCTTTATATACACAAAATGAACAAGTGGAGTTTGGGTAGTTATAGGGACAAATGTCAGTTGTCTGGTGATATTGACCTTTGATGGTGAGACTCTGAAGGTTGACTTCTGGTCTGAGCAATCAGTTAAAGGCGGCAATTAAAGCAGGATCTAAAAAGTCCTCCATCAGGACCCAAGATTGTTCCTCTCATCCACTGAAGGTAATACATCATTCAGTCTTTGCATTGCGAATCCAAAAATACCTGGTCTGTTTGATCTCCAGTATCATGCAACATCTTGATTGTTCTTTTTCCAATGAATTGTAGTGCTAGATAGAAGTGAAAGTAACACTGATTTGCAATAGTCTGCAAAGAGCTTTCCAGATATGTGATGCAAAGTGTGTACCTTTGATGATGTTCTGCAGCATTGGAAATGACTTTTTTCAATCTCCATGGCTGTAAAACCAGACAGCAGGTTAATGATTATTAAGAAAGCACTAAAGTCTTTGGATACTAAATGATCTATGACGAAATCTCTATCTTTTAAAATCCATATGTCATTATGACCACTTGAGAATGGGATGAGGTTCTAATAACCTAATAACAATGGCATGAAGATAAACGTTCCTTGAAAGTATTGTGAAATCCACACCATTATTTGATTCCTAACAGGTATTTTGTGCACTTAAAATGAGTTTGCACAAAAAATGGTTATTTATTATGGCATTTTAAATGCAGTAGGTTGTTTGGAGATTCTGAGAGTTCTCATAAGGTTCTCATAACTTTCTAGAATTATTACTTAGAAGTACCAGTATTGCTGTTAAAAGATCTTGATTTCCCTCACTAATTGCATTCAACAAACTCCCTCAAAGGTGCCTTAGAACACATTTTTAAAAGATGTAATATAAGTCTAAGGTGTCCCCTGAATGTGTCTGTGAAGTTTCAGCTCAAAATACCCCATAGATTTTTTTTTTTAATTCATTTTTTAACTGCCTATTTTGGGGCATCATTAAATATGCGCCGATTCAGGCTGCGGCCCCTTTAAATTCTCGTGCTCCCCACCCCCGAGCTCGCGACTACCTTAAACAGCATAAACACACTTCACACAGCTAATATAACCCTCAAAATTGATCTTTACAAATTGTTTGTCATGCAGCATGTCTAATCACGTAAGTACAGTATTTATTTGGATGTTTACATTTGATTCTGAATGAGCTTGAGGCTATGCTCCGTGGCTAACAGACTAAAGCTAACATTACACACTGTTGGAGAGATTTATAAAGAATGAAGATGTGTTTATGCATTATACAGACAGTGTTTAATAATGAAAATAACAATAATAATAATAATAATAATAATAATATGTTTTATTTATTTAACGCCTTTCAGGAACCCAAGGACGCTTTACAGTAACATGTAACGCTCTTGTCTCCGTGAATACAGTAATAAACGATGGTTACTTTAACCACATTTAACAGTACATTAGCAACATGCTAACCAAACATTTAGAAAGACAGTTTACAAAATCACTAAAAATATCATGATATCATGGATCATGTCAGTTATTATTGCTCCATCTGCCATTTTTTTGCTATTGTTCTTGCTTGCTTACCTAGTCTGATGATTCAGCTGTGCACAGATCCAGATGTTAATACTGGCTGCCCTTGTCTAATGCCTTGAACATGGGCTGGCATATGCAAATATTATGGGCGTACATATTAATGATCCCGACTGTTACATAACAGTCGGTGTTATGTTAAGATTCGCCTGTTCTTCAGAGGTCTTTTAAACAAATCAAATTTACAAAAGAAGGAGGAAACAATGGTGTTTGAGACTCACTGTATGTCATTTCCATGTACTGAACTCTTGTTATTCAACTATGCCAAGGTAAATTCAATTTTCCATTCTACGGCACCTTTAAAGTTGAAGAAATTCTCTGCTGCCTTTTCTGTCTGTTCATCTTCTTTGGTTTCCCCCGAAAAAGAGCGTTTCGAGGAGCAGCAGTTTCACAGAAGCTATGAATGGTATGTCTAAAGAAATTTCCACACATACCAGGGAACCATTGAAGCTCTTTCATACAGTGGCTGGAGTTGAACTGCCTGTGTTTTAGCTATCCAAGTCCATAGTGTGTGTGTTAGCCATTCACAATATTAGAGACGGATAATTCTCTAGAGAGACCCGCTTTATTTATTAATTTACTTACTATACTTATATATCTATATATATATATATATATATATATATATATATATATATATATATATATATATATATATATATATATATATATATATATATATATACACACACACTGTATATGTATTTTTTTTTAAGAAATTTGTATATTTGTTAGGTTACACTTTATTTTACAGTGCAGTAGTTACATTGTAATTACTCAAATAAGTACTGAGAACTATTAATTAATTACTTACTATAGAGTTAGGGTTAGGGTTTGGTTTAGGATTAGCTACTTTTATGCACAATTTATTGTTATTACTATAGTAAGTACATGCAGTAACGTAACTATTGTACCCGGAAAATTAAGTGTTACTATTTGTTATTCCGCAAGGGTGCATTTAATTGAAGAGCACAAAAATATTAAGCAGAGCAACTGTTTAGAGCATCGATAATAATAATGTTTCTTGAGCACAAAATCTGCATTTAGAAATGATTTCTGAAGGAACATGTGACACTGAAAACCGAAGAGTATGCTGAATTTTCAGCTTTGCATCACAGCAATATATTTTTAAATGTATTACAGTAAAAAAAGTAAAAATGTAATATTTTTTTCAGATTATTACATATTTTTTTACTGTATTTTTTAAAATAAATGCAGCCATGGTGAGCATAATGTTTCAAAAAAAAAAAAAAAAAAAATCTTACCTATCTCAGACTTTTGAGTCCATTGCAGATGTGATACACTGACAGAGTGTGTTTCAAACTTTGGATGATGAGGTGGTAGAGATGATCAGAACAGTGAAAGCAGTGGAGTATAGCAAGCAGCAAATCAATGTTCTCAGATGTTACATTGGTAGATATTGATCCATGTGTGCGAGCTGCAGGAGATGTGATCAGACAGCTGAACCTGAGAGATACTTGTGCTTGTATTAGGGGCCGTTTACATGACTTTTTTTTCAACTAAAAATGTAATCCTTTTTTTTTTTTTTTTTTTTTCGTTTTTGCCGTTCATTTACACGGCAATTTTTGAGGCCTAAAAACACAAACTTTGAAAATGATACTGTTATCATCTCCATGTAAACTACAAAAACATGAATTTGTGAAAGCCTTAACATCATGCATATTACATGTTCAGTATATAGGTACAGTGCTTCTTTACAAACTACTGGCCTGGCATGTTTTTAATAGTTTTCGTGGATCCATGTAAATGGGGTTTGTTTTGACAATTTTGTCATCTGTACGCTAAATATGCAAATAAAAAACATTTCTGTTTTTAGTACATCTTTGTCATGTAAATGTGCCAAAATTAAACTGCTTCACTGCTCATTTTATAGTATAGTTATTTTCACGAAAATTCATCTTTGGAGTTCAAAGATGTGCCTAACCTTTTTGTTGTCATCGAGAGAACATGATTTGGTGTGAACCTGTTTCCAGCACCTCTGAGGTCGCAAGCAGTGTAAACATATTTGAAGTTTTGGAGGAAAAGTAAATAAGCTTTTTCTTCAGGCTCTCAGAGAAGAGTAGAGATAGCTGAAGCACTTCTGAAGCACTTCTCTCTCTCGCTCCCTTTCTTTTTCTTTTTCTTTCTCCTTTCTCTCTGCCACCTCTCTCTCTCTCTCTTGTCACTTTTATTGCTTCATCACTGCTCACTAATCCAGAGCTCCAGTGAGACAGTCACTGGATAACACTGGAGATTAAATGGTTTTCATCTGAACATTTGTGTTATGCAGTACCTTTTTCAACCCTTTTGGGAAAAAAAAAATGCATATATAGAATGTGTAAACAGTATGCAATAAACAGCTAAAGTTATCTTGCTTAATTTGCATGAGGGTGTCAAACTGAAAAACTGTGAGATGCTGTTGTTTGCACTAAGTGTAAATAGCCTGTCTTGTTGGCAAAGTCTACACTAACTCCACCCACCAATGTCTGGTTGGAACACACAAGATTAAAAAAGAATGGCACGAGTATGGCACGGGGACGCTTTTGACACGCTCAATCTGAGTTCGAATCCGCCTTTGCGGAACTCGCTCTTCTGCTTTCCCCATCACATATCAGATCGGAAAGGCATTTATTTTCAATAAAATTAAGAAAATATTTGAAAAGTGAAACTAAAGTGCCTAAACAGTTTTTAATAATGAAGCATTTATTGGGTAGGGGTAGGTGTAGGGAGGGCTTTAATAATTTTAATAAATATAATATTATATTATTATAATAATATAGAGTATATTTACACTCTATGGTATTATTGCATCCTGTAAATGTACAAAAATACTGAAATACTGCAAATAGTATCTGCCACGATTTTATAAGTATAGATAGCATCTAACAACTATTTGCACTTATTAAGAAGAACTGCTACTTTTATATAGTGTAAATAGAATATATCACTATTTTCACAAATACCATATCGCTAAGAAAATTCTGCTATTGTCACTTAGTGTAAATAGAATATATTGCTATTTTCACTTAGTGTGAATACCATATATATAAGAAAATGCTGCTATTGTCACTTACAGTAAATAGCATATTTGCATTTAGTGTAAATAAGTATCTAATAGTAAGAAAATATGATAGTTTCACTTTAGTGCAAATAGCTGATGAAGTCTCTTATGCTCTTATATCAAAATACAATAAAAACAGTAATATTGTTATATTTTGAATTAACTTTTTTTCTATTTTTAAGTACAGTAGTCAACATTTGAAGTGGATCAAAAAAGTTCATCAATGTTGTCCTAAGAACTAGGAAGTCCTAAGAAGAAGGTTTTAGGACAACTTTTGATGAAAGGTTTTTGTAACATTTTAGATGTCTTTAATGCACTGTTGGTGAAAAAATTATTAATTTCTTTTAAAAAATGCACATGTTGGAGACAGAATTGTATTGCATAGTAGGAATGATCCTCATAACAGAAATCAGAGTCATCAGTGGGTGCTAATGGAGTTAAACTCCAACCATATGATATTTATTGAGATTACAATTTAGCCGTACAAATAAACAAGCATATAAACCACGTCTGGTAATTATTATTAATCCCAGTCAATCAGTGCTATTCTGCACATATTTTAAGAATTGTAAATATAATAAAACATAAAGTTAGTGGTAGGTGAGCTGCATTGTAATACATAATGATAGATTGCAGCTGTCAACTATAAAGGCTTTTAAAACCAAAGGCAGGCCTTTAATTGCTTTGTCTCTCCCTGAGTGAATCAGTGACACACTCTGTAAATGACAGCTGTAGCAGGACATGGAACAAGGGAGGCTTTTCATCACACGGACGACCAGAAAGGACTGTGTCAATTATCTGCTTACGTGGGCTGGTCTGCAAGTGCAGTTAGACACTTTTCACACTCTTACTTAACAGCTGCCTTTGGGGATCGTAGTTTACCTTTTTTAATAATAGAGCATCATCTTAACGCTTGAAGATAATTAACATTCGGTATGTGATCAAACGTATAACAGCAATCAGAGTGATAAAAGAAAGTACAAGATGGTTGAGGAAGTACTTAATGAGTACAGGATGCTAGAATGGAAAAAAAAGAAATCAAAGCAAATGGTTTAATGACAACCTGTTTCTTTATTGTCTGTTGGTCGTTGTCTCTTTCTCTTTTTCTCCCAGGCAGAGTCAATTATCAAGGCCTGGCATCAAAATTCAGACACACTTTTGGATTCCTGTTCTTTCTTTCTTTCTTTCTTTCTTTCTTTCTTTCTTTCTTTCTTTCTTTCTTTCTTTCTTTCTTTCTTTCTTTCTTTCTTTCTTTCTTTCTTTCTTTCTTTCTCATTCTGTCTTATCCACAAATTTGCAGATAACCTCAAACTCAAGGTCCATGCCGCTGACAGCTGGGTGTTACTTGATTATTTTTGACAGTTATTCAATGTGGCATGAATCTGAAAATGTTAGAAGAAAAATCAAATATGAACAGAGATTGCTTCATTTTAAACATGAAGTTTAAGGTACCTGAGACCAAATTACATTTTATTTTTGAGTCTTTCTTTTTGCCATTTTTTTTTTCCTTGTCTGGAGGATAAAAAAGTCTTAAAGATGTTTTCTTTTTATTCTATATATATATATATATATATATATATATATATATATATATTTATTTTTTTTTTTTTTTTTATGCAAATAGAACTATGAGTAAGTCTTTTGTAAGTTTACACTCCCAAACATGTAAAGAGAGTGTGACACTTCAAAAACATTGCTGTTTGTTTGAGCAACCCGACACAAAAAAGATATGCTCAACCAATAGCGTGTTTGGGCCGGGAATACTTGTTTGTTAAAGTCGGGATGGAATACAATTAGAGACAGTTCTTTTTTTCTAGATTGCAAAGTACATCCTTGTGAAGAACGGGGAAATGGTTCTATTCATCCACTGTTGATTGGATGGAGGCAGATTGAATTGAATGAATGCGAGTTTGCAGATGATTGTACACACTAAAAAATGCTGAGTTGAAAACAACAAAGTTGTTGAAAATGGACAAACCCAGTGGATGGGTTAAATGTTTGCCCAGTGTGCTGGGTAGGTTTATTTAACCCAACTATTGTTTAAAAATTACCATATCAGACACATAATTATAAAGGCAACAATAATGATCAAAAGGTGAACATTTATTAATAAGAAATTTAATAAATGTTATGATTTAATTATTATTCAAACGTATTAATACAGTAAATGTTCATTTATTAAACATATTAATAAATGTTAATCTCCAACATATGGCTTCATTTTAATCAATACAGTAATTTTTAAACAATAGTTGAGTTTAATAAAACCACCAAACATTTAACCCCACTGCTGGGTTAAAACAACCCAGTTGGTGGGTTTGTCCATTTTCAACCCAACTTGGGTTGTATTTTTAGAGTGTAAGAAAGGGGCAGAGTTTAAGTGGACTAAATCATTGAAAGAAGTCTGGCATATGTCACCAGATAGAAGTCTGCCAAGTTATGACATTTTACGAGTGAAAATAAAACGTGAATGGATGAATCGTTCACAATAAGACCTATGAATATTTGTGAATTTTCATTTCATTCCAACACACAGGTCGCAAATTGAATTTATGCCAAAAATCTGAATGTCACAAAAACAGTTTGTGGGAAAAAAGCTTCCATTCCATCTGTGTCCCACTTATGGAGAAATTGATATATATATATATATATATATATATATATATATATATATATATATATATATATATATATATATATATATATATATATATATATATATATACACTGTTTTGAAAAGTTTTTTTTTTTTTTGGAGCTATATACGTTTGGTATATAAATTAGTAAAAAAATCTTCTGATTTAACCTTGAGATTTGAAGTATTAGATAGCTTAGATATTTGCACCACTATTTACAATGACACTAATAATTATTAATTTCTGATAGAAATGCAAAATCAATCGGTAGTTATTAATAGAATAACGAGACACAAACCTTTGCATTAAATCGCGTTTGGTCCCATTTATTTTTGATCACAGTGCGCACATTTGGAGAAATGCACATTTACTTCATATTTCATTAGATAGAATATAGGCTGGGCCGTATGCAGGGTTTCATAACGAGGTCAGAACATGTTGTTTGCTAGCGGGGTTCGGGGGCATGCTTTAATCGCATGTTTGGTAATTTCATGACTTAACTTACAACAGAACAATTAACGACGGTCATTGTTCGTAGTTTCTTTTGCGCTTTATTTAAGCTATTATAAAGTAATTACGCTGTGCGCGCCGGCGCATTTGCGCATGCTGAGTGCGCGCCACGAGCACAGTGTAACGGCTGATTGGACAGTCATGTTAATTTTTCTGAGTTTTACCGACATAGCCTGACAACATCTCATATGACCTCAGTTCACTGTTGTTCAACTGAAGCGCCCTCGTCATCACCTGCACCTTTTCTGCGCTCGTTTGACTTGCGCCTGGCGCTGAGGCGAAGCTGGAATGCGCGTCTGAAAAGTGTCCCGTTTGTTGTGGTCGTAAAGAGACAGTTCTATATAAACGCAGCATTTTACATGGTGATAAAAAAAAAGATTTTTATTTTTGGTATTTTATATGCTCTGTTGGTGGTTTGTGGAGTAGTATCACCCGGGAGGGATATTTTTTTTTTATCCCCCCGGGGATAAAAATAATTCAGCAGAGGCAGGGATACATAGACCAGAAGGGGGGAAACTCCCCCGTCCCCCTACATATATAAATGGGTTGGTGCCACTAGTGGATACTGATACTTTTTTGTGAATAATAAAGCAAATAAAGCAGTTAAAGTAATGCATATTAATAGTTTCCTCTAGCATCTATCTAATATATTTAGATACTATTGATAGATGGTGAGTCGGTAATTCACAGGTGTATTGGTTGATTTTATGACTTGTTTTTAGCTCATCCCCTCTGTGGCTTCCATTAATCATCCTCTTGTTGAAGGTGGTTAAAAAAAAAAAAAAAAAAAAAAACTATCTAATTTTTCTGTGACAAGCACGAACATTTAAGTGCTTTACTTTGACAAGATTCATTATCTTGCTTTACTGTCCTATCTCTTCTTTTTGTTGACAGGCATCATAAAAGACGAGAAACAGCAGGAGAAGTGCCTGATTCCTGCAGCCTTTCATCTCTCCCACATTCAAGTCTCACCTCACCCCGTTTCTCTACAAGTTTCCTAGAGTGCGTCATCTTTGACTCACCTGTCATCCTCTCCATTGCATTTTCTCCTCTAGTTTTTCATACTTTATTCCATTCTGTACTCTTGTTGTGACCCTTTCTGGGGTACATACGCTCTGTGATCTCAGTATGCCGCAGTATAACGTGCTGTGACATTTGCTCAGCAGCAATCTCGCTATGTATCACTCGGCTTTCTGTGCACTGCACCACTCGCTCGGCTCTTCCCGTTCACACTGGCTTGTCATTCCTCTCTTTAATGTGTTTTTCCATCTCTTTCCATTTACTCATATCATTCTGCTGTGACAGCCCCCGAGCTTGTCCAGGAGAGTGAAATCTTTGATCGGCTTGGTGGCATTCCATCATTATCTACCACTCCACTTTTCTTGACAAAGTACTCCTTGTTATAATGTTTTAGCAGACAAGAGCCCATCTGCAACACCAAATTCAGCTCTCCTCCATCATTGGCAGCTAAAGCCATTCAAACTCACTCAGAATGCCACTGACTCTGCTATTCTCTCCTCTCTTGTATTCTAATGTTAAAGGGGCCACAGTCTCCATGCATAGATGCAGTGCAAATAAATAAATAAAAACATTACACCATTTTTTGTTTTAGTTATAGTTTTTGGATTAAAATATCTGTAGATTTAGTTATACACTGTAAAAAGATGGCCGTGATTTTAACAGTAAAAGACTGTAAAAATGCTACAGTGAAAAACAGTTCATTGGTTTACGGACATTTTCCATAATATATACGGTGAATAATGCGACATTTAGTGTAATTTTACGGTAAAAAGTCATTGTATAATTTACAGTGGAAAAACCGCAAATTGACATTACCACAATTCCCTGCATGACACTTCACATTTGATGTATTTTTTTTTTTTTTTTTTTTTTTAAATAACTCAGTTTCTACTTAGTTTTTCTTAGTTTTTTTTTTTCTAATCAGTTATGTTACATCTAATGTTGTTAAATGAATGTTTATTGCATTTTTAAAATTTCATGTGAGTTACCATGATGGTGTTTAGTTTTTGTGTGAATGACACTGTGTGCACCTTCTATATGTTAGTGTTGTCCTTCTCATCTTGTGGAAAAGCCGCATATGATGAGCTTTTGTTCATCATGGGACTCTCATCACCACTGTGTTTGGTGGTTGTCAGTGTATTACAAAGGTACAAAACAGATACTTCAATAGGTTGGTTAATTAAAATGATATCAGTTAATGAAATAACCTACCAGCACACACCTGTATTTTTTTTTTTTTTTTTTACAGTGTACAACATGTTCTTGCTGTTCTTGTTGCATTTACACGTTTATAACCAGCAGATGTCCTCAGCATGCTATGTTTTGAGTGAATTACTAGTTTAATCAATCTAATCTAACAGTGAATTTAACATGAATAAAAACAACGCCTAGTCTTTTTCACTGCAACTTCAAAGAAAGCAAGACAATGTTATCAAAACTAGCGCTGCGGATACCTGAGGTAATTTTATGTTTGCTAGCCTGGCATAATGATCTTATCGTTAATACTTCTCGACATTTATTCCAAGGGTATGACCAAGCGGCAACCTCCCCCTGTTTCTCGTGAAGCCAATACGGAAGTGAATTAAACTGCAATTCATCGACTGGCCGCTAGGGCTGCAGAAGTAAGCAGAATCTCATTGACCATCATGTTAAATTAGCCAAGTTTACAGCAGAAAAAAACATGTTTACAGTCTGGTTCATATTGTGGTTTTGGTCTATACTGCGAATTTTGCCTTTCATGACAACTCTGAGGGGGGTGAATTTTTTTATAGCTCATCTGTTTAAATTATATTAAGCCTTAAAGTTCTGCATAATTAAGGGCGTGGTCACTTGAGTGACAGGTATGCCGCTGCTGTCTGTGAGCCATCAAGTTACCTCAGCAGCTAATTTCAGCCACTGATTTTGGCATCTCAGCCGTATTTGTGCCTTTTTTTCTGGATTATTTTATACAATATATGGCTTGCTGCATACTCGAGACAGATGTCAGTCTGTGTACATGTGCTCGCATGTGGAACACACGTTGTTGGATAGTCGTGGCATTGGCTAAAAGTTTTGTTCCTGAGATTTACTACAATGACATCACTGCTTGGATATAACTAAAACTGCTGAACTATTTTGAATAATTATACTTTGGACGCATACTCATTAGTTTGAGAGAACATTTGAGAGATATACATCTGGTACATATATGTATATATTTTACCCAAGTGCCACGGATTCATCTCGCCATCTCTATTTCATTATAAAGGTATGACATCCCATTTGATTTGTGTTATTTGCACACCCCACACAAATCAATTAGCCTATTGGTGTTGGAGCATCTATAACGTTATCTTCAAAAATCACCGTAGATTGAAAATAATCCTTTAGTACTTTCTAATGATATTGCTATCTTTATTAATATTTTAGATAGTATCTAAGATAGATAGCTAGGGCGGGCGTGGTTTCAGCATGGGCTCCAACTTTCTTCCCGTCTCTTTGCCCATTTTCAGTTATCAGCGAGTGACATGCGGTCAAGTGCAGCTAAGATGGCCGCGGCCTCATTTACGTGTCAAAACTGCTGTTCAGAACTCTATGGGTGACGTCACGGACACTACGTCCATATTTTTTTACAGTCTATGGGTATGACCGACTGTTCCCTTTCGAAAGGGAACTTCAACTCTGCGCTAGACTGTGCTATACGTTCCCCCATAGTGCAGTCTAGCGCAGAGTGTCGTTCCCTGTTCTCAGGGAACCATGGTTACATACGTAACCTGAGACGTTTTCCAAATATACATTTTCTTTAAAGTATCCTTGAAAAAGGGGTTTGACTTGTCAAACAGTGGTGGCTTTTTCTGGACCTGGCGATTAACTTCTCCGCAATGTTGTCTGCCATTTTAAATGCATGAGCCCTTAAATTAGAATGGATTCTGATTTGCTGTCAGTGTTTTATCATTGAACAGCTGGAAAAAAATCATTCTGAAAGTGATTCCAATGATATTGTTTCTCTATATCATTATCGTTATAGCTGTGGTACGGACAGTGCTATTCTTTTATATTTAGAATGATATTTAGAACTATATCTTTATCGTTATCTTTATAGTTATCGTTCTTGGTGTGAAAACGTCTTGGGTTACGAGTGTAACCCTTGTTCCCTGAGTAAGGGAACGAGACGCTACGTCAGTGACGTGATGGGAATCCTCTGCATTTTTGTGTTCGTGAAGCACTATTGTATCCAACCAATGAGAGAACGTGACGTCAGAGGCGGGCGACGTCGCGGACCGGAACCTATAAAGCATGCCCAGAAACAAAGAACGCTAGCTTCTGTGATATGTCTGAAGTAAGCGCTCCAGGCATGCTGGAGGTACGGCAACGTGACGTAGCGTCTCGTTCCCTTACTCAGGGAACAAGGGTTACACTCGTAACCCAAGATGTTCCCTTTCGTGGGAACTATCGACGCTACGTCAGTGACGTGATGGGAGCGCTGTCCCCACTACGCCGTGCCTCCGAGTGCCTGGCTGCTATCTTGTAACACCAAAGCACCCGGAGTACTACTCACATTAAGATTATAAAATCTGATGAAGGTGTGCTGGGATGACCATCCAGCAGCACCACAAATATCCGCCAAGGAAACTCCTGACATGTGAGCTCTTGAAGCAGCCATACCTCTAGTTGAGTGTGCCCTAACATCCAAGGGGCATGGACGCCCCAGAGCTTTATATGATAATGACATGGCCTCAACCACCCATTTACTCATCCTCTGCTTAGACGCTGGGCCCCCTCGACTCGGGGACCCATAACATACAAATAGTTGGTCTGATTTTCTCCACAGGGCAGCTCTGTGAACATAAGCATCCAATGCCCTCACAGGACACAGCAGATTAAGTTTTTCCTGATCCGGATCAGTAAACGGAGGGGGATAAAAAGCCTCCAAAACGATAGGACCTGGGACCCTAGTGGGGACCTTAGGAATGTAACCAGGCCTTGTATGTAGAAAGGCCTTAACCATCCCTGGTGCAAACTCTAAACATGATGGTGAAACCGAAAGAGCTTGAAGGTCACCTATCCTTTTCAAGGATGAGATGGCCAGTAAAAACACAGTCTTCAATGTGAGCATTTTATCTGACACATCTTCCAAAGGTTCAAAGGGCGCCTCAGCCAACCCTTGTAACACGATGGCTAAGTCCCAGGTCAGAGATTTTGGGCGTACTGAAGGCCTCAGCCTCAGTGTGCCACGAAGGAAGCGAACAACTAAGGGGTCTCGACCTACCGAGACACCACCCATAGGAACATGATAGGCTGAAATCGCAGCCACATACACTTTTAATGTGGAGTGAGTTAAGCCTTCTGAAAGCTTTTCTTGGAGGAATTGAAGCACATAGCTGACAGATGAGTGGACCGGGTCCACCCTATGATGGCTACACCATGTAGCGAAAACCTTCCACTTATACATATAAAGCTTCCTTGTAGATGGAGCTCTGGACTGAAGGATGGTCTCCACAACCTCGGTTGGGAGACCAGATTCTATGAGCCTTGCCCCCTCAGGGGCCAGGCCCACAGTTTCCACATTTCTGGACGGGGATGTAAAACCATGCCGCCCGCTTGGGACAGGAGATCCTGTCTGACTGGAAGCTCTAGAGGAGAGCCGTGAAGAAGCGATACTAGGTCCGCAAACCATATTCTTGTTGGCCAGAAAGGAGCCACCAATATCAGGTCTTCCCCTTCCTGACGGACTTTGTCCAGAACTCCCTGGAGCAGAGAGACTGGGGGAAAAGCATACAGACGTCGCCTCGGCCACGTCTGTATCATGGCATCCAACCCCAGAGGAGCTGGGTGCCTCAGAGAGTACCACAGAGGGCATTGAGTTGACTCCTCTGTGGCAAAGAGATCGACTTCCGCTCGACCGAATGTTTTCCATATGAGCTCCACTACCTCTGAGTGAAGCTTCCATTCCCCCGGACTCGCGCTCTGCCTCGACAGAGCGTCCGCCCCCATATTCAAATACCCCGGAATATACGCCGCCTTTAGCGAGAGTAATTTCCCCTGGGTCCACAGGAGGATGTGACTGACCAGTTTGCATAGTGGCCGAGACCGCAGTCCCCCTTGGTGATTTATGTAGGAGACCACCGTAGTGTTGTCTGTCTGAACCAACACATGGTGGCCCCTCAGGTCGGGGAGGAAGTGCTTCAGAGCCTGAAACACTGCCAGCATCTCCAGCCGATTTATGTGCCAGGAGAGCTGGTGTACCTCCCAGTGACCTTGAGCTGAGCGACCACTCATGATCGCTCCCCAGCCCGTGAGGGACGCATCTGTCGTAAGCATTACGTGACGACATGAACTTACCAACACGGGTCCCTGGGACAGGAACCAAGGCTTTTTCCACATGACCAGAGCACAAAGGCACCGCCGCGTGACTTTGATCATGCGAAAAGGACTTCCCCTCGGAGAAAACCCCTTGGTCCTGAGCCACCACTGTAAGGGTCTCATGTGCAGAAGGCCAAAAGTAACAATGTTGGACGCAGCTGCCATCAGACCCAACAGTCTCTGAAACTGTTTTACAGTGAGTGACCGGCCTAACTTCACCCCATTCACGGCCCCGAGAATGGAAGTCACACGAGCGGGAGTCAATTGCGCCCGCATCGTGATGGAATCCCAGATTACCCCAAGATAGTTGGCAACCTGACTCGGAACCAGCACACTTTTCTTGGCGTTGAGCCTCAGCCCAAGCTTCTTCATGTGCGACAACACAACATCTCGATGTTGAGCTGCCAGACGTTCTGTTTGAGCTAAAATCAACCAATCGTCGATATAGTTCAGCACGCGGATGCCCTGGAGTCTCAGCGGAGCCAAGGCTGCATCCACGCACTTCGTGAACGTGCGGGGTGATAGTGATAGGCCGAAGGGAAGAACCTTGTATTGGTATGCTTCGCCCCCGAAAGCAAACCTGAGGAACTTCCTGTGAGAAGGATGGATGGAAATGTGAAAATATGCGTCCTTTAGATCTATCGCCACAAACCAGTCCTCGGATCTGATCTGTGGAATAATCTGTTTGAGTGTAAGCATCTTGAACTTCAACTTCTTTACAGATCGATTTAGTATACGAAGATCTATGATCGGACGCAACCCCCATCCTTCTTTGGAACAATGAAGTAGCGGCTGTAAAAGCCCGACATTTTGCTGGGAGAGGGAACCCGTTCTATAGCCCCTTTTTGCAAAAGCGTCGTAACCTCCTGTTCCATTACCAGAGACTGCTCTGGAGCTACCACTGTGTGAATCACTCCACTGAACCTGGGCGGAAGAGAACCGAACTGAATTCTGTAACCCTGTTCTACCATGAGCAGCACCCATTTCGAAATATTCGGAAGAAGTTTCCATTCCCCCAAAAATTCTACTAAGGGAACCAGCCTCTCGAGACTGGTCTCTGGTGTTTTTTGAGCACTTGGCTCGTTTATCTGGCACGGCGCACCGGCAGATAAGCGAATCATGTGCTGGCCGACCCTCCTCGAAGGATCGACGGGGACTGCTGCGCCCTGTCGCACACTGGGTGGCAGGGTTGGCAGAACAGCCCCCTGAGGGCACCGATGGGGAACGATAGATGTTAATCGTCGAACCCCTTCGGAGGGGACTGCCCTCAGAAACGCTGACCCATGACCGTCAGGATTTCTTTTGGGAAGCCTTCCGGGAAATAATGACGGTCCTCAGATCCGCCCTACCCCCAGAAGGCTTCTGCTGTACAGCGCGCACCGGTCCCCAAGCTTTCCGCGGGGGAGCACGGGCGGCCACACTAGCTTTCTGCTGGGACCTGTATCCCGAGGAGCCGGGTATCGGCTGAGGCTGCTCCCGCCCCGCAGCCTCAGGGGGATGAGATTTCCGGGGAAGGAATCTTTGGAACGCCGCTTTCTGTTTTTTCGCCTCCTCGAACCTGTCGACGACAGTAGCAACTGCGTCACCGAACAGGCCCTCGGAGGAAAGCGGCGCATCCATAAGGATATGTTTGTCTTTATCCTTAATATCTGCAAGATTGAGCCACATATGTCTCTCCGTGGCCACCATGGCTGCCATAGAACGGCCTACTGACTTGGCCGTCTCCTTGGTGGCACGGAGAGCTAAATCTGCGGCTTTTCTCAACTCCTGAATTGTTTCAAAAGTAGCTTCCCCAGTCTCCTCAATCTCCCCCAGCAGATCAGCTTGGTATGCCTGCAGTATAGACATTGTGTGCAGACATGCCGCAGCCTGACCCGCTGCTGAATAAGCCTTGCCCACCAAACTCGATGTTTGTTTTAGTGGTTTGGTGGGCAACGTCGGGGATTTCAGGGACGATGCAGACTCGGGCGAGAGATAGCTCGCAAGCGTCTCCTCAACCCGAGGCATCGCCCCATAACCGTGTTGCTTCAGCCCCGTGATATTACTATACATTGTCGTTTGTGGGCTGAAGACACGGTACTGCACGGGTCTATTCCACGACCTCGACACCTCGGTGTGGAGGTCGGGAAAGAACGACAGTCCCCGACGCTGGGGTAGTGACCTATCTGGGAGGAAGCGTTCATCTAACTTGCTTTTTATTTTAGGAACGCTCTCCTGCGCGGGCCAGCTTATTTTCAGTTTTTCTACTGCCCGGGTCACTACCTCCATAAGCTCCTCATGGGCTGGAGATGAGGATGACGGTCCCTCATCACCACCCTCGACACCTTCAACATCAACTTCCTCGGAGGAAGATATATTCAGTGTCGGTGCCTCCCTTTGCGGGGAAGAAACCGCAGCGCGTGCTTCCACCACCAAAGGAGAGACACTAGATCTAGCAGGTAAGGGAAGCGATAAGGCAGAGCCCGTCTCTCCCCCCTCTGCTAGATCCATCTGTGAACCCCACGAGTGCAGCCTTCGCTGTGCCTCGGCAGCAGCGGGACCAGACCCGCGGGGAACACTCGCCGCGGCACCCTCCTCAAAGAGCGCCCGGCGTGAGCGCAGCGCCCTGAGAGTGAGCCGCTCACAGTGCACACAGACAGCCCCCTCAAGAGCTGCCTGTGCGTGCTCAACTCCCAGGCATTTCACACACATCTCGTGTGTATCTCCCTCCACGATGAATCGCGGACAAGGAGGTGCACACTTAGTGAAACGCTGGCCTTTCTCCGTCATTTTATATATATATGTCTATTATGTGTCTTATTTCACTTGTTTGGAAACTCTTGTCCTCAGACAAAGAGATCACTTTCTGGCGAGATGGTAGACAGACAACAATAAATAAGACAGACAAGATACAAATAGCGCTTACTGAAGACAACAGAAGCTAGCGTTCTTTGTTTCTGGGCATGCTTTATAGGTTCCGGTCCGCGACGTCGCCCACCTTTGACGTCACGTTCTCTCATTGGTTGGATACAATAGTGCTTCACGAACACAAAAATGCAGAGGATTCCCATCACGTCACTGACGTAGCGTCGATAGTTCCCACGAAAGGGAACTGAAAGCTAGCAGTTTTGGATGTACAAGGTTTCCACCCGACAGCAACGTTATGTTGTATTTTGGTGTCCCACCAAACTTCTTAACTAAAGCTTAACTGGGAAGGTTTTCTCCGTCAACCAGCTTCATCATAAAGACTAGGTTGTGCTGCCTTTTGTCCATAGGCTAGCAGCAGCATACACAGCCATATTTGGCTCTCTGATCTGGCTCTTCTTGTTGGTGAAGTCTCAGAAGATGTTGTCAAGCCTCTGAGCTCTGTACACACCCCCACCCCCATCATCCACATCTGCTAGCCGTGTTTACAGCCTCCCACACTGCCGGCCAAAAGACGGCTCCTGTGGAGCTGGGATATTGACAAAATTATGGAAGAGGCCAAGAGCTCTAGCCTGAGAACAGAGTGCTGATCCTGGGAGAACGGCTGAAAGATTAGTTTATATTTAACACTGCGCTGGAGCTAGGACTTACATCGTATCAAACTTTAGGAAAATGGAGTCAAATTGCAAGAAATCAACAATACTTGAGACAACAAATACATTTATTTCATAAAAAGCAGTTATAATTAGGAGGTGGATGTGTACTGAAATGCTTCACCATGGTTTCAAGTTAAGTGAAACTAATTAAGCAGCTCAATGTTGTACACACACACTGAAAATCTAATTTATCAAATGTAAATTTGCTTTGGCTATGAGTGCTTTTTTATTTTGTTAGGAAGCATTACCTCTTTGATTTGTATCACACTCTAAGCTGTTTAACTTTTACTGTTCCTTGTATTTAGGGCAATTTGTGTCAAATTATATTGCAATTTAGCACAGAAAACACAGCTGGGTTTTTGTACCTTACATATAATCCAGTTAAACTGGAACAAAACAGTATTATAATTTACTAATGTTTGTGTTTCTGAGCAGAGGAGTCTCAAAAGGAAAAATGTTGACTTATGTTGCACCATCGCAGTTCGGATGATTCAGTCAAAACTGCTGCACATTTTGAACAAGTAATGTGTACATTATAGGGAAAGGAAGAGTTTGAGGAGAAATTTCATTCTGTTCCTAACAAAGTAACCTTTATTTTGCTCTGTGGTGGTTGTAAAAACCTCTCTAAAACCTTGAACTTGTAGTGTTTATTTTTTGGAGAAATACCATTAGATAGATAGATAGATAGATAGATAGATAGATAGATAGATAGATAGATAGATAGATAGATAGATAGATAGATAGATAGATAGATAGATAGATAGATAGATAGATAGATAGATAGATAGATAGATAGATAGATAGATAGATAGATAGATAGATAGATAGATAGATGGATGATATAGATGGATACTATACTGTAGATGGATAGACAGAACCTTTGTTGTAACAGTAACAGCGAAATAAGTCATATTGCTATCCTATGTTATGAAGGAAAAGTTTTCCCTGTTGTCATGTGATGATTAGCAGGACTCATCTCTTTGGCTTCATCACATGTCTGGAGTTGGTTCATGGAGTCTTCTTTTCCTTGTTTCTCTTTCTAATGACACTCAGTGGCACACACATGAAGGATGAAATAGTTTCCGTGACTGGGGACATACATGCTGTCTCCAGCCTAATTTGTGTCATTTTCACCTCTCTTCCTCTCTCCGCATGCAGTGACACATCTCCTTAGAGACTATATGGAGGACTTTTCTCTGTCTCCCCACCTGGCTGTTACTCTCTCTCTCTCTCTCTCTCTCATTTTCTCAGATTTTCACTTGCTCTACAAAAAAGATGATTTATATCAGGTCTGACATTCCCCTCTGTAACTTAGCAGATGACTTCATCTGCCGAAGCATCTGCAATTGTCTGAGGTGGGAAAATATTCTGGCCTTAACATCTCATTTAGACACTGAGCTGCTTTAATTTGTGTGGTGGGTTACACAGAGAGCAATGTAACTGAAGAAACCTCTTAATATTTGACATCAGTGATCTCATGTTTTGACCTTAGATTTATCATTTGCCACACCCTTTAATCTGCAACTAATAGAGTGAGTAAGCTAAGCTAGTATTAGTGTCACAATCGACTAAACTGAGTAGCTTTTAACCATCCAGCTGGTGAACACAAAATGAGATTCATTGTGTTTAGTTATTAGCCTTGGTGATGTAATGCTTTGGGATCCAACAAAAGAACTCTGCAGTTCAATTAATTTTCTCCATAAACCTTGAAGACAAACATAAAGTGAAGGAAAAACTCTACCAAGGTCACAAGCACTGTTATTTTAATCAAAGGGAGCCATATTTGCGTGACAAACTGCATGAAATAACCCACAATGTATTTAGTGACAGAGTAAGAAATGAAAGAAAAACAGCAAAGCCTTTCTGTATTATTGTACTGTACCTACATAAAACAAAGCTGTCAAGGTCACTGTTTTTTTTTTTTTTTTTTTTTTAGGGGTCGTTTACACAACATCGTTTTCCAAAAGCAGAAAACTTTGGTAACACTTTATTTTACATTGTCCATGTTACACTTTACATGTAGTTACTGTAGAAATAACGTACTCGGTTACTAACGTAACCTCGGTTCCCTGAGATATGGAACGAGTACTGCGTATGGGGGAAAAGTCTCCCTTTTTCCCCGCTACTGAAGCCTTTTCAATAACGCAGTGTAACTGCACCGTCATTGGTTCACTCATAGACAAGTTATTGAACCAATGGCGGCGCGGCTCAGCTGCGCGGCCTATGAGAAGAGAGCGCGCGAACATTCCCGCCAAAAGGGGCGGGGTAATGTGCTATATAAGTGAGCGTTTCGCCATAGGCCATCAGGCCATATCGACTGAAGCGACGACCTAAGCCGCAGCCTCGTGGCACGGCAAGTAATGCAGTACTCGTTCCATATCTCAGGGAACCGAGGTTACGTTAGTAACCGAGTACGTTCCCTTTCGATATTTCACTCGTACTGTGTATGGGGGAACGAATTCAACCGCGCTGTGCCACGGCTGGGGAACGACAGAACTTGACCGGACGCCATTAGGGGGGGACCAAGGACAAGTGAAGGCGGAAGCCGCCGTTACCCTGTTACACTACAAAGGAGAGAACTCCTGGGTTTGTGCAAAAAGTGGAACACCTAGAGGGCCGCAAATTTATACTGAAAGGACCCGAGCATGTAAGGTCGGAACGTCCAACTGGTAGAATCTGACAAAGGTGGACGGCGAAGACCAGCCGGCCGCTTCACAAATGTCTTTGATTGAGACTCCACTGGACCAGGCCCACGATGAAGCCATGCCTCTAGAGGAATGGGCCCTAACTTTGATGGGGCAAGTAGCGCTCACAGAGGAATATGAAAGAGCTTTAGCGTCAACGATCCATCGTGATAGACGTTGTTTCGAGACCGGGGACCCTTTGGTGCGACCACCGAAACAAACGAATAGCTGATCAGACTGCCGGAAAGGCTGTGATCGCTCAATGTAGACACATTAAGCCCTAACGGGGCATAAAGTTTCCAGCTCTGGCTCGTCCGATGAACGGGGAAGCGCAGAGAGTGAAATCACTTGTGCTCTGAACGGCGTTGAGAGCACTTTGGGAACGTAGCCAATTTTTGGTTTCAAAACGACCATGGAGTCGTTTGGACCGAACTCAAGGCATGCAGGGCTCACCGAGAGTGCCTGCAGATTGCCAACTCGCTTTACTGATGCCAGAGCAAGTAGTAAGGCAGTTTTGAGTGTTAAGGGTCTGAAGCCCGCTATACGCAGTGGCTCAAAAGGAGGACCTTTAAGAGCTCTGAGGACCAGGGAGAGGTCCCATGGGAGAACGGTGAGGGGACGAGGAGGATGCAATCGCCTAGAGCCCCTCAGGAACTTAATGACCAAATCGTTCCGCCCTACTGATTGTCCAGCAATGGGCAATTGAAACACTGCAATGGCTGCTACGTAGACCTTAAGAGTAGAGGGGGCTCGTCCCAACTCTAAACGCTCCTGGAGGAAGGTCAGGATGGAAGAAACATCACATCCTTCTGGGTCGATGTTGCGTGTGGAACACCAGCTAACAAAGACCGACCACTTCTGGGCGTAGAGGCGTCTTGTAGATGGGGCTCTCACCTGTGAAATGGTATCTAGCACTTCCTTCGGAAGGTCAGATAATTTCCGTCGAGAATCCATAGATGTAGAGCCCAAAGCTCTGGCTGCGGGTGCCAGATTGTTCTGTTCGCCTGAGAGAGGAGGTCCCGTCTCAGGGGGGTTGGCCATGGGGCTTTTGTGGAAAGCCGAAACAGCTCCAAGGTCCTCCTTCGAATAATAGGTTGGGCAATGAGAGTTGTCTTCTGAAGCGAAGAGGTCCACCTCCGCTCTCCCGAAGAGCTCCCAAATAGTGAGAACAGTCTGGGGGTGGAGCATCCACTCATCTGAGGGAACGTTGTTCCGAGACAGCATATCTGCTCCCAGATTGTTCTTTTCGAGTATATGAGTCGCTCTGAGCGACCGAACCCTTGGGGATGCCCATTCCAGAAGGCTTTTCACCAGAGCACATAAGCGGCTGGACGGAAGACCTCCCTGGCGATTTATATAGGAGACCACTGTCATACTGTCCGACTGGACTAAGACGTGGCGATCCGTCAGATGAGCCCGAAAGGCATGGAGGGCTTGTGCCACTGCCAGCATTTCGAGGCAGTTGATATGTAGGTGCCTTTCCTCGTGTGTCTCTGGCGAGACTACTGCCTTCATACAGACAGAGTCGAAAACTGCAGTTTGCACGGGAGCGTTTTTGGGGGGGTCCGGCCGCGGCGGGACCTGTCCCAATCCTCTTCCTTCTAAGACTAGGATGACTTAGGAGTCACAGGGTCCAGCACAATCCTATGCAGGGGTCCCTGGCACCTGGGGAAGGAGGAGCGCTTAGAAGAGCGCGAGCGCTGGTGTTGCTCCTTGGGCGGTGCTGCTTGGGAAGCAGAAGGGGCGGGCTTGGTCTGCTGAGCCAGCGCAGGCCTGGGGCGGCTAGAGGCAGACGCGGAGCTAGAACGTTTCGGCAAAAAGTGTCTCATAGCCTGAGAGGACTTCTGCGCCGCAGTAAAGCGTTCTGTGAAACCCTCCACCGCGGGTCCAAAGAGTCCTGACGGGGACACAGGGGCATCCAAGAAGGCCGTCTTGTCCTGCTCCTTGATCTCCGTCAGATTCAGCCACAGTTGGCGCTCCAGCACAACAAGGCTGGCCATTGACCTGCCAATGGCCTGGGCCGTGGCCTTCGTGGCCTGCAGGGCTAAGTCAGTAGTGCTGCGGAGGTCCTTAAAGGCAGGCGCATTAATACCGGACTCGTCCAGAGAGCGGAGGAGTTTGGCTTGAAAAACCTGAAAGATGGCCATAGAGTGAAGTGCTGAGGCGGCCTGGCCCGCTGAGGCGTAGGCTCTTCCTGCTAGGGTGGAGGTCGTCCTGCAGGGTTTGGACGGGAGGGCTCTCTTGGCTTTCCATCCTACGGCCGCGGGAGGGCAGAGATGAGCGGCCACTGCTTCGTCCAGGGTCGGCAGGTGTTCGTACCCTTTTTCCTCCGCGCCGTCCACGGCGGTGAGGGCTGAGCGGTGGGTCGTGTGTAGGCGGGCGGAGTAAGGGGCGCGCCACGACTTTGTCAGCTCCTCGTGGACTTTGGGGAAGAAGCGGTGAAAACCACTGGAAAGTTGCTCTGAAGCGCGGTAAAGTAACCGCGGGAAGACGCTCTCAGGGCGCGCTGGATAGCGGCAGGAGATACGCTGGGAAGCGGCCGGTTCACGGGAGCGGGAGGCGGCGGCTCGACGATGGCGCGAAGGCGGCAGTCGGCGAGGGCGCTGCGAGGAGCCGGCGAGTCAGCTGGGTCCACTGCAGGGCCTCTTCAACGGCGGCAGAGCTTCTTCAAAGGCGGCAAGCTTCTTTCTCGGCAACAGGCTTCTGCGAGGATCAGCGAAGGGAAGTTTCAGTCGTCGCTGAAGGAGAAAGGACTGATGGCCTATGGCGAAACGCTCGCTTATATAGCACATTACCCCGCCCCTTTTGGCGGGAATGTTCGCGCGCTCTCTTCTCATAGGCCGCGCAGCTGAGCCGCGCCGCCATTGGTTCAACAACTTGTCAATGAGTGAACCAATGACGGTGCAGTTACACTGCGTTATTGAAAAGGCTTCAGTAGTGGGGAAAAAGGGAGACTTTTCCCCCCATACGCAGTACGAGTGAAATATCGAAAGGGAACTATAAATTTGCATAATTACATGCGACTAACCCTAAACCAAACCCTAATCCTAACCCTAACCCTATAGTAAGTACATGCAGTTTATTGTTATTACTCAGTAATAACACTGTACTCATAACTACACTGTAACACATACACTTTAAGGGGATACTCCACTGTTTTTTCATATTAAACTATGTTATTCCCTTAACTAAGACGAGTTGATACATACCTCTCTCGTCTCAGTGCGTGCACTGGATATGGATAACTGTAAAATGGATAACTATATTGTATGGCGGAATACCATAGCAAGTGCTCGGGAGCACTTTGACTCGGCGCAGTAATATCTTCACTTGTGAAAAGTCCTCTCACCGGCCCCCGCTCCCTCTTCTGTAAAAGCCACGTTGGTTCTATTGACAGAAATTAGAGGGAGGAGGAGAGGGAGCGGGGGCCGGTGAGAGGACTTTTCACGAGTGAAGATATTACTGCGCCAAGTCAAAGTGCTCCTGAGCACTTGCTATGGAATTCCGCCATACAATATAGTTATCCATTTTACACGCTTAGAAAAGCGCAACGTTTTGTTTTGTGTCACCGTCCTAGGTCGAGTTACGTTACTCAAGTAACTGTATTTAAATAGGGAAAACGTGGAGGTGTTTGGTAGCTTCTCTGCTTGGCCCCTATTGAATGAACTGGGCTAAGCTAAGTGCTAACAAAGTTTCGCCGCAAGACAGAGCGATTTAGTGCACGCACTGAGATGAGAGAGGTATGTATCAACTCGTCTTAGTTAAGGGAATAACATTTTAATATGAAAAAACGGTGGAATATCCCTTTAAAATAAAGTGTAACCAAAACTTTAAATGTGTTTTGGCTGTTCATTTTACATGACAACAGCGTTTTGGGGGCCTAAAAACTAATTTTTGAAAAAGGGTTTCAAAGTGCAAGTTTTTAAAAACGATACCATTATTGTCTTCAGGTAAACGACAAAACTGTTAATTTGTGAAAATGGTGATTTCATGCACATGTGTATTACATGTTCAGTCTATGGGAGCATAATGTTTCTTTACAAAGTGACATTGCCAACTACTGGCCTGGCATGAGTAATACAACTTTTTAAATAGTTTTTGTGGATCCATTTTTAATGGGGATCATTTGTCGTCTGTTGGCAAAAAATGCGAAGGAAAAACGTTTCCGTTTTTAGTACATCGTTGTCGTGTAAATGTACCCTAAGACTATCTTTGCACCTTTTCATCTACACAAAAAAATATCACAAAAAGTGCCCAAGACCAGCCAACAGACCTGATAGTTTGGGAGACCAGCTAAGACTAGCAAACCAGCATGGATTGGTTTAATTCGTTGTTGGTGTCAAAGGCTGTGCATTAATCAACTTTTGGTATTTTTTCTCAGATACATCTATCATATATGCCATGTAGAAGTTAGACAAATTAGGTAGATAATTAACCCTTAAATACATACCTTCTTAGTATTCCTCAATCAATTCATTATAAAGAATATAACAAGAAAAAAAAATCATAAAATTTTAAAAGATTGCCTGTTTTCCCATTCATTTTTTTGTACAAATTTTATAGTGTTGCTAACAACCTGAGGTGTGTATCAGTGTAAGTATATTTTTTCTGCACAACAATAATTGAATCTTTGATGATGGAATAAGCGCAATTCACCTTTATTCCACAAGGTGGCAATGTCTGATACACAATGATGAAGTTACGTTTCATTCAGACAGAAAACGAAAGACTAGGCAAAACATGAAATGGCTCAGTGATTTACTGCAGAGCAAGTACTGAATTAAATCAAATATGACGATCTGGTGAAGCTATCAGCGATCAAAATATTGATTTTGAAGATGTTGAAAATAATATTTTTGAGAATACTAATGCATTCCTGATCTCAAACATATTCATTTGCTGAATGTACTGGGAAATGAGCTCTGACGAGGACAGTGATGATGGCATAAAACATCTGCTCAAAAGGAACCCTTTCAAGCTCCAAAAGGTAACAAAATATGCTTTATTTTATTTTTCTTTAATGCTTATTCTAATATTAGGGGAGTTTTATATTATTGCGAGAGGTGGAGATCCATTTGTATTAGATATAGGTCCGGGTCGCTAAAGACTCGAATATGTAAGAATGATTGGCGAAACATTCATGTATTTAAGGGTTAAGAAATCTATGCAAGGTCAAGGAAAATACAACTTGGACTATATTTAAAAAAAATGGTATAATTCACATTTCTGCACTTATGCATTTTCAAACTTGACATTTAATAATTTAGCATTTTTTTGGGCCTGTACAGTTCCTGATAATAGTCAGTGTGGGGCGAGGGCTGGTTGAGTTGCTATAGTAGTGTGTTGAAACCAAGTGTGTCACATAAGTCCTGAAAAGTGAAGCCAAAACGTTTCAATCGCACCCAGGTGTCTGGATGCAGTATAATTCATAAACCCGGCCCTCTCCATGTAATCAAATGGGACGTGAGACAAACTAAACAATCAAATCACACTTCAAATACATTTTTTCCCAAATGGACTACAAGGATTCGTGGCCCTAAGATGTCAGTGCATATATGGACATTGGCGGCTTCACATTTCTACAATTGAAGAGAATAAACTTGCGTCGTCCATCTTTTTTTTCAGTCTATGGTTGAAACCCATGGTTAAGATAAGGGGCGTGGCACTTCTGAAACACGCTTGAAGCAGCTGACCAATTACAACACACTGGTCCAGCTGACCAATCAGAACACATTGCGCTTTTCGCAAGGAGGGGCTTTCCAGAGACAGAAACTAAACAGAGTGTTACTGACAGAGTGGGAAGAGAGGTGCTCTCATAAAATATGTGAAAAATAATGTGGTTTTTGAACATTCAAGCATGTAAACCTATTCTAGTAGATCACCAAAATAAAAATCAAGAGTTTGGAAAAGGGCATAATATTATTTATATTGTTTTATATTAATATGTAACATTTTAAAGTTTTGAACTACTATATTCGATTGCTATGTCCAATGTACACTGATCAACATAAGACACTCATTAAGTGTTGCTATGACGACATTCTCCCTGAAAAGGTCTCAAGTCAATCTCACCCAAAAGCAGTAATGTCAAACTTGACCCAGAGACTTCCAGTAAATGACATTTGCTCAAGTGACAGTTCCATTATGATCATATTTGCAGGATAAACTCCCCACAGTGTAAAGAGTCTCATGAGACCGCGGGGGTTGTATATCTGACATGTCTAATATAGAAGTTGCAAATGTTACAGAATTTCCTGCATCCAGCAGCTTGACGCCTTCGTAGCTCTGAGAGGTCAGTTTGAATCAATGAATCAGCCACTAATGAGGACTATTTAAGAGAGTTGGAAAGTGAAGCTGCAAGTATTCATGGCCTTTTGCTCTGACACATCTTATTCTCAATGACTAGGGGATATTTGTGTGGCTTTTCAGCTTCTCACCTCTATTTTAATGAATTTCTTTTCACAGTATAGCATGTCACATTGATCAGTGCGCTTGCGCTTCGTTTGACAGAGAAACAGTGAATCGAATATTGTGCTGAAGTCAATGTGAAACCTGACAAGCTAATTTATGTGGGCTCTGTTCTCCCTTTTGATCATATATCTATATACTGGAAGCTCTATATGAGCGCACAGGTAACAGATGTCACAAGGGAGACGTACACTTTATGAGGCCTCAGAGAGCGCGTGTCAGACCTTCACAGTGAGCAATGAGAAAGAGTCTCAGTGAGTCTCATTTTCTTAGCATGGGCAAAATGCCTAATCTTTATTCTCTGACTACATGAAGAATGAATCGAGGGTCTTCAAAGGCTCTTTATTTCAGAGGACGATCAAAGAAACCTCACAAACGGCAGAGCTGTTTGATTTAGCTGAGATTAAAGATGCAAATGGTATCATGATGCTGCTATTCTTGGAAAAAGCTCTGAATACAGAGCTGGATTTGACTTTATTGCCATCATAATCGGACATCGGACAATCATATATATATATATAATATATAATAGGCATATAGTAAAAACATTGTTGGACCTTATTTTGGAGTCCTGGAAATTATTGGAATATTAATTTTTGGAAATTAAATTAACTAAATTTAACATAGCTTTCTTTTTCTTTATCTGAATGCTCTCCATTCCAATAATAAATGGTGGCAAGAAACATTTCTTATTATCAATGCTGAAATTGGTGGTACTGCTTAAAGGTGCTAAAGAGGATGTTTTGTTTTATAAATTTTTGCAATATTACTTGAAACTGTCTTTACTAACTAATAAAAGATTTATTAGGTGCACTGAAAGGAATAATATTAATATACATCATCTGTGCACGAGGTAGGGCCTTAAAAACATCAGCCAATCGTTTACACGATCATCGCGTAAACGATTGGCCCTCTGGCTTGTCAATCACTGCCGTGACGTTCCTTGTGAGAGACGTGCACGGCTGCGCGCTCCAGTAACTTTCCACACTCCACAGGCGCCGCATGCAATGTTTTTGTCAGGAGACAGGAGTAACAACTGCAGATTATGAGTTACCTGCGGTGAGTCCGACTTAATGAATCCACTAACACGATACAGCGAATGCCGGTGGTAAACACTCGTGTTCCAATACTCGTGCACGAGTTTTGGGAGGCGTTCCCTCGAAAGGAGGGGAGGATGTTCTTACGCATGCGCTCATTTCAAAAACTCACTAACAGTCTTTGGTTTCTCAGACGACGAAAAGATCCTCTTTAGCACCTTTAAAGGGGTCATACAATGCCACTTTTACAAGATTTAAAATAAGTCTCTGATGTCCCCAGAGTGTGTATGTGAAGTTTTAGCTCAAGATACCCTACAGATAATTTTTTATAGCATGTTAAATTTGTCACTTTTTGAGGGTGGGTTTTTGTGTGTCCCTTTAAATGCAAATGAGCTGCTGCTCTCAACAAGAGGGCGGAGTTTCAGGAGCTCCTGTTAGCAGCTCTGAGTAAAGTTACCTCATGCAGACTCACTGAAAATTTTAGAAACTATTCAGCCTTTTATGTTCAAACCGGAGTCGGACAATGATGGAGAGACTCAAGAAGAGGTGACAACATGTAAAAGGCAACAGGGTGTTTCTGAATGGTTAGTTGATGAATTTATGTAGCTGATGTGGAGTTAACTATCTTAAAGACATTAATTAGCATATTCTGTTATGATTATCTATAAATCGCTCATGTGGGAACTGTTGTAAGATCCTACAGAGCAAGAGACTAGATGCTGCAAGAAGATAGAACAGGTATAGTTTTGTTTAATTACGGCTATAACTTGTCATGTTGTCATCTTGCTTTTATGACATTGCATTTGTGTTACATACTGTAATCCAATAACATGGCCTCATCCCTTTGTTGCATGTTCTTGGGGGCAGAGTTTATGTAACTTTTAGGGTTTGTGATGTCACCAACCCACGAAGAAGCTCGTTGTAGTCCCTATCAGCAGTTTGTTGTAGTCCTTAAACACAGAATTCTTTAAAAGAAAATATCTCCCTTTGCATTGAACTTTGAGCATAGTAACTTTGCAGATGTTGTTTATGCTTAAAAAGCAACATTACACACTAACTAAAGTTAAAAAAGTGAAATCATAATCAACCACTCCTTTAACATTTTTGTGGAAACTGTGATACATTTTTTTTCTGGGTTCTTTTATGAATGGAAAATTATTTCTAAATAGAGAAAAAAATTAAAAAATAAATGTCTTTATTGTCACTTTTGATCATTTAATGTGTTTTTGTTGAATATAAGTATCAATTTCCTTTTTAAAAAATCTTACTGACTCAAACTTTTAAACGATAGTATATCTACAAACTAATACAGTATATGCTATTTTATTTGTTTATTTGTCAGATTTGAAGATTTAAACTTGTTTTTTCTCTTTCTCTTGGCATGAAATATTCCTCTGAGCCCCATCAGCTCACGTTCAGTTGGGGAGACTGAGACCTCTGAAGACTGAAATCCAAGAATCACCTCCGGGGGTAAGAAAAATAAACAAACTGACAATGATTCATATTTTCTCAGTAAATATATCTTGTTCCAAAGAAGTTTATATGTTTTTACTGTGAAACAAGACAAAATATTGATTAAGGTTTTTTTTTTTTTGTTTGTTTGCTTGTTTTTTGGGTGCAGTGTATAGATGCCTGGTCTGCTGGTATGATTAGTGTGCCAGGCTGATGCGTGTGGTAAATGTCTGAGATGAATCCAGCCATGAAATTGATCTGGGCTTTAGAGTGTTGCACTTGTCTTTAAGGGAAAAGACTACAGGATATTACTGAAGCAATGAGAAGTAGCCTTCCTGTCAGCCAAGCCACTGCTGCATGACATTGAGCAAGATTTAAATCACAGACTTAAGTAATGGGCAGCAACAAGCCGCTCTTAACGTCAGTCTCTGTTTAGCAAACACGTAGGTGCTGTTTTCTCACAGTATAAACAGCTTGATTTGTGTATTTTAAGTGATTTCATACACTATATTTTATTGTATACATTCATTTCATGTATGATGGCTTGGATTTTATGGCAGAGTGCTTTGGATTGTGGATTTTATTCAAAATTAAATCTGTTCTGAAAAACAAGGCATGAATTGATTTCCCCTAAATTGCAGAATGCCTATTTCTTTAGATAATATGCAATGTGTTTTTGAGTGGTCTGGTTTGCTGTAAGCTAGTCCTGCAGCTAGTGCTGGAAAGTCTGTGGGTTTTCCGCACAGTTGGGCTACTTTTACACTATTGCTGCGGGTTTCATTTTTTTTTATCTGTGGGCTGAAGCGAACCCCCATGTCTAGAAGTATATATATATATTTCCCGTAATTGGGCAGGTTTTGAATAGCAATTGGACCGGTTACGCAAACCAGCCAGCGCACTATCACAAAGAAACAAACAAACAAACAAACAAACAAACAAACAAACAAACAAACAAACAAACAAACAAACAAACAAAAAATAAATAAATGTTTTTTGGTTCAAATTTGATTGCTTCTTGCTAAATTTACTTGAAATGGTTACTCTTTGACCATCATGCTTTGCAAAGGGGCTGAATTGGGAGAGTAAATGTTGAAATAAAGTGTTATGTTATGCATTTTTTTTAGCAAGATGAGAAAATGGAGAGAGTTTCTGTTATGTTAGTGGTGTTGTGGGTTACCATTGTGGTGAAGTGTTCAGCTTGTGCTTGGGTTGAGGCAATGTTGCCAATTTAGGGATTTTGTCAGTAGATTTAATGACTTCCCTGCCCCTTTTGAGACTTTTTTTTTTTTTTCTTCAAAATTTAGAGACAAATCTAGCAACTTCTTGGAAAAACCTTATCTTATCTTATTTTGCCCACTTATCTATATTCATATTTATATAGATCAATGGTTTTAGCTACTTTCAATTGAAAGCAGTTGGCAACACTGGGTTGAGGACCTGTTATCAAGAATTCAAATTGCTTTAATAATGAAGCAAATACTATGGTAGTGCTCTGGATTAGTGATGCAAAGTCCGATTCATTTCCACGAACCGGTTCTTTTCGGACAGTTCGGCTCAATGAACCCGTTAAAAAAGCAGATTCATAGGTTCCTGACGTCATCATGCAATGATGTCACATGCATTTATTTTCTAACAACTCATGTGTCATGTTATATCAATGAAACATTCAAATAAAGTCATTTGTGTTAACGCATATCGAAACATTCAAGTAAACAGTTATTTGTTTGAACGCATATTGCTGATTATAGTTAATGGAGTTTGTGGTCACAATTTCATTTGCGGATCCTTTATGTCGGATACGACTGACCAATTTTGGGTATGCTACATCTTGGATAAGATTCGCAACTACACGGAAACAATGGCAACGACGTGGAAATAAACAATTTAAATTATAATCTGCATGTACAATAAACCATAGTAAAATTTATTTACATCTCTCGACAGAAAGGTTTTGGCAGCTAATAAAATAGTAGTCATAATAAGCATATTTCCAGTATGTGCCCCAGCATTGTATCGTCAACTCGCTCATTAGACTCCTTCGACAATTGGTTGAACCGGCTTTTTGAGTCAGATGTGCTACTTCGGCTGTGCGTCTTGCGTCATCAACCCGTACGATTCAGTTCGATTAGTGAACTGGCTCAACCGGTTACTTTCAGAGAACTGGCTCAAAAGAATGATTCGTTTAATAATCGAACATCACTACTCTGGATGAAACCACATCACATGTATAAAGAAAAATTATATATAGTTTAACGAGTTCGTTTGCCCATATAATCTTTAGGGTATTAGTTTAGCTAATTTGGCTTGCTGTCCACTGAGGAGGGGCTTGATGAAGCATCTTCAACTCGAGCTCTGATACACCCCCCAGTGAATAAATAGGATGTGATTACATAGGGCAAGGTACCTTAAATGAAGGTGGAGTTTGGGGAGGTGGAGGTATGCTGAAACAGCTGAGACTTATATACTCTGGCTGTTGATTGGAAGATTAGATGGACTCGCTCCTCCCTAAATTACGTTTAGGAACTTCACTTATGTAAATCACAGGACTAAACAGGAAGCATTAAATAAAAACCATTTATTTAAGTTAAATGAACATCATTGATTCTAGTCAGTTGTACATGGTTGATTCTATTTGTTTTTACTTGATTCAGTCACTTAGAACTACTGTCCATGATTGAATCATGTTCAGCCAAAAAGCTCCAACTCCCCCAGCTCCACCTGCCTAGATTTGCTATGGGATTTATGTTTGTCTATTTATACAGCAGCAACATATCTTACATGCTCTATTAGCAGTAGCAAGTCCATACTTGCTCTGCAGAATCAGCAGTAACAGCATTGCAGATCTAGTCCGCCAAGAATAAACACATTAACATTGCCATTTTCAATAATGTGCTAAAACTATTCAGAGATTTGTCATTGTTGAAATATATATATTCTAACCGGCTTACCGTTTCATCATCATTTTAGGTTCATTTACAGCCTCTCATAAATGAAAGTGGTGATGCCTGATTTGATGTGTTACTTTTTAAAATGTTGACTCATTTTCACAAGTTTGACTTATTCAGTTCAATGCTATTTGCAAGCATGAGAAGCAGGCATTATCTCAGCCAATCTCATTGACATGGCACTGCCTCCTCTCACATGATTTTCCACCCGGATTTTGCCTTTACCTTGGCCGTTACTCCCCTCTCCCCTCACATTCAAATGAGTGGATTATATGTATTATTCAGTTCATATTTCATTAATCGCTTTTGTTTTATTTTTGTACTGAGGATTTTTTTCTTGCCTCCTCAGAGCAAATGCCCTGGCACGCGTTCACATACATGTAGGTACGAGCCTCATTATTAAGACATATCACATGCAGGTCCAGCATTGATCTCAGTTGGCTTCGTTCTGCTGTGGTTTAATCAGCATTCTTCCCAGGGCCCCGTCCTCTTCCACACACTGGCTTCCTGCCCTGCTCCCCTGATCTGGCAAAATAACATTGCAAATTTGCAAAAATACATTATTAATTTTCCATGAGGCATGCCAGACGGCACCCCTTGACAAACATTCCTTTCATTTTTTTTCTTTTCATTTTTCATTTCCTGTAGCGCACCTGAGACACCTCCTGCACCTTAACACCATCCCCCTGCCCGCTCCGCCTCGATTCAGTCAGCTACTGAAATGATATCTGCTAGGAAATCATTTTGAGAACATCACAGCAGAATAGAGCACCATGGCCGGGTGTGTGTCTCTCTGTGTGTGTGTACACTGCTTTCTATAACACCCTGCTCAGAAAATCATTCCCCTCTGCTGTGAATGAGAGAGAGTGAGAGAACCAACCACCACAATCACAAGCTCAGCTTTTTCAGCAATAACAAGGACACTCGTACTGACATCTACTGAGTTCACATAAACATCTGTTCTCCATAGTTTTAGAGGCAGGCATTCAGTAGAGCCTAAGGGAAGATAACGGTGTTCACACAGCAATAACTGTGGACTTGATAGTCCATCACATGCTTAAGCTACATTAGGTTTAATATACTCTGGCCCCAAAGTATTTGAACAAATATGCCACACTTAAAATGTGTGAATGTCATCACATTAGATAGCAAAATATCAAACCAAGTGCCATCTACAAACAAATGTTGCCAGATATTTTTTTATAACTAACCATGTTTGGAATGACTTTTATGTAGCAATTCACAATATATTGTCTTTTTGTTTTTCATTTATCAGTATAAGCTGATAATAGATATTTAATGCTCCTATTTTAAGATTTACACCAGTGGTTCTTAACCTTTTCAACAATATTTTAAGGCCGCATAATTTTCCAGTTGCTTGTGATTTACTGGGGAATGATTTTAAAGAAAGGTTTAATTTCTAAAATTCATTGAGAAAATTTTTTTAGAGCTTGGCATTATACTAGAAAAGCGTAAATTCATAATTTTACACAAGTTCTCCAGGTCTAGAAATCATATTTTTAAAAGTATAAAGTAGTTTTTTTTTTCTTAAGACTATAGGAAACCTGCTTCTTCCAAGAAAAAAAAAAAACAAAAAAAAAAAACTGTTGTTGAAAGGGTGAATTAAAATAAGAAATACCTTGATTATAGATGTTTTGGATTATTTTAACTCTTTCCCCACCAGGGTTTTTATTATTATTATTATTATTATTATTAAAGTTGCCAGCCAGACAGCCACCACTAGCATTTTTGATAAATTTCACAAAAATGTAATGGCCTCCAGAATTTTAATGAGAAGAGTTAATTCTTGCTCTTTTTAAAGGGTTAGTTCACCCCAAAATTAAAATTCTGTCATTAAGTACTCACCCTCATGTCGTTCCAGACCCATAAGACTTTCGTTCATCTTCAGAACACAAATTAAGATATTTTTGATAAAATCTGATTGCTCAGTGAGGCCTGCATTGACAGCAAGATAATTTATATTTTCAAATGCACAGAAAGGTACTTAAGTTATATTTAAAAAAGTGACTACAGTGGTTCAACCTTAATGCAGCGACGAGAATACTTTTTGTGTGCCAAAAAAACAAAATAGGAACTTTATTCAACAATATCTAGTGATGGGCGATTTGTTTTTGTTTTGTTTTTTTTGTCCATATAATGCAAGTCAGTGGCAGTATTTTGTTATCTATCTATTGCAGAGACATTAAGGGATTTTAAGTGTTCAGTTTCTCTTTGCAGATGCAAATATGTCCAAGGTGTCACCCTGACAGTCTCGGCCTTTGCATTTGCACTGAATGATTATATTTAATCTTCTGTTCCCAGTCCATATTGGGTGAGGTCCCAGTCTCCACGCTGCCTGCATGAAATTGGTGTGCATGAAATTGTGAGGGGAGAGAGTGAAAAAAAAATTAAAAAATAGAAAAATAAAATACAGTCTGTGACTCCCTTTAGGCTGTGTATCCTGTGCAGTTTACCAAACTCACAAATCCAATTTCAAAATGGTATTTGCTGGTTACAAGCACATGACCTTGAAATTGGATAGATATGCTGCACTACAGGCCTTTTCTGCACTCTATGCTTATCCACGGTTGACTGTTGGCTCATTTTGGTCCGGATCATGAAGTGAGCCGCCACATGATCCTGGAAGTGTCTCCACGGCATTGCTGGTGTGTTATAGTACAGTGCCACACTTCATTTGGAGCAACATGTGAATGGCCTTCAAATCCAACATCATGGGAATAGAATGCCCACACTTTTCAGTATAATGAAATGGTTGTCAACCTCTAAAATGACAAGACAGCACAAGTGGATTACTTTTATTATACATTTATGGTGCTTTTGCATCTTTACATTTAAGGTGCTTTTGCATTTGGATGGGTGAAATGCAGAGCACAAATTCCAAGTATGGGACACCATACTTGGCTACACATCACGTCACTTTCACTTTACACCTCTAAAGGACATGAGGCACCTAAAGCCTCCTGCAGCTCCACAGAGAGGTGTCAGTGCCCCGCGTTGCCTTATTATAATTCAGGATGGCACTCCAGCACAAGTGTCACTGAAAAAACACTGAAAGTGTGTGGGTCTTGTTTTTCTTTTCTTGTGGAAAGATGAAAAGTTGGTTGAATGCAGCCTTTTGACATGTTTTCCTTCATCTGCTTAGCCTACTTTTACTGTTGTTTCCAGTGACAACTAAGGTCAAAATCCTACACTATACACATTTAGACTAAGGGTTTAAGGTTTGACCTAGTTAACTGAATCTATCTATCTATCTATCTATCTATCTATCTATCTATCTATCTATCTATCTATCTATCTATCTATCTATCTATCTATCTATCTATCTATCTATCTATCTATCTATCTATCTATCTATCTATCTATCTATCTATCTATCTGTGGCAGGAGGAGTCGCGTCATCTTATTGGTTGGTTGGAGTGTCGTTGGTAAACCAATTGAGTGATAATGGCTGCACTATTTAAGGACCCTTATTTTGACGGGTAGGTATGTTTTCTGACTTGGGGTGCTTCTCTCCTTCTCTCCCTGGCATTTCCGTTTCCGTTCCATTTTTCCAGTCAGGTATGTAGAGATTTTGTTGGCGGTGTAGTGATGCGCATATTGCGCGGCTGATATGCGCTATTTATAGTTTAATTTAGAGCGGAGCTGGTGGCATTTGGCATTGCGGCAAGTTGTGGCGGAGTTCACTTGCAGGTATGATTTGACACTTAATTTGCAATCATTTAAGTTGTAGTATTTATTGCGCGTTGCTTTTAGTAATAGCAGCAAGGGCAGGTGCATGTGTGTGAAGGCTGATCGCTGGACTGAGCTGCGGCACCGGTAGTGAGTAGCCATACAGCTGTGCGTCCAGTATTCAACATCAATTGTAAGTATGCCGCTTTTGTTTTTCATATGTGTTCTGTTAATTATATTTTTTTTACTAATTCTCATACTCCTGGGTTAAAAGGAAAGGGGAACATTGAGTCCAGTTCTCGGCTAGTGATTTCATGTGACGCAGCTGCTGTTTTGCTTACGGATATATTTTGGGTTTCAATTGTGTCATTGACTGTCACCTGGAATGTATACTGTTTTGCTGCCTGGCACGTCGCTGGGGCTGTAAAGCGGGCGTCGGATGTGCGTCTGCAAGGCTGCCTATCAGTTAAGCTTTTGGATTTAATTTTTTGTGTAATTTGATTCTTGATTTGTTTGGTTCGTTTTCTGGTTATTTTGGTTTTTATTTTTTTTTTATTTTTTTTTTTATTTCTATTTCATTATTGTATTTTCTTTATACATTTTCTGTTTGTATGTATTTTTGTAAAGGTTTATTTATTTACTTACTTTTGATGCCTCGCTCCAGTGCCATTCTGATCTGATGTTGGCATTCATTGTAGGCCTATGTGGTGTTCTCTGGAGGCCTGAGCATTAGAAATGTTGCAGTAAATTTATTATTTTGGTGTTTGGCTTATATTTTTTTAATTGTTATTTGTCTTAATTGTTTGTTTCTTTAATTTTTTTTTTCAGGGCCAGTAAAGTCGTGTGTGTGGAACTGGGGAGGCTAGCTGCTCCATTTTGCGGTGCTTCACAGTGTGCTGATACAATTTCTCTTTGGTTGGTGTGTGTGGTGTTTGCCTGGTGTGAATTGAGGTGGGTTTTGGATGACCTCTTGAGTTGCCGCCGGCCTGCCTGGTTCCCACAAATCCTGGCCCTGGATATTATATTTTCTTGTGTTGTGGGTGTGTTTGCGAGAGTTTTAATTAATGTGATTTTATAATAAAGTCTATTTTGTATTACTCACGTCTCCCTGAATTCCTTGCCTTCAGTTGGTAAAACTTACCTGTGTGTCTTGAATTGGGAGTTATTTCCCTGGCCTCCCACCAGGGTGGCGTAGTCGGATAAAATCTAAATAGTGACTAGTATCTTTCTCCAGTCCATTTTGCCACATTTCTATCTCTGTTGCCTTTGATATCACAGCTCAGGACAGTCTCTAGTGAAGGGTTTGGGAGTGTTTGTTCTTGTGGTGCATCAGCCAATCAGTGTTGTCATGATGTAATTTTAAAAGAGTAATTATGCTGTGTTCAATTTGTATCATAATTACTGCAATTATGAGATGACAAATATGAGATTTGACTTTGAACGCTCTCTGAGTCTAAGGACGTGAATAGCTCATAACACCAAAACGGCTCCAACTGCAGCTTTGTTGTCGGTGACAGCCAAATATTTAATCTCTTCGTCAATCTTTTAAATCACTTTTCCATGTTTTAGTAAAATGGATACGGTTAAAGAAATAGATCACTAAATGTAATCTGAAGGAGAAAAAAGAATTATGTGCAGAGGTTTCTGATTAAGTTTATCATTTTGTTTTAATACAGGTCAGAAAGTCCAACATGACGTAAATATGAAAGCTTGTTTCTGCCACTAAATAAAAAATAGAGGTAATTGCGACTTTTTATCTTGCAATTCTGACTTTTTTTTCTAAGAATTGCTTGATATAAATTTGCAATTGTGTGTTATATAGTCAGAATTGTGAGATAAAACTGCAATAAAAAGTCTTGCAAGTTCATATCTCATAATTCTGACTTCATATCTTGCTATTCTGACTATATTTCTAGCAATTGCAAGTTTATGTTCAATTCTGACTTTAAAATTCACAATTGCGAGTTCATATCTTGCAATTCTTACTTTTTTTTCTCAGAAATGCAAGATATAAACTCACAACTGCAAGAAAAAAAGTCAGAATTGTGAGTTTTGAGTTTACAGACTTTACATCTTGCAATTCTGATTTTATATAATATATATGATTGGTTTATAATCCAATTATATAAACTCGCAATTGCGAGAAATGAAGTCAGAATTGAGAGTTTATATAATTGGATATAAATCAATCACAATTGGATAGAAACTCACAATTGCTAGAAGTAAAGTCAGAATTCAGACTTTTTTCTCACAATTGCGAGTTTATATTTTGCAATTTTGACTTCTTTTCTCAGAAATGTGAGATAAAAAGTCCAATTCAGAGCAAAAGAAAAACTTTATTTCCCAGAATTGCAAAAAGTCAGAATTATGACAGAATTGTGAGATGAAAAGTCATAATTATCTTACAAATTGTTTCATTCTGTGGCAGAAACAAGCTTGAGCTTCCATACATAAACGCCCATGAGCCACAATGGCAGATTTCAAATAACATTCTTCAGAGGCTCCTGCATCAGCCAGGCTGTGTCACTGAGGTGAATGGGAATGCTAGCAGATATCTTTCTACAGGTATTGTAGACCTCTTTGGTTCAGACAAGCAATCACATGAAATAAACTGTAAGTATGTCTGTGGCTGTAGTGAGTCTCATCATCATTTCAGGCTCTGAGACTGTTGTGGCCCTAAGCTTGTTAGCAGTCCTGTCAGCGGGCCGTGTGCACTGACCTGTCCAGATGCTGGACACTCTGTTTGGGGAGCAGGTGTGACATGTGACACAGAGAATACCCAGCTGTCAGATCCCAGTCTGTCATCCCTGTACTTCATATGACGTTTACTGACAGATAGATATGTGTGTGCATGCGTGTTTTGTGTTCTGCTGAGATTAATTGTTTCTCCATATTGTTAAACAAAAGACTCACAAATACACTGACAATCTTGGTTTTTCACCTCACTGCGCACTGCATATCAAGTGCATACCAATATGAATAGATTTTGAATGTAAAACAATATTTCCAGCATGACTGTAACCTTTGATTTACTTGCAATCAAATGAGTCAACAAATTAAGTCAGCTTTTTAAAGGGCAGTCAATCAATTACAAATTTTAATCAACGTAATTACTTGAAAATAGCGGAATTAGCCAAAATTAATGTCATATTGTATTTTAATATTAAATTATTTTAGGAGACAATAACATTGAATACACATTACAAAACGTCATATTGCTTTATACGGGACACAAATTATGTAAGTTTTAATTTCTTTTGCTTCACAGTTATCTTGTTCTGTCACTAGTTTTTGCAAAATTACCGCTCTTTGTTTCCCAGGATAAATTGCATACTGTTTATAAACTGCACTCTCTCTTTATCACAATCAACAGATCTTCATTAAAATAATAATAATGCATTGTTTATTTGCCATGTTATTGATATTCAGGAGGCCTTTCTTTATTACTCTGTGTCGCTGTGATAATAGGATTATTTGCAAGTGTAATATTCACAAAGGGGGCAAGAGTTGCTGAATGGCTAATTGGAACCTTTTATTTCTGCACACAGCAATTATGGTCAATCTAAAGATGCTGGGTGGGTTCCAGAGGCTCTGGGGCCAAAAATGATTGTTTGTGGATGCTTAAGCACATTGTTTGAAAGTGTACATGCCTGTGAGAGTGTCACATAAAAGCATGTAGGTTTGTCGATGTACAGGTCAAAGACTGGTTTCATTTAGCTCGCGTGTCTGCACGCATTGACTTGCGTTCTTATTCTGTGCATCTCTTTTACACCTTTGTATGCGCAATTTGACTATTGACTGACACAATAACAATGTACTGTATTCATGATCACAGATATGTAATGTACCTGTCAGGGATATTCTTTGTTTGCTGTTAACACATCAGTCTGATTTTATGATTGTATCTTTCTTTACTGAAAGCTTAATAATAGTTCACACAAAAATGAAAATTCTGTCATAATTTACTCACCCTCCAAACCGTACGACTTTGTTTCATTGTTTGTTTCTGTTTTGTCTGTTTTTATCCATTCAATGAAAGTCAATGGGCTTCAAAACAACCCCAGTAACTTTCTTTGAATGGACAAAGAAACTTGAGACATTTCTCAAAATATCTTCTCAAATGGTTTTGCAGAGAAAAACCTAAATGTGTCAAAATTATAATGAAACAAACTTCATTAAGCACAAAAAGCACATTGTGTCGTTTGATTATTTATTACACAAAATATATCATGTTTAGCATTTTGGAAGTATTGTATTTTTTTTTTTTTTTTTTTCGTAAATAATACATACCATGACATCTGTTTAACCCTTAAATGCACTACCTTCCTACTCGTTCATTGTTTTAAAGTTAGACATCAACCTTCTTGGTATTCCTCAATCAATTCATTATAAAGAATGTATTCATTTTTTGTAAAAATTGTATAGGGTCGCAAACGACCCGAGGTGTGTATGAGTGTACGTATATTTTTTCTGCACAACAATAATTGAATCTTAGATGATGGAATAAGTGCAATTCACCTTTATTCCACAAAGTGGCAACGTCTGATATACAATGCTGAAGTGACGACTCATTCAGACAGAAAACTAAATAATAAGAAAAACATGAAATGTCTCAGCAATTTACTGCAGAACAAGTACAAGTACAATCAAATATGATTGTAACTGTTACTGGATGAATCTGGTGAAGTGGTTAGCGATCGAAATATTGATTTTGAAGATGTTGAAAATTATATTGTTTTGAGAATACATTTGAGATCGCGAATGGGCTCATATTCGTGACCTCAAACATAAAACTAGCCTATTATTTGCTGAATTTACTGGCAAATGAGCTCTGACGAGGACAGTAACGATGGCATAAAACATCTTCTCAAACTGAGCCCTTTCAAGCTCCAAAAGGTAACAAAATACGATTTATTTTATTCTTCTGTAATTGTTATTGTAATATCAGTGGAGTTTTATATTATCGCGACAGTTAGAGATCCTTCCGTGTTAGATTTTGATCCGGGTCGATAAAGACCCGAATATGTAAGAATGATTGGCGAAACAGTCATGCATTTAAGGGTTAATTTCTGAGAAATTGTTCTGCTAATCTTAAGTACATTGATTTATTGATTACATATTACAGAACTACAGCATTTGCAAAAACGGTTACACTTTATTTCGATGGTCCACTTTAGACATTGTACTACAATCTATAAGAAACTTCGCAACTATATGTCAACTGCAACCCTGTGTATACTTTGTTTTTTATGCGTACTCTAGTGTACGCACACAGTCGAACACACAGCCTTGCAAAGTATACTTCATTTGACTCATACACAGGCATTCATTACATGTGCAGTTTTGGGCAATCTCTTGTCACGAGTTACAACCCATGTAAACATCTTTGTATTCTTTCATGCTAGAGTGTTACAAATAAGGGTACTTTCTAAACTCTTTGCACAATCTGTCATCTATGTAGGCCTCTATTGTCACTAGCTTGCATGCTTTCCGGTCTGTTCTGTTTATGCAGTTTTTCTTTGACTACCTTGTGAATCGATGCCCCCAGGGAATGGTTGCCACCTTGTGGCTGAACTAATTACTGCAAAAAAATGAAATGCACATGTGTGACCTGTGCGTACAAGTATGCGCGGTTACAAAAATCTGGTGGTGTGTACAAGACGCACATACTCTTCTGATGACAAAATTCACGTCACGCACTGTACGCTGACCATAGACTGTAAAAAAAAAAGAAAGAAAAAAAGATGGATGATGCACCTTCACTCTCCTCCATTGTAGTAAGTGAAGCCGCCAGTGTACGCATAGTTAACTTGGAGCATGAGTCTGTGCAGTAGTGAGCACAAAGTGGAGCTGTGCTATCAAGGTCCCGCCCACACTCTTGCAGAATTAATCAATGGACCCCTAGTGGTTCTTGATGTAATGCCAGGGGTCCTTATAAAATATCTGAATATGAATATTTGTATATTTTGACATTTGACATGTTCCCATAAAAGAAGATAATATATGTATAATATAACTGACGATATGACTGAATGTTGGACAAGTCAACTAACGTAGTAGTAAATTATACTTGATTGCATTTGGTCGACAAAGACATTAATGATACCAATGAGCCAACATTATTCTGGGGTCCTTGAGGACGGTTCTAAATATGACCGGGATCCATTACTCAAAAAAGTTTGAGATTCACTGAGTTAATACTGCAGAACAACTCATTAAGTTGGTGTAAAATAAACAGTTCTGGAAATTTTGAAAGTTAAAGCTCTTTCTCCCGAAGATCCAGAAGATCCAGTTGGTGCTTCAGAGCTCAGAGAAGCTGTCAATCTAAGCTGTCAATCATGACATCACTAACTAAAACAAACTTATTTAAAGAATGAATAATTTAACTAAAATCAGCTTGATTAAATACTGCCTTAAATTACAGAAATGTAATGTCCAGAAGTGTAATTTGACTGTTTAGTTTGTCCCAAGTCCCATTTCATTACATGGAGAGGGTGGGGTTTATGACCTATACTTCATCCAGCCACCTGGGGGCAAACTAGATGCTTTGGCTTCACTTGTCAGGACTATCCCTCATGTATGAGTAAAAGTATACTCTTGGCTTAACTCTTATTAGATGTTAGGTTAGGGTTCGGGTTAGTAAAATAAGTTGACATGTAGTTGCAAAGTTACTTATTGTCAGCAGCATGACTGTTGGGGGAGAATCAAAATAAAGTGTTTGCAGATATTAAGCAGAAAAAGAAGACCGTTTTATAGTTTGACGATTAAGAGTTGTGAAGTGTAGCGTTTTATTTATTTATTTATTTTTCTTTAAATTTTATTTTCAGTCATCTTTTGCAAACATTATTTGCTCCACAGGATAAAATCAGCATCTGGTTTGTTCCCTTTTTGTCCCTGTCACTCATTCTTCCATCCTAGCAGCTGTACCCATGCAGTGATTTTGTAGTTGATTTCTAAAGGTTTGTGTGATGTTGAGATCTTGCTGTCATTCTCTGTTAGCTGGTGTCCAGAATGCATCCTAAGATGTGAACATCCTTCATCAAGTCTCTTGAAGCTTAGTAGGCATATCTTTGACATGGCAAATATGTAAGGATGTGTGACAAAGCTGCTCACCATCATGGTCTACTGAGACACTGAAACGTTACAAAACCTACTAAGCTGTCTATTGCCTAGGCAGCTGTCTCCCAAGGGAACATCCTAACTGTCATGGAACCTCATAAGTGATGGATTTGGGACACATAAATAGTATTCCTCACAGGAGACTCGATATTTATTTCGGTAGTGTTTGCCATTAGCAAGTTGCTAAGCTAACAGCGCATTACTTTTTTATTACACTACAATTTTGACTGGCATATAATATTTATAATGCATTATTGGATTGATTTATTCACAAAGGATATGCCTAAGAATTTGTCTAAAATAGAGTACTTAACTTAATAAGGATCTTAACTCTTTCCCTGCCAGCATTTACTAAAAAAGTAGCTTCAACCCATGCACTGACATGAACAACAATCCACGGAAACAGTATTAAAGTAGCCCAATTCCACCGGAAAACCAGAAACTTGGCAACACTGAACGCAAGGCAGTTTCGATTTATATGCTGTTGAGTATTGCAATTTCTGTCGGCTCATTCTGGATATGCAGATCTTCTTCACTTGTTTCTTGTTTATTATTACCTTCTCATTGGTGAATTGACTTACTTTTCAGTACATTAATATCTCTTCCTTTTTGGTTATATCAACTTTTTGGGAGTTTAAGTTATTTCCTTACTATTGATAGGTGTACAGATAAAGCCAGAGCCTGAAGTCACCTTGTTGGTTTTGATGATAACCTATTTAAAGGGTTAGTGCACCCAAAAATGACAATTCTGTCATTACTTACTCACCCTCATGTTGTTCCACATCTGTAAGACAAATTAAGATATTTTTGATGAAATCTGAAGGGTTTTTTTTATCCCCAAGCAATGAAATTACCACATTCAAGGTCCAGAAAAGTAGTAAAAACATCATTAAAATAGTTAAAGTGACAGTTTTTGTAGCTAAAATGGAAGCAGATGAGACCAGAATACCTTGTCACAATCAAGTAACAATGGCCGTGCCCTTTTTTACATTAAAACTAAGGTTAATATTTATGTGCCGCTTTCATTGAAACACACACACGTTTGTTTTTGTGAATTGTGGGGACATTCCATAGGCGTAACAACTTTTATATTGTCTATCCTCCTACACCACCCCTACCCCTACTCATCACAGGAAACTTTGCACATTTTTACTTTCTCAAAAAAACACATTCTGTATGATTTATAAGCCTTTTGAAAAAAGGGGACATGGGGTAATGTCCTCATAAGTCACTCTCTCCTTGTAATACCTATGTCATACCCATGTCATTATACACATTTGTGTCCTGATATGTCACAAAAACATGCGTGCGCGCACACACACACAGAGAGAGAGAGAGAGAGGTTGGAGATCATGCTGTGCACACACTGAAACATTCAAAAGCACAGAAATATCAATGCAAACATTCTATTTTAGGATTGCTTTTACTTGATTTATCATTTTATTTTGTTTCTATTTCTTTGATGTGTATTTTTTGTATTTAAATGTGTTGTTTTCTCTGTTATGTTTTCTTTTAAAGCGCTTTGAGAAAGCCACTTTTAAAGGCACTATATAAAATAAAGGTATTATTATTATTATATTTTTTACCCTTCTGGTCAAATATTGCACTGCAAACATCAATAACAAATTGTCATTGCTGGCAAATTACTATGGTATAAGTGGGATTATCCAGGCTAGCTGTGCATTAAACAATTCAAATGCACTCTGCTTCTTGTCAGGTGGTTCTTTGCCTTCATTTACATCATATAAATTGAATGAACAGCTAGACATCCCTTACTTAATGCATGGGACCTTATTGTAAACAGCCATAATTGTTGTTTGCTAGAAACCTTTGATTAACTTGACCTCTTTTACATTATAATGTTACATCAAAGCCTATTTTTTTCCATATTGTGATTTGGCCTGTTAGTGCCTCAGTGGTTAAATCCTGTGTTTGGTTAAATCCTGTGTTTCAGCCTTACATTCTGTGATTGGATTTGGCTTTGTGGAACATTAGGACACTGTGAAGTACATCTGCAAAATTAATCACTTACTAAACTCCCAGCACTGAATAAAGACACAAACAGCTGGAGAGTGAAAATAGCCTACTTTATCAAAAATTATCCTCATATGCAAGTCATGTTTGCAAGAAAATTAACTGAGACAAAAAAATGTGTTGAAAAAGAAACTAACATAAGTACTGCATACAATTTAAGCAATGTGAGCGTAAAGCTCACAAACAGCAAACAAGATACTAATTATTCTGTCACGATGAATATGAAAATTACAGATGATTATGTGCATAAAACTCGAAATGTAAAGCACTTAGATTTTGCAAAAACAAAATGATCATGTTTACATTTGAATATTAAGCAGGGCTGAGGCTGTCATCTTACAAACAGAAGTTGACATCTGTGAATAGACAGAAGGCTGTACGAGTGTGTAATGTAAACTTAATGCATGTCAAAGCTTTCCACAGACGCAAACAAGGGAATCCTAAATCTGCAATTTAAATTCAGAGCTGGGCTCGACCGAGAGTAATTAAACCAGCCTGTGATACTGTTCCCGTTGTCCTGATGGGGTAATTATTTGGATGCAAATGACAGTAAACAATATGCTGCAAAAACGGCATCACTTCAAAGAATAAAACTGCTGACTGCTCAGCTGTTGGCACAAAAGCTTGGGTGACTTTTTAAATGAACTTGATAGATGTTCCCCCATCTGACACGGCTGTAGGGAGTGATCGATGGATGTGTTTGCTGTAATATTTCTCATCAGTTGTTCTGGATGTGCTGTTATACACTCCGTCTTGTCAAGTGGCATTCATGTTTGCTTTGTATCATGTTGAACTTGAGGAGAACAAGTGTGATGTTGCATGAATCCATGCAATCTGTCTTTCACCAATTTTTCAGAAATATCATGTCCGCTTTTTTTTGTTTCCAGTGACAAACATTCCATTTCACGAAGGAATTCTGACGTAGAAAATCCCAGACAGTTGCAGATTTTATCAAATAAACTGTGACAATATAAAATAGGGGTAAAACTTTAGTTTAGGGTCCAATTCTCACTATTACCTAGTTGCTTATTAGCTTGCATATTACTAGGATGTTGGCTGTTTATTAGTACTTATAAAGCACATATTAATGCCTTATTCTGCATGACCATATTCTACATCCCTTAATCCTACCCAATACTTAAACTTAACAACTACCTTACGGACTATTAATAAGCAGTAATTAGGCGTTTATTGAGGCAAACGTCATAGTTAAAAGTTAGTTCATTAATAGTGAGAATTGACCAAATTGGTAACACTTTATTTCACTTTAGACATTCTACTTACTATAATTAACTATGTCAACTAGGAGTCATTAGCGTATTAGTAGACTGTCTGCTTAATATCTGCTATACACTTCATTTTGATTCTCCCAGCAGACATCCTACTGACAGTAAGTAACTTTGCAACTACGTCAACTTATTCTACTTACCCGAACCCTAACCTATCAGTCTACTAATACTCTAATTGCAGTTAGTTGACATGTAGTTGCAAGTTAATGACATTTAGTTGACATGTAGTTAAAAGTAGAATGTCTAAAGTGGACTGTCAAAATAAAGTAACATAAAATATGTTCATTATAGCACTTGAAATGGTCAATGATGATTTTTCGAAATCACTGGTTTGGTCCAAAACGGCAACTCGATGAGCTGTTGAAATTGTTGTTAAGAATAATTTATAAACATTTCCTTTGTTAATGTCATTGTTAACATTCAGTTTTGACTTGGAACTGATCAAATAGTCTACTACATCCCTGATCTCCAGACCCAAATGTGCCTTTTTTATGCAGTTCCCGATTTCGATGAAAGGAGAAAAGAGCTTAACATGAAAGGTTTAACTTGAGATTTCCATAATAAAACTGTTTAATCCACATGCACAATTCTAGTCTCTCATAAGAACTTGTTTAAACAAAGAGTAGTTCAATGCGTGTCATTCTTGGGAGTGCTGCTCTTTAAGCTTTATCTTGATCCCTTTCAGTGTTTTCAGAGTGAATGCAAGGGGAATAAACAATGATAGTGAATGGACTGATATTAACCATAGAAAATATCATTAATCAGTGTCTTGTCCTTCTTTGATTCAGCTTCTTTATAAGATTTAATTACACTTTATTTTGATGGTCCACTTTAGCCATTCTAATAACCATAAAAAAACGTTGCAACTAGACTAACTCATTAATTTGCAGCTAAATGTCAACTAACTCTTGTTAGGGTATTAGTAAACCGTTAGTTTAGGGTTGAGGTAAGTTGACATGTACTTGCAAAGTCACTTATAGTCAGCAGCATGTCTGTTGGGAGCATCAAAAAAAAGAGTTAGCAGATATTAAGCAGTTAATACACTCAAAAAAATGATTCTAGCTGCTTGTTCAGTTTATTTAAATAAAATAAGCTGAACCAACACAAATCTTTAGTTTTTTACTTAATTGGCATTCGCACTCAATTGTATTATGTTAAATGAAATTAAATTTGCAAAATGTTAGGTCAACCTAAACCATTTGTGTTGGGACTACATGAATCATTTATGTTGCATTGATTGAACCTGGGCAGTGGATTTCTAGTTCCCAGCATGCTTTGCATAGGGAAAGATTGGGACAGTAAATGTTGAACTTAAGTGCTGTTTAATGTGTTTTTTAGTAAAGGGAAATACCTTTTAAAGTTTGAAGTTCAGTTATATTTGACATTTAAAAGAGTTTATGTTATGTCGATTTTTTGAGGTTACCATTATGCTGAAGTGTAGACCTTGTGGTTAGGCTCTAGGTGGCTATGTAAAACAAATTTATATTGTTTTCAACGAGCATTAACTGTGCTCAAGCCAGTAATGAGAAGTTCTTTATCTGATCATTACTTGCATGCTATAAATGTTACTTAGCATATGAATAAGTGTTATTTTAGTTTAGTTTTTATAGAAATATAAATAAATTACTTGGAGGGCCAGCACAAATTTTACACAGTCTACATATGGTCATCAGCTTTTCCCCTCTCAATGGTAATGAAACATGTATGTCTGTGTACAACAGCTACTCAAAACCTAAGCACAAGCGCACATCTTCACCATGATGGTAACAAAAAAAAAAAAAAAAGCACTGGTTGGATCAACAAGAATGAATTATGTTCAGGAAACATACACAGAATACGTCAAATGAAACTGGTGTGATCTCATTCAATTAGGATGAATTTCACTCATTAGTACAATTAACCTAGCTTAAGTTCAAATAAATCAGTTCAACTGTGTGGAAATAGGTGTCATAATTGAATTAAGTTAGACCAACAAGTTATTTTTTTGAGTGTATTGCAAAGTTACTCATAGTCCATTTTAGCCATTCTACTAACTATTTAAAAAATCATTTCCCATCCCCTTTTCCCCCCTTGCATTATTTCCTTTCTCCACAATATAATCACACTGCTTCCCTACATTAGCAGTGTCAGAGAACTCTCATGTTAATCCTCTCTTTCTCTCAGTATTTTCATCTCTTGGCCACCTGGGTACCTGAGCCCATCGGGCTGGAACAGCAGTCTGACCGCGGTCACGCCCAGGGGAAGCGGTGACGGCACGGAACCATCTCTCACCGCACACCTGTCATGTGTTTCCCACCTCTGGAGAAAAAGAGACGGAGACAAAGAAACAGACTGATAGAGGGAGCAGAAATTGTTTGGAAAGAATAACTTTGCATTAGCTAATACCATTTTTTTTTTCAATGAAATAAATGGGTTTCACCTTATTTTAAGATGTTGGTGTTACAGTGTTAAATACTGAGTAATAATAATTAACTTAATGTACTTACTATAGGGTAGCATGTAACGTGTAACAAGGACACTGTAAAATGAAGTGTTACCAATAAATGTACTATATTTTAGTTTGATGTTATATATATATATATATATATATATATATATATATATATATATATATATATATATATATATATATATATAAGAAGACACTTGGTGAATTATTGCTAAAGTGAAAGAAGTTCAAAAAAGTGAAACAAAAAAAGTTTGTTTCTTATTATAAAAACAAATGCAATTTTTAGATTTGAAATGAAATATATATTTTCCAAAATATGTTTTTACTCTACAACTGGGAGAAAATCACAGCCATAAATCTAAACAAATTGTGTTTCAAATTTGAGGTTGATACCATTTCAATGAGGTAAAAAACCAAAACATAAAATTTTTCGGTCGAAGAGCACCATGGGGTTAAAGGAAAAAAATAAAAAAATATATATATATTTAAAATACATGCTAAATACATTTTAATGGCTGAACAGCACCAAAATATGCAGACTATATTACCACAGAGGAGGGGGGTTCCTATTAATTTGGCAAAATTAATTTTGTTTTCAGATCTGCAAGGGTCCGTAATAAGCAGTGTTCCAATATTTACAGTCCATTGTAAGTTAAACTAAAATGACAAATTAAATGCTGAGATTATTTGAACTGTACAGCTCATTAATTCTTTGTTAGGCTAATCATCAGATATTAAACGTGGCTGTACAGTGTTTTACATCTGGCTCTAAAACACTCGAGACACCTGAAAACAATATGAACCGTAACAAATGCGACAGACAACTGGAACAAATGTGCTTTTGGCTTAAAAGGATATTTTAATGCCACAGGCTCTCGCTGTCTTTCTCTTTTCCTCTCTCAGATGGTCCATACACAGTCATTCTGCCTGGGTGACAAATTGAGTTAATTTTCCAGGCTTCCAGGGAATGCCGGTGGATACTGTAAGGAAAGGGCACAGGGCATCACATGTGAGCACAAGACAATCTCCCAATGCATGTGAACTGGATCACATCATGCTTGTGTTGGCTGTGTGCACCTCACTTCACTATAGCAATCAGAGAGCTGGAAATCAAAGGGTGGAAAATGGAAACTGCAGATGGGTTTTTTTCTGCTGGAGTACCGTTATGAATAAAAGATCAGGGAATTATTCAGTCCTATGGGGGTTTATATATGTTTCACGCATCTCTGTATTTGTTAGTATGCATGTAAGAGCGTGTGGGTGCGTAGATAGCGAGAAGTCTGAGACAGTTTTATTCATTTCGTTAATTTCAACAAACTTATTCAAACACAGATTTTTTTTTAATCAATTGGTTCTTGGGGCTACCTACACAGTATTTTATGCATTTATTTTATTTTTATTGATTTATTTATTTTGTTGATGTTTTTTGAAGAAGAATAACAAAACAAAACAAGTCTTTCAGTGAGGAACGCTACAGGTCAGGTTCTTGTTTGGTCTTTAGTTTTATTAGATTAATAATTAGTATAAATATTTGCATATGAAATTAATTTATGTGCGTTATTACAGTTTCCATCCTGTTTTTGTACCAGATCAATATTTTTCTTTTAAAGTTAATTAATTAATTAAATGTATTTATTTAAAAACAAACAAACAAACAAACAAAAAAACATTAGTTTATGTGTATTATATCAGTGAAAATCAATCAAAGAGAGAAATTCAAATTCAAAACAGAACAGAAGGCCAAGACAAAAAAGAGGTCATTATTTTTTTAATATTTTTTTTCAGCCTACAGATCTTCAGCATTAAAGGAAGAGAGAGGGACAGAATAAGAGAGGATCCAGAAGGATGACACCAAGGACCTGCAGACGGAGGCATTATGTAAAGTGGATAATAAAAGGGTTATATGAGCATCTGAGTACATCTGATGTTTTTAAATGCACCATCTGAGGCCTCTTAGCATGAGAACACAGTAGTTTAGCAGAGGCAGTCAGCCGTAACATACCTAACACAGAACGCATAACTCTCACTTACCTAAACATGAAGAGCTGGATATATCCTTATTTTTCAACCGGATGTCATACATACATTATTTATACTACAGTACATGTATATAGATAATCGAGGTGCAGAGCAAACCCCTGCTAAAGACATGTAAAACATACAAATCTTAGGTTACACTTTATTTTGATAGTCTGCTTTAGATATTCTACTAAATATATGTAACTTTGCAACTACTGTACATGTTAACTAGCAGTCATTAGATTATTAGTGGACTGTCTGCTTAAAGGCACAATATGTAATATCCGATATCGAAAAACCACAGTGTTATATATTTTGTTGACTTGTGCACTTACATTATCCCAGATGTTTCAAGAATGCTAAACCTAGAGAAATGAGCCATTTTAACAAGGACACGGACACGTGTCCACGTGTCGCCTATCAATGACATTATGCGTTACCCTCGATTTCTGGTTTTATTTTGTAAAAACCATGGACACACCAGAGACGCTTTAATATATTATGTGTTTTATTAGACAAGGGGACAACTGTTTGGATACATTTATAAACAGAAAACTAATCATATTATATTGCTCAACACGCTCTTTATTTACAGCGAGTACCATGTTTTACCGTGCCTAATATCGATCTAGCTTACTGCAGTGTGCTACAAGTGTCTCATCGCAGCCGCCGAGTGAACGTACAGAGTAATGTTATAACATCATTTTCAACATACCCAAATCTAATATGATAAACAGGGTAACACTTTAGAATACTGATCCTTCATTAATGAATAACTACACAGGAACAAAATAATAATGCATTATTAACACTCTATTAACTACTATTAACTAACAATAAGCTCTGATTAATGAATTAGTAAGTAATAGTGCTCAGTTTAAGGTGGTAGTTCACTATTAACTAATCAGTAACTACTGTTTTTTTCATACCTCTAAGAGAACTACTAAGAACTACTATATACAGGTTCATAATTAACATGAATGATGCATAATGTATAATTAATTCTAAAGTAAAGGCCTTGGTAACCCACTAGTAATGACTGAAGTATTACTAAATACTTAAGAAGGAATTACTAATTATTTGGATCAGTATTCTAAAGGGAAAAACATGATAACTCTCTAGTAACTACTGAAGTATTTGTAAACTTTTGATGTTTTTGTATGTTTTTGTACAGTAAGTCCTTATGATATATTTGGTAACACTTAAGTAATTACTAGTGGGTTACCATGATCTTCACTTTAGAATACTGATCCAAATAATTAGTAGTTCCTTTAGAAGGATGTAGTAACACTTAAGTAATTGGTTACTATGATCTTCACTTTAGAATACTGATCCAAAAAAGAAGTAGTTACTTTAGAGTTATATAGTAACTCTTGAGTTATTACTATCCAATACTTTACAAAAACCTCAAAAGTTTACAATGACTACAGTAGTTACTAGAGAGTTATCATGTTTCTCACTTTATAATACTGATCCAAATAATTAGTAATTCCTTCTTAAGTATTTGGTAATACTTCAGTCATTACTAGTGGGTTACCAAGGCTTTTACTCTAGAATTAATTATACATTATTAATTATTCACATTAATTACAAACATGTATATAGTAGTTCTTAGTAGTTCTCTGGGAGGTATGAAAAAAACAGTAGTTACTGATTAGTTAATAGTGAACTACCACCTTAAACTGATCACTTTTACTTACTAATTCATTCGTCAGAGTTTCTTGTTAGTTAATAGTAGTTACTAGAGTGTTAATAATGCATTACTCATTTGTTCCTGTGTAGTTATTCATTAATGAAGGATCAGTATTCTAAAGTGTTACCATAAACAGTGCTGCTTTGCCCCACATATGCTTGATCGAAAGAAGCGAAGCGGCGACTGTGGCATAATAAACGTCCCGCTGCTCTAGAGACGTGTGTCGCACTCGTCTCTCATTAGCAATCGCTCCAGCGGCCTCGTTCAGCTCGCACAGCACTGCTCCGCTTCATACTATAATAATGTTAATAATCTCATCCATGAATATGATTTCTGACCGAGTCCTGTCCCGATTCTTTTCCACCAGCTGTAAGGTGAAGGCGACATCTCCCATGATCCCCTGCTCAATCTCAGCTTCATCAAGCTTTGGCCACGCCTTTGTTTTGAATAGGCGACCTCTAGCGGCAAAGAATTACATATTGTGCCTTGTCTGCTAACACTTTATTTTGATGCTCCCCAACAGACATTCTACTCACTATTATTAAGTTACTTTGCATGTAAATGTCAACTTATTCTACTAACCCTAACTCCAACCTATCAGTCTACTAATACTTACAGTTAGAAGAATATCTAAAGTGGACTATCGAAATAAAGTGTACAGTGTTGCGGAAATGTACGTTACATTTTTGTAAAATGACTTTTTTTTCACTGTTAGTTGTTACTTGAAATGCTGTACTTGGCTTTCAAATATTTTTCAGTGATATTTAGAGTAAACCAAAAAAGATGGCTTGTGGCATAAGGTGTTTTTGACCAAGATGGTCTTTTTTTCTTTTCTTTTTGGAGCATGTGTGTGCACAAGCAACAGAAAACCAGATGTGTGCTCATTGTCATGACAACAGCAAAGTTTTTGGTGGCTGCACCTGTGAGCTCCAGCAAGGCAGAGCAAATCCACTGCTGCTGTGAGGCAACACCGAAATTCATTTTCCTTTCATTCCAAATCCATTCCTACAACAGTTAATGACTGTGACTAGTTTTGAAGCTTTTAAAAAATAAATCTCTATACAATACCCACCATACTCACACAATACAATTTGCTTCACCCCATCTGTTTTCGAAATGTTAATGTTAATTATCTTATTGTGAACAATTAATCCATGAATATGTTTATTTATTTATTTATTTTTAATTAAAATATCATTAATTAAAATATCAACTTGATCTTCCGGTAAAAGGACAGATTTCTCTCTGGTTACATATGCCAATCAATTTTCTGCTTAAACCCGACTTAATTCTTGCTTACAATTGACTGCAAACTCACATTCACATCTTCCTCTATCCAGTCAACAACCAATGGATAGAACCTTTTTCGATAATCTGTTTGACTGAACCAAAGATCTATCACTTTACATCGCAACTTCAAATACACCTGTTTCTCCGAACATGGGAATGCAGAAAGATTTCAATTCACTCTGTCAGTAAATAAATAGGAAAGTAACACTAACCTCACATTACTTTGTTCTTTATTTGTCAAAATAATTATAAAATTATAAAAATCTGGTTTGTATTGATCCGAAATTACTCAGAAGTTGGCAAGACTATGCAGCTTTACAATATCTTTTAGATATTCTGTTGACTATAAATAACATTGCACCTACATGTCAACTAACTCCCATTAGAGTAGATGAGTAGTAGACTGTTAGGGGTAGGGTTAGTATAATAAAGGGTTTGGGTTAGTAGTAGAATAAATTGATAGGCTATGTAGTTGCAAAGTTACTTAGGCTACGTTCACACTGCAGGTAGGCCTTAATGTGGCCCAAATCAGATTTGTTTTGCCCACATGTGACTCATATCTGTTTCCCTATGACAGTGTGAACAGTACAAACCACATGGAATCTGATTTTTTCTGTTTTGTTCCACTTCCATATGTGGTACTAATTCCAATTAAGGCCAGATATTTTGTTACGCAACCGCAGTGTGAACAGTCATTTTGGAATTCATGCGATTTTTATGTCTCTTGAGAACAACGTTCGTCACGATTCTGCGCTCATGGGAGTCAATTCAAAGATTTTACACAACGTTGTCAGTTGCGAAAGGTTGTCAGTTAGAAGGACATGAATCAGAACTCTTTTTTTTTTGTGATGTGACGTTTGACACCAAAGCTTCGAAGCTTTTATCAAAAAAATGGAAACATCTCACAGTAAAGCACTGTGCCGGCACTTGATTCGTTTTGCCATAACCACCTGATCGGTGACGTCCGAAGCTTCGTTTTCGCACACAACCACGTGACTGCTTCATATTCTGATTCCCATAACATGAACTCTTGCACAGTTGTGAAGTGTCATTTGCTTTTGTGATAAGAATAAATCATAATACGAATAAATATTTAGTTTTGTGCATGTTCAGTTTGTATTTATTCCCAGTTCAAATACTTCAACTGACCATTCTATCTATCTTCATTTATTTTGATAATAGCTATACGCTTAAGCTTGCCTACGTGGTTTTTACCGGGATACCCAACGGAACGCGATTGGCTGGTTTTGGACTAGTTCTAAGAAGCAATTGAGTGGATTTTGGTAAAAACCATAGACTGTAAAAAAAAACATGGACGTAGTGTCCGTGACGTCACCCGTAGATTTCTGAAGAGCATTGTTGAAGCAAAAATGAGGCTGCTGCCATCTAAGCAGTGCGTCACCGCACGTCACTCCCGGATAACTGAAAATGGGCAAAGAGGCGGGACGTGGTTGGAACCGAGGTGCCTGATTACTGAAACCACGCCCGCCTAGCTTGATGTGATCTTACTATCCAAAATATAAATATAACAAGTTCTATCATTAGAAAGTTCTCAAGGTTTACTCTCAATCTACGGCGTCTTTTTTAAGATTTAGATGCTCCAACACCAGTTAAAGCATGAAATAGTGATACTGAGATGAGTCCATCCATGGCACTTAATTGGGTAAAATGTCCATGAGTGTCCATTGCAAAACAAAAACATAATTTTTTGTCCACAAAAGTGTTAAATCCATGAAATATTGATATATTATTCATTGTTTGCATCTCATTTCTTCTGAATGATCTGCTCTCTATCATCATTCTTCAAGAAATTATGCAACTTGAGCAGCATTTATGTTGTAAAACTGTATATGATCGTATATATCTCACAAACAAATGAGCCTGTGTCCAAAGTATAATTCTTTAGTTTTAGTTATAATATCCAAGCACACTGTAAAAAGTGCTACACCCACAAAGTAGATTTTATATACTTTAAATAGTTGTAATCTAGTTTATTTTATTTGTTTTATACTAAAAAGTATCAATATACTTCCTCTTTACTTAAAATACATCAGTTTTTATATAACAATATATTTTAAGTAAAACTATTGCAATTTATTTGAGTAGTTATTTGTATGTGGTTGTTGTGTACAAGAAATGTTATAAATGTGAGTTGACATACACAATTTATTAGAGCAGCTGTCGGTGGCAGGTGTGTGTTCATCAAACTTAAATGTTTTAAATTTTATAAGTTGGCATTATCCGTTTTTCACTGGCGGGACTCACAGGCAGATGCAGCATCTTCCTCGGCACTTCAACTGTTTGTTTGCTACAGCGGATCTGAATTTCAGGGACTGATAACACGGTAAGTTGAGCAAATTTAGCCGAATGATTGTTGATGTAAAGTCACGCGAAATTGCTTACTCCACTAGGAAGCTGAGGTTAGGCTTGCAAATTGTACTGTATAGCTAGCTATCCTGCACACATGACATGTTAAGATGGCTGCACAGTGCTAAACAGTGTGGTCTTGTTGGAAACGATCGGCAGACAACGGCAGTTGAGACTGTTGTTAATATGAAATTAAATTAGTGTAGTCATGCATACTATGTGTTTTAAGTCTACTTTGGCTAACGCTAACTAACGATTAAAAGTGATATTATTTGTAAAATCAGTGCCAAAGTAGCCCTAAAACATATTAGGCATGACTACAGCACTTATTTAATTTCATATTAACAACACGGTCTCCGGTGGGGGATGCCGCTGTCATGGGGTGTCGTGGGGTTATCATCAGCAGCAGATAGTTGTATGATTTTAGAGATTTGATCCATGTTTTTTTTTAATGCTGCATAGTAAATTAATAACAGATTTTTGGTTGGGAAAAAAACTAAAATATTTCTATCCTATTATTTAAATAAGTTACATTTACCTTAACCTATTTTCCTGGTCTTTAGATACCAAAGAACTTTTTTTACCTTGGGTCTTCAAGCTTCACATCCAGGTAAGAAAAACTTCAAAATAAATACAATTACAGCTATGACTATTCCCAGTTAAGTAAAACATAGAAAAAATTGCAAACGTGTGAGCTCCATACAATTACATTTCTGAAGAAGTTTTTTATGTACCTACCACCAATAGAAGGCAGATATGATAATCTATGATCATCTCCTTCTCCCCACAAAAAAAAAAAAAAAAAAATCACCAAATAGAGCAGTTTCTTATTATCAGTCAGTCTTTCTCTGAAGCAGATTGCTTGCTAAACAATGCCAGACTGAATGTAAAAATATGATGTTTTGTCATCTTTTTAAGGCAACATCATCAAAGTGGAGACAGCTGTAAAATTTCGAGTCATCCTGGACCATGAAATAAATAAACTTTTTCTTCTTGGAATGCCACATACAGTTAAAGAGTTTGAAGAAGTGATAAAAGAAACATTTGGGATCTCAGTGGACCAGGATTTTGATGACTTTGTTACTTTAAGTTCAACTGATGACCTGAAGGATAGGGACACACTGAATGAAGGTAGTGTATGTTCTACCTGTCATATTGTTTACAAATGTTGACATTCCTGAGCTTATGGTTGTGAATTTTGATCAGATTTTACTTTTTGATAGGAACCATTTGCCTGTGGAGAAAAGGAGAAAGTGGTCCTGAGATGCCTGATTGAGTACATGGGGGAGACACAGGGAGACCTCATCCACCACGTATGTATTGGGCTATTTTTCTGTATGTATGTATTAATATTGAGATGATATGGGGTTATTACATTTGCTCTTGGAAGATATTTAAACTCTGTATAGCTTAATAAACAGTAATGTGATGACCAATCAGGCAAGGACAATTGCATTGTTTTATTGTAATGCATCCTTTGAACCAGAAAAAGACAACATTCATGCTACAGTAGATCATGATAGTTTAGTACCCACACTCTATGGCATGGTAGACTTCACTCTGGTCACATGCTCTAGCCACAGTGTCCATCTAGTATCCACCACCTTTAGCAACAAAAGTACAATTTTGACTTTGTGTCTTATCTGTCTTCTACCTGTCTGCTATATTCATCTCATTACCTGTTTGTCTGACCAAACTCTTGATTCTTTTTGTCTCCACTAATAGAGTCATGATGAAACAGAGGTGCACACGGAGCTCAGCAGTTGCCCACTGAAAATTTACATGTGCCATCAGCCCGATACGATTGCGATCATCATTGAAGGACAGCCCATGGTCAGAGGTGTGCCAAACCTGTCGAAAGCATGCTGCCTCCTGTTTGGACTTAACTATGCCCTCGACCTCATGTTTCCCTCAAAACTGGTGAACACTTTTGAGATACTGTATATCAGAGACTCTTTTTGGGATTGGACCCCTGCATCCTAAGCCATCATCCAAGTACGCAAATCTCCTCACCAAGTTATTTTAGATGATTTATCAATGGCGTATGGCATTGTTTTCCATAATGTGATACAATATGATGTTATGGCACACATTTACCTTTATCTAAACATTGCAGATTGGGCAGATTTTTATATTTTACCTTACTGTTCAGAACAGGTTGAAAATACACTTGTACAGTGTTTATTTATTTATTTATTTATTTATTTATATATATATTATTGTGTACATGTACGGCCACATTTATTGTCTGTTTTGTAGTCACTGTTAAGAGTGAAACTGGTTGACATTGAATAAATGTTATTGTCTTCAATATATCTTCCCATCTTTTTCTTCTTCAATTGAATTTGTAATAGTTATTGTTTTTAAATTTTATTGTTATTAAATCTAATCACTGAAGTGCTTAGAATATAGACATTTAGATTTCTTTTCTGAGGTTATAGCCAGGACTAAATTAAAATGTTTTTTTCACATATAATTAGGTTAATTTTACTAAGAAAATAAAGTTCATAAAACCTAATTAAAATGAGTACAGGTAACTTGTAGCAACCCATAAATAAGTTACCTGTACCAATAAAAGTAGATTTATCCAACGGAGAATTACTAGTACTATTAGTTAACTCAACTTGATTTTGTTGCGTTTGTATTAAGTAATGTTACAGTGTTTATTATACTTAAAAAAGGCTGCAAGTTGACTCAACTTAAAACATCCAATGCAGCCACTTGCCTCACTTTTTATAAGTTAGATCTAGGTATTACTTTTTACAGTGCAGTGCTGTCGGAGTTTTATATCCTCCCGCCATTGTCATTGTAGTAATTCTCAGGAACAAAACTTTTAGCCAATGCCACGATCCAACAACATGTGTTCTGATTATCTTCCGCATACGTGCACATGTACACAGACGTACGTCTTGAGTCTCGACCATTAACGCAGCAAGCCATATTATTTTAAAATTGTATAATCCCCAAAAAAAGCACAAATACGGCTGAGATGCCAAATTTAGAGGCTGGAACTAGCTTAGGTGACGGCTCACAGACAGCAGCAGCAATCTACCTGTCACTGTGACCACACCCTTAATTATGCAGAACTTTAAGGATTAATATAATTTAAACGGATGAGTTATAAAAAATTCACCCCCTCAGAGTTGTCATGAATGGCAAAATTAGCAGTATAGACCAAAACCACAATTTGAACCAGGCTGTAAATGTTTTTTTTTTCTGCTGTAAATTTGGCCATTTTTACATGTGGGTCAATGAGATTCTGTTCTCTTTTGCAGCCTGTCCCTAGCGGCCAGTCAATGAATTGCAGTTTAAGTCACTTCCGTATTGGCTTCACGGGAAACTGGGGGAGGTTGCTGCTTGGTAAAAACCTGGCGAACCCTGCTTGTATCATTCTTTTGCGCATGCAGGTCAGTTCAGAACCATGATTTGTTCACAATGGAAATCTGATATTGGCCACATTTAAAACAACAATACGAACAGCCATACAAAAAATAAATAAATAAATAAAAAAAAATAGATCTGAGCAAAAATCGGAATTGAGCATTAAGGCTCACAGTGCGAACGTAGCCTTATAGTCGAATGTCTGTTGGGGAGCATCAAAATAAAGTGTTAGCAGATATATAGCAGACATACTGCAGAGTTAGTTGACACGTAAGGTTCAGTGTTACTTATAGTTAACAGAATGTCTCAAAGGGACCATCAAAGTAAAGTGCTACTAAAATTTATTGTGGTTAATGACAGTGTGGTAAATAGTTTTTCCACTTTGCATTCTTCTATGCACTCTATTCGAACGTTTATCTTTTTTAAGCCCTTTATTCAGATTTTAATCTGATAACATACATCCTGCTGCTGTACAGACGTGTAAATCCATGTCAGAGTGACTGTTTCCTGCTGCTCTCCTGTTAGATCCTTTGTAGCAGCTCGCCTGTGACATTTAAACCCCTGATGACTGGAGTTGGTGAAAAAGGTCAAGTGAGTTGGCGTAAAACTAGTCATTTTGCGGGTGTAAACGATGAGTTTAGCTCAGATTAATGACTCTTGTGGACTCTGAATGCCAAGAACCTTTGCATCTTTCTGTTTCTCTACGTTTTGATTTCCCTTAAAAATGGTTGCGGGGCAAAGAACAGAGCTGTCTGCATGCATACATCCTACCAGTGAACGTCAATAGCTTTACATGATGCGAGGAGGGAATAGCTCGTATTTATTGTGGTGAGGGCAGAGTAACAAAGAAATGTCGCTGTAATGATGGGAGAAAACCAGTGCTGTTGTGCTACAGGTAGTTAGAAGATTGAACTGTAGTGTGCAGTTTATGCCTCCTGTTGTTCTGTTTTAAAAAAGATCTGTGGTCTGTTTCCCTTTCTGTCATGTTCTATCATTTCTCAGTTGTTCGTGGAGCATGTGGCAGGAGGATACGGGTGTGTGGGTAGGGGGATCAGCCTGTCACCTGACTGAGGCGATCACATGAAAAAGCACTGCATGTAATCTGCTCTCTGGAAAAACACATCCACTCACTGTTCTATCATACACAGATGTGCTTTTCCTTTAAAGTCTCGAATAGTGATACATGCACACACACACACACACACACACACACACACACACACACACACACACACACATACTTGTTTTTGTGAAATGTGGGGACATTCCATAGGCGTAATGGTTTTTATACTGTACAAACCGTATTTTCTATCCCCCTACACTACCCCTACCCCTAAACCTAACCCTCACAGGAAACTGTGCACACTTTTACTTTGTCACAAAAACTCATTCTGTATGATTTATAAGCCTTTTGAAAAGTGGGGACATGCTGAATGTCCTCATATTTCACCTCTTTTTGTAATACCTATGTCATACCCATGTCATTATACACATTTGTGTCCTGATATTTCACAAAAACAAGTACACACACACACACACACACACACACACACACACACACACACACACACACACATACACACACACAATGCATAACTGAATATCTTAGTAGGGATTTTAATCTATCCTATCCTATGCTACTTTCCAATTTCCGATGAAGTTTTACCTTTATGTTAGCCTGGATGCCAGTCGAATTTAGCCCCACCCACAACATTTTGAGGTCGGGGAGTTCGGTCTGGACTCGATCCGTAAAGGAGTAATTATGCCCGAACAGAAACTGTTCGGACCAATCACATTGTCAGGGCGATGATTGACAGATTATCACCGGAAGCGTAATCAGTCACGTCACCAATGTTTAATATCATAAGTAACCTGCTCTGTCTCGTCTGTCGACGTGTTGTCAGTTTCCGCTTTGCTCCGCGATGTATTTTCCACTCTGTGTGGCGTGACAGCGCCACGGCTTGTCGGACAAAGCAACAGTAACTAAGGGGGGCGAGTCTTTGCGAAAGGTCAATTATGGCAATGATGGCTGTTGTTGAAGAACTGAGATGTGTAGATTCCGCCATCGCGTCTGTTATAGAAGATATCGACAGCGCATTAATTTTAAAAGAGGAACAGAGGACCGCGATCAAGGCATTTGTCGATGGGAAAGATGTCTTTGCCATCCTTCCTATGGGATTCGGCAAAAGTTTGATTTATCAGCTGGCCCCGATGGTCACTAAGAAGAGTCCTGTTGACAACTATGCATCGCTCAACATACGTCTCTTACTCTGTAGCTCTGATTGGTTGTAGATCTATCCAATTGAGGTCTTTCCTGGATCGGTTGAAATATGCCCCCATAATCAAAGCCCAATGGAGCAGTATCAGACTCATATTCGAACTAGAATTGAGTATGACCACGTCAGGCTACCTTTATGTATGACCAGGGCCTAAAAATAACTATTTGCCAGAACTGCCAATGCTGGTGACTTAAGAAAATCTACTGGCCATGAATATTTTTTACCAGCCATGAAACAAATATAGAAACCAGTGAAATTTTGCATTTCTCTATTCCAATTTCGATTTTAATTTTTTCATTGTCAGTTGTTGTTTGATTAATATTAAAAGCAGAAATATTAGGCTGCTGTCTTTTTAAGAGCAAATGCACAGATCTAATATTCTGATACTGTACACATTCATTTACTTTCTCAATTATTTACATTCACTTAAGACATAAACAACTACACTGTAAAAAACAATTGTTGGTTTAACTTAAAAAAGTAAGTTACCTCTTTGCTTTAAAAATTTGAGTTAATACAATTAAGGCGATTGGTTTAGTCATCAGAAACTCAAAATATTATGTTATCTGAACCACATTAATTATTGAAGTTGATTTGACAAAAGAAAAAATGTTGTGATAACAAATGATGAAAATATAATATAATAACACTGTCTGAAGCTCCAATGAGTATGCTAAATGTATGATAAAATATTTAATTACATATTTAAGTATTGTTATTGTTTGTCACCAGTCAGAGTTCAGGTTGTTCTAACTAACCATTAAATTATGCATCTGTTAAACAAGTTGCAATGGATGTGGTACATGTTAGTGAAGCGGTCGCAGTGTGCTTTTCATAGTAAAGCATACACAATTAATTGCTTTTGGTGGTGGTGGTATCATGGTAACTTGTCTGTATTCATGGTAAAACCGCTGAAATTGTGTATCTAAGACGTGTTTATTACAAGGCTATCAATGAGGCGAATTTTTGAATATGTTGGCCTAGGCAATGTTCCTTTTTGTTTTATGTATTAATATTATTCAGTGCTGTATTTGCTTTTAATTTCATAGTTGTAGTAGGGACAAGGTTGTTTACGGTCCATCAAATATGTGAATGGGCCATATGTTTTTCTAGATGGGGATACTTTGCGATACATCAATGCCCCCTTTCGTTTTTTGGGGGGTGAATTATACCTACAAGTGACTAATTCTCTTTTATCTAAGTAGAGACAAAATACAAAACTAAATTGGATCTCATCCCAGAACAAATCACAGAGAACTGCTTAGCAAATCAACTAAATATTTCAACACAAACTTTCCAAAACAATGGTTTCTATTCAAGGTAATGGGATGTAAAAGCCAGTTATGTGGACATATAGTCTATAAAATTTCAGGGAAAAATTGTCTGATTATGGCTATTATGAAGTCAGGCTGAAAAATGGGCTGCTTTATAGCAATCTGTTTTCTGTACTTCTGTGGAGAGATGCAGGATTATGGAAAGGTTGGCTTGAAATACACTTCATAAGATTATCCTACTAAGTTGCTTTGATAAATAAGCCATAGCAGGTACTTAATAATAAACAGAGCACTGATGCTATTTGTAAATTAGCCTAAAGATTTTATCTGCTGCAGTATACTTTGGCTCAGCTGCTACCATGAGAAATTTAAAGGGGTCCTCAATTATGATTTCACTTTTTAAACCTTAGTTAGTGTGTAATGTTGCTGTTTGAGCATTAACAACATCTGCAAAGTTATGACGCTCAAAGTTCAATGCAAAGATATTTTATTTACAGAAATCACTTTTTAAGGACTACAACAAACGGCTGGTAGGGACTACAATGAGCTTCTTTAAAGGTTGGTGACATCACAAACCCAAATATTTACATAAACCCTGCCCCCGGGAACACAAGGGGGTGAGGCCATGTTGGGCTGCTTTAGAGAAGAGGAAGAGCTGTTGTAGCAGAGTGTTGTTGACATGCCGTCATTTCTCATTTTGGCTGCGTGAGATTGTCCGGCTTTGTTGTTGAGCAATCAAAGTGTGAGCTGTTAAAGCTCCGCCCTCTTCTGGAAAGCAGGCCGGGAGCAGCAGCTCATTTGCATTTAAAGGGACACATAACAACGGTGTGTTTTTGCTCACACCCAAATAGGGACAAATTTGACAAGCTATAATAAATGATCTCTGGGGTATTTTGAGCTGAAACTTCACAGACATATTCTGGGGACACCAGAGTAATAAAAATGACCTTTTTGAGACCTTACATTTGGGTGTATGTTGGTTTTTATCAGCCTTTTGATTCACACTTGTTTATAAATGATCTGATTTCCTTCTTCCCACCCACAGTTAACTTGACAAATTGCTCTCTGCTTAAGGTAGACAATTCTGTGATTTAACTCTAATTTTATCCATATGTGGATGTTTGCATGTCTGAACACATCTCTTCCTGGCTGCTGTGCACCTGTTCTGTGACATTAAGTGTATGACTACAGTCTAAGAGGTGGGTGAGTGGCTCACTCTGAGTGAATCATGAGCGCTCGAGGGAAGCAGCAAAAGTAATGCATGCCTGCCTCCACCTCTTTCCTTTGCCATGACTTTTGTCTCCTCAGGTTAGTGTAAAATGGATCCTATTACAATATTGCTCCTCTCACATTTCCCCTGATAGAGCGCTTGATCTGGCCCGAGAGAGCAGAGCAGAGATGCAGGATTTATTTAATGCTTTATTTCCCCTTCTGCTGAGTGCACAGTTCCAGTATGTGTGCCGCTGCCCCTGGGGAACGATGGTATGCCACTACTGATCCAGATCTATTACATGATGCTTCTAAGCCAAGAATCCTTCCTCAAACGTGCTGGAACGCGCTTTCTGCATGCTTACAGTGATGCACGATCTCTTTGAAAGAGCTTGTGATGTGTTACGGAGATCTTGGAATCCATCTGAAAATGAACGTCAGCCTGCTCTGACTTCACATGCATTTTATTCATGACACATTTCATGGTCCTGATGAGATGATAAGAATAAAAATAGAAGAGATGGGTTTTCAAATGAGAATGATAAAGCTTTTGTGTTTGTGTGTGTGTGAAAAGTGGGATGATGAAGTGGCAGTGTGTTCTGGGAGGTTGCAGACAGAAAGGGGAATAAAATACAGAAATGGAATTCTTGGAAACATGAACGTAAATAGAGAGAGACGGAAATGCTACTTTATTTGCCTTCTCCTCTGAAAGCCATCAAATCAGGAATGACAGGCGAGAAGAAAATTTCTTTCACTATTGATTTTTCTTTTAGTTCTTGTGTTTCCAGGGAAAACAGTCTGTACACAGCGAATGCATTTGCTTAGTTTGTATAGTTGACAAAAAATAAAAAGCACAGGAACTTTACATCCCATTGAGTACTGAATAAAAACAACAGAGCATGAATGTACAACACTGGCAGAAATGAGGAAGAGGTGCAGAATAGGGCACTTTGAAAAGGGTTTTAAAGAAAGAGACTGACAACAGGCATGCGATCAGAAGCATTCACTTACTAACATCACCTTGTATTTGATCCTTTTTTGGCTGCCTACCATTTTTCAAAGAACCAAATTCAAGAAAAGATGTGAGATGTTTTATTCCTATATGGCAAAAATATATTAAAGCATATGTATTTTAAGCATACACACATATATTAAATATAATATATGTTATACATATATTATATTTATTACATACTGGGTTACATACTAGTTACTCATATACACTACTGTTCAAATGTCTGGCATCTGTAAGATTTTTATTTTTTATTTTTTTTATTTTTAAGATGGGTTTGAAAGAAGTCTCTTCTTTATCAAAATAAAGTAAAAAAAAAAAAAAAAAAAAAAAGTTAAATATTATTGGAATTTAAAAGAACTGTTTTCTATAGTAATATATTTTAAAATGTAATTTATTCCTGTGATGCAAAGCTGAATTTTCAGTATCATTACTCCAGTCTTCATTGTCACATGATCCTTAAGAAATCATTCTAATATGCTGATTTACTGCTCAAGAAACATTTATTATCATCAGTGTTGAAAACAGATATGCTGATTATTTATTTATTTATTTTTATTTTTATTTTTTTTGTGGAAACCGTGATACATTTTCCCCCAGGATGCTTTGATGAATAAAAAGTTTAAAAATCTTTGAACAGTATATTTACTTTTCAATCAAATTTTAGTTTGTTTAAAATATATTTTAAAAATACATTCTGCATTTACCCAAAATGCATTTCAAGATTCTTAATTGTTTTTTATGTTTTGGTATTTAAACACGTATTGATATTTGATGCAAAACGTATTTTGTTTTTAACATATATTTTAAAAGTTTAAAAAAAAAATGCTATTTCATGTATTATGACATATTTACACTGTTAAAGAGTTGGATTCTCATGATAAACATGGCCAAAGTTTCAAAACACGGGTTGGACGTATGACGGATTATTTCTGTGCCAAAAGTACTCTTCCAAATCCTCATAAACTTTGCTGTCTTTTTTTTTCAAATATGGGCCTGTGTGACGTCAACGTGGTCGGAATTCCTTGTAAGGGCTCTTCTCCCGGAAGAGTGCGCACGCACATGTTGACCTGGGGTGCGTTTCCCGAAAGCATCATTATTCAACTATGGTCATAAGTCCCATTGAACTCTATTGGTAATGATAGAACTTTAGGAAACGCACCCCAGTGCGAGAGAGCAAGAGCACTCCCATCAACGCGCGTTCGGCTTTACGGAAGTGGTCGGCAGTGCTGTACAGGTCACATGACTTCATGAAATCAACAATATTACCAAAGAAGTGTGTTTTTAGTTGTGAGGGAAAGATCAGGATCAGCGCTTATGGTTAAAATATCTGTTTTGTTGGCAATAAGCCTAAGTGCAAATAATGTAAACAACACAAATGTAGTGAATTAAATTCATTATTCATCATTCACTATATGCTATATTCATTATAGTGATTGTAAAGTTATCCAGGGATAATGCAATGGTGTATTGTGTGTTTAAATAGTTGTTTAGCTGACCATTGATAGCTTGCAGACGATTGCTACACAAAAGCTGCGCGTGCTCGTGACTCTTTCTTTAGCTCCACTCACACGGCACGCCACAAGGCGCTCAGCTGTTTTCGAAAAGACTCAGTACGTACAGCATATGTATCTTTATAAATATGATAAAAATGTAAGCGTCAGCGTTAGTTCAGGCAGGCCTCGTAGTCAAGCTCCGCTATCAGCTGATTCTCAGATTCCAACCCCACCCATATCAGCTGATCCAATTTCTATGGACTCCATTGGCAACTCTAAAGGCGCATTACTTAAACGCAGCTTCCGTTTCTCTCTGCCTGCTTGGCTGCTTCCACTGCACGCTGCTTGCAATTAATCAAGATAAGTGAAATGGTCTTTTTTATGCTCTATCACTATCGTTTTCGTGTAGTCTGCTTTATCAGTTTAATATGATGTAACACTACATGAGTTTTATTTCACGTGTCAGTGAGCAGTCTGCTTTTATATTCAAGAGTGATTTACTAAGGAGCTAGCCAATGAGATTTGCTTTTATTCAGAGACGAGTTTTACTGAACTCTATTAAAGGAATAGGGTTTTGCGTTGTATTCGCATATCAAACGAAGCTACAGCCCCATAGATTTGTTCAGCAGGATGTATAACAGATTCAGACTGTTCGCGAATATCACCAGCAATAGATTGCCAGCAGATTTTGTGGTTAAGTAGAAGCTGTTTGCTTACTATTTGCACCTTATGATTAAAAATAATGTATTCACCTATTTACATAGGAAGTACGTGAGAAGCTGCATTTAGGCGATTATATCTGGGCATACAATTTAATAAATATGGGACGAACAGCGATTTATATGATGACATATTCGTCAGCATTGTGACTCACTGCTGTCACGTAATATTATTTTTGCAGAGTGTGCCAAGGCAATTCCAGGTATTCTCAACGAAGCAAGAGCACAGTTGATGCTGTAATCATCATTTGGCAAACGTTTTACTGCTTCTTTGGCTCTGGAGGATGTTTCGTTTGTGGTCATCAGGTTCATTATCATCAGTCACTTACTGCTAAAACGTGGTGTTTTGCTTTTAAACAGAAATGGGAGATTTATTGTATATGGACCGTAGTGATAGTATGTTATAGCGGGACTCCGAAGCTCTGTTGCAGTTTTCAAAGCACTATCACGACAAACGCTATAGATATAGGGACTTTGATCACACGCTGTGCCGCAATACCACGTGATTGACTGACGGTTTGAAGCTTCGAACGTCATGCAGTATCAGAAGATCAGGGCTGCGTTCCAGTTCAGTTTTTAAATGCCCTTCCCTTGCTAACTTCACTCGGTCTCGTTGACTCGGATGTACGTCATTGCTACGTTGCACGAGTGCCCACTTCTGGCGGAACCTTTGTATGGGCTGAACTGGAACGTCCTAAGCCCTTGATCACTTGGAATCCGCAATGGAGCTGATTTATTATTTATTTTTTCCCCTTACAAAATTGTTTAATACAGCATCCTATATGTATATATGTGTGTTTTAAATGTTTAAAACATAATTAATATATCATAGAGTTGTTTGTGGTGGGGTAAATTAAACGCGATATGCGGTGACGTCACAATCGTGTTGCATTGTGGGTTATGGAGCTGCCTGAAGTGTACATATGAAGTAGGATCTGTCCATATAAACTTCCCTCGTCCACTTCACGAAGTGGAACGCACTTCAAAATGGCGGCAGGGATTCCCCCGAGGGGAAGTGTTTAGGGAAGTTTGCGAGTGTGTGTCTAAAACCGAACTGGAACGCAGCCCAGGACAGCTGGTTTAAATTTTGAAAATGGGCGCTTTGTTCTCACGCTTTTTCAAACCGCAACTGCTGCAATGATTTGTTAGATAAGGTAGAGAAAACAAGTCTGACCACAGATATTGCTTATGCGCATTAAGTCAAGTCACTTTTATTATATGGAGCTTTTTACCATGCAGACTGTCAAAACACAGCAGCTCTAGATTTAAATCATATCATTTAAGTTCATTGTGATAAAGCTTCGAGTTAGAAGCTTTTTCAAAAATAAATAAATAAATAAATAAATAAATAAATGAAAATTGATAGCTTCAAAGGCTTCAGAAAGCTTTGTTTTCCTATCATTAAATTTAACAGCTTATTGATGCAGCTGCACTTCCTTAGACCGCATGGGCTAAGATTGAACTAGGGGTCTTTGTATGCTCTCGTGGCCATATCACGAAATTAAGAGTTCATACTGCTGTGAGGACCGACAGTCTGTTGCACGCTGCAGGGTTTTGAAGTGACATCTACATATACGTGGGATTAAAGGTGATAAAGAGGATGTTTTGTGTTATACATTTTTGCAATATTACTTGAAACTGTCTTTACTAACTGATAAAAGACTATTTATTAGGTGCACTGAAGTAATAATATTAATATACATCATCTGTGCACGAGGTAGGCCCTTAAAAATATCAGCCAATCATTTACGCAATCATCGCGTAAACGATTGGCCCTCTGGCTTGTCAATCACTGCCGTGACGTTCCTTGAGAGAGACGAGCACGGCTGCGCGCTCCAGTAACTTTCCACACTCCGCAGGCGCGCATGCAATGTTTTTGTCCGGAGACAGGAGTAACAACTGCAGATTATGAGTTACCTGCGGTGAGTCCGACATAGTGAATCCACTAACACAACACAGCGAATGCCGGTGGTAAACACTCGTGTTCCAATACTCGTGCACGAGTTTTGGGAGGCGTTCCTTTGTTCGTTCTTACGTATGCGCTCCTTTCAAAAACTTGGACTAAAAGTAGGCTATAATAGAATATTAATTTCAGAAGCTGTCGCTTGCTCATAGTGTCTGCATTAGAGCACTCTCTAAATTTGCATTCGCATCTAAACCCCTTTTTTAATCTGCGAATCATCAAACAAAGCCTGTTGTTTTCTACAGTCTATGGTTTTTAAGAAAGGTGTTTACAGTTTGAATAGAGGAGTAAAATACAAGCATATAACAGTAGTGCTACATATTAAGTTTATGCACCAGCATAAGCCATCTACGTTAAATTACTGCGCCTAAGCATAGTGGACATGAGATGTTCGGTGATGGGCTTTTTTTATGTATAGATATTTACTGTGGCTCAACTATTCAACGCCTTTCCAATGGGCTGATATTTTCATTAAACCATGTGTGTGTTTTTTTTTTTGTTTTGTTTTTTTTTTTTTGGGGGGGGGGGGGGGGCTGGTTTCAGCTGAATGAATGTTGGACGCATGCTATCATCTGTCCAAATGACTTCCACATTTACAGTAGGGTTATATAGAGGGTTTGTTGTGATTCTGTTTTAATGGTCAGTGATTTGCTAGTGTATTGCAATGAGCTGCTATCTGTGCTGCTATCACCTTGTCAACTGCTCTGTTGTAATTGAATCCATTGTGATAGCTGCATTCTGTGGGGTAAACACTAGTCTAGAAACATTGTTTTTGCAACAATGAGGAAACCGTTCATATAAATAAGGGACTTTCTTCAGTCCAAACAGATTTGAAGTAGCCTATTGGTCAGTCATGGTTAACACTCTGAGGTCTGACGGTATCGCCGGCGATACCACCGTGGTTTTTTTTCTTATCAGTGTGAAAGAGACTCAAAATACTCCGTCAATGTTGCACATACAATTAAGAGTTATACACCATTTTAATCTGTGGAATATCTTCTTTCATTTGTGTACACTCAGAGTAAAAACAGAATGTTGTGCTTTTTGTAAAATAAAGAAAACTAACATGATGCGTGATTTCTCCTCTCCCTCTGAACGAACTCCAATCTGATAGTTCTCAGAAAATGAACTGTAACTTAGTGAATACTAATGACAAAAAAATTACACTTATGTCTAAAAAAACGTTAAGATGTCAGGTTTTAAATCATGTAAGTCAAATCGAAAACAAACCTTCTTTGTTTATGTAATCTGTATGAAAAGAGAGCCATGTCAGAAGTCCGTGATTCAGCTCATTATCCGCTAATGCGGCCACGCCCACGGAGCCAGCGCTATTCAGACGCTAATTCAGTCAATACATGCATTTATTATCTCAATCGTGTATTTATTGTCTTGAAAAGTGTTTATCTGGATGTAAAAGTCATGGTTAGCGATCTCTAGAAGACATGCAGTTACTTCCTGTTTACTTGTCTTCTACAGATGAAGTTTAGATGAGTTTTTGTTTCTTTAGCGCCCTCCGGCTGCTGTATGTATTGGAAACTCCATTCTAGCCCTGCGTTCCAATGTCCATACTATCTATCCTAAATAGTATGTGAGATTAAAATAAGTGTGTCCCAAAGCATAGTATGTTGAAAAGAGTATGCCAAAAGTCCCCGGATGGTCTACTATTTCCGGTAGATTTTCAAAGTGTGGATCCGTGCACACTATAAAGGCTAATATTGCCCACAACCCATTGCACAATGGACGAGGATTCAGTTCAGAACTACAAACACGAGTAAAAAGAGTTAAAAAACTACAAAACATGGCGGATACACGCAATCGACGCTGAGAGGTTTGAGTGACTAATAATCAGTTTAACCTGATAGAAAATATATATTTAATGTTACCCGTGTTGTTTTTCATCTGCAAATACCAATGTGGACTTTTATAAAGATCCGAATGGCCATTAACTTTTAAATGCATCATTATGAATTAATATTAGGACAGTTCTCCACATGAAAGACTTGCGACTGCAGATCAACGTGCTGCATTTCTCTCCGACACGTTAGGAAATTAACTAAATGAAATGTGGAGGGTGTAAGATGATTGACAGGCCAGTTTACGGTGACAGGATGCGACAGAGAGCAAAGACGCAATTGTATGACGTGTTAGTATGTCCCAAAGCTTGTCTACTCTTTTGCTACACACTCAAAAGTAAGTACTTTTTGTTTACAGAAAGAGTACATACTTTTAGGGCATAGTATAAGTAGGCGAATTGGAACGCAGCAATGGAATAGCCTCTTCTTCTTTTAGATGAATTTGTGGACTAAAATGCACAGAGCGCCCTCCGACTTCAAGGATGAATTGAAAACACCAGCGCTCATAGTAATGACAATGAATATTAAGTTAATATAACTCCTCTGTATAGAAAATTGACATAAGCATATGAGAATCCAATATTTCTCCAAATGTGCATGCTTTTAAACTAAAAGTCTATATTCAGACTCTTTGCATCACAGAAATACATTATATTTTAAAGTATAATATAAAACCATTACTTTATATTGTAATAATATTTTTCTGTATGTTTCATATATCATAATGAGCTTGAGACATCACAGAAGGTTTTTTTTCACAGCCTACCTGACTGAAATGCCTCATTAATATACAAGTCATTTCAGCTCATTACTATCCAATTCTTTTGTCTTCTCAGGTGAGAAACTAAATCAATATATTGTTTTATATGAAGGAGTAGGCAGCATAATTTTTACATAATTTTGAAGCAAAAACTCTAGTCTACAACCTTCAATACCCAGAAGTCTTATGAACACAGATTTATTATACTTTTTTTGGCCTTATTTCAGTGACTTAAGTTTTTTGTTTTTTCAACAACCACGCATAAATGTTATTCCTTCAAAAACACAAACATGTACATACATGTTCCTCACATATTATTGTAGCCTAGTTTGTGCTGAATACAGTGTAATGACACTTTTTCCATTAATATGTTTATGAACAACTGAAAAAAGCACAAATGTCAGGGCATGTCAAAAGTTCTCCAGGCCCCAAATCAGCCTCAGACTCCAGAGGGTTAAATTCATATTTCAGGCTGCACACATTCCATGCTAAACAACAAATTGCTTATTCTCTGTCTGTTTGAATTTCAGAAATTCCACCTCTTGTGTGTAGAGGCAGTGCCATCAGCCTGGTCTGCCCCCCCTTCAGCCAAACTGTACTAGACTAGATATGACCCTCCATATATTTGCACTCTGCAGTTCACTACATGTGTAGTTGTCTAGCCAAATCTACTTTAGTTCTTCTGTGCCACTTTCTCCATAGCTGTACTGCCTTCAACCAAAAGTATGGTCACCTGCGTTGCTGGATCCATCCACCATCGGAGTACTAGAAATCCATCTATTAGTTTCCTGCTAACAGGCTTAAAAGAGGAACCTCTAGTCAATGATCAGCTTTTCCCCTTTTGTTCACAGTTTATCAGAGGTGGCGAGTTTTCCACACACTGATTATTCTGTCACATGACCTCACAATTTCTGATGTATCAAATTAATTGCACCACCTCATATTTCTAAAGCACTCTAAAACTGATAGGAAGAAGAAATGAAGTCGTTTTAATCTCTGAATCTAACTCTGCTTTATCCTGTTATTTATGTTGGGCTACCTGAGGAGCCGTCCACAAGCTGGTCAGCACGACACATTATTTGCCACAAGAGGAGGGAAAGCCCATGTCCAGGGCCTGGTTTACTGTCTCTACATTGAAGGCCATGGGGCGATGGTCTTCAGCTGCTATGAATGTTGCCTTCGGCCGTTGCTCAAGCCAGAAAAGCAATGAGTACTGCTCTCTGCTTGAAAATAAATATTATGGCTTCAATATATGTTGGGCCCATTTACATTTAAATACTGTAATTTGACCACAGATGATGCTGCGTGTGCTTGGTGCGTGTCCACTGGCAAGGAGCAGAGTGAGCGTTTTCAATTAATTTCTTTAAAGTTGAGCGTGAAGTCCGGAAAAGCTGAAGCAAATTACATTCACAGGATTCATTGACAGGGTATGAGAGACCTGTGAGAAACGCATGCTTTACTTCATGTTTACACTTGCAGTTTACGGTCTTGTCCGCCGATGTGCTATTGTCTGTACAAATGCTCAAAGGCATCATTTGTTATTTGAAATGCTGTGGGCTTTTATAAATATGAAAGTCACTGATGGGAAAACTGCTTTCGATTTTTAAATTCTCACGTGCGCTTTTGGGAAGAGCGTTCACGCATGGGACTAGTGCATAAATGAACTTGCTTCATAAAATGCAGTTGGAGGGGAGAAGGGAAAAAAAAAAATCGATCATTTGCTTTTGCTACATTCCTCATGCTAGCCTCACATAGATCGATTGGCTCTTAAATGCAGTATGCTAAGCTTTTTGGTTCCTCTGCTGGCTTTTTGATTGGCAGAAAAAGCCAGGGAGGATAGCCTTGTATGGTCTGTTTGGGGGGAATTTGTGCTCTCCCTGATTACAAAATGGGAGGTAGTCCCTAGAAGCTGCTGCTGTTCCCTGTCTTAACTTATTATGGAGCTCATGTTAAAGACAGGGAATTTTAGAACAGAGCCATACTTACATACTTATTTCTATCATCGCTCTAGCTACATTTATATTGGCTTCACGTATCTTGATTTGTTCTTTTATAAAAATTGTTGCATTGGCTTCCTGAAATGCACATCTGAATCCTAGGCTGGCCCTTCGATTTAGCAGGAAGAGCCAGGGAGGATTGCCTGGTATGGTCTGTTTGGGAGGGGGGGGGGGTTTTCTGCTGCTCTCCCAGTTAAAAAATGGGAGGTTGTCCCCAGAAGCTGCTGCTGTTCCCGGTCTTGGCTTTCATGGAGCTCATGAAAGGACGGGGAATTTAGAAACGAGCCATACCGCCAAATTGTAGCTTTAGCAAATATGCCAATAAAAAATTGACTAAATTTTGTCTCTTGTAATTTTTGACTTAAGTGGTCCTCACTGAACTAAAGACTTTTTGGAGATATGACGAATGCACTACTACTCTATAGATACTCGAGATTAACTGTGTGTGATTAGCCCATCCCCCCCCCCCCCTTTTTTTTTTAAAAGCGATCAATCTTAAGTAGGTGCTCCAAAGCATTCAAAATTTATGACAGTTTAAGTTGGAAATTCAATTTTTAAGCTCAAAAAGTGGTTAACAGGTAATAAATGGATTATAACTACTGCATAAATATAATTTAGTGCCATAAAATACAAAATATTAAATAAACATTATCAAAAAAAAAAAATAAAAAAAATACAGCACATTAATTTCATTGAAATAAGAAAAAAAAAATTGCAAGGAGTGCCAGAGGGTTAAAAAAAATCAACAAAATTACATTGTCTCTTTTCTGAAACTGAAATGCCATTACAGTAATTAGAATGAAATAAAAGCAAGTAAACAAACGGATATTGAATAGGACTTTTACAAGTACAAGACGAATTGTGCACAAAGTGTTTCTCTGGTGCACTTCACCCACAGACTGATAGTGTCCTCTGTTAAATAATGCAAGATTGTAAGATGAAATTTAATTGTGGGGGTGAAGATTTCAGAATGACCGCTGCAGATCTGCCAGCTATTGAAACACCCCCGCTTGGCAGCCAAAGGTGTTTGGTTCTATCATTGACTAACAAACCTCTATTCATCTACTTTGCTTTAATAAAGCATTCTTTTGAAATGACTGGAATTGCAGAGTCCTGTTTTACTGAGGTAATGCTCAATTCAAAAGCTGATGAATTCAGAAGCCTTGGGCAATGGCATGTAATTTGTAAATATGACAAAGAATGCCAGTCATCCTCATAAGCATGCTAAAATCTTTATTTGAGCCGCATACCACAAATTTTGTAAATCCTCCACAAAATTATCTCAATAGAGCCGTTCAGTCATGACATCAATTTGTAGGCCAACCCAGAAGGCTAATCGCCATGGGTTCCTTCGGGAATTTCTAATGGGTTTTTGAATAGTGGTTCATAAGTAAAATGAGGTCAGTGGTTAACAGTAGTTGAAGAGACATTCACGCTTTGTTCTACTGTACAACAGATATTACATTTAGTCATATGCTGTGAAAATATCCCATTAAATTTAATGTAAAAAAGCTAATCATTATAAAGTGAGTCATATTTGAACTTTAAAAAAACATTTTCTTCATACAGTAACTTTTTTTAAAAGTATTATATAGATTTAAACCCACCGCATGCTTTAGGGGGTCTATTAAAACTCAATGGGCTCAGGGGAGGCATGAGAGACGTGTACTTCTGCTGTAACTTTACCTGCTGGTGTGCTGTTGGACAGTGTTTCTTTAGAAAAATCAAGTGTTGGCGTCAGTTCTGGCAGGTCACGTCAGTCAAGCTCACATCAGCTAACTCCCAGGTGACTCGCGTCTACCTATAGGAATATGACGCCTCAGGATTGGCCTTATGATTCCCCTGAATCAAACTAATTCTTAAAATATGTGTGCATGTTAAATTATTGACATTAATTATATGTGCATATGTTGGTTCCCCCTAGGGGGGGTTATCGCTGCTCTCCCTGCTCTTATCCATGCTAGGCTGCATGGATGCGCAGGGAGTTCTTGCCCAGAACAGAACCATACCACAATACAAACTTTATGCAATTATCGATAATATTTGACGATCGCGGTCCTGACAGAAACAATCCATTTTGTAATATGGATTATTTTCTCATCCAATTTCTTGAGGAGCCACTGCCTCCCTTGCCTCCTCAGAGGAAACACCTTGAGGATACACCGTGTCTACACTAGATGCGATAGAACCCATTATAATCAGTGATGTTGTCTACACTGGATGCGGTGCGACGTGATTCGATGAATTCCAAATAGTAAACTGATGCCTCTTTCTATTTATGACATACTTCAAGCACTTTCGATACTTCTCATATGAAGGACAAATGGAATGGTTGCTTTGTCGCACCCAGTGTCGAGTTTTTTTCGGAACAAGAGTTCTGAGATTGAGTTATGCATTAGATACATTATAAATAAGTCATATATTTATGAGAGAGAAAAAAAAGAAATGTATAATGGAGCTATGGTAATTAGGTTCCTTGTCCTTGCCGACCCGAAGGATGACCCTCATCGTTGGTGATCCAGCCTTTGCTTTCATCCTGCTGTCTTGGCCTTTTACAGTTTCTAGTCTCCTTCATTATAGCTCAGAAGAAAAGCCTCATACTGTATACCCACTTACATACATTACTACATTACAGCCTTTCTCTCTCTTTCTGGCATTGTGAATGCTTAAGTTGTGAGCCAAAATGTTTTATTCCACATATCATGCACTGCGCACTCTGATTGACATTTGAGGAAATTTGGTGGAATCAGTCAGCTGGAGATACTGGGTTCAAAGAACGAAAACATAAAACATAACTCTCATGCTGCATCAAAAATTAAAAACTGATGGGTTTATGGATGTATTGCTTGTAATTTTAGACCAATCCTTGAAGCAAGTTTGTTGGTTTTCAAGTAACATGAAAACAAACTGAACATTTTGTTCTATATTCTGTTTGACTGCTTTTGAAGAAACCTTATTTGAGAGGTTTATCGTTTTCATGTGTATAGTGTCTGCTGTCCATATGGTCAGTCTGAATATTAAGTGGAAAGCATTTGGATTTAAAATAGGTGGCATCAGACATGTATAGTGGGTGGCTACAGTCAGTAGAGCACATTTTCCCTCTATATACATGTATGCTATACATTTGCCAGATGCTTTATCCAATGTGACTTACATTATATATATATATATATATATATATATATATATATATATATATATATATATATATATATATATATATATATATATATATTTAAATATAATCAATAACTGTTTACAATATTGATATTAATAAGAAATATTTCTTGAGCACCAAATCAGCATATGGATGATTTCTGAAGGATCAATTGACACTGAAGACTGGAGTAATGGCATCTTTACCATCACATGAATAAGAGACTTTATATGAAAGTATTAAAACCCTACATTTTTAAAACCCATAGGAAACCCCATGTTTGGCATGGTAATGGATATAACATTATTGATATGTTTGGCCTTGGCGGAATAGATCTACAGCATACACAAATTACCCGTAACAGATTTATACAGGTGGAGCTGGGGAAGGTGGAGAGTTTCTAAAAGTGCGCTGCAATTGCCACAGAAAATGATGACCAGTATTTGTAATAAGGTTGAGCAGCAAGATCATTGGCTACTGATACAGCAGGAACCAATCAGCCTATATAGAGAATGATGTGATTTCAAGCAGAGTGAGTTAAAGACCTATCAGCCTGTTTCATCTAGAGTTCCGTGACAGAACTTTGTATGCTGGTCAGTTGTTCAATTCGGAACAATTCTTTGCTGTCAAGTTCAGTAACTTTGCTCAGTTTGTTAAAAAGTTAGGCCGGGGATTTGAATGCAGATCACATGGAATGGCAGAATTGTAGAGTCACCTGGAGCAAGAATCAAGTTTGTATTCCCTCATGGATCAATATTTTGCTTTTGGTAATATGATCATTGCTGCCCTGCGATTGATGATTATGATACTGTTGTCACAACAGTGATTTTGATGGTGAATGTGATGATCATGATTATATGGAAAATGTTTCTGTATTTCACAGTCCTCACTTTTGCTAAGAAAACAGACTGAAAGGGGCAAACTGAAGGTATTTTATTCTTTTTAGCTCTGGAAAAATACTCATAAAATATTTGAACTTATTTAAATAAAGGAATATTCTGATACGAAATTCATACAGGGAATAATGAAAACCACTGTCTGTTGCATCCATGACAGATTGGGGTAAACACAATCTGAAATCTGTAGTTTTTCATTGCATATCAGAAAAGGCGTTCTTGTTTTTAAATCCGTGGTGAAATAGCTTGTTTGTGTTAGCTGTCAGCTTGACTTCACAACATGTGTTGCGATGGGCTTAGCCTTTCCTAGCTAATTGAAATTGACTGCTGGATGCTATACGCCGCATCAAATGCCGGTTTGATGGAAGATCAGCTGGGTTTAACTTCAAGTTCTTATGAGCTCAGGGTTATGAATTTGTGATACGAGTCTACATTCAAATGACCGAATCCTAGTCACTCCCACCTGAGTGTTACTATAGTGGGAATGTCACATTACTATGTAGGCTTGATACCAGTGCCACGACCATTTACATATAGATGATATTATGTGACAGCTGTAAGCAGATCTAAGGTTCTGAGGATCTTTTAAGCATTAAATCATGTAATACTGCATGTTAATGGAAGTTATTATGAAGGGATACCTATGCTTTGTACACTACTGTTTAAATTTGTTGTTGTTGTTTTTTTTTTGGCAGGGGGTGGGGTGGCAATATGTAGTCACATATAATGTAGTCCTATTAAATAACTCATGATCATGTACTTATCTGGCTTTAAGAGTTCAAATCAGCTGTTTGTGATTTCAGGGTTTGTGTTTTGCCTCAGTGAAAACAAATCTACCAACCAACCAGCTGCGGGGTAATCAGATCTAATTAGGGCAGAGACGATAATGATGACCGGGGTCTGTGAATTATTATAATTTGTGTAAAATCCAGAGTTTGTCTTGCTCCACTGATGCTGATGGAAATCAAAAGAAACCCAGATCTCCAACAATCTTTTGTAAACGATGTACTTCAACCCCCCTTGGTCATTTAAGTGATGCTCTAATTTTTAATAGCTTCTTTTTTGGTCGTCATAAGAACCCAGAAATGCTCCCTTTGAGTATTTGTTTGCAAATTGTTCATTTTCTTTCTGTATATCACACATGGTGTAAGCTTTTGATTAGGAAGCCTACTTCATATATCTTAGTATAATAAGCTGGTATTCCTTGAGATGTTTGTATTGAACATTGTTGAGTGGTATTTATGTTATGAGAGTGACTGCACTGCGCTGCCAAACTCATCTGATGAGGACTTTCACGGCTCTAGTGGGGGTGGAAACTTGGCTTACTCACTCTCTTTGATCAAAACTGATCCTTTTCTCCAGGACTAGTGTATTAACAAGTGTAAATCGACTTGTAGCATTAAACAGCTCCCTAATAAGTGCAGCAGAAAGACACTTGCAGGCATTGCTGGAATGTTAGCTTTGCTAATATGAACTAAATTATGTAACAGAATGGAATAGTTGTTAGCATTTCTCCTTTTAAGCCCCTATCTCAGATTTTCACCTGTTACGAATTCACTTAAAAAGATTTATTTTATCTTTAATTAATCACAATTATGAATCTAATTTTAAGTATTAAAGTTGTTTATACTTTATTTTGATGGTCCCCTTTAGACATTCTGTTGAATATAAGTAACGTTGCACCAACATGTCTACTAACTCTCATCAGAGTATTAGTAGATTGATAGGTTGGGGATAGGGTTAGTAGAATAAATTGAAATGTACTTGTTAAGTTACTTATTGTCAGTAGAATGTCTGTTGGGGAACATCAAAATAAAGTATTTGCAGATATTAAGCAGACATTCTACTAATACTCTGAGAGTTAGTTGACATGTACAGTAGGTGCAGTGTTACTTATAGTCAACAGAATGTCTAAAATGGACCATAAAAATAAAGTGCAACCCTGAAATTTTGTTTTATTTTTTTTCTGTTTGTAATATTTATTAATTGTTTGTCTATGTACACAGACTGCCATTTTTAGCCGTTGTATCGCATCACTCCATGCGTGTGTCGTTTAAGGGGGCGTTTACACAACACCATTTTCAACAAAAAACGGAAAACTTTTTATGCGTTTTGGTTGTTTATTTACATGACAATGGCATTTTTGGGGCCTCAAAACAAACTTTTGAAAACGTGATTCAAAGTGCAAGTTTTTTTTAAATAATACCGTTATCATCTCTGTGTAAACTACAGAATTTGTGAAATGTGTTACGTGTTCAGTCTATGGGCCCTATAATACAACCGGCGCAATACAACACCAGACATGACACAAGTATTTTTTGCTAGTTTTAGCCTGACGCAGTTATCATTTTCACCTCCAGCACCCACGTTGTTTAAATAGCAAATGCACTCATGCCCATCTGTTCGCTCATGGGCATGCTGGTCTGAAAACGAGGTGTGTTCAGGAACATTGTTGGCATGTTGCTATTTTGAGGCTACTGAAAACGTCTTCAGCATTGACCAACAAAAACCTGGTCTAAAGTCAATAGCGCAGTATTTATTTATTTTTTGTTATTTAAAGAGTGTGTTGGTAATATGCACCTATAGTCGGGTGCACAACGCGCGTACACTCTGCTTGTTACACACACAGGGGTGCACATCAGCACATAAACATTTTTAAACATTAAAAACAAAAGAATTCCTCTCTGGAGAAGCGTTCAGTCATTCTGCATTGTAAATAGCGAATCTGTCATGCGCAAGGGCAAATGGCTTTTAAAGACAATGGGATATGAGACCCTATTTGGTTTATTGCAAGTTACGCCCAAAACTCACCCATGACTCATTAAGACACTAGGTACAACCCTTTTGGACCATGTGCCTTGTGCACCAACCATTTTTTACCATTGTTAAACTAGCAAAAGTGGATTCGGACATGGCCTGCACCAGAGCATGTGTTTAGGGTGTGTTCACACTTGTCATGTTTGGTTCGAATAAAACGAAGCCTGGTGCGATTGCTCTGTTAGTGCGGTTCATTTGAACATCTGTGAATGCTGCCATCCGAACCTTGGTGCGCACCAAACAAGCGGACCGAGACCGCTGAAAAGATGGGTCTCGGGCCACTTCCAAACTAACTCTGGTGCGGTTCGAATGATAAATAAACATGGACCAAAGACATGTAAATAAACCAAAAACAGGAAGATGAGACCCTAAAAAGAACAGAATCCTCACGAATATTGTTTTTTCTCCTCATAGTCGCTAGTTTGCCTATCACAGGCATCAGACACGCATTGCCAGGCAGCAGATCGCATGACGGAGGAATTCCCACCGCTGTTTTGACTCCTTTACACATTTAATAAGCTCTTCACGAGTTCTCAGCTGGCCAAAATAAGCAGGCTACGCACACACAACAAGCGCATTTATCTCACACAGCATTGTTTTGGATGTTTGCTAAGTTCTCTCTCAAAATAGGCAATACGTCATAAAATCCGACCAATCAGGTTGTGAACGTATTCCTATGCCTTTAGGTTCGGTATCTTTTGGTTTGGTGATAAAATTGCCAATCTGAATGCTAATCGGACGTACAAGTGTGAACACACCCTTAGATTATTAAAATAGGGCCCTGTAGGGGTAGTGAGTAGTGTTTCTTTACAAAGTGACATCGCCAACTACTGGCCTGACATAAATAATACAGTTTTTAATAATTTCGCGGATCTATGTGAACGGGGATTGTTTTGAAAATGTTGTTGTCTGTAAATGAAAAATACAAACAAAAAATGTTTTTGTTTTTAGTACATCATTGTCATGTAAACGTACCATAATGTCAAGTTTAAAAATAGTTAAACTTCAAAAACAATGAATTGGGATGCCTGCATCTTCTGCTGGTTGTGAACATAAGACTGCACTCAATGTGAATAACTCATTAATCAATCTGTGCTGCTGCCGTACTTGTTCTTTGGCGAGATTCATTGCCTGCATACTCGCAAAAACATTCAAACTTGAATTAATCCAATGTTAGTAAAACCTCTAATTTACATATGGGGAAGGGGGCATGATTAATTGCATTAATTTATTCTTTACTAAATTAAGTTTTAATAGTATTTTTTTTTTTACACTAACTTTTTATTTACATTTTTAATGAATGTTTAAAATGTATTTTTTAATTGATAATTAACAACACTAAATTAATATTAAATTGACAGCCCTGATAGCAATAGAAAAGTAAATTTGAATTTATTTGTCACTGCTCTTTGTTTATATTTTCACAGCCCAAGAGGTTCATAAGAGCTCTGCTCAGATGAAAGTCACAGCCGCTCTGAAACAACTCCTCATATTTGGAGCTTTTTCTCTTTTTCTGTTCGGAGCCACTGGAGTGTCACGCTGCAGGTTATGCCTCATTCATCCACATTCCTGTATAGTAGATGCTCTTAATCTACACATCAAAAGGAGTCTATCTCTTTCACACAGACGCCGAACACTCATTTCGCCTTGAAGGAAGTACTTCTTGTAGATGGGCATAACAGGATTATGGCTTTTCCTTCCTTTCTCCTCTTTCATCCTCCTCTTTGCAGCAGGTGGCAGTGACCCCAGCGACCCCTTTCAAACACACACATTCGCAAACCCTCAGTAGGTGCTATCTTTTCTGTCATTAGACGCTGTACTTTCGGCTCCTCCCTGCCTGTTTGGGGATGGGGGATGGAGAAGGTGGAGGCCGCCAGGATGGTGACTGGCACTAACGAGCAGGAAGGAGGACAGTTTGTGCCCGTGCCCAGCTGCCGCTCCCACACATACGGGGAACGGCAGTTTCACAGAATAAATGCAGCGACCCGTTCCTCTGACACAACACTTCCAGATCCGATTGAAACGGCTCCACATGTGGCAGTCTGTTTCCCAATAGCTGTGTTCTTATTTTGGTTGCACGTGATGAAACCAAGCACTTTTGCTCCACGAAAGGACGAGGCAATACGAGTGTCAGACGCAAATGCTACCTCACCGCTGCAATGAATTATCTTCGCATTTTTTGCAAATCGTAATCATTGAAGAGCCATCATCGGTTGCTTTATTTTCCATGCTTTGTCATAACATAAAAAGAAGAAGATTGTCATTGATTGGCTTTTGTTGCCTGTCTGGATTTACAATTTGGGCACACTTAAAAGTGTATGAATTTTAATGGGCCAATTTTGCAATAACTTTTAACCATCAGGATATTGGTTGCACCAGCTGTTCTAAGGTCTTTCTTAAATTGGAACGTAAAGTTTGGACTAGGGGCTTAGAACTGTAAGTACCCTCAAGTTGTCCAAAATCTGTATAATTTTCTTTGTTCTGTTGAACACAAAGGAAAATATTTTGAACAACTTGAAGGTGAGTAAATGATGATAGAATTTTCCTTTTTGGGTGAACTATCCCTTTAATTGGGTGTATCACTTGTCCTTAAGGAAGTTGTAAAATAAGTGTAGTCACATACAGCAACATTACGTTTACCTTTATTGATCCTATATATATATATATATATATCAGTGGCGTGCGGTCCATATAAGCTGCGAATGCTCTGCATACCCAAGCCATTCGTGGACTCGACAACTAATATTAAAGGTGCCCAAGAATGCTTTTTCACAAGATGTAATATAGGTCTAAGGTGTCTCCTGAATGTGTCTGTGAAGTTTCAGCTCAAAATACCCCATAGATTTTTTTTTATTATTTTTTTTTTACTTACTGCCACACGAGTTCTCGACTATAATACAGTGCATTTACAAAGTTCACACAGCTAATATAACCCTCAAATGGATCTTTACAAGATGTTCGTCATGCATGCTGCATGCATGCTTCGAATTATATGAGTATAGTATTTATTTTAATGTTTACATTTGATTCTGTATGAGTTTCAGGCTATGCTCTGTGGCTAGCGGCTAATTCTACACTGTTGGAGAGATTTATAAAGAATGAAGTTTTGTTTATGCATTATGCAGACTGCACATGTTTAAAAATGAAAATAGCGACGGCTCTCTTGTCTCCGTGAATACAGTAAGAAACGATGGTAACTTTAATCACATTTAACAGTACGTTAACAACATGCTAATGAGACATTTAGAAAGACAATTTACAAATATCACTAAAAATATCATGCTATCATGGCTCATGTCAGTTATTATTGCTCCATCTGCCATTTCACTGTTGTTCTTACTGGCTTACCTTGTCTAGAGAGAACGTGAGCGTCTCGCATATTAGCTATAAACCCATTCAACGTAACTCTATTGGCCACATTTATTTACATGACGCACCACACAGCATACCCGGTTAAAAAATTCACCGCTCGCCACTTAATATATATATATAGCTTTTTTTGTATTTTTATTTGGCATGAACAAGTAATGATGAGAAGCCATGCGATTTAATCAGTCTGCTATTAATCGGAATAAATGCCTAGTTCTGTCGTGAAACTCTAGATGGCGCAAGCTAATGGGTCCTTTATGCAAGCTGATGATATTTACAGTGTTAATTACTTGGCACAAGCTGATTGGTTTATGTTGTATCTGAAGCCAATGAGCTTGTTGCTCAGCATTTAAATGGCTGGTTACCATTCACTATAGCAGTTTGTAGAGCACTTTCAGAGTTCGTCTAAAACCCTCCACCTTCCCCAGCAGCTGCACCTGTATAGATCTGCTGTGGGAGATTGATATATGCTATTTGTGCCGCAGCAGTATGTCTTACATACTCACAGCACCATATCGGCGTGTTTATTGGCAGTAGAAATTTCCTGCACTTGCTCTGCAGCAATAATCTACAACAACAGCAATAATCAACAGCAGCAGCAATTTAGCAGCAACAGCAGCATAGCAGATCTATACATTGACATTGTCATATCCATTACCATGCTAAAAATCTTTTCAGAGATGTCTTGATAGAATTAAGTTTAAATGCATATTTATGTTGCTCAAATATATTGTAGCATGTGTTAAATTATAACTTTTAATGACACAGTTGGTGCAAACAGCCCCGGTCACCGGTGTGGTTTTAAATGGATGTATGGTGTCAGTTCTCCTCAAGTTCACGCAGATGTCCTAGCAGATGTAGTTCAACACATTAACTATGGACATTTCCACTCTTTTATTCAGCCTGAAAAGGTGTATGATCTCTCCTTGCAGGGCGGCCTCTGTGTCTTCTCATCAGCACCTGCAGGGTATCAGATGTGCCATCTTTAAGTGAGTCACTGAGTAACGGTTCAAGTCTTTGAGGAAACCCCCTGCGGCTGTTTATGAAAGCTCAGTGCCTTATGATCTCTGGTGTTTTATGAGTCTATGATGAGGATTGGTGTACTTGGCTCGATTTGGGTTCCTTTTGCCCTGTGTCCTTCTCAGTACCTCTCACTGCGCAACCAATATTTCTCATCCCTCTGAAGTCTAATATCTCATCAGTGAGAGAGAGAGGTGAGATACAGGGACAAGAAGAGAGAGATGGAAGAGGAAAAAAGTGTTATTTTGTGAGTATTTTTCGCCTTTGATATTGCTCTCATCTTAGATTAGAGCCTCAGGATCATTTTGTCACCTGAGAAATAAAGAGATGGTGAGAGAGAAAGGGCGAAAGAGAGCAGAAAAAAGTTCTTCTTGATTGTAGCAACTCTTAAAGGGATAGTTCACCCAAAAGTCATTTATCTCGCTCATGTGATTCCACACCAATGGAACCTGCAGAACACAAAACAAGATATTTTAATTAAAGGTGCCACTGAACGTTTTTTACAAGATGTAATATAAGTCTAAGGTGTCCCCTGAATGTGTCTGCGAATTTGCAGCTCAAAATACCCCATAGATTTTTTTTTTTAACTAATTTTTTTAACTGCCGATTTTGAGGCATAATTAGAAATGTGCCGATTCAGGCTGCGGCCCCTTTAATTGCTCGCGCTCTCCGCCCCCTCCTGAGCTCTCGACTATCATTGCATTAAAAAAAGTTCACAAAGCTAATATAACCTTCAAAATGGATCTTTACAAAGTGTTCGTCATGCAGCATGTCTAATCGCGTAAGTATGGTATTTATTTACATTTCATTCTGAATGAGTTTGATAGTGCTCCGTGGCTAACGGCTAATGCTACACTGTGGGAGAGATTTATAAAGAATGAAGTTGTTTATGCATTATACAGACTGCAAGTGTTTAATAATGAAAATAGCAACGGCTCTTGTCTCCGTGAATACAGTAAGAAACAATGGTAACTTTAACCACATTTAACAGTACATTAGCAACATAATAACGAAACATTTAAAAAGATAATTTACAAATATCACTAAAAATATCATGTTATCATGGATCATGTCAGTTATTATTGCTCCATCTGCCATTTTTGATATTGTTCTTGCTTGTTTACCTAGTCTGATGATTCAGCTGTGCACAGAGCCAGACGTTAATACTGGCTGCCCTTGTGTAATGCCTCTATCATGGGCTGACATATGCAAATATTTGGGGCGTACACCCCGACGTTGGTGTTATGTTGAGATTCGCCTGTTCTTCAGAGGTCTTTTAAACAAATGAGATTTATATAAGAAGGAGGAAACAATGGAGTTTGAGACTCACTGTATGTCATTTCCATGTACTGAACTCTTGTTATTCAACTATGCCGACGTAAATTCAATTTTCAATTCGATGGCACCTTTAAATAGGGTCCTAACAACATCAGAAACAGTTTTTCAAAAAACATATTTTGTGTTTCACAGAAAAAAAGAATGACATACAGGTTTAAAATGACATGAGGATGAGTAAATGATGACAGAATTTTATTTTTGTGTGAACTGTCCCTTTAAACCCAGACTGCCTGTTGTACAGCCTGTTTAACCATTGACTCGACTGTTATTGGAAAAATGGCAGCTATAAATGCTTCTACAAGTATGTTCAATCATAAAATAATAATTACTTTGCTCACACATCACCCCTGTTTGTGCTGTGTTTATGAGCTATACTGCAGAGACTACAAAAGCGGTTTCATTCTGCATGGTGTAAGCTTTACAACTGCATTGGCTTGTTAGACAGTGATGATGCTTATCATGTATCATAATTTATATACAAGCAGCGTCCTTTGCAGTTCAGAGCTGTGTTAATCATCAAAACGGAGTCTGTGTGGCATGTGTTATTTGTTGAGCACAAATGTTGCTTTTTTGTTTATTCACAGTGTGAGCTGAGCATTAATTTGGCTTGCAGATCGATGAGCATAACAACAGAAGCAGTTGGAAGAATGGAGAACCAACAGCAGTCCTGACTCAATTGATGTCCTATGCGATATTAGACTAAATATTTATTCTTGAGGGCATATGATTCTTATGTTTGAGAATTACTTTAATAGATAAAGCAACACCTGAACTCGACAGAAGACGCATTAGTCTAGTGGTAAAGTTTGTATATAGGACTATATATAAGCAATATCACACTGGTAAGAATGCTGTCATTCCAAATATCATGGTATTCAGAAAGAAAATGATGGTTGTGAGTGATATTGCTTTAAAAACTAAAATGAAATATTGAATGTGTAGTTAATGTTAAGTAACTTACATCTCTTAGCCAGACACGGTTGTGGCGTTCCTAAATGAGTCAGCGTTTTGAACTAATTGGTTGAATGAATAATTCAATGACTCACTCATAAAGATAGTCGCTTGTTTTGTTCTTGAATGAAATACCAGTGAGTGTATTATTGGCTGCATCGAAATTGGCTCTTATACTCTCATTCACTTCTCCCTATATTACTCTAATAATAAAGTCTACTTGGAGGGAATAGAGGTGAGCGATTGAAATCGAATCTTTTGGTGAGATGTGAGAATTAATTTAGCGCAATTCTCACAGTGCATGGGTAATCTCTAGCGGCTAGCTTTTGGTTGTACACTTGTTATTTATGGGTGCATTATGGGATTGAATGAGTGCTCTCAAAAATGTCTACTATGGTTTTGGACGCCACTGCAAATGGCTGTCCCTCATTGTAGGGGTATAATTTCAGGTGCAGCCGTAACCCCTCCAGTTCTAGTCACACCGCTTGGAGCTGGATTCAAACTGGTGTTTCCAACATGGGAGGTGGGTATGCTAACAAGGACACTAAAGACCGCAGCCTCTAACGTCAGTCGCTAATGTGCCTCTTGAGGCCAGGGGAGTGAGGTTTACCTGCACAGCTCTTTACTAGCTAGATTCTGTTAATTCATCCCCCTAAACCTAACTCCCACCCGGGTCACGGCACCAATGTAACTCTTCCGGTTCTATTCGCCCCACTCCGACCTCCGACATTTTAACCAGTGTTTCCAGCATGGGAGGCAGTTGCGCTAAAAAGGTGCGATAAAGACTGCAACCTCTAGTGTGCCTCTTTAGGCCAGTGGAGTAAAGTTTACCTACACAGCTCTTTACTAGTTGGCTTCCGTTGCACTCACCCCCCTAAATCTCACCCCCATCTGGATCATGGCACCAATGTAACCCCCATGGTTTTACTCGCACCACAATGAGCAGAATTCGAAATGGCCTTTTCGGCATGGGAGGCAGGTGCGCTAAAGCAGAGTTCAGACTGCACGATTTTCAAAGTAGTATGGTCACAGTCATGCAGTGTGAAAAGAACAATCTTGGCCAGCATTCAGTCGCTGCTCTGTTCACACTGCACGATGGATCAGCGACAGAAGGTTTCACACTGCATGACTTTACAATAGGAAGAATCGGCGACAACTCTGTCGCCGATTTGGTTTGGTTGTGAAACTACGTTTCACAACCAAACACACGCGAGATGTGACAAGGAAACAACGCGATATCACGTGTGCAAGACCGGAGTTATTATTATTATTAAAAAATGGTAGCCCGCAAGAAGCTTGCAATACGAATTGCCATGCTTGCTGATATTTTGGTCTATAACTCCTCCCCAAACTACCCGCTGCTCTGTATCTTGCTCTCTCATTGGCTGTCGGTCATCGCCGATGTAGTTTTCAGTCAGAACACCTTTCACACAGCATGACTTTGAATCGCCGACAGGTCCAGATATTTAGCATGACAAATATCTCACGGGTGTCGGCGACTCGTCGGCGATTCTCTCAGATCGCGTCTTTGCTCATTCACACTGCGTGATTGTCACTTGCGTGAACGAGCACCGATTTGCCTGTGATTTCGGGCATTTGTCTGCGATTTCTCGAAACCTGTCGGCGAGCCAAAATCGGGGCTAAAATCGTGCAGTCTGAACTCGGCTTAACAAGGACGCTAAAGACTGCAACCTCTAGTGTGCCTCTTGAAGCTAGTGGAGTGAAGTTTACCCACACAGCTCTTTACTAGCTGGCTTCCGTTACACTCACCCCCCTAAACCTCACTCCCACCCGGGTCACGGCACCAATGTAACCCCTTCGGTTCTACTCGCACTGCGATGAGTGGTATTCAAACTGGTGTTTCACTCATGGCAACCACGCTAACAAGGACACTAAAGACTGCAGCCTTTAGCGTCAATCGCTAATGCGCTTCCTGAGGCCAGGGGAGTGAGGTTTACCTGACAGCTCTTTACAAGCTGGCCTCCGTTACACAGCTTGACTCACTTTTGGAGACAATCACTTGTCATCACCTAACTGGTGTAGCGATATAACCTGCAGAAAGACTGTGTTTACAATTGTGTACATTTGGACTGATCAAATTTAGATATGTGCAGTTATTTATCTATATCTTATTTTTCGGCATTTTATTTAAAATCCAACAGCCCACTTGATTTGATTGGCATGATGCTTGTTTTGGTTGGGGAAAAGGGACAGAGGAAGGAAGATAAAGTTAGATAGATAAAGTTAAAAAGGCCTGCATAAAGGCAAGAGGGTTCAAAGACACTCAGACAAATAGGAGATGGGGGATTTATTTGGGGGCCCTGTACAGCTGAAAGGTCAATCTGTAATTACAAGTATAAACATTACTCTGCAGACAAAAAGGCAACTAGAGAATCAAGCACCTGAAAATGTCAAAAAGATTTGGAGTGCTGATTTTCAATAATAGAGCCTGGCAAAACCTCTGAATGAAATAAGTTCACTGCACATGGCAAACAGGCCAAGTCAGTCCTCCAAAATAAAATGATGACTATGTTAATATAATTTAAACCTGTAAATTAACAAAGTTTTAGAGTTTGGCAAGAATGGTGTGAAATAAATAGAGAATATTTCTGGTTCACTACTCAAATATAAATGATTTGTGATCATGTGACATTGCACAGACATGGAGCTGTGAAGATGAGGTTGAAATTTGTTTGTTGGGCACTGACTGAAAACGCATGTGTGTGTTTTCAAAGGCTGTTGTGCATGTGTGTCAATAAATTTTATGTTTAAAGTTTATGCCAAAACCATCTTCCAAGTCTTTTTTTTTTTTTTTTTTTCTGTGAAGGCAGAAATATTCTCACAGCACGCCTTCTCAAGTATGCCCACAAACTGTTCAGGAATCCCATTAATTCCTGCTTTGAAATGAAGTTAGGTTGGTTTGGGATGGGATGGGCAGAGACAGCTGGACTTTGGATAACTGTCTATGTGTGTGCACACAGGAGATGGAGGGTGTTTTATTTTTATGGAGCCTTCTTATAAACATCCTTTGAGCTGTGTGTGAGTGTGATGAAGGTGTATTGATGGCATTTCCATGGTCATGGTGCAGTTCACAGACTGCTGAAGAGGGATAGAGAGAGAAAGATGGTGCTACTGTATATGTGTACTTGTTGTCTATAATGATGTATTCTTTGTTACAGACTGAGTGTAGTCTCAGCTGATAATGTTGTAGGGACAGTGTCTGCTGATTTATTACTGTATTCTTTCACTGCATGAGAACCTTAATACCTTGAAACAGCTAGGTTTGTGGCTACCATGCTCTCCATGAAAATCAATACTGCTGTGTGCGTATGTTTGGTTTTTGAATGCTTATTACCATGATTGCAGCAACATTTGAAGTGGTTTCAAAATACACCACAGCCTGAAACTGCATCTTTACATAAAGCTCTGGAGAAATGTAGAAAAATTTCCGGTAACACTTTATAATAACTGCACACTATGAAGCATTAGTTAAGCATTAGTTAATAGTTAATTAATCACTTATAAAGCATTAATAGACATTAGTAAGTAGTTTATAAATACAACTATAATTGCTTTATTCTTGATTTATAAGCATATCTATAATGTGTTTATTAATAAAGTATGAAAATACAATTATTAATCAGTTTATCATTTCTAAATTAAGTATTACATTATTTACAAACCAGTTATTTAGTTGTCAGTAGTTCATTTAGTAAGTGTAAGTAAATGATTAATAAACTATTTAAACATTAATTTATACATCTTATTATTTAGACACATAGTAATAGTTACTTAGTGTGTTAGTAAATGTTTTATTAACACATATTCCTACTGCAATTCATGATTAATTCAGGTAGTTATAAAACATTTAGAAGTAGTCAGTTAACTATTTTTGTGAGCTCATCTAAAGTGAGGACTGTTTATGCCTTGTAAAGCTTTTATAAATGAGATTTAAAGGTTCAGTGATCTTCTGCATTGCTGTTCTCTAATGTTTTAAAGTTAGTACCGAGGTAGTTTTGACACTAGGAATATGTTAATAAAGCATTTATTAACACACTGAGTAACTAATACTATATGTCTAAATAATAAGATGCATAAATGTACATTTAAATATTTTATTAATCATTTACTTACACTTCCGAAATGATCTTATGAACCACTGACAACTCCTAAATTACTGGTTTGTGAATAATGTAATACATAATTTAGAAATGATAAATTGATCATTAATAAAGTATGAAAATACAATTATTAAACTCATTATAGATATGCTTATAAATCAAGAACAGAGCATTTATAGCTGTATTTATAAATGGCTTACTAATGTCTATTAATGTTTTATAAATGATGAATTAACTATTTACTAATGCTTAACTAATGCTTCATAGCGTGAGTTATTCTAAAGTGTTACCAAATTTCCAGTCCTTTAGACTGTTCTGAACCTGAAAAATGCTGCCCTTGTACAGTAAGAGGGCATGCAGCTTTCCATTGTTTGCTTACACTGCAAAATATAATTTTAAGTTTTCTTGTTTTCTGTAAATCTATTATTTTAACATGATTATACTTTTTACACTTTTGCAAAAATATTCAGCATCTTGAAATAATTTATTAATATTTATTCACATTTTTAACAATAGCTTAAATGTATTTTTTCTCCTATTTGCTAATAGTTATGTATAAATCTAACAAACTACAATAATACATTTTAAAAAAGAAATTAATGCTCAGAACAAGAAGAAAAACATGTTTTGCTAACAGACAGGGAATAATAAACCTAATTATGTGTAACAACTTTTATTATTTAACTTCCTAACTATACAGATCTTGTTTTAAGGATGATATAAAACAAGATCAGATATTTCTAGTGGAAAACAAGACAAAAATACTGCTCAGATTGCATAATTTCTTGAAGAATGATAATTGAGAGCAGATCGTTCAGGCAAAATCTGACGTAAACAATGGACAGTACATCAATATTTCACGGATGTAACGCTTTTGTGGACAAAAGGTGTTGTTTGATGTTTTTCAATTGATGCTTATCATGGACATTTTACCCAAGTGAGACGGATTGGTTTCATCTCACGATCGCTATGTCATAACAAATGTATAAGGTCCCATTTTGACTTTGCACTCCCGACACAAATTACAATATTACCTACTGCTGATGGCGCATCTAAAACAGTCACCGTAGATTGATAATAAACCCTTAGAACCTTCAAATGATGTATAATTTGTTATCATTCTCAATATTTATTTATATAGTAAATAACATAATAAACAAAGTGACGTCAAGTCGAGACTCAGTCGCATCTCAAAAGATTAAGAAAAATTTATTCTGACTGCAAAGAGACCCATAACTTTTGTATGGATCATTAGACTGTGGATCATAGAACTTTATGGATCATAGAACTGTGTTCACATTGCAGCAAAACAGACTTAAAATACTCCGTCATTTCTTGTCATAGAGACATAAGTAATATATCAATTGAAACTATAGAATGTCTTCTTTTATTTGTGTACACCCAGAGTAAAAACACAATGTTGTGCTTTTTGTAAAATAAAGAAAACTAACACGATGCGTGATCTCTCCTCTCCCTCTGAACGAAGTCCAATCTGATAGTTTCTCAGAAAATGAACTGTAACTTAGTGAATACTAATGACAAAAAAAAGACACTTACTTCTAAAGAAACTTTGAAATGTCAGGTTTTAAATCATGCAAGTCAAATCGAAAACAAACATCCTGTGTTTATGTAATCTGTATGAAAAGAGAGCCATGTCAGAAGTCCGAGATTCAGCTCATTATCCGCTAATGCGGCCATGCCCACGGAGCCAGCACATGCATTCATCGTCTCAATCGTGTATTTATTGTCTTGAAAAGTGTTTATTTGGATGTTAAAGCAATGGTTAGCGATCTCTAGAAGACATGCAGTTAGTTCCTAGTTCCTTTTCTTCTTCATATGAATTTGTGGCCTAAATGTGCACGGAGAGCGCCCTCCGGCTGCAAGTATGAATTGAAAAAACAGTATCCAGCACTCATAGTGATGACAATAAATATTACTTCTCTGTATAGAAAATTGACATAAATATATAAGAATCCATCAATATTTCTCCAAATGTGCATGCTTTTAAGCCATAAGCCTATATGAAATACCATAGAGGTAACATAATTGTTCAGACACTTTGCATCACAGAAATACATTATTTTTTAAAGAATATAATAGAATACCATTATTTTAAATTGTAATAATATTTCAGAGTATTGCTGTTTATGATGAGCTGAGACATTATTACAGAGGTTTTTTTTTTGTTTTTTTTTCACAGCCTACCTGACTGAAAGGCCTCATTAATATACAAGTCATTTCAGGTCATTATTATGTGATTCATTTGTCTTCTCAGGTGTAAATTGCCCATTATTCATGCAGATTCACGCCTCCATGCATACTGTGTTTCTTGACAAAAAGTGTCTTACAAATTTAAATTTCTCTATTGTTTTATATGAAGGAGTAGGCAGCATAATTTTTACATAATTCTGAAGCAAAAACTCTAGTCTACAACCTCCAATACCCAAAAGTCTTGTGAAAACAGATTTAATATACTTTATTTTGGCCTTATTTCAGTGACTTAAGTTTTTTTTTTTTTTCAATAACCACGCATAAACATTATTCCTTCAAAAATACAAACATGTACATACATGTTCCTCACATATTATTCTAGCCTAGTTTGTGTTGAATACAGTGTAATGACACTTTTGTCATTTGTCATTATGTGTTTATGAACAACTGAAAAAAGCACAAATGTCAGAGCATGTCAAAACTTCTCCAAGCCCCAAATCAGCCTCAGACTCCAGAGGGTTAAAATGCACCTATTATGGTTTTTAGAATATTACCTTTCTTCTAGTGTGTATATAGCTGTTTGAGAATGTAACAGGTCTGCAAAGTTTCAAAGATCAAAGCGCATGAACTTCAAATTATGTCCCCAAAGGAAAACTTTGTCAACATCTGCTTTATCTTGAAAGATACATTTCTCTATTTATTCATCTCACTTTGATTTTATTGCTGCAAAATGGGATTGTCAAGCAGACAAACCGACCAACGCTTTCATGAAAACATGTAATAAATGTTGTATGCACCTAGCAAACTCAACTATTTGTATTACGTCACTAGGAGTTTGATTGAAAGGTAATCTGACCAATCATAACGCAGAATCCACTGTTTTGTCCGACAAACACCAGACAGGAGAGTTAGATTAACATCGGTGGACTTGAACTTGAAAAATGGTGTATTGATGTCTTTCCACGGTTGAAACAACATACTGTCTGATTCTGATGTTCATTTTAGTTTTTTCGTGCAATAAGGAAGAGATGATCGGTTTACGTGCCGCTTGAACAGAGGCGCAACAGCGATCTGTCACGACACATTGAAGAGGAATTGAAACACTCAACACTAACATCAAGTGGACTGGAAAAGAAATTGATTTTATTATTCTGCCAAAAAGTTAAATTCTCATGTGCAATTTATATAAAAGATCGATACCTTGCGTGCATGTATCAGTATCAATATTGGTACACATATGCTATGCTGTATCCATTTTTCCCCCACCCCTACTATGTAGGTCTGTAATAAATGTGCATAATGCAAGGTCTATGGTCTTCATTGGCAACAACATCCCTTAAACACTGTTTGCGGCCTGGAACAGAGTTTGGTTTGTGTTGTGTTGTCGACATGTATACAATGTATATTATGTGAAAATGAAAGTGTTTTTTTTTTTTTTTACCTTGGATGCACATAAACGTATTGTAGGAAACCTCCAAAACAAAATTAGAAACCTTTCAAATAGCATAATAGTCACTTCAAGTCACTGACTGGTCAGTAATGCAACAAATCAGCTGTCTTTGTTTTCAGACACAGACATATATGAGAACAACATTACTGGTGTCACTTCCCTGAGGAGTGTCTGTGTGTGTGATTCCAGCAGGCCTCCCCTCAGTGTGCATTCAATTACCCTGTCTAAGAGGGCCACACATGCGCCCTCACATATCAATGAGACCTCACTTTGGATTGGAGTGCGGAGAAAAACACAGTGTGAGAGGGGAATATTAATCCAGCTATCAGTGAGTGAGTATGTGTGTGTGTGAGTGTATAATATGAGTTTTATGATGCATCGCACATCATATTTCAATCAGCACACTCATATGTCATCATTTCATGCTTCCTCCATTGTCTCTGTGACCTCAGCTGCTACGTCTCGCTGTGGATTATTTCTTTTGCTCTGGGCACTTTTTGTTCCATGATTTTCGTATGGAATAGCAGTGCGTTTACATCATCTCTACTGGTGGCTCCCATGATGATACATAAAGGTCTTAACCAGTAGATGTTGTCAACTGGTGGTTTACGACACAAAAATAGACTGCAGATCTGTTCTGATAGGGTCGAAGAACTTTTTTCCTAATTTAATTTGATGCAAAGCTGAATTTTCAGCATCATTACTTCAGTTTTCAGTGTCACATGATCCTTCAGAAATCATTCTAATATGCTGATTTGCTGCTCAACAAACATTTCCTATTATTATCAATATTAAAAACAGTTGTGCTGCTTATTTATTTATTTAATTTATTTATTTTGTGGAAACCATGATACTTTTTCAAGATTATTTGATCAGTAGAAAGTTCAAAAAGTTTCACAATGTAGGGAAACGTCTCGGTTATGTATATAACCTTAGTTCCCTGATAGGGAACGAGACGCTGCGTTAAAACGCTATGGGAACGCCTCTGCGTGATGTCGTCTGAAGCACGTATACAATCTGTCCAATCAGGAGACGGAACGTCATAGGCGGGTGACGTCACTGACCAGGAACCATAAAGCCAGCCTGAAAACACTGTCATTCAGCTTCTCAAAGTCTGAAGCAAGTCGCTCTCGGACACACAGGGAGTATGGCAAAGTTACGCAGCGTCTCGTTCCCTATCAGGGAACTAAGGTTATATACATAACCGAGACGTTCCCTTTCAAGGGAACTCACGCTGCGTAAAAACGCTATGGGAACGCCATTCCAACGTTGCCATAGTAACAAGTGACCGATCGTGTGAAGCCGAAGTGCACAACTCACAGTAACACCTGTGCCCGTAACTCGTAAAATTTTACAAATGTGTGCGGTGAGGACCAGCCTGCCGCATCACAAATGTCAGAAAGGGAGACCCCCGAAATAAATGCCTTGGAGGCAGCCATACTCCTAGTCTAGTGCGCTCAGACAGCCAATGGTGAAGGCTGTCCGACCGCCTCATAAGCAAGTGAAATGGCTTCGACCACCCACTTGTTTAGATGGTGGTAGACCTTTTCTTGGTGAACCGAAACATATGAACAGCTGTTCATCTTTTCTCCAGTTGGCAGTTCTATGAACATACGCATCCAATGCCCGTACTGGACATAGCAGATTTAGCTTTTCCTGGTCCGACGACGTAAACGGAGGAGGAGAGAAGGCCTGCAGCATGATAGGTCTCGCAGTATTAGTGAGAACCTTTGGAATATATCCCGGTCTGGGATGTAGAAATGCCTTCATATTACCAGGCGCAAATTCAAGACACGATGGAGCAACCGACAGGGCTTGAATGTCTCCAATTCTTTTGAGAGACGAGATAGTGAAGAGAAACACTGTTTTTAGTGTTAGAAACTTTTCTGCAACCTCTTCAATGGGTTCGAAGGGAGCCATAGATAGACCCTGTAACACAGTGGCCAAATCCCATGTCGGTACCCTCGTGTGAACTGCAGGTCTTATCCTCATAGTGCCACGAAGGAAACGTGTTATATGTGGGTGTCTCCCCAAAGACACTCCACTGAAAGGAGCGTGGTAAGCAGCTAAGGCCGCCACGTAAACCTTTAGTGTGGAGGGGGATAGCCCTGTGGAAAATCTCTCCTGCAGGAAGTCCAACACCGCGCTAACCGGGCAGTTAACTGGATCCCACTGATGATTCTCGCACCAAGAAGTGAATAATCTCCACTTCAGAGCATACAGTTTCCTCGTGGAGGGAGCTCTAGATTGGAGTATGGTCTCAACAACCTCAGTTGAGAGACTGGAATCTATGAGACGTGCCCCCTCAGAGGCAAGCCCACAACTTCCATAACTCCGGGTGGGGGTGCAGTATCAGACCGCCCGCCTATGAGAGAAGGTCCTCCCTGAGCGGTATCTCCATCGGAGATCCGTCCTGGAGAGATACCAGGTCCGAGAACCATACTCGGGCCGGCCAGTACGGGGCTACCAATAATAGCCGAACCCCGTCCCGGCGAACTCTCTCCAGAACCCCCGGGAGCAGAGCAATCGGGGGAAATGCGTACAGCGGTAGCCTCGGCCATGGCTGTACCATAGCATCCAGCCCAAGAGGTGCTGGGTTTGACATGGAGAACCACAGTGGACAGTGAGTCGTCCCTCGAGACGCAAACAGATCCACTTGGGCTTCGCCGTAGTTCTCCCAAAGGAGCTTCACCACCTTGGGATGAAGTCTCCATTCCCCGGGCCTCAGCCCCTGCCTCGACAGGATGTCTGCTCCCACATTCAGGTACCCTGGGATGTAAACTGCTCTGAGGGATAGCAGTTTCCCTAGATACCACAGGAGAATCTGATTCGCCAGCTTGTAAAGCGGGCGTGATCTCAGACCCCCCTGGTGATTTATGTATAAGACTACTGATGTGTTGTCTGTTCTGACCAGCACATGTTTGTCTCTGAGGTCTGGGAGGAAGTATCTCAATGCTAGAAATACCGCCATCATTTCTAGACAATTTATGTGCCAAGTGAGATGATGGTCCTGCCACAGACCCCGTGTCGAACGACCACTCATGATCACCCCCCAGCCCGTGAGGGATGCATCTGTCGTTAGCGTGACGACTGAGAGCCCCCAGCACAGGTCCCTGGGATAGAAACCAAGGTCGCTTCCATATGTCTAGAGCACGTAAGCATCGCCGCTTGACTCTGATCAAACGAAACGGATTCCCCCTCGGTGAGAACCCCTTGGTTTTGAGCCACCACTGCAGCGGTCTCTGGAACTGTTTTACAGTGAGTGACTGGCCTTGCCTTATGTCCGAGACGGTATTGAGGATTGATGTTATTCGAGCCGGAGATAAACGGGCTCTCATAATCACTGAGTCACATACCACGCCAAGATAAGTGGCTCTCTGTGCAGGAGAAAGCACACTTTTCTTTGCGTTTAGTCTCAACCCCAACTTTTCCATATGAGCGAGAACAACACCTCAATGTTGAACCGCTATCTGCTCTGATTGAGCGAGAATCAACCAATCATCTATGTAGTTCAGAATGTGGATGCCCTGCATGCGCAAGGGCGCCAGCGCTGCATCTACACATTTGGTAAATGTTCGGGGTGACAATGCTAGGCCGAAGGGGAGAACCCGATATTGGTATGCTTCGCCCCAGAAAGCAAACCTCAGGAATTCTCTGTGATGTGGGAGTATTGACACATGGAAATACGCGTCTTTCAGATCTATTGTCACAAACCAGTCCTCGGATCTGATTTGTGACATGACATGCTTTATTGTGAGCATTTTGAACTTGAGCTTTGCTACTGTTCGATTTAGTTGTCGTAGATCTAAAATCGGACGTAATCCCCCGTCTTTCTTTGGCACAATGAAGTAACGGCTGTAAAAACCCGACTCCTTGCTGGGAGGAGGAACCCTTTCTATTGCTCCTTTTTGCAAGAGTGTCTGAACTTCCTGTGCCAACACCAGAGCCTGCTCGGGATCTACCACTGTGGTCAGAATCCCGTTGAATCGGGGTGGGCGTGTTCGAAACTGAATTGCATACCCATTTTCTATAGTTCGCAGGACCCACTGAGATACTTTTGACAGATTTTTCCACTCTGACAAAAAATCTACTAAGGGAACCAGCCCCTCAGGGCTGGCCTCTAGTGGAACATGAGCACCCAGAACAGTGTCCTGTAACGGCTGACCGGCAGGGAACAACTGACCTGGATGGCTCATATTTAGAGATCGCGCACCACCCTCGGGTGACACGCGGGGAAGCACTGCGCCCGGCATAGCGGCGGGGTTGGCAGAGCGCTCCCCTGAGGGCACTGAGGACACACAGGCACCGTGTAATGAGGTGAATGCTGTGTGACTTCGGTAGGGACCGCCCTCAGAATCCTGACGGTTCTTATGGCATCAGGATTTCTTCAAAGTCCTCTTAGCGGCAATGACGGCCCTCAGATCCGTCTTGCCCTTCGAGGACTTCGGCTAAGCGTGCTGATCCGGTTCTCAACTCCTTGGAGGGGGACCCCGGGTAGCAACACTCTGCTTTTGGTGTTGTCTGTGTTTCGAGGAGCTTGTACTCGGTCTTTGGGAATTTGGGCCCGTCGAGGAAGAAACTGCTGCAAGGCTGCAGACTGTTTCTTTGCCTCTTGGAACCTGTCGGTGATGGTAGAAATAGCATCACCAAACAGGTTGGAAAGATTCAGTGGGGCATCCAGGAGAAACGCCTTATCTTTGTCCTTAATCTCAGTGAGATTAAGCCACAAGTGCCGCTCCATAGCCACCAAGGAATACATAGAACGGCCGACAGACTTAGCTGTCTCCTTAGTGGCACGGAGGGCGAGATCGGCAGTAAGGCGTAACTCCTGGATCAGATTAGCCCCAACCTCATCACTTTCCCCCAAATCCTTCAGCAGATCAGCCTGATATGCTTGCAAGATGGACATAGTATGCAAGCATGCTGAAGCCTGACCTGCTGCCGAGTATGCTTTGCCCACTAGCGCTTAAGTAGTCTTGAGCAGACCGAGATAGCAGAAAGCGTTCATCCAGTTTACTTTTCACGGTCTGCTCTTGCTTTTCGGCTGGCCAGTCGATGTTTAACTTAGCGACAGCACGAGAAAGCACCTCCATAAGCTCCTCGCTGGCGGGAGACTGAAGTGGCGGATCTTCAGACTCCCCCGTGGCCACGCTAACAACATCTAGCTCCTCAGAACTAGACGCCATTAATGTGACCGTATCCACCGGAGTGGAAGAAACCGCAACGCGTGCTTCCTGCCTCCGGATAGATACACTTCCAGATGCAACAGGTGAGGGCAGAGATAAGGCTGGGCCCGTCTCTAACCCCTCTGTTACATCCATCTGCGAACCCCAAGACATAAGGCGCCACCCTGCCTCAGCAGAAGCGGGACCCGAGCCTTGAGGAACGCGAGCCGAGCCACCCTCCCGCTCGGCGGGATAGCAGCGTACGCAGAGGCATCTGCTCACAATGCACACAAGCAGCCCCCTCGAGAGCTGCCTGGGCATAATTCACTCCCAAACAAACAACACACATTACATGTGTGTCCCCGTCCGGGATAAAATGCGGACAAGGGTGCACACACTTCCTGTAGAGTTGTTCACTCGCCATATCAAAAAGCAGTTTTGCAATAGACAGACAACAATAAATAGGACAGACAGTATCACACAAAGCGCTTGCTGAAGACACAGAAGCTGAATGACAGTGTTTTCGGGCTGGCTTTATGGTTCCTGGTCAGTGACGTCACCCGCCTATGACGTTCCGTCTCCTGATTGGACAGATTGTATACGTGCTTCAGACGACATCACGCAGAGGCGTTCCCTTAGCGTTTTTACGCAGCGCGAGTTCCCTTAAAAGGGAACTATTATTTGGTGAAAAACAAACACTTTTCAATTTTTAATAATAAAAAAAGAAATAAATTACCATTATAACCAGTAGATGGTGGCAGAGGAGTGCTTATTAGCCATTTCCACTCCTTGATATATTTTTCCCCACATGTATTGCTTTTGAATTTATTTTTAGAGATGATCAAATCACTATTATAACATTATTATTAGGGCCCGAGCACCGATGGTGTGAGGACCCTATTGGAATTGCTCAGCCAATTATTCTTCTTCTCCAAAATGAATCGCATTTTTGAGGGCCTAAACATTATCAATAACTCATGAAACTTTGCACACGCGTCAGAAGTGGTGAAAATTTACATCTGATATGGGTTTCAGAATTAGCTGTGGCAAAACGGCTCGATAGTGCCACCTACAAAATTTCAATTAAGCGCCCTTCGTGCTACATTTCACGTACAGTTATGAAATTCGGTAGACAGATGTAACAGCCCAATACCTAGAAAAAAGCCCCTGGCTGCAAAGTTTGTAAACCCAACAGGAAGTGAGATATTTTTAATTTTCTCTACAAAATTTTGGCAGTTTTTGCCATTTCCACATATTGTACTTTGACGAACTCCTCCTAGCGCTTTAATCAGATCAATGACATATTTGGTCAGTCTAATCTAAAGGCCTTTGAGACGTTACATTGCAAAGATCTAGAGTTTTCGCTGAAAGGCGTGTCCGTGGCGGCCTGGCAAAGTTCGATGTTTCGCCATGAAACAGGAAGTTGTTGTAACTCGGGCATACAATGTCTGATCTGCCCCAAGCTTCACATGTTTTATTAGAGTCCTGACCCGAAGACATCTATATGACAATATTCAGTTACAGTCATAGCGCCACCTGGGGGCAACAGGAAATGACATGTTTTACACTGTGATTAACTCCTCATAGAGATTAAACCAGATCAACATCATATTTGGTCAGTCTAATCTTAAGGCCTTTGAGATGTTAAATTGCAAAGATCTTGAGTTTTCGTTGAAGGGCGTGTCTGTGGTGACCGACAAAGTCTGATGTTTCGCCATGTAAGGTGAATCACTTTTTTGAGGGCCGAAACATACTCGAAAACTCATGAAACTTTGCAGATGCGTCAGAAGTGGTGAAAATTTACGTCTGAAATGGGTTTCAGAATTAAGTGTGGCAAAATGGCTCGATAGCGCCACCTAAAAAATTTCAACGAAGTGCCCCTGACACTACGTTTCACGTACAGGTATGAAATTTGGTACACACATCTAACAGCCCAATACCTACAAAAAAGTCTCTTGGAGTGAAATCTGAAAACCAGCTAGAAGTGAGATATTTTGAATTTTCTTTGCAAAATTTGTGCAGTTTTTGCCATTTCCAGACGTTGTACTTTAATGAACTCCTCCTAGAGCTTTTATCAGATCAACATCATATTTGGTCAGTATAATCTAAAGGCCTTTGAGACGTTAAATTGCGAAGATCTAGAGTTTTTCGCTGAAAGGCGTGTCCGTGGCGGCCTGGCAAAGTTTGATGTTTCACCATGAAACAGGAAGTTGTTGTAACTCCGGTATACAATGTCTGATCTGCCCCAAACTCCTGTCCTGACCTGAAGACATCTATATGACAATATTCAGTTACAGTCATAGCGCCACCTGGTGGCAACAGGAAATTACATGTTTTACACTGTGATTAACTCCTCATAGAGATTAAACCAGATCAACATCATATATGGCCAGTCTAATCTTAAGGCCTTGGAGATGTTAAATATCAAAGATGATGAGTTTTCGCTGAAGGGCGTGTCTGTGGTGGCCTGACAAAGTCTGATGTTTCGCCATGAATGATGAAGCTGTTGTAACTCAAGCATACAATGTCTGATCTGCCCCAAACTTCACATGTGTGATAAGAGTCCTGGCCTAAAGACATCTATATGACAATGTTCAGTTAGCCATAGCGCCACCTGCTGGCAACAAGAAATGGCATGCTTTACACTGTAATTCACTACCAGATTCACGTTTCATTATGCCACGAAGTACCAAACATGCTAGAAACACGTTAAATTATGCAACACTTGGCTGAGTGCTAATGTTTGCAAATAATGCCACGAAAGAAACAGGAAGTTGTTGTAACCCAGGCATACAATGTCCGATTTGTTTCAAACTTCACATGTTCGATGTTAGTCCTTGCCTGAAGACATCAACATGGCAATATTCAGTGACGGTCAAAGCGCCACCTGTTGGCTACAGGAACTGTGGCATTTCGAAATGACTTTGGCATAATTCTCCTGTATTCACTCGCTTACATGCATGTTGCCCACTGTTCACTGTTTTCCTAAGGCCAATGGGTGGCAGTGAGCCCGGGTGCGAGGGCCCTTTCTTCGCTGCTTGCAGCTTTAATTATTATTATTTTTTGTAGCAAATTGTGAAGTATATATTTGTAGGAAAGGTCACAAAATCTCATGAAAAACAAAAACTTTTCTTCAAGTTGCGAATCAAATTGCATAGACAACGAGTAAAGAGCGCTTCTTTTACAATCTCTGAAGCCGCCATGCAACTCACTGAGTGCGAAAACTTCACAATACATTTTTTATTCAAATCGTGTCTCCACTATGTTTGTTATAATGAGAGGATTTGTGCAAGTATAAAACTTAGTAAACTTGCGATAAACAAACTCATGCAGCATTTTGAGAGAAACTGTGAGGATTCTCACTACTGGTAACTTAAACACCTCTGGTTGGTTGTTATTTTCAACAGAAATGCCTGTGATTGGCTACAATATTAAACGCTACAAAAGCACGCTGTAAATAGACACATTTGCAGCGCCGTTAAACTTACATAACAGGAATATAACAACCAGATTGCTTTAATTTACTTGCTCTTCTCTTTTGTTAAACAGCTACAAATTATATGTTACACCTAGTAATATAACTCTATAAAAATATATTACTTTGCACTGAGCTGACCAGGCAGCCAAGGTAATGCACCCTGCCCTAAATTATGAAATAATTTTATACACATATTATTGGGCCTATCCAGTTCCTGTATAGTATAATATATTATGTAATATAATATGAATATATATCAATGTTTTATTCTAGGGACATTTTTGTTTACTTATTGGACATCCCTTGATGTAAAATCTGGGTCCTGAAGCAAAATCAGAGCCACTGATCTACAGGAACTGCAGGAAAGCTGTCTCCGCTCTTTGTCTTCTTGTCATTGTTTTATTACCATCTGTCGTGTGCATGAGGGAAGCAAAATAAATAACAGACAAAATGCACTGTGAATTTGAGAACATGTACGTATTTGTTTATGCTAGCATCACTGGATTATGGATATGGTGCACCGGGATGTTATTTACAACGGAGACTCTGTCCGTGTCAATACCTCTGCAGATTCATCTTCAGTCTAGTGTATTCTCACCACGACTCTTGCACATCCCAAAGAGTGCCTCAGTCATTTATTATATTTGTGCAGTCACCATGGAGCACAAAATGCACTGGCGCTCCGTAATGGACCCGGCGACTTGTTGTTTACAGACCCACGTTTCATTTAGCTAGTCGCTCTGAGAACAAAAATGCAGAGCGGAAAGAGTGGGAGAAATGGTAAAAAAGAGCTTGCTCTCAAATCGGCCCTAATGCTTTATTTAAGAGCAGCCTGCGTGGAATCCATTACACATCCTGTCCGCTGTGCCAGCCTTCCTGCAGGCAGGAGAATATTAACAGCATCTTGCCATGTCGCTTCTGGGCAAACTCAAGCGACGTTCATCGACCTCCTGCAAATGTACCTTTGTCTTCAGCCATGACCCAGCTGTAATCTGGCACCCCCACTTCTGTCCAGAGAGATAGTGGAGAAAAACATGGTGGGTTGTTGAATGGCAGCAAAGAAACCCTTAAGAGCATGTGAAAGCTTGTATGTACATTATTCATGGAGTACAAACATACTTTCTTTGTATTTCCTGCTTTAAAGACAAATGCAATCCTTCAGTACTCACACAGCTTTTTGTCTTCTCACCTCATCAGAGCAAAGAGTCCATTTATCATGACATTATCTTATCTGTTTTGCTAAAAAAAAACGTTGGATTTACTTAAAAAAAGCAGAGTCAACTGGTTCCACACAATTGTACCTATGTACAAATGACAATTTAGTTTACAAAAATTCTTGAGTCAATTGAAATAATTTGAATTTGTCACTGTTACATGATATTTATATGTGCAGTTCACATTTAATGACTTAATTTACCTTTAATTAACCTTAAATTAACTATTTGCTCAACAAAATGCACTCAAAAAATTACTCGTTAATTAAGAGTAGGCCTATTATGTGTATATGAGTGCTCACAGCCTAAACACAGGCACCACTCTTCTGAATAATGGTAACAACAAAATTTAAAAACATTACAGAAACTCGTATAAATGTCCAACATACCTGAACATTAAACACTAACATAAACTAACAACATCTTTCCCTTTACTGAAAACCGCATAAAATTACACTTTAATCCCTAAATTTACTCTCCTAATGCAGTCCCTTGCAAAACATTCTGGGAGCTACTTTTCCACTGCCTGGTACAGTTCGGTATGGCTCGATACGGCTCACTTTTTGGCGCTTTTCCACTGCATGGGACGGCTTGGTATGGAACAGTACGGCTCGCTTACATAGTACCACCTCGGTTGAGGTTACTAAATGTACCGATACTAAATGTGACATGTAAACACTGCAGATCACTGATTGGTCAGAGAGAATCATCACTACCAGCATCGGTGGATTTGAAACACGAGACACTAAACCCACTAGATTTAATAATCAGTAGCAGCCACTGCAGTATAATTTGTTCGTGGATCGACTTGCTTTAAATGACCGCCTCACACAACTTGAAAAAAGAAATGTCTGTATCATGGTCAGTATATGAGACGCGGATCCACAGCAGTAGATAATAAACTATAAAGATTACACCCACTTTGAAGCAGTACTAACTGCAATGGAAAACCAAACCGAAAGTAAAGCGAACCAAGCAGTGCTGTACCGAGCCGAGCCGAATAGTACCACGCAGTGGAAAAACATTAATTTATGTGTTTCACTCTGCAATGTTAAGTTGACTGAACAAACGCTCATTAAGTAAAGCTGACAATACGCATTTTTAGTAGAAACAACTCGGTTGAATTAAGTATATGTAGTTACATGGGTTTTTTTAAGTAATGTGAACAAGGATGGTTTGAGTGAAACTAACAACAGTTAAAGTTTTTTTTTTTCTTGCTTTTTTGAGTGAAGCAACATTATTCAATTATGATTTATGGTGTCAAATAACTCCCGATATCTTCCATGTATAAAACTATACATAGATATTTTGAGCTAAATTGTAAAATTTCTCATATCACAGGCTATATTTCAGGTTCTTTCAAAGGGTATGGCTAATATGCACATAGCCGATGGTGTTTCAGTAAGTCTGGAGCAGAAAATGGCCATTACATTTCCATTTTAAATCCCAAGATAACTCTCAGGAAATAATGGCTTTCCCTTGGCATGATTTCTACCTTATATTAGGGAGAGAGAACCACTTGTTGATGCCCTAAAACCCAACAGGGCTCAAATATTCCCAAATGATTTTAGTCTTTATTTATTTATTTATTTACCCAGAACCGGTGCTCCACTTAAGAAGGGATGGGCTGAAAATAGGTCAGTGGGAGTCGGCTTTTACAGAGACATTGATTTTTTTGTATTTGAACTCAAAAACAGTAAGATGTTTGTTTTTTTCAACCTAGTAAAAGGGATGGAAATGGATGAAGGGATATTAGCTGACTCAAAGTATTTGTCATGGCACATGTTATTCAGCTTTTCTGCAGACAAGGCAATTACTTCAGCCTGCTGTTGTTACAAGCATGATGTACGGGAGAGACCTTTCTTCGGATTAATATCACAACCCTGTTCCATACGGTTGCAACATTTTGTTCTTTTTCTGTGATCGTTTAATTTATTATTGATCAGTGTGTCCCCTGCTCAGTCCAGCAAGTATGTGCCTGTCCATTTCCAACAGTCCATACAGGCCATTTTTCCACTCTCCTGTAAAAGGGGTGCATGAAACATTTGGGCTGACACTTTATCAAAATGTAAAGAAGCAAAATGCAAGAACTTTCAGCCTATTACTCTTTGGGGACGTTAATTATTCCTAGCTTAACTTGAATACTCAGGTATGCAACAGTTACTGTTCAGTTCAGTCCATTTTTTATTAAAATATAGAGAATATAAGTGAATCTGTTTATTAGTTGGATGTAATTGAATATTATAGTTGGCTATAAACATTGTTGGCGTAACGCATTACAAGTAATGCCAGTAACGTAATCAGATTACTTTTCCCAAGTACAGATTACTTTTCCCAAAGTAACTAGTAAACTCCCATGTATTGACTGACACCTCTCCTGTCCCCATGTTGAGAGAAATCATAAGTACATAGGTGTTGTGTGCACTGTGTGTGAACACAATGGTTATTGTAGTTCTAGACTAAATATGAGCATGTATTCTCACTTGCACAAAAACAGATTCAGTATTCCTCAAAATGAATAAAAACAGTGAAATGCAAACTCTGAATATACACAAACCTGCACTAAATAAATGTTAAATAACACAAATATACTTTATGTATTTAATATCACTTTATTAACCAATGTCTTTGCTACTGACCTATGATGATCCAATTCAACCATACTAATAAGCAAACATGACTTTAGATAAACCTATTTATGTTTCATTTTTTGTTTTTTATTGTTGAAGAGTGCTGAACTTTCTTGAGTTGCGCCCTCTATTGTACAGGCGTGAATTTGCATTTCCTTCAGCTGAGGCTTATTCAATTCATTTATGGTGGGAAAGGGCCTTTACATTTGCCAAAACTATAATAACTTTTTTGTTTTTAAAACACAAACAACGAGCCCAGCCCAGATGAGAAAAAAAGTAACGCAAAGTAATGTAACACAATACTTTCCATAAAAAGTAACTAAGTAGCTTAGTTACTTTTTTAAGGAGTAACGCAATATTGTAATGCATTACTTGTAAAAGGAACATTCGTTTTGACTCATGGCCCTCAATCAAGTTTCATTTTCGGCCCTTTATAGTAAACAATTTGGGCACCTCTGATGTAGCTGAATTAGAATAATTTAATTTATTATTTTTTTTTTACTCTTAATAAAAAATAACAATAGAAATAAGATATAAAAAATACAGATATCACTCTTTCTAAATTTTTGTGCTGACAAATGATACAACTATCATTCGACCATCAATAATTAATATATAACTTAAGTTACTCAACATTTACTGTTATTATATGTAAACAACATCACTTTATTTCGATGGTCCACTTTAGACATTCAACTAACTATAAGTAACTTTGCAACTACATGTCAACTAAGAGTTACTGGAGTATTAGCTGACTGATATCTGCTAACATTTTATGTTGATGGTCCCCCAATAGACTAATACTCTAACGTTACTTGACATGACGTTTCAAATTAGTGAAGTTCACAACGTAATTTCGGGAGGAGTGAACCCATCTAATCTTTAAATTAGTGAAACTCAAACATAATCTCAAGAGGAGGGAACCCTAATCTTTCAATTACATCCAGAGCATATAAGCAGCTACTCACCCTGCTCTGGCATCAGTTGTTTCGATATCATCCGGATGCGTCCATTATCGAAACATGTCCGAACTCCAGCTATTCCCGTCAGACGACGAATTCTCCAGCGTCCCAGAGACGCCCGCTCTTCATCTCCAACCCAAACCAGGTCGTTCCACATTGGATTGTGATCCACTGCCGAATCGCACAGGACGTCAGCTCCAGCGCTCGTACAAGCCGCGCTCAAGAAGACCGCTCTCTCCTCCTCCATCAAGACCGTCATCTTCCTCCGTCTCCAGTTCTCCTTCTCCTCCTCAGTCTTTATCTCAAACTACTCGCCAGGACGTCCCGTTAATTCCCCCTGTTTCAAAATGGACTGTAAACAGCCTCCGTCAAGCACTGGCTAATTCCGGTGTCCATTTCCCACGCAGATCATCAAAGATCCAACTATACGAGCTTCTGACGAGTTCCCAAAATTCTCCCAGCCAGCCCGAACTTCAATCAAAAAATCCGCTCGTACTTCCTCGTTCGCTCCCGTCTCGTCCCGGCTGGCAACAGCGGCCGCCGAACACAGTTCTCCAGCGGCTCCGGCTCCAAATAACCCTCAAGTTTTATTTTCAGGTTCAAGATCCTCCAAGCATGACACGGAAATACCTTCTCATCTAATTCCTTTCTCTTCTGTTCCGTCTTTCCTTCCTAATTCTCAAAAAGGTGTGGAATCCAGTGTGAGGCTGCCTCCACTGAATGTTCCGCCCCCTCTCCCTTTTCCTTTTTCTTCTGGTGACGACCACAGCGTGAGGATGCCTCCGCAGTCAGTCCCACCTATATCTCTTCCTATTTTCCACTCTTTTCCACCTGCTGCAACTCATACTAATCAAGATCCTCAGCCCTCTACGTCTATAGCCCCAGCTCGCTGGCCATCTCATTCCCTTGCGTCAGCGGAACATCTTCCACCTCCTCCTCATGCGGTAGCCCAGGAACCTCTTCCAGTGTCTTCTCAACTTCGCTCACTAATCCTAGCAGAAATTCAGAACATTGGCTCCAGATGCAGACTCCAACCCGACACCAGTTCCTCCCTTTTCAGAACTCATATTCCAGTAGACCATCCTCTCAGTCATCTCCACACCCTATCAATGGAATCAATATTGCAAGCTGTTTCTCCAAGAACTCTTCAATCTTACTGGACAGCCTGGAATTCTTTTAAAAACTTCCATATAATTTACAACATGGCTTTTCCAGATTTTTCCCTCCTCTCAATTACTTCTTTTATTTCCCACCTGAACAGTACCAAATCCATTCAGCCAGGATCCATTAAAGTCTACCTCAGCGGCATACATTTCCTGTTTAAACTCATCCATGGCCACCAGTGCCCCGCCATCTCAAATCCCCAGACATCCCTTCTTCTCAAAGGCCTTCAAAAAACTCACCCTACCAAACCAGATACCAGGCAACCTCTAACTATCGACCTCCTAGGCAAATGTCTGACCACCATCCGCTCTGGTCTCTTTCCTCCAAACATAACCAGAACCCTGGATGCCATGTTTAATTTAGCCTTTTTCGGCTTTCTTCGAGTTTCAGAGTTTACCACAAATTCTACTTTCAACCCAGCTACCCATCCAACATTCTCAGATCTTCAAATTTTAAATCACGACACGATTCGATTCAACATCAAACAGAGCAAAACCGACCAATTGAAACGTGGCCATTCGGTCTTCTTTTTCAATCTGCCAACACCTATTCAGCCCTACCAGTCCCTTGCCGCTTTCCTATCTCAGAGGCACTCACAAATTAACTCTCCGCTCGACCCTCTATTCATCGACGAGAATAACTTCCCAGCTTCTAGACATTGGTTTCAGAAGAAACTAAAATCTGTTCTCACCAGATCAGGTATCCCCACAAAAAACTTCTCCTCCCACTCTTTTCGCATAGGAGCAGCCACCACAGCCGCACAGAAAGGCCTTTCAGAAAACCAGATAAAAATGCTAGGTCGGTGGTCCTCCCACACCTTTGAAACTTATGTGAGATCAAACCTCTTCCATATCAGACAAGCCCACCAAACTCTCACATCCACATAAATCTCGCTGCTTAACAAGCCCCGCAGGGCTCACATACATCTGGATGCAGTGAGGGCTCTCCCGTTCAAATGAGCGTGAGTTACCACGCCTAGCGTGAGCTCTCCCATTTGAATCGCAGTGTGGGCCCCCCATCCAGATGCAACGCGGGCTCTCCCGTTCGAATTGCAGTGTGGGCCCTCCCGTTCGCTAAACAAGAGCTTTCGTGTTTCATTTTTATCACGGGCTCCCCATTCGAATTGCAGTGAGGGCCCTCCCGTTCGAATCGCAGTGTGAGCTCTTCGTTCGGGCGCAGTGGGGGCTCTCCCTTTCCGAATTGCAGTGTGATCCTTCATGTTTTTCGTCATGGAGGCTCTCCCATTCGGATCGCAGTGTGGGCCCTCCTATCCGAACAGTGGACTGGAGGAACTCTGTTGTCGTCCTTTGGCAGTTGTGGACCATCGTGTTCCCATGCGATTCTGGCCCTCGCTTTAGAGGGAGGGGAGCACTGCGTTCGACACTTTCGCAGGCTCCCCCTCTCTGTTGCCGGGGGAGGGATTATCGCTGTGGATACCGTTCGGCCCGCTTCTCCGGGGACAAGTACCTCCTTCCTCACTCATGACATTATGAGCCCCCTGTTATTCTGACTCAGGGGACTCCATGTCATGAATGCCACGGAGGGACGTACTTCATCTCTTACATGTGTATCCCTCCAGTCCAAACGCTGCTCCCGCAGGAGCAAATTCGAGCGTCACTGCCGCAGCAGTGCTCGCTCACGACCCAGGTCGATAAACGCAGCAGTGAGATACATCAGAGTTCAACCCACTAAAACTCCCCTACAACTCCTCAGGAGCCATCTACAAACACGTCCTCAATATGGTTACTATCGGCTCTTGTCCCATATCTTCATTGCTTTTTTCATACTCTTTTGGGGGGTATTCCATAACGTAAATCAAATCCGTAAGACTACCAGCTTCATTTGCATCTTTCCAGCTTGCTGTCCTAAATGGAACTTGCGCTTTTTGGGGGGTACATCCAAGCTCGAGTTGAAGCTGCTTCCTCGAGCCCCTCCACAGCGGACAGCAAGCCAAATACGCTTAACCTTATTAGCTTAAAGATTTTATGAGGAAACGAACTCGTGAAGTGAAGTTCACAACGTAATTTCGGGAGGAGTGAACCCATCTAATCTTTAAATTAGTGAAACTCAAACATAATCTCAAGAGGAGGGAACCCTAATCTTTCAATTACATCCAGAGCATATAAGCAGCTACTCACCCTGCTCTGGCATTAGTTGTTTCGATATCCCTCCACCTCCCCAACTCCACCACATAAAATAAGCATCTCATCTATCGTACTCCTCTTTCATGCAATAGTAGTCCCTGGGGGGTACATCCAAGCTCGAGTTGAAGCTGCTTCCTCGAGCCCCTCCACAGCGGACAGCAAGCCAAATACGCTTAACCTTATTAGCTTAAAGATTTTATGAGGAAACGAACTCGTGAAATGAGCGTTAGTTGACATTTAGTTGCAGAGTTACTTATAGTTAGTAGAATGTCTAAAATGCACTAAAGTACAAAGTACAGTGTAACCCAAAATTAAACTCAAAATTTGTGCTTTTTGTTGGTATAATCTTCACTTTGGCAACATTTCACAAGACTCGGTATGCAAATGGATTCATGATATCATAGCCCGAAAGCCGTGTTTATTCATGAGCTCCTTTGATGCAGACACTTGAGATTTTTATCCCCTTTTAAAACACAATGAACTTTGTGTTGCTTACTAAACAAATCAATGTAAGAGTGTAAAAAATTAATGATGTGACACTGTTTAAAAACAGTAGTCTACGGGCTTTAAATCAGCTGCCGAGGGGGTTGGGGGAGTAGTAATTTCCACTGAGTGCTCTGTTAATCAGACGGCAGTGAAGGAGTGAATTAAGACCCGGCTCGTAAGTCTGTCAAAATGAATTGTTTAGTGGGGACTAATGAAAAAGGCTTAGGCATAGCCATACTCGCATCAATAGATTTTTTTATGAGCTGAACCCGCTCCTGCCAGCCTGTTGCTAATTGACATGGCTGAAGGTGTGTTGCTGATGCTGTATGGTCGAGGGTCGGGTCTCGGAGGAGTACGTTGTCTCTCTGTGGCCCGTGTGACGGCTGCATCTTTATCACCTGGGCTCTTTCCTGCCTGGGTTTATGATGGCTAAATTTACAGCACATTGTGTCATTTTTCACAGCATCAGGCTGATAAACAACCCACATTTTCTTCTGATTCTCTGCACACATACACAATCTCAAGCTCATTTTCTTTCCTTCCCACTATTGCTGTTCCTTCACAACCCTGAATTTCTTGTCTTTGTGTTGAATGAATGTGAACGTTTGCAGACATTTTCTGACCTGCTAAGCACACCTGTGTGGCCTTTTTTTTTTTTTTTTTTTTTTTTGAGATGGGGTGTTGAATAAACCTCAAAATAAAGAAAATGAAGGAATGAAAATGAAAATGATCATGTATTTGATTCTATATTAAATCATTTCAAATTTTTTTTTTTTTTTTTTTTTGGGGGGGTGGGAGTAAAGTACATTGTAATAAAATATCTGATTAATAAACATGTCCAGATATCATAATGAGGGGGGAAAAAGCTTAATTAAAAGACTTAAATACATGAAAAAGTTTTCCAAAGTGTGCATGCTTTCTTCTGATAGGTCCAGTCTTTTATGAACGTGACTGGTATTTCAATATAATTTCACCTCTAACAAGTGCCCTTCCTTCTATTCGTCTCTCTTTTCTGTCTACACACATACACATTGCTCTTTTAAATAATTCACAAGCAATCAACTGCGGTCTATATGAATTCAGAATAAGCTACAGAAGAGATTGGAAAAGAATAGCAAGGAAATATGGTGTTTGTGTGTGCGGTGGGACTGTTTTTAGATAGTGCTGACTAGCAAAGTTTCTCTAATTAGCATTTGCATGAAAAGCTTTTGCTGAGGAGGGTGAATTGGGAAGACGGCGAGAGTTTAGCCGAGACCCCCAACAATTAATTCAATACGGCTCTTTAATAATGCACTAAAATATTCATTAGACTGATAAGAATGGAATGATAATTTCCAGGTCAGGCTGGACTATGAGAAGATAAAGGGGGAAAAGTCCTTGCTTTGTCAGTGCGACGAGAATATATCAGTCTCTCCTGAGGAAAGTTATTCGTTATTACACTAGTATTAAGGATTAGCCCTGATTGTATGATTTGTAATGGAATTTATCTGCACAGGGCAAGGGTGGGTCACGTATTAAGAAACATATTGGTCAGTCTGTCCTGAATGGATCAGGAGGCAGAAGAGCGCAGAAGAAGACCCTCAATATCTTACCTGTAGATGCCCACCAACTCAAAAAGACCCTCACTTCAAGGCAAAGTCTCTTCAAAGTAAGTAATTTCACTCGGCGGCCATCTTTGCAATGCCTTTTAGGCAGCTATTTCAGTCATACAAGTACAGCTTCAATCTCTTTGATTGAGGAAACATCACACTCTCCAAAGCTCTTCACCAAGCTTATGATTAAATTTCATATTTGAAATCACCAATTAAAATCTAACAACTGTCGCATAAAGTTTGTTTCTAAACGCTCAAATCATGACAAAAAAGAGAAAAAAAAGAAAAGAAATTCAGGCTGGAGTAGCCAGCGTGCATCACGTGTCTCAGTCAGTCAGGCTGTTTCTATAGCAAGTGAAGCTTCTAAAGGCAGCTGCAATGATGCAATGATTTTACGTATTTTTCTTTTATTTGGAAGGCGGGATTTATTCCGCCATACTGCGTGTTGCACTTTCTCCCATTCATTGGCTGAATCCCAAACGGCACACTTCTATGCACTTTCACAAGATCGTAGGGTTTCCTATTCATAATTTTAGGTTTCAGAAGGGTGCTTGCAAGCGCCCCCTTTGCGGACAGTGCACTATGCACTCTTGATGCTCACTTCAGCTGAGCCCGCAAGTCTGCAATCTAAGCAGAGGACTAAGCAGTCAAAGCGGCATTATGTCACGAAATTGCGGACTCAGAGGAAGACCATGAGGGTTTAGGGTGCCATTTGGGTACGGGCCATAGTAATATGAGTGCACCGTCTTTCCCACAAATCTGCACTTTCATGACATAACACCGCTTTACAGGAATAAACTGGAAAATAACAGAATCAGATGTAAACAGCATACAATTGTACTGTAAAGCAGCTCTAAAAAAGACAATATTGTTGTTAATCAGCTGAGGTCAGTTCAGTATTGAATCAGTTTGGTTTATGAAACAAATTATGAAACAAAGTGTCAGTGCAGTCAAATCGATAATATCACTGAATATTAAGGGCCCCAACGAGGCAAGCCAAAGGCAACTTTGGTAAGAAACAGACCAAAATATTGGGGAGAACTACCCCTTTAAAACTGTTGCTTAAACTGTGATTTCTCATTTATGACTGATGTTCGCTGCACTAGAATTCATTCTTTTTGAGGCCTGTGACCTCAGCAGTTAGCCATTCCAAGACTCCTGTCTTCTAATGAAGACTTGTAATCTACAGAGTCTAAAAAGGAGCGTTTTTTCTCCACTGTAACCTAATTGTTTCTTAATTCTCTTCTGTCTGTTTTTGTGACACTGATTAGACGGCCGACAAGAAAGTAATTATCTCCGAGCTCAAACACTTGGGAGGTGCCTGCTTTTGTGTTATTTTTAGTCATCATCCATCAAGCCCGTCACGCTGAACATGGATAAATGGGGTTTATCTGAGTGTGCGCATGTGTATGTGTTCTGTATGTAATTATATTTGATTGTTTAAGAGGACGGTTGTGTTGTTTGGAGGCAGTGGGCTGTTGCTCAGATGATGACAGCTGTGCTGGTCTCAGGGGACATGTGATTCAGCACACAGTTATTAGAGGTTCCAGGTGTAGAAATGTCAGCTTTATACGTTTTTATACATACTGATTTATATATTTGTCACAGCACAATGGCTATGTTTAAATATAATTGCACAGGAAGTTTTTAACCTTTTACCATTCTTTCTCTCCAATTCGTTGGTTTTCAAATGTTTTTTTTGACCATTAAATATGATGATGCCCTTGTGAGGGACCTCCATCCTGAAATATAAAAGAAGATACAAATTTTTATGTTTAAAGACCCATTTATACTGTGTGAGAATTTTGTTTTTGTGAACAGTGATGTTTTGCTTTTGTAAATTATTACAATATTACTGTGCTACAACTGCAAAACCAATAATTAAAATAATACAAAGTAAATATGTTCCATATAGTCACTTGACAGCATATCGATCACCAGACTGTAAAGAAGATGAATTGGTTTAACTTAAAAAAGTAAGTTACCTGGTTGCCTTAAAATTTTGAGTTCATTGAAATTAAAAATTTGAATTAATACAATGAAAGCGATTGGTTTAATCTGCTGAAACTCAAAATATTAAGTTATCTGAACCACATTAATTTTTGAAGTTGATTTGACAAAAGAAAAAATGTTATGACAAGTTATGAAAATTATTTTTTACAGTACATGAGAGTAATTTTAAGTGGTTAAACACACACACACACACACACACACACACACACACACACACACACACACACACACACACACACACATATATATATATATATATACTTACTCATCTTTCAATCTTGTTGACAATCTCACACAAACTTACTCTTTTCTCAATGGTCTTGGTTATCTCATTCAGACATCATAAACACTAACTCTAGTCTTATTGCCCCCTCTGTGATGCTCAGTTTGAACACACTTTTATGAGTGTTGTTCCCCTGAGAGAAATGTGGATGTGAAAATAGACCACTTCAGCCCTTCTCTACTTTCCCTCAGGCCAAAATCAACACCCTCCAACTATTAGCCACTAAACAGTGACCTGGGACTCTGTGATAGGGAGAGATTTACTGTGCTAGTGCTAGTGCTAGTGTGGTGCTAAGCAGCACGGTCAAGCAGTTAGATGACAGCTGGATGAACTGACTTTGAGGAGGAGATTGTGTCGGCTGATTGGATCCTATGAGGCTGTGCATGTTCTGGATATGGCCTTTGGATGACTGCATGTGGGGAATTTTTATTCAACTCAACTGCTTCTGTTTCTCTTTTTTTCTTGCAATCTTTCAGCATTTTTAGCTCTCTCTAGTCTAACTGTCTAGCTCTCAGTTATTTTGTTTCTGCCTCTCTGTTTTGTTTTCTCTATTTACCGGCACTTTTACACTACAGTTCAAAGTTTGTGGTTGATAGGATTTTTTAATGTCTCTCACCAAGGATACATTTATTTGATCAAAAATACAGTAAAAACAGTAATATTCTGAAATATTATTTAAATTTAAAATAACAATTTTTAAATTTTAATATTGAATTTATTCCTGTGATGCAAAGCTGAATTTTCAGCATCATTACTCAAGTCTTCAGTATCACATGATGCTTCATAATTATTCTAATATGCTGATTTGCTGCTCAAGAAGCATTTTTTAGTACACTCTAAAAAAATGCTGGGTTAAAAACAACCCAAGTTGGGTTGAAAACCCAGCGATTGGGTTAAATGTTTGCCCAACGTGCTGAGCAGTTTTATTTAACCCAACTATTGTTTAAAAATTAATATATGGCTGGCTTTAAAATAACCCAAAATCAGACACATGATTACTAGAGGCAACAATAATTATCAAAAGGTGAACATTTATTAATGAGCAATTTAATTAATGTTTCAATAAAGTGTTTAATTATCACTCATTAAACTTATTAATAAATGTTAGTTTATTAAACATATTAATAAATGTTAAAATCCTACATACTTGTTTGGTTTAAACAAGCAATACAGTGATTTTAAAACAATAGTTGAGTTAAATAAAACTATCCAGCAGGTTGGCCAAACATTTAACTCAACCACTGGGTTAAAACAACCCAATTGCTGACTTTGTCCATTTTCAACCGAACTTGGGTTTTTTTTAACCAAGTATTTTTTTAGATTGTGTGTATGTATATATGTATATATGTCACGTGTGAGCAAAAATATTATGTGTTTGTTTCTATGCTATAGCTATTAAATTAGCCTTAGCAGGACAAAGGAGTCCCTCAAAATGCTTAAAGGTACAATAGAATTGAAAATTGAATTTACCTTGGCATAGTTGAATAACAAGAGTTCAGTACATTGAAGTGACATACAGTGAGTCTCAAACTCCATTGTTTCCTCCTTCTTATGTAAATCACATTTGTTTAAAAGACCTCTGAAGAACAGGCGAATCTCAACATAACACCGACTGTTACGTAACAGTTGGCATCATTAATATGTACGCCCCCAATATTTGCATATGCCAGCTCATGTTCAAGACATTAGACAAGCCAGTATTAACGTCTGGATCTGCACAGCTGAAGTCTCTATAATTCATAAACACAACTTCATTCTTTATAAATCTCTCAAACAGTGTGTAATGTTATCTTTAGCCCATTAGCGGAGCATACTATCAAACTCGTTAAGAATCAAATGTAAACATCCAAATAAATACCCTACTTACATAATCGGATATGCTGCATGATGAACACTTTGTAAAGATCCATTTTGAGGGTTATATTAGCTGTGTGAACTTTGTTTATGCAATGTATTATAGAGTCGCGAGCTGAGGGCGGGGAGCGTGAGCATTTAAAGGGGAAGCATGCTGAATTGGCACATTTCTAATTAAGCCCCAAAATGGGCAGTTAAAAAAATTAATAAAAAAAATCTATGGGGTATTTTGAGCTGAAACTTCACAGACACATTCAGGGGACACCTTAGACTTATATTACATCTTGTGAAAAAGCGTTCTAGGGCACCTTTAAAATGTCATTACCATTATTTCCAACACAAACTGTTATCAAACACAAGTCATATAATTCACAAGTTCACATTCATATAAACACTGACTGTGATTCCAAAAAGGTCTGGCTTGCTGTGCACAATGGTGTTTGTATTATATAAAGATGTTCCTCTACATTTATTTTTACATTTCTTCATTTAGCAGACACTTTTATCCAAAGCAACTTACAAACTTACAAGCGATTCATCTTAATAAGGAGGCAATAAACACGAAAAGTGCTAGTAACACAAAGTTTCAGCCATTGCTCAGAATACTACAAGCTAGAACTGGAACAGCGAAAACAGAAGATTTTTTTCTCCTCTAAAATAGAGAAAAATTTGTGGAACCCATTTGTGGCTGTTATGTGCTCTTTAGATTTTGGAACAGGGTCACAAACACTGACAGAAACATATTTAAGGGCCCCCTATACCTTATGGATGTTACTGCTCTCTCTTCATTAGCAATAGACCCAGTAGGCTTTAACCCAGGCTTTCAGAATGGACATTAGTTACTGCTTTAGCGGTCTGCTGAGACATCTTGCACAACATTGATTGATTTGTTGTTTTTGTTTTTTTGTATTGTTATTCTTTATCGTCCTGCTGCTCTCTCTTACTTTATCCACTCTCTCAGTGCTTTAAAATCCCACGATGGGCCCATACAGTGGCCAGGAATAATGCAAGCAGTTTGTGTGTGTGTGTGTGTGCTCAGGCAGATGAATGTGTCTGTCGGATCAGTGTTTTGGTCCATTGTTTGTGTCGGGCTCTCTCTCATACACAGAGAGTCATATGGTGATGGAAATGAATGGGTATTGTTGAGAGTTATCTGTTAGCGGTGACATTGCATCATTATGAGGCCTCTGCCATGAAGCTACTGCAGAGCACGGCCAGCCCGAGGGGACAGGCAGATTAGAAAACACATACTGTAGATGCTGTTTGGTTTTACACAGAAAAAGAGAGAGTGAGAGAGACTGGAATTTGTAGGAATTACCCTTACGCATCCCCTTATGACCGGCACCGAACTGGCGAAGTGAATGCTGGGAAGTCTAACTGACTTGTTAACTGTTGACAGATTAACTGCACAAAAACATTCACTGCTTGTCATCCAGTCATCAGTCTATTAGACTTATGCTTCAACCCAGTTCACCTATAGTAGTGGCCAAATGTGATGTCCAGAAGGGATATTTACACAATATTAGCTTTTAAAGGGGACCTAATATGTCCCTTTTTACAAGATGTAAAATGATTCTCAGGTGTCCCCAGAATGTGTCTCAGTGTACGACTCGCTCAAAGTTGAAGCTATGCTAATATAGCTTTGTCCGTCGCAGCCGTGGGCGGGGCCTGTACAACGCAATGTCACTTTGTACAGAATCTGCGAATGGCTTGTTCCGAGACACTGTTTATGATTTATGGGGATTAAAAAAAAAAGGAGCTGGTGGATTTCTATCATTATAGGTTGGTTGTGTACACACACTGCCAACACACATGTTCGAACACCATGTAAATATGAATTTTGCCTAATAGGTCTCCTTTAAATGACACTTGTTCTGTTAAACAATCAAAATATGAGGAGTATGTTATATTGGGAAGAACAATACACTACACTTGGTTAAGGTATTTAAATGGCAAAATTGAAAGACAAACTCCAGCATGTAATTACATTTCTGTCATGAAAACTCTCGGAGAGCTTGGCATGGTAACGGATATGGCACTGAATTGGCGGAATAGATATGCTATGGCTACAGTTGGTTATTGCCTCTGCTGCTGCAGATCAAGTACAGAGACTTGCTACTGCCAATACATTCACAGATGTTGAACATGTAAGACATGCTGCTGCTGCTGCACATATAACATACATAAAATAAACCTCGTAGCAGATCTATACAGGTGGAGTTGGGGAAGGTGGAGGGTTTCTGAAAGCATTCTGCAGACTGTGAACAGCAAACAATGACAAGTATTTGAATAATTAAGCAGCAGGCTCATTGGCCGCTGATACCACAGCAACCAATCAGCTGCGCTATGTAGATAATGATGTGATTGCTACCAAATAAGTTAAACGGTTAGTTCACCCAAAAATGAAAATTCTGTTATTAATTAATGTCGTTCCACACCTGTACTTCGTTCATCTTCAGAACACAAATTAAGATATTTTTCATAAAATCCAATGGCTCAGTGAGGCCTCCATTAACAGCAAGATAATTAACACTTTAGGATGCCCAGAAAGCAACTAAAGACATATTTAAAACAGTTCATGTGACTACAGTGGTTCAACCTTAATATTATGAAGCGATGTGAATACTTTTTGTGCGGCAAAAAACAAACAAACAAACAAACAAACAGACAAAAAACAACTTTATTCAACAATATCTAGTGAAGGGCGATTTCAAAACACTGCTTCATGAAGCTGCGAAGCTTTACAAATTTTTTGTTTCGAATCAGTGGTTCGGAGCGTATATCCAACTGCCAAAGTTATGTCAACTATTGAAATTTCGAAATGTTTCGAAACACTTATGTAATCACGTGACTTTGTCAGTTTTTTGGCACTATTCTTGTCTCTTCATAACATTAAGGTTGAACCACTGTACTCACATGAACTGTTTAAATTTGTCTTTAGTAGTTTTCTGGGCATCTGAAAGTGTTAATTATCTTGCTGTCAATGGAGGCCTCACTGAGCCATTGGATTTTATCAAAACTATCTTAATTTGTTTTTCAAAGATGAATGAAGGTCTTACGGGTGTGGAACGACATGAGGGTGAGTAATGAATTACAATTTTCAAACCTTTTTTAAAACCCTTTAAGGACCTATCAGTTAGAGTTTCATTCCAGAACTTTGTATATGAGTTTTATTGTATTATGCAAAAAAGCTTACAGAAAATAAAGCATATATTGACTACAATGTAATCAGTTATTAATATTTTGTTGGTTTTTAGCAACGCCTCTTAGCTGTTCTAAATTCTCTGTAAACCACAGCTTCATGGGACTTATTGCTTTATTTACACATTATACTAATGACCTCAAGCAAAATCCCTGAGTATCTTAAAATATTCAAATCCACGAGTTGTGCAAACCTTTGCAAATCCAATGACTAAAACACTCACTGTAGCCTGGTAAAAATGTTAACAAAAAAAATGTAAATACACCAATGGACTGATAAAAGCCTGACAAAATTGGTCAGTTGCGTAGCAACCAACCAAACACATTTTCAGAATCACAGACTCTTTTTGTATTCAAAATGCATTAGAAGGTGCTGTCTATGGCTGAGACTATCAGTCTGTTAATAAAATCTGGACATAATGCTTCATAATCAACAAATGCTGATTTAAAAATGTCACTGAACTGCATCTCAGGCCTTGTTGCTGTTAATGGTAACACAAAACAAGAGTTCACCTCTAAATGTGTGACTCCTGAGCAAAGCTTTAGTGAGTTCAGCTGTGGATTGCTCTGAATAGGGAACGAGAGAGCAGCAGTCTCAGTTCTCTTACTGGCTTCATGCTCAGGGAATCATGGCATCATTGTGTTGTGTAGTTAACAGCTCAGAAAATGAACACGTCTGCTATGCCTTGTAACTAATTGGGAAGAAGTGAATATGTATGTGTGTATGTGTGTGTGTGTGTGTTGGGGGGGTGGGGGTTGGAATGCATACACGAAAAGTACCTATAAGGCATCTAATAAAAATAAATGGCTCTGAATTTCCATTCTAACAGAGACGGCGCCTGGGTTTGCCTTTTAATTTGCTCTTTTCATGCTGATAAAGTGGATAGCACATATTTAGCTTCTTGGTGTCTTTCTAAGTAACACAGATTACCATAATGGCCTGTCAAGGCAGAGGCCAGACCACATGTTCCGCTTCAGATATCCAACATTTGCTCTCCAAGCACATTTGAAAGTGGTTCTTATTTCTCTGTGTATATTCTTTTCAGCAGCTCTGTTATTTCTCAAGCTGGGCTGAATTAAAGTGTGTAAATAGAGCTCAGCTGTGCATCTGTAGATGCTTTTTTTTTTTTTTTTTTTTTTTTTTCAATCAAACCTTTCCTAACAGATTTCAAAATTACATTCTCATTTAGTGTTTTTTATGTTCCCCTTCTTCTTCTTCTTCTTCTTCTTTTCTTCTTTTCAGTGCACATGAATACTTGAGTTGGACTTTACCTTGGTTTGGTTTCCTCATACACATTTTTTTTTTTTTAATTCAATTTCCCTGAAAACACGTTCTAATGCATGTCTGCATGTTCTCCTAAATCTTGATGGGGTGTTGTACACTCTATTAGCCTTAACTTGCTGTATATATTTTCACTTAACACACTGTCTTGCTGTCTGAGCACGTCTATTAACAATCCACTGAGGAAGTGATGCGTCTCAGAACGCACTGGAATAGAAAACATATTTGCAGCCAGGTTATGAGCTACTGGTGAAGACTTTAACTCAATGGATGGGGCATTTGCACACATCTTTGGGTCCAGAACCCAAAAAACTGGAAATATTGGTCGCCAGCTATGGATTCTTCTATGGTTGCTTTCATTGTATTGGAAAGCTGCCTAAGGATATTCCTTAAATCCTAAAATCTCATTTCAGGATTAAATCTCAAATAATACTGCATTGAAACAGAAGACATGATGACAGATTTTTTTTTTTTTTTTTCATTTTTTCATTTCATTACTTGCTGCTTTCTGTTTCACAGTTTGCTAATTTAAATAAATAAAAAATTTAAGTTAAAACTGATGATTAGAGGTCTCTCTCCTTTACCCTGAACTCACAATCTCTGAGTTATAATTAATAATACATTAGAATTAGTATTCTCCCTATTTCTATCTGATTGGACAGCACCTAGTTCTCTTTCGTTAGTGTGTTATGTCAGACAGGTCACTGTCTATATGTGCTGCATGAGTTAGGAGAACCCGATGGAAAGCATAATGAATCATTTAATATTTTACCCCGACTCTGACACTAGTATTTGCAATATGCAAACTCTAATCCGCATGCCGAGTCGTGCGCATATGAATGTGAATAAGACAGAAGAAATGGACTGAAATGGCATATGGGGTCTATTAACTAGAGTAGCTTCAGCGTGATGTTATGTTCACACAGCCTGTTGGCTATGATAATGCTTGCTTTTTGTTGTCCTCCAACTGATTTTTGTCACATATAATTATTTCCACATATACATTCCAGAATCACTCATATATGAAAACCATCCATGGGTAAACAGACAACCTGGATAGTGGATGGTGACTTCCTTACAGGAAGGTTAAACAACACAACATGCACATATTTTTGGAAATAGCATACTAATATTGCTGTAGTTAGTATATAGTATGCATTTTGTAGAGCCTATTATATGTCATAATAATGGGCTCAATGTGACCTTTGATTTCTGGAGTAACAGATGAACTGTAAGTAATTTCTGCACAGATTTCTAAATATTAAATATTAAGTTGAATATTAAGATATTTTATATTTTATATTTGCTTTAAAAATATATTTCCAAGATGCTAATAAGATTCTGAATTAAACATGCAACTTGATGAGGTCATTTCATAATAATGTACCATGCTGTTTTTAAACATTTATCATATAATATGCCTACTGTTTCACTAACTACTCTTTTTTAAGTGTGTTTTATATAGTGTACAGCATTCAGTAAGTTGTAAGCTATAGTATTCCATTGTTTCATGAATGTGTGTGCGTGTGTGCTGTATAGTGGAGTGGAGCATGAGCGTGTCCGAAGCTGAAATGAATCCTGTCAGATCTCCAGCACACTACATATTGGGATTAATGACGGAGAATGTTCCAGCAGGAAGATCTTCACACCCACTCCATTATTAATGCAGCATACCAGCGAGGGAACACACAGAATGTGAGAGAGCCGAAGAGAAGAGAAGAGAAGAGAAGAGAAGAGAAGAGAAGAGAAGAGAAGAGAAGAGAAGAGAAGAGAAGAGAAGAGAAGAGAAGAGAAGAGAAGAGAAAAACAGAGGAACAAATACAGAGGAATAGCGAAAAAGAGTGTCACACAAAAGGGTTTCTCACAGGAGACTCACATCTGATTCCAGTGGGTCATTTCTATATGATTTTTACACAGTTATTGAACAAAACATAATTAACACTGAGCAATGTCACTATTTTTATTTAACAGCTGCTTCATAGCAGAATTGAACTCTGTTTGCATCATTGAATCATTATTTTCCTGTTTATCATTATGAATAAAGGTGACTTGACTATAGTTTGGTGGATTTTATGTCGCCATAAAGCAATAATTTTCTATACTGCTGATTAGTAATGATTAGTAATTAATAAGGCTGTCAATTATACGCGTTAATTAGATGAGTTATGCTAAAAAAAAAATGCATTAAAATGTTTGACCTATGTTTAACCTATGCAAAGACATATGTAGTTCATCTAACATTTCATACAGTTGATCGATGACGAATCTGATGCAAGGCAACAATTCACTGCGCGATGAAGCCTAAAGTAAGAAAGTCCCTAAACTGAAAGATATGGGGGCAAAAATACCCTTTTGGGGTTTTTGTCTCATTTTAGATCATATGAGTTAAGCAATATCACAAATAATGAGTGCAATAATACACAAGTGCTGTTTTTGTCCCATATAACGAGTACAAATGCAATACTTATTTAACAGTTCAGTAAATAAGAAGTTAATATTGTGTTATTTTAGATACAATATTGTCTAATTTGTTCAATTTTGCTAAATCCAAATATAAAAACAAAGCAAAACTGTTTGTCTCCGTGCAATGCACAGCAATGTTTCATTTCTGAATCTGTTTTGAACGAACCGAGTGAAATCAATGATTGAGTGGACCACTCATAAAAGACTTGTTGGACTTGAAGCGGCCCTGTACAGACCGATCGGTGTATGACATCAAAATACTGTGAGAGCGATTCAAAGCACACGGAGCCGTCTGCTCTTTAATTGTTCTCACTATACTTTGATGTCATGCATGTCCAGGGACGTGCACAGACATTTTGGGGGGCAGGGGCTCAAGTGGAAAAAAGGGCACTTCTCATAATTATTTATTTAAAAAATAACGAACCCTTAAATATATTAAGACAACTTTGACTTCACTTACACTCATCCAATTGTTTTATACTCCACAGATTTCTACAAAATAATCAGTTCACACAGAGACCATGGTCTTCTTTAGTATTTATCACAAGAGAAATCAACAACTATTTTCAAGTAGCTATATATATTTAGAATAAATGACTGCACCAAGGAGAGGGACATAGTTTCACTAATAATTTATTTTGCACAAATCAATAAATCGTTTTAATTTTTTGGTGTTATTGGAATACTTCTTTCATGAAGTGGACAATTTTAAGATTTTACAATTTTAAGGTCCATTTTTGCTGCCAAGTCTTTCACTCTAATGGAAAGAAAACTTAACCCTAACCCTACACATTTAGATGGAGTTTGTTTTAAGCCTACTACCCTCCGTCTGTTTGCATCTGTAGATTTCTTCTAAATAAACAAAAATAAGCTAATCTGCTTTTTTTTTTTATTAAAATTAAAATTTAATTTAAACACATCAAAAAAAAAAAAAATTCCTGAACTGTTAATACATTATATGTTATAACAAATGCCTGCAGAGGGCGCCAAAAGCCTGCTGATTTTTGTTGTTAGACAGCACAGCACGATTAAATCCACGATCAAAGCCAACCATGATTAAAAAAATATATATTTTTAGTTAAATAATAATATTCGCCCACTTCTTTGTGACAGAAATGCTACAGCCACTGTAATTTCTTCAACAAGAATATGTGGACATCAAACATGCAAAGACAGAGAGAGAGTTTTTTTTTATTGATGTATTATCCTGTGTAAGCTTAGATTTAAGAATAGCATTATGTAGCTGATGCTGTATTATGATTTTTAAATAGTTTTAATAAACCATGCATCCTTACAAAACTGTCTAATAATGTGGTTCATGGATGTGCGTCCATGGAGTGCTCCTCTTTTTAGTATTGACAGCCCAACCTATCGGTCAAGTGTTTACCATGGTTCAAAACGCAATGCATAGCACAATACAATACAATAATTTAAATTATAATATGACATATATTTCATTAGTATCAAATCAGGCAGATGTGTTGATTGTGGTCAATCTATTAATGCAGCGTTAAATGTATAAATAGCCCTTAAATAGACAAAACTTTCAGGTTTGTGAACATAGGCTAGCCTACCTGAAAGAAATGCACGGGATGCATCCATCTAGGGCTTTTTTCTTTTTCGCTTCTTATCGCCAGACAGCAGTTGGATTTTCGCGGGAATAGTTTGTCACAAGTTTTCAGCAGACTCGAGGTGAGGTGGGGTGGGGTGTGGCGCGCGTGCGTGCGTGCGGGGAATGGCGTGTCGCGGAGTGAGGGCATCTGAACTCGACAAAGCCGACCTGATATAGTATTTTTTTATTTGTTTTATACAGTAAATATATTTGTTTGACAGGGGAAGCTGTGCGCAAACAGGAATATATATTCATTTATTTAAAAAAAAAAAAAAAAAAAAAAAACCCCAGAAAAAAGGGCACTTTCTCCCCAGGAAGAAAAAGGGCAGGTGCTCAAGCCCCTTTTTTGTCTATGTGTGCACGTGCCTGTGCATGTCAGCGGTACTTCACTCCTGAATGAATCAGCCGTTTGAATGAATCGAATAAATGAATTAATTAAAATTTCCTGATAATTTACTCACCCCCATGTCATCCAAAATGTTCATGTCTTTCTTTCCTCAGTCGAAAATAAATTAAGGTTTTTGATGAAAACATTCCAGGATTATTTTCCTTATAGTGGAATTCAATGGACCCCAAACAGTTGAAGGTCAAAATTACAGTTTCTGTGCAGCTTCAAAGGGCTTTAAACGAAACCAGGCAAGGAATAAGGGTGTATATCTAGCGAAATGTTTGGTCATTTTCTAAAATAAAAATTAAATGCTTTATAAACACAAATAATCGCCTCACAAGTGCTTCTGCCAGACCGCCTTCCGTATTCTTCAAAAAGCTTACGCTGTATGTCCTATTTAACGCCAGTTCCGTTTTTTTTTTTTTTTTTCGTAAGTACTTTATCATGAAATTTTTATTTGAAAGTGAACTAATCCTTTAATGACTTAATCATTAGGGCCCGGTTTTTCAAAAGGTTTAATCCGGATAAAATTGATCCGGATTTAGTAATCCTTTTTTTGCGATCCGTGATCACGTAATACATCTTACTTTTGGAGCCAGTTTTTTAAAGCAACATCGGATTGGATCAATCTGATTCGGATAGGAACTTTTCAGGATCACCAAATCTGGATTTCCAGTGCTCTATGGAGGCCCTAAAGGGACATGTTGATAGAAAGAATATGGGTTTTGAATTAAATATATTTTTGTTGGATATTTACAGCTGTTTAGGGATTGTTTTATGGCACCAAAATTTCTTTTTACTTTAGAGTAGGTTACCGGAAGGCTAAATAGACTAATGTCTGCATTTAATTTATTACTTTAACAGTTAAACTAATCAAGAGCAAGATCAAATGTGTATGTATATTACATGGAAAAAATGTTGTATTTTTTGACTAGTTTTACTACATTTTCCTCCTGGAATCCACCTTGAAATCCTACCCCCTGTTGGGATCAGGATAATCCTGTTTTTTTGGATCAAAGTGATCCAAATCCTACAAAAAAGTTCTGAAAAACCCAAACTAAAGGTTTGATCCTGATCAAAACCAAGATTGGATTACGTGATCTAATCCGATTATGTAATCCGTTTTTTCTTTTGAAAAACACATTTTCAAGATTTGATCCAATCCGTTATCCAAAATCCTAGTGGATTACTTTTGAAAAACCGTGCCCTGGGCCCAGTTTTTCAAAAGGTTTAATCCGGATAAAATTGATCCGGATTTAGTAATCCTTTTTTTACAATCTGTGATCACGTAATCCAGTTTACTTTTGGAGCCAGTTTTTTAAAGCAACATTGGATTGGATCAATCTGATCCGGATAGGAACTTTTCAGGATCACCAAATCTGGATTTCCAGTGCTCTACGGAGGCCCTAAAGGGACAAGTTGATAGAAAGAATATGGGTTTTGAATTAAATATATTTTTGTTGGATATTTACCACTGTTTAGGGATTGTTTTATGGCACCAAAATTTCTTTTTACTTTAGAGTAGGTTACCGAAAGGCTAAATATAGACTAATGTCTGCATTTAATATATTACTTTAACAGTTAAACTAATCAAGAGCAAGATAAAAATGTGTATGTATATTACATGATAAAAATGTTGTATTTTTTGACTAGTTTTAAAGTTTTACTACATTTTCCTCCTGGAATCCACCTTGAAATCCTACCCCCTGTTGGGATCAGGATAATCCTGTTTTTTTGGATCAAAGTGATCCAAATCCTACAAAAAAGTTCTGAAAAACCCAAACTAAAGGTTTGATCCGGATCAAAACCAAGATTGGATTACGTGATCTAATCCGATTATGTAATCCGTTTTTTTCTTTTGAAAAACACATTTTCAAGATTTGATCCAATCCGTTATCCAAAATCCTAGTGGATTACTTTTGAAAAACCGGGCCCAGGACATTTACCGCCAGCTACTGGTGGTTTAAGTTTCTTATGTAGAGTCTAATTTTATTTTTTAAAAATAAATAAAAAAATGGGGTACAGTTCACCCAAAAATGAAAATTCAGTCATCATTTACTCAATCTCATGGTCCAAAAGTTCATGTGTAAAAATTTCTACGTTGAATTGAATAAAATATTTCTTTCTGAAGCTACTTTTTGTAATGTCTGTTTGATGCTTTACACAATAATGACTTCAAATGATCTTTTGGGGGTAATTTCTCAGCCAAAATTGATGTGCGATTAAACTGAGATTAATTAAATGAATTTATTGCCACATCATGTAATTAATTAGATTAAAACTTTAAATTGCTTGACAGCCTCAGTAATACGTAATACTAATCATACTAATTAGTACTTACAGTACCTAAGAATAAAAAAAAGAAAAAAAGAAAAAGAAAACTTTTTGAAGCATTTGACAAGCAAATTCCCAAGTAAAGCTTACATATATAAATATATTTCTAAATTTGCATTTTTGAGTATTAGCATATACATTTACTTATTCTCTTGATGTAAAATATTTATGATGCATATTTTATTAAAATGTCTAAAAATATTAAATTGTCTTATGTCCCTTAAACTCCAGTCGATTCTGTTACATTAGTGCTACTTGCCCTTTATAATCTTAAGCATATATGACTCTCAAGCAGTGACAATTTCCTTAGAAGAAAAGCAACTCCAAGAGCAAAGTCAGGATCAGATATATATATATATATTTTTAGAAGACTTCTCTAATAATGTAAAACATAACATGTCCACCCTGTTGTGTCAATTAAAACTGGATATGAAATTGGACGTAAAAAAAGATTTTACCTATTAAAATTCTACCTTAAGTTAATCTTCTACTAGTATGTTGTTCTTTCCCTAGCAAGTAATGGTTTTATTGGCTTAAATGTCCACCTTATTAAAAACACAATGCTCATGCTCAGGCTAGTATGACCTAATAATCTTGACCAAATATTTCACATTCTAAGAAATGTGTCCACCCACAAACTGGACAAATTTCTTAGAATTTGAAATATTTGTTCAAGGTCATACTAGCCTGAGCATGACCACCAGTGTGTAGACAGACCTTTTCTTTCTCTGACAAGACACAAAAAATAATTGAAATAATTCACATTGAGTTCAACTGATCATGCAAATTCTCAGCATTAACCAACAGAAAGCCGCTTGGTTGGAAAGTGACTTCTATCTGAGCTGTGCTTCATACATTACTACACGAATGACAACAGATAATGGATTTTTTTGCTTGCGAAATTATGCCAACATTTCACTAATGTGACTGCACCTTAATAAGCATGAAATACACAGCACACACAAATGTTGGATAAAATAATATTTTTTATTTCTATTTTTATATCAACATTTATCTGCCCACTTTTTTCTTAGAGCTTGTTGGAATGCATTGTGGGATTGCCTTTTACATGAATGATACATGAAATGCTGCCTTAAAATGAGGCCAAAATAAGGGATAGTATGTTTGGAAGCAGCATAATTATTGATTTTGTGTCAGGAGCATGCTTATGATGCCGCAAAGTTCTTGTTTGAATGTCTCTCTGCAAGTATGATGAATAGGAATTATGGAATTCATGTATGGAAGATTGGAGCGCTATTTGTATGATGTATGTACTTAATTAAATTAGCTTAATTAAAGTAGTCCAAATTGGTTACTATTATTATTGCATACTATTTCAGCTAGTTTGCTGCCTTCGGGGCCATTCACACAGAACACTTTTTGCTATGCAGGACAGTAGAATTCAGAAAAAAAAATGCAAGGTCTAAGAAGAGTACATTGGTCAAACGCATCCATCTAGCACATACTTACAAAAACAATTGAAAAGCAGTGCAGTGAAATGTAAAAAAATAAAAAAATAAAAACGTACTGTGAGGGTCCCATTAGAAGGCAGCTCACTAGGTTTTGGTCAGTATTCTGTTGCCCATATTTGTTAATTTGCATCTCAGAAAGCAGAAGGTCATAGCCTCTCTTCTCTGTGACGTCTGGCCTTGTGTGTTTTACTCTAGTTGAGACAGGCACTAACACCTACCTTAAATAAGCAATTGAGGGACAAATCCTGTGCACTTTGATCTGATGGCTCTCACAGATGCAGTTAAAGAGGAGAGGCTTCTTTTCTCTTCTCCTTTTCCCCTGCTCATATTGATCGGCCAGTTATTGCTCACTCTGGGGCTCATTTCGGTCATGGTTACATTCCCATTTCAGCAGCTGTTTCTCTCAAGCTTGGAAATATCCATTGTCTTTCAATTTAGTCATGCACATGCCTGATCATACATCAACTTTTGTTTCTCAAATGTGCACAAAAGCATGCATAAATGCCTTCAAAACAGTGTTCAGATTGTTGTTAGAATGGTCATCGGTCCCCCATAGGGGCTGATTGTAAGAACACTGTTTTATTGAATTGAAAAAAAAAAAGAAAAAGAAAAAATCTATTTTGACCCTTAATTATAACTGTAGCATAACTTATCATTAGTGATTTTAAACTGATTAAGTGTGGGAATATGGAATATTGATTTGAAATATAGGTTAATTTTATTTATTTTATATTTTTACCTTTACATTAAGCTAAAGCTAAAGAAAATAATAGATAATAGTTCATTACTACAACACACAAAACAATCTGCCTAGCAACAAGACAAATATTATAATAAAATTCCGCTGAGGTTGTTTAATACGGTTGATAACAGAATGGCAAGATGAACTATAGAAGCTTGTTTCCACCACAAAAAAAATAAAAAAATAAAAAAGGTAATTGAGACTTTTTATCTCACAATTCTGATTTTAAACTCGCAATTGCACCGTTTAAAGTCAGAATTGCGTGTTATAAGTCAGAATTGTTGCAATTCTGACTGTTTTCTTGCAATTGCAAGTTTTTATCATGCAATTCTGACTTTATATCACATTTCTTTTTTTCTTTTTTTGTGAACAATTTTTTTTAATTTATTTATTTATTTTTTTTTTTTATTGAATAATCTTTTAAATATAAAAAATACAACATATCAGAATGCAAACACCCACCAGGTAGACTTATACTTGCTGAGAGGTTATAAGACATTACATTGATAGAAGTAAAGAGTGAACTACCTAATACAAAAATAAAAAATAAAAAAATGAATAATAATAATAATAATAATAATAATACAAATAAATAAATAAATTACATGGATATAAAATAAACTTTATATCACGTCTATTTTTTTTTTCTCAGAACTGCAATATTAACTCACAATTGCATCTTAAAAAGTCAGAATTGTGTGATATAAACTCACAATTCTGACTTTTTTCTACAGAATTGAGTTTATATCTTGCAATTCTGACTTTGTAACATACAATTGTGAGTTATAAACTCACAATTCTGCGAAAAATGTCAGTCTTTTTTTTTCCCTCACACATTATATCTGCAAGTTTAGCTCACAATTCTGAGTTTATAACACACAATTCTGACTTTAAAACTCACAATTGTGAGTTTATATCTCACAATTCTGAGAAAAAAGTCAGAATTTGTGAAATATAAATTCCCAATTGTTATTATAATTAGTTTTTTTTTATTTTATGGCAGAAACAGGCTTCCATAATGAACACAGCTGAGGTGATATTTTGGAAGTCTTTTACAGCTGAATGCCGCGACAGACCAATCAAAGAATCCACAGTGCCATATCATGACTTTTGTTAATTTATTATTGATTGTACAATTAAATTAATATAAATATTTACTTGTGTATAACATACTAGCAGGAATTTTTAGTAGCCTAACATTAACCGCTGGGGCCAGGCAACTATCTTGCGGTTATTTTTTCATCTTAAAAATGCAACACATCGCCATCTACTGGCCTGGCATGCGTAATACAGCATTTTTAATTGTTCTTGCAATCCATGTGAATGGGGAACTTTTTGAAAACGTTGTTGTCTGTACGCTAAAACCGCAAAAGGAAAAACGTTTGACTCCACCATTGGTTGTCTGGTTGACAGAAAATGTAGAGATCGCCACTGTTTTGAGGTGAACCTAATCAAGTCAGTGAAATCAATCACTAACTGAATGAGATCCTGCTCCTGTCTTAAACATCCATTGGTGTAGCATGGGACCACTCAAGAGCTCATAAACCATTCAAATTCCAACCCTGCTACAAAATATGCATTTAATTGCCATCTTTTCATCTTTAGATGAACTCTGGCAGTGCAGCGGTGTTCATATAATGGCAAACATTCTCATGAAAATGCATACGCACATATGATCAATAATCCCTACAGTGACTTGACTACACCTGCAGGTTATGTTTACCTGTTGCTAATAGCATTGCATGCCTCTGTTTGTCATCATTGTTTGTCTTAGAGGCGCATGGGAAAAGACCTAATGCTCTAATAAAAAACGCAAACTGTTGGCATTTCATTACAGGAGGGAAAATTCAATTACAGGGCTGTAGTTCTGTTCCACACACTCCTGAGGGTAACACCTAAACGTTTACTCTTTTTCCCCCAAATCTCTCACTCATTTTGGCATAGCATAACAGCACTTTAAAAGACTGTAGATTAAGAATGAGGTGAGATCTTGCTAGGATTGTTATATTACCCCATTATTCTTTAAAGTTACCTCAAAAATTACATATATGATTACATTTTTTAACACATTTCTCAATACTTAAGATCACTTTTTCAAAACTATTCACACAGTTCCCCTAACCAACTTTTAGCTTGGCACAACAGTTAATTTCACATTAAAAAAACTCCAATACTACCAAAACGCTATTTGGGTCCACATCAACGAATGATAACCGTCTGTAAAGCAAAGTGTGTACGTTTTTGCTGTTCTTGTTGCATTTACACGGCTGTAACTAGCAGATGTCCTCAGCATGCAATGTTTCGAGTGAATAGCTAGTTTAATTGATCTAATCTAACTGAATTTAGCTGACGACGTCAATATAGTGGAAACTATCGCTGGATTCCTGAGGTAATTTTATTTTACATTGTTTGCTACACAGTAAAATCCCCAGAGTTAAATCAGCTCTGCTCAGAGTACATATGGTCCCTCTCTAAATAGTGTTAACGTTACACTGAAGCAGAGTTAAAGTTAATGAGATAATTAAGCAATTTATAAGGCTGTGACTGAAGTCAGTTGTAGTTCTTGTGTTTCTTTTTTCTTCAGTGATTCTGCTTGTTAACAGCAGGTGTTCATCACTAATGCACAATCATCAATTAATTGTTTAATTATCTCATTATCTGTAACTCTGCTTCAGTGTTATTTTAACACTATTTAGAGAGGGACCATATGTACTCTGAGCAGAGTTGATTTAACTTTGGGGATTTTGCTGTGTAGCCTGGCATTATGATCTCATCATTAATACTTCTCACCATTTATTCCGAGGGTAGGACCGATTGCTTTCCATATATCCATATATCCACACTATTTCATGCATTCTGACTTATTTACACTGTTAAAGAGTTGGATTCTCATGCTAAACATAGCCAAAGTTTCAAAACACGAGTTGGACGTTTGACGGAGTATTTCTGTGTCAAATACCCTACTTCCGTTTTCTGAGATTTTTTTTTTTTTTTTTTTTTTTTTTTTTTAAATATGGCCTGTATGATGTCAAAAGAGAGCGGAATTCCTTGTATAGGCACTAAGCATGCGCACACACATCACCCAGAGCAAGAGCACGCCCATCAATGCGCTTCGTTCAGGCTATGGATGCCAAGAGATTTCTCAACAATGGCTGTGTCCCAATTCAGGGGCTGCACCCTTTGAAGGCTGCATACATAATCGAGGCAGTCACATTTAAGAAAAATAACAATTAGAAAGAAATTACAATATTTTACACCTCACAATGAATATCAGTTACTTTTATTACGGTTACTTTTCTTAAATATGACATCGTTTATGAAGTATTTAGCCTTCAAATGCAATCTCCGGAGGATGCAGCCTCCGAAATGAGACGCAGCTCCTGTCACCAAAGGAGTGTGCTTTTGGTTGTGAGGGAAAGATGACCTTTTTCAGCTTCCCAAAGAACCCAGCTTCAAGGGAACAGTGGATGAAGTTTGTTTTCCCGGGACAGCAACGGAGTTCTGCATGTATGTTTGTTTGTTCCCGGGATTTCGGTAATGAATACTTTGTAAACAAATCCCAGTTCAGTGCTGGATTTGCAGATCGAGGGCAGTGAGTAAAGCTGCATCAGATGTCTGTGTTTTGTTGGCAATCAGCACGTGCAAGTGCATATAATGTAAGGTATCCTTGAAATGTAAAGTATCCTTGAAAAGAGGATTTTACTTTTTCTGGACCACGGCGATTACAGTTGCTTGAACACTATAGACCCATGCTTAGACTAAAGTAACACAACTTGAAGCTTTTGTTACCATACCTCAAACACATGTACCCATACCTTAAACAAAAGCGCTGCTTTGCACTCTAGTTGCAATTCTGCAACACACTTACTCCTTTATGCAACACACTTGGTCCTGCATACTACACTCTATTTCATACATAAGACACTTCGTTCAAAAATGAAATCTCAGGGTGCCATTTGGAAAACACATGTATCCAAAATACAGAACACATCAGGTAATTGCAACCACTCAAATACACAGCTCAAAACACTTACTTACAAAACTGAACACCAATCAGCCAGCTACAAAAAGGCCTCAGCTAAGCCATTTTGAGAACTTTGCAAGCATGGAGAGCAAGAGGTGGAGGCAGAGGAAGACAAAGAGAGAGAGGAGTAGGACATGGTCAAAGAGGCTATGCACTGAACAATATTTCAGATGACATTAGAGCAATGGGGGTGGATCATGTGGCCAGACCCAGACAGACAGCAGGATCAGTAATCCCACCCATGCACAATTGGCCTGTTTTTCTGTATTTACAGTAGTGTATTTTGGTTTATTTTTGTATTATTTTTGCGTTACTGCATTTACTTTACTGTACTGTATAGTACTGTGATGTGCAGTATTGAGTTGATGCCATCTGTAACCTTTCAGTTCTTTCATTTTTGGTTGTTGTGAAAACCTTTGTTGAAAAAAAACAGAACAAAAACTGTAAGTGTTGCATTGAACTTCACAGAATGCTAACTGATGAACTGAATAATAAAAACTGTGAAAATTAAAGGCTGCAGTGTTTTATATAAAGTAGACTAGTGTGTTCCCCCTGATCTGAAAGTGTATTCATATGATGCAAGTGTGTGTCATTTTGTCATCAGAGTGACATTTTGACAAAGGAATGTTAGGTTTTGATAGCAGAGTTTAGGTTTTGATAGCAGAGTTTCAATTTGACAGAGATGTGAATGGTATATTTCCCAGTGTTGTGTCACGTTTACTTGTGTGTAGAGTTTTGGCACAATGAGCAAAGTTTTGCAAAATGTGTTCAAGCAACGGGCAAAAACTGTAACTTCTCAGCAATGTCATCTGCCATTTTAAATGCGCGAGCCCTTAAATTAAAATGGATTCTCATTGGTTGTCAGTGGTTTTATTGTTGAACAGCTGGGAAGAAAAAAATAAAACATTCCGAAAGTGATTCCAACGATATTGTTATAGTGTGGACAGTGCTATTCTTTTATATTTAGAATGATTTTTTAGAACTTTATAGTTATCTTTATAGTTTTTGTGCTTGGTGTGAACGGGCCATGTTCCGATACATCTAATTGTTTTGACAATATTTAATTTTTTAGATTCTGAATATGTTTCAGTGTGGAATTACTGTAGAAATGTTGCAAATTGCAAACTTATTCGATTGTACATTAGGTTTTGAACCAAGGTTGAACAGTTTTGAAAAGAGTATGTAAACGTGCCTTGGAGTTTTGGTGAGAACGTGAGTTTCTAAGTGAGAAATGTATTATTTCAAATGTAATTTGCAAGATGTAGTCGAATTCATTTTGTGCCAAAGCAATGATAAATAATCAATAGTTTAGCCCACACTGTAAAAAGTGACCGTGATTTTAACAGTAAAAGACTGTAAAAATGCTGCGGTGAAAAACTGTTGATTGGTTTATAGAAAGTTTCCGTACTATATACGGTGGATAACTGTAATAGATCTAATGGTACATTTAATGTAATTTTACGGTAAAATACCGTTAAATTCACAGTTTTTGGAAGTGAAAAATAACAATTCATTGTAAAATTTACAGTGAAAAACCATAAATTGACATTCCCACAATTCCCTGCGTGATACTTCACATTTGATATATTTTCGTTGAAATAACTCTGTTTCTTCTCAGTTTTTCTCATTTTTTCTAATCAGTTATGTACATTAGGGTTTTATGTTACATCTAATGTTGTTAAATTAATGTTTATTGCATTTTTAAAATTTCATGCATGTTACCATGATGGTGTTTAGTGTGTGTGTGAATGACACTGTGTGCACCTTCTATATATTAGTATTGTGCTCCTCAGCTTGTGGAAAAGCTGCTTGTTATGAACTTTGATTCATCATGTGACTCTCATCACCACTGTGTTTGGTGACTGTTAGTGTATTATAAAGGTACAAAACAGATATTAGTACTTCGTTAGGTTGGTAAATTAACATTATATCAGTTAATGAAATACGTTATTTTCCCTTAAATTTAACAGATTTAAAATGTAAAATTCACATGTAACTCCCTAAGTATGTTTACGGTTTGATGTCATTTTTACAGTAATGTTCTGGTAACCACAGCTGCCGGTATTTTTCCGTAGAAACAACGGGATTTTTTTTACAGTGCACATAGACTGATGTTGTGCTCTCTGTGTGAAGAGTTTTGAAAAAGTGACATAATTATTGAAAATGGATCCTAGAGATTGTAAAAAACTGTAATGAAATCTTTGAATGTCAAACTTGAACATTTTGTTTGATATTTCCATTTATATTAAACATATACAACCAATTTGTTTATATATATATATGAAACATTTATGAATGCAATACACTTTAGGCCATCTAAAACATTTCTCTTCTACACATTAAAGCTTTAAAGCCCTGCCAAAATGTAACTGTCCAAACCGCCTTATCCAATAATATCATCTGTATGATGGGAAATAAATTATGCCTCTCAGGTATTGCAAAGTGTATTTGATTACAGCTCTGTGAGATCATGAGGATAGAGAGAGAGAGAAGTGTGTGTGTTTAGTGGCTCAGGAGATAATAGATGCATACTCATTTATAGGATGATATATGCTAGTCCTTATTTAGCAGTTGATGGGGTTTCAGACAGCTGCAGCAGTCAGTCAGGTATAACAAGTCTACTGATCGAGGAGTCTTCTCCGACAAACTCTATCACAGCTTCTCAATCTGACTGATGTGTATGAGCCATTTAAATATTGATGGGGCAAATCTCTTGCTGGTTTACAAAGATCCTAGACCCGCTTATTTGCATCCAGTTTTATTAATGTATGAACAAATATGATTTATTAATTCTGCGCCTCGACCCAGAGCAAGTTTCCACAGAATTCTAACTGTGGTAATTTGCCAATCTTATTTGTACCCAAAAATGAAACACATGATAAGTAATGTTGAACAGTGTCTTGGGAAGACAGACAAATGTGAATACTTGTGATTGTGATTTATATATTTATTTTGGCTGATATGCATGTGATTGTGTTCAAGTGCACATGTGTGTGTGTGTGTGTGCACATGTAGGACATGTTTTTCTGAGGCCTCATGCAGCTGTAATGAGGGATTCAAGTACCAGAGAGATGTGTAAATGTGGAGTGAGGCAATTAACGGCAATCACACTAAAACTTCCGACAGACATCTGCAGCTCTCACAAACTCATGACTAAATGGATATTTGAAATAAAAGAAATAGAGATAAACTCTCAACATCACAGCAGTCAAATGAAAAACACACAGAAACAAAACAAAACAGGAAATGATATCATTGAGACTCCTGCTAACCATAGACATAATAAAAAACATAAGCTGCGTCCCAGTTCAGAGGGTGCATCTTTAAAAGACTGCATTCAAAGGCTGTCCCAGTTCAAAGGCTACTTTAAATGCGTCCTTTGTTCCTCGGGCAATGAAGGATACAACAGATAATGCTGTCCTTTTAAAATGAAGAAACGATTGTATATGTCTTTTTTACTATTATAAAAATAATGTGTAAAGGCATTTATTGTTGTGGTATGAATAATAAAACAAACTTTTATGTGTTAAACTGCAAGCATTAGGTTTGGAGGCAACACATAGCAGTAAATTATAAAAATTTAAGTCTCTTAAAGGGTCATTAATTACTCACCCTCATGCCATTTTTGATGAAATCTCAGAGCTTTCTGTCCCTCTGCTGACGGCTACGCAAGTGAAACTTCAACGCTTAAAAAAGTTCATAAAGAGATTATAAAACTAATCCATATGAATCGAGCAGTTTAGTCCAAAATTCTCTGAAGAGAAACGATCACTTTATATGATGAACGTCTCGGTTACAAAGGTAACCCTCGTTCCCTGAAGGAGGGAACGGAGACGTACGTCGGACAGACCGACGAATAGGAATCTCGCTAGAGAGGCCAATCTACTTCGAGTGTAACTAAACGAGCCAATGCACATTGGCATGCAATCATATGCATCAGCTGCTCGCCTCGCAGCGCGGGTATATAATGAGCAGCAGGTGCGTTGCATCTTCAGGTTTTCGCTGAGGAGCCGAACCGGATAGGCGGCAGCATCAGCGGGGTACAGCGACTGTGGCGACGGGACGTACGTCTCCGTTCCCTCCTTCAGGGAACGAGGGTTACCTTTGTAACCGAGACGTTCCCATTCAGTCGGTCACGTTCGACGTACGTCGGACAGACCGACGAATAGGAATCCCTACCAAAGCGCCACAGGAGCTGCCCCCTTCCAGCGCTCTGTTGCAAGCCACCTGAACCCCCTTGCCCCCGAGGATGGTGGGACAGGGCTAACACAGAGAGAGTCGATCACTGCTGTTCCCCAAAACCCATTCAGTGAGACTATTGGATAACGCTGGGAAAGCGTACCCTTCGCTGGGAAAGGAACGCTGCGGAAGCCACATCCTTCCCCGAAGGAGTTATGTGGAGAAGTACATATGGACTAACCCTGTAGGGCTGTGCTACATATGGAAGAGCTGGGGTGACTCCAACCCGATGAAGGGTAGGTTCTCCCAGAGGGAAAGACACGGGCTTCGTTTAGGAGCAACCGTGGAACCAACCATATGGGATCCCCGTAGGGTCACACATATGGAACCCAGCCTAAACCCGGTTCTCAAGGATACAACGGAGTATAGGCCTGGCGCCAGACGCTCCGCCACGTCGGCTGCCGAAGGGATATCGGAGGACTCGACAGGGTCTGCCTTGTAGGGACTCTCTGGAGAAAAGAAGCGCATGTAGCGCAGCAAGCCGACACTAAGCCGGGGCCTCTCCGTGCCTCTGACCTGTGGCGAGAACATGGGAGGAGACCGGCTCGACACGAAGGCTATAGTATCTAGCGAACGTGTTAGGTGTCGCCCAGCCCGCAGCTCTACAAATGTCTGTCAGCGAGGCGCCACGAGCCAGCGCCCAGGAGGATGCGACACCTCTCGTGGAGTGAGCATGCAACCTGAGCGGGCAGGGCACACCCTGAGCTTGGTAAGCCAGGGCGATGGCATCCACTATCCAGTGGGCCATCCTCTGCTTGGAGACAGCCTTTCCCTTCTGCTGGCCTCCATAACAGACAAGAGCTGGTCTGAGGTCCTGAGGCTTTAGGTTCTGTCTATGTACAGTCGCAAAGCGCGGACTGGACAGAGTAAAGCCAGGGCTGGGTCTGCCTCCTCCGAGGGCAGCGCTTGCAGGCTCACCACCTGGTCCCTGAAGGGAGTGGTAGGAACCTTGGGCACATAGCCAGGCCGGGGTCTTAGTACCACGTGGCTATCACCCGGCCCGAACTCCAGGCACGATTCGTCGACCGAAAATGACTGCAGGTCCCCTACCCTCTTGATGGAGGCCAATGCCACCAGCAGCAAAGTCTTCATAGACAGAATCTTTAAGTCTGCTGACAGCAAAGGCTCAAAGGGAGCAATCTGAAGTGCTCTCAGCACCAGAGTGAGGTCCCAAGAGGGTATGGAGAGGGGACGAGAAGGATTTAACCGTCTCGCCCCTAAGGAACCTGATGACCAGGTCGTGCTGACCAACAGATTTGCCATCTAAGTGGTCGTGGTAAGCGGATATAGCAGCAGTATGGACTTTTGAGGGTGGAGGGGGACAGCCTACGCTCCAACCCTACTGCAAGAAGGAAAGCACGACTCTGATCGAGCATCTTCGGGGGTCTTCCCGGCGAGAAGAGCACCACTCGACGAACAGGTTCCACTTTGGAGGCGTAAGCACGTCTCGTAGACAGTGCACGTGCCGAAGTGATGGTGTTAAGTACCTCAGGGGGTAAGTCACCTAGAACCTCCGCATCCCGTCCAAGGGACCAGACATGGAGTTTCCAGAGGTCTGGACGCGGGTGCCAAAGAGTGCCCCGTCTCTGAGAAAGAAGGTCTTTCCTCAGAGGGATGGGCCAGGGAGGGGCTGTCGCGAGGAGTGAGAGTTCTGGGAACCAGGTCCGGTTGGGCCAGTAAGGCGCAACTAACAAGACCTGCTCCTCGTCCTCCCTGACTTTGCACAGGGTCTGTGCAAGTAGGCTCACTGGGGGAAACGCATATTTGCGCAGGCCCCGGGGCCAGCTGTGAGCCAGTGCATCTGTCCCGAGTGTCCCCTCGGTCAGAGAGTAAAACAACTGGCAGTGGGAGGTTTCTGGTGAGGCAAACAGGTCTACCTGAGCCTTTCCGAATTCTCTCCAGATCAGCTGAACCACCTGGGGGTGGAGTCGCCACTCTCCTGGCAGCGCAGCTCGTGATAGCTCGTCGGCCACACGGTTGAGCACACCGGAGACATGAATGGCGCGAAGCGACCTCAGATGCTTCCGACTCCACAGGAGGAGATGGCGGGCGAGTTGTGACATGCGACGGGAGCGTAGACCACCTTGACGGTTGATGTACGCAACGGTCGCAGTGTTGTCCATACGGACCAGTACATGCTTGCCCTGAAGCAGGCCTTTGAGGCGGCTCAGAGCAAGGCGTACTGCCAGCAACTCGAGGCAATTGATGTGCCAATGCAGATGGGGTCCCGTCCAAACCCCTGAGACTGCATGCCCGTATTACGTGGCACCCCAGCCGGTGGCAGAAGCATCTGTGAACACCACAGCATGCCGGGACACCTGTTCTAGGGGCACTCCTGCCCGAAGAAACAAGGGGTCCGACCACGGACTGAAGGTTCGGCGGCACTCCTGAGTGATTGGCACCCGGAATGTGCCGCGCTGCCACGCCCATCTCGGGACTCGGCCGTGAAGCCAGTGCTGAAGCGGTCTCATATGAAGCAGACCGAGCGGTGTTACAGCCGCAGCAGCCGCCATATGCCCCAGGAGCCTCTGAAAGAACTTCAGTGGGACCGCTGTCCTGCCATTGAATGTATTCAGGCAGTTCAACACTGACCGAGCACGTTCCTCTGTGAGGCGTGCTATCTGCTCGACCGAATCCAACTCCATACCGAGAAAAGAGATCCTCTGCACCGGGGCGAGTTTGCTCTTTTCCCAGTTGACCTGAAGCCCCAACTGGCTGAGGTGTCTGAGCACCAAATCCCTGAGTTTGCACAACTGATCCCGGGACTGTGCTAGAATGAGCCAGTCGTTGAGATAGTTGAGAATGCGAACACCCCGTTCTCTCATGGGAACAAGGGCTCCCTCCACGACTTTCGTGAAGACGCGGGGAGACAGGGCCAGCCCGAAGGGTAGGACTCTGTACTGATATGCTCGACCTTCGAACGCGAAACTCAGGAATGGCCTGTGTCGCGGAAGAATTGAAACATGGAAGTACGCGTCCTTCAGGTCAATCGCTGCAAACCAATCTCGGGGACGGATGCACTCGAAAATGCGTTTCTGCGTGAGCATTTTGAATGGTAGCTTGTGGAGGCTCCGATTCAAAACTCGCAGGTCCAAGATCGGTCGTAACCCGCCGCTTTTCCTGGGTACAATGAAGTAGGGGCTGTAGAACCCCGACCTCAAATCGGCTGGAGGGACCGGCTCTATCGCGTCCTTCGCCAGTAGGACTGCGATCTCCGCACGCAGGACAGGGGCATCGGCATCTTTCACTGTAGTGAAGAGGACGTCCCTGAACTTGGGGGGGAGCCGGGCGAACTGAATCGCAAAGCCGACCCTGATGGTCCGAAGGAGCCAGCGAGACGGACTGGGGAGCGCTAACCCGGCTCGCAGAGACCGTACAAGCAGGACCAAAGGGACCACCGGTGTACCCGCAGCAGGGCAGCGAGGTGGAACACAGGGACGCGGCTCGGGGGCTCTCTTTGTGAGGCGGCCCGAAGCGGCGTCACAGTGTGCTAGGCAACACTTACCTGGCTCCACGGATGGACAGAGGGAGCAGTCGAGGCTTTGGCTGCCCGCTGCTCGCTGCTGTCCGCTGGCGACAGAAGAGGGGGATGAGAGTGGTGAGGTTTTTCTCCTCCCACTGCTCTCCAAACCCTCTTCAGACCTGGAAATGGAGGAACTGCTCTTTAAAATTTGGGTACCGCTGCCTCTTGGGTCAGTGGCGGAACAGAAACAAACCCAATAAAGGATTTACCACCTGGCCCTCCTCCAGGGGTGGAAGAGCAGCCCCACCCATCTCTGGGTCGCCCGTCTCAGGGGTGATTCTCACCAACCAGTTAAACAGCTGCAGAGACGGGAGGCGTCATCTCCCCGCAATGGATACAGCAGAGCCTGCTGGGCCGGAGTTTCTTGCAGGGGACGACACCCTTGGCGACGAGCAGACTGAGGGGCGGCCCAAGAGGAACTCAATGGTTTGTCATGGGAAGCTCCCCTATCCGCTACTAACTGAGGAGAACCGCTGGGCTCAGTCCTCGACAGTGTCACCGAAAGGCCACCTCGTAAGATGGGAGCATTGAGAAAGCATTTAGCTTGACAACCTCTCACACCTCACAAGGTAAGCCAGGGGGCACTTCTGGACCACGGAGGTGGACATCGTCTGGCTGAGGGCCTGCGCCGTGACTTTGATCACGGTTAGTCAACAAGCGCAGCTCAACCCCAGCACAGAACTACCCTCATGCAAAAAGAGTGCCTTGGCCTCACATGCAGGGTGGGTGTGGTCTGAGTACAGCCACCCCATCCAAGAGGGTAGTGAGAGAGGAAAAACTTATGCAGATTGGCACCTTTGGCATTCCATATTTATGGCACCAATATACCCCCATACTGCCAAGTTTTCCATGCACATCTGGAAGACCCAGGAAAGCATGGCTGTAAACTCTGAATCTGAGTCAGCATAAGCACACACCATTACAGTGGGCAGCGTCACCCTCATTTCCAGAGCATAACAGCACTCTCTCCGATGCTGCAATCGACGTCTGTCCCTCAGCTGGAGCTCTGAATGAAATGCTAGGTTCCCCTATGAAAAGGACCAGCAATCCAATCCAGAAACTGCACAGCTTGCAATGCGCTAGAGAGGGAGGGGCCCTAGGGGGTTGGTTCCCCGAAGGAACCCCTCAACCTCATGTCACCCAAGCCATATCAGCAAAGTAGACCTCTTCTGGTGCACCAGAGAGGGCGCTACAATGGAGATTACGCAAGGGAACCGCGCATCTAGAGCGCCGAGCGAGCGCTGGGTTGCCGTGACAACCCGCGCTGCAGCCCGGCAGCTCGACGGCACACGACACGCAGAGGAGCGAGAGGTTTGCTCTCGCTGATCTCCACGGTCTCCCAGAGTGTCGGGCAGAGCCGCGGCTGTGCTTTTACACACAAGCGGCAGCTGGCCAACAACAGAGGGGACTCAAGCTTCCCGGAGAAAGAAGAGTCACGACCGGCGTGTCGACGTGATCATGTTCTCATATGAAAACATGAACACCCACGAACATCATTTCAGCACGCGCCCAGACATGCGAAACGGTGATCGTGGCCGTCAGTGAGGACAGGAACGATCGCATCCAGAAACACAAGTAGGATGTCGTCTTTAAAAAGACGCGAATCTACTTGTGTAAGCTCTTTCAGGGACTTTACTCTTTTAGAAGTGCTGAAGCACGCAGGGGAACGGCCACCGCAACACAGACAGGGATTGTGTGCAGCCTGTCATGTGCTTTCTCTCTCTTTGAAGGCGCTCACTCTTACCAGCCGTAAAAACGGCTTTTCAGCGCTCAAAAGCGCACCGTACCGGCCGTGAGAACAGCCTTCTGACGCTGTCAAACAGCTATTTGCTCAAAAACGGCAAACGAAACAGAAAAAGAGAGGACGTCGACCCCGCTGCTGTGCTGTTCGCCCGCACTCGGAAAAAAAGAGAAGTTCAACCAAAAGCTTGACTCGTCTTCTAGCAGACACTCGCTTGCAGAGAACAGGAACAACACCGTTCGGCTCCGAAGCGAAAAGCTGAAGATGCAACGCACCTGCTGCTCATTATATACCCGCGCTGCGAGGCGAGCAGCTGATGCATATGATTGCATGCCAATGTGCATTGGCTCGTTTAGTTACACTCGAAGTAGATTGGCCTCTCTAGCGAGATTCCTATTCGTCGGTCTGTCCGACGTACGTCGAACGTGACCGACTGAATGGGAACAGATTGAATTTAGGCTTTTATTTACATAAACATTCATCAACTCGCACATTAGTTGTGGTAAACGGAACCTCAATCATGTTTGCTTGACATGCAAGAACCACTGAGGTTCTTTCTTTCAGCACGTTTTAGCTTCAGCAAGAGGTTTGTTCTCGTGGGTCAAGCAAGTTTGGTTGAGCTTCTGTGTTGAGCTTTATATGTGAATAAAAACCTAAATTCAATCATATAAAGAGATCGAGCCTTGTCAGAAAATTTTGACTAAACCGCTCAAAACATATAGATTCGTTTTGCCTTCTCTTTATGAACTTTTTGAAGCATTAAAGTGTCAGTTGCACAGCTGTCTCTAGAGGGACAGAAAGCTCGCAGATTTCATCAAAACGATCATTTGGGTTCCGAAGATGAACGAAAGCCTTATGGGTTTGGAACAACATGAGAATGAGTAATTAATGACAGAATATTTCATTTTTGGGTGAACTAACACTTTAAAATATTGGATATATGACCATTTTTTGACAAAGAAAGCTTAGTTCTGAATTTCTGGTTGTCATGTGGAGCAACACTTCAAAAACGTAATGATATTTATGAATTAATTATTCAATAAATTCAATATAATTATTCAAAAGCCTTTTACCTTTAAAATTTTACAGTATTTAAAACTTTATGCTACAAATGATTAAGTTCCTGTAACTCAATATAAGTTTTTTGGTGTTGTTGAGACAACACATTATTTTTTAGAGTGTACTAGAATACTAATATTTTATATTTGTACTAAAATTTGTGATTTGAAGCTTGTGACTTATAAACGCGCACATTAACCAGATCAATTTATTTAGAGTTCATGTAAGCACTACCTTCGAATTTATCAATCGGAATACATTCCTTACGATTGAAACAAAAGGTGTCCATGTAAACGTAGCTACTTTTAGTATGCATTCAAATTTCTCTTCTTTTTTTTCACTCTCAGTGGGTAATTTTGGTCTATACAGCATTTAAAGTGTCTAACTGCGAACACTCTGACTGTTTTTGTTTCTCTAAAGTCAGACTGTTTGTATATCCCAGCTAAATGTGTCATATCTGCAGGTCCAGTGTAAACCGGCAGGTTGCATTTCACAGGTGAATGGACACATTACTTCTAAATCCATCACTGTGAGGCCTGCCTGTGAGGGGAGACACTCAAAGCTAATATCCTCACCAATGTGCTTTAGAGATCCAAGAGCCCAGTGCACCAATTACATCTTCAGAGCTGCATTCTTCCTCTCAGCCTAAATTGCTTTGTTACTGGAGTCTGGAGGCTGTCACACAGAAGTTTGAAGTAATGGAGAGTGAAAGGAGTCCAGGGGCTGTGTAGGCCCTGATGCAAGATGTGATTTTTAGAGTGGACACAGCAAGGTTGTGGAGTGTGTTGGCATAGTGTTTTAGTGTGTAAAATGCCTTTAGTATACAATAAATGAACATGGCAAAAATATTCTTACGGCAGAGTAATGCATTTGCAACACTGAAAAAATTGGGTCAGTGATTTGTAACACTATTTTTAACTATTAATTCTTATGTTGTGTTGAAATGCATTCATGTGACATTCTTTATATTTGGGGTCCCAGAGACCTCAGTGCATGCATTTCCCAAAAGCATTGTGGGCCCAAGTTGTTCATGAAGACCACTGTCAGCAATGTTTCCTGTGATCAACTTAGCTAATAATGCTTTTGGGAAATGTAGCCCTGTTTAGTTTGTGTCCCTGTTTAGTTTAAAAGTGCATTGTGCTCTGATTGGTTGGCTGTATCAGTGTGTTGTGATTGGTTGTCCGCTTCGAATGTGTTTCAGAAATGTTACGCCCCATACCATAATCACAAGTTTCAATACTCTACTGACGCAACTCAGCCAGGCCTTAAGTTTTAGTTCATTTCAATGGCCCTAAAAAGACCAAAAAATTGTCTTTTGCCCCTAACACCTTCTTGCACCCCCTAGTATGAAAACACTTGAGAGTTAACCTAAAAAATCTCTTGGGATCCATTAAGAACATTGACAATGATTATGTGTCCAAATATATGTGAACCATGAGATATATAAGTGGTGGTTAGAGGTGGTATTTACATATTTCAAGAGCTGCTTATTCTGAATAAACTATTATATTGAGCTCTGTGACTATAATATTCTTTTCATACAAACTGATCATGCAGAACTAAATAATACAAGCATGTCAACCTTCATTTCCATACTGCCAACTCCTGTGATTTGCAGTTTTCAATGCTCTGTTTGTACAGACAAACAAAGCTCAAATTACAGTAATCTGCTGCAGCAAGATGCAATAAATGATTAATCAGATTTATCCAGCGGTGGCATGAAACTCTCCCCCGGCTGCCTCTCATTTTGAGTTCACGTTCCCGAGGTTACGTGACGATGCTCAGCATTCACTCCGTTCATTCACAGATGATGAAAATGCTCGTTTGCGGTGCACAAAAAGCCATTTTGTGTTAGTGTGTTGGATTGCAGTTCTCTGTTCAGCACGTGCTTGTCGCTTCCTTTTAAACGCTGCAGCAGATGTCACCTCGGTGCCTCTTTTTCTTGTGTACGCAAGTTTTTGTAGCTCTCCTATTGTATTCCCTCAGAAGAGTATCTGAAAAGCAGCTTAGCTTGTGTGCGTGAAGAATGCATGATTTATTTACATGTTTATTTTTGTGTGTGTATGTGTGTTGTGCTGTGGGTCATGCACAGGCTTAGCCTGGTAGATAACGCTATTGTTGGAATTTGGAATCCCACCTTCACTAAGCCCTTAAAGGGATTTTCCCCCGAGGCCTGGGTGGGCAAAAGTGGAAATAAAGCCACAGAGAGCAAACGCCACGCCTGTTAGAGAGGAGTTCATGGGTTCAGCGGCAGGATATAGGGTTCACTGAGGGCCAGAAGGAGGAGAAACAGGCCACTCTCCAGTGGGGCTGTAAGTCACAACAGGGTCCTGAAGGCACGCTTCTTATTTAAAGCAAGGTGGGAACACGAATGAAAAACAACCGTGGCATACAGCGTGACTGACTCTGATTAGAAATGATTCCCCAGATGTCCCAGACTTCCTCAGCTTGGCTTTCCTCCATTTTTAAAGCCACCATGATTTAACCTGAAGAGGAATTGTGTGAGAAACCTTTATTAAAGAGATAGAGCTCCCTCACCCCTTGCAGTTAAAACCGTAACGAACATCTTAGGAGCCGTTCACACAGAACATGTTTTTCCATTCCAGTGCGCTACTTTTCATTGTTTTTCTGTTTGGTATTTTGATTTAATTGATTTTCATTGATTTTCTGTTTGGAATATTCTCTTTCAGTTCATTTGTTTTACATCTAGAAACCCTGTAAAGCAAATTTGTCCATGAACGCTTTATATTAATACAATATAGGTAGGTCTAAATCTGGGCGATCACTTATTTCAATGTTATATATTCTGATCAGGCATAACATTATGACCACCTTTCTAAAATTGTGTTTGTCCCTTTTGCTGCCAAAACATCCCTGACCTGTCGAGGCATGGACTCCACTAGACTCCTGAAGGTGTGCTGTGGTATGACACCAAGATGTTAGCAGCAGATCCTTTAAGTCCTGTAAGTTGCGAGGTGGAGCCTCCATGGATCGGACTTGTTTGTTCTGCACATCCCATAGGTGCTTGATTGGATTGAGATTTGAGGAATTTGGAGGCCAACTCAACACCTCAAACTCATTGTTGTGCTCCTCAATCATTCCTGAACCATTTTTGCTTTGTGGCAGGAGCATTATCCTGCTGAAAGAGGCCACAGCCACCAGGGAATACCATTTCCATGAAAAGGTGTACATGGTCTGCAACAATGCTTAGGTAGGTGGTACGTGTCAAAGTAACATCCACATGGATGGCAGGAGCCAAGGTTTCCCAGCAGAACATTGCCCAAAGCATCACCCTACCTCCGCCAACTTGCCTTCTTACTGGTGTTCCCCAGGTAAGTGACGCACACTCACCCGGCCATCCACATGATGTAAAAGGAATCGTGATTCATCAGACCAGGCACCTTCTTCCATTGCTCCATGGTCCAGTTCAGATGCTCAGATGCCCACTGTCGGTGCTTTCGGCGGTGGACAGGGGTCAGCATGGGCACCCTGAAAGGTCTGCAGCTATGCAGCCCCATACGTAACAAACTGTGATGCACTGTGTATTCTGACAACCAGCATTAACTTCTTGAGCAATTCGAGCTACAGTAGCTCGTCTGTTGGATCAGATAAAAAGTTCATCTTTTTAAAAACACGTCTGTTATGAACTGCTCCAAGACTGGGTTAAAGGTCTAAATGTAGTGATGGCCGATTTCGAAACACATGCTTCATGAAGCTCCGAAGCTTCATGAATCATTTGTTTCGAATCAGTGATTCGGAGCGTGTATCAAACTGCCAAAGTCACGTGATTTTAGTAAACGAGGCTTCATTACGTCATCACTGTTTCGAAACATTTCAAAACAGTTCGAAATTTCAGTGGTTCACCGGTAGAGGGCGATGATAAAGTTAACCCATGAATCATGCAGATTCACCTGAGAAGCATTGAACAAGTGTCTATGGGTTTTACCTGATCTCTGATCAGTTTTATAAATTTGTAGATGTTTTAATTAGACATTAGAATAATTAAAATGAATAATGGTAGTTATTAATCTCTTATTGGCCTGTTTAGCTTGAGCCATGGAACAGAGAAACAAGCCTTGAAAATTGATAAAAGAACAGATATAAAGTCACTCTATATGTAGCCTAATCTTATTAGAGAATTAGTTTATTGCATTTAATAGATTTTACTTTCAATAAAACATTTGCAATAGATTTGTAAAAGGTGTTTTTACTGCATGTTTAGTGTGAGTTTTGTTGCATTTACACTCTTTTGACCACTAGTCACCGTGGAGTCAAGTGTCAGATTGTTTCGAAGCCTCGAATCATCACGGCACATTTGATTCAACTGCTTCAGTGTTTCACGAAGCCTCGCTCTGCCCATCACTATCTAAATGCAGCTTTATTGTGACAATCCAGAATTGTAATCCATAAAACAATAAGTCAAAAGACATGGGCAAACCATTCAAATGAGCGACCAGGCAGAAAACACAGGCAAAACGGTAATCCAGAACAGGCAGTGAATCAAAAAAACCAAGACACAGGAGATGAGGATAATGCTCAGAAATGCAGTGTGACATCATACAGGACTTTACAAAGAGTGAGAGAAAACACAGGGCTTATATACACAGACAATAACAAGCTAAAGACACACAGGTGGATGCAATCACACGATAATGAGTTCGGGCAAGGGCTTATGGGTAATGTAGTTCATGATAGAATGGCAAAGGGAGGAGTGCCCCATCATAGGCACATTTCTGTTTATTTTTAGATTTTTTTCTTATATAATAATGTTAGTTGGCTTTGGAAGACTTGAATTGAGTAACATGTACTACATGTGGTCCTTTTATGTCGTTTTCTTACCTGTTTAGAGCAAAATTTCAAAGATTCTTAAATGTTCCTTTGTGTTTCACAGAAGAAAAAAAAACTGCATAGAGATTTAGAATGACATGGGTAGTAAATGAGAACGAATTTTAACTTTTTAGTGAACTTTAACTTGTTAAGTGTTGGATAAACTATGTTTGGTACAAATGTGCATAATTTTATTTTATTTTTTTACTTCAGGGATTTTTTCTTCAGTCGCTCTGCCGCTGCTGTTTGTTGTTTTCTCTGTAATGATGGTGTGACCCGACACCTTTAAACAGCAGCCAGTTTCCAGACTATGAAAGATCTTTTTCTTTCACACAGCTAATTAGAGTGTGCAAAAAATAACTGAGAGGAAATGACAAGCTGAGGCCTCATATTCCCTTCTGGCACTTGTGCTTTTAAGTAAGCTTGCTGTGACAGAGCCCTTAAGACCAAATAACTCTGGCTATTAATCAACAAAGCCTGTATGTTTTATAAAATGTGTGCATATTTATGGATCACTAACATCTTTCCCGGTGAAATCTCTCCTTCTGTAAGGCATGAGGGGGGTCTGCGTCTACAGCTGGGTGTATAGATGATGTCTAGACTCGGACACGGAGTTCCGCTTTTCCCCCTGGATCTGACTCTTGGTAGATGGATTTGGATCGAAACTGATGGACCATTAACCTCCCACTGAGATTCCCAGGCTGTGCAGACGGTGCAGCATAGCGAGATGGAAAACAGTCTCTCTCTCAGCTCTTTTTATTGGCAGGATTTGACAACATATAACACTTGAAATGCAATCAGATCACCTGATATATTGGCATGGATGGTGACAGACTGAAATGACTGAATACTAAACAAATAGAGCTATTGTTTATCAGCTCTTATTTCTAAAGGGGCTGATGTTGATAGTTCTGCCTGCACCACCAGTCCCTGTATCTTTCATGGTGTGTCTAAATCTCTTCCATCTATTTCCACTTACTTATCCCAGTATGCACAAGGTATTCTGCCTCAGGCAAATTGCTTGGTTCTGATATTGATCTATTGCTGCATATTTAATTCTTCATGGAATGCTTGAAGACACTTGCTGCATCTCTGAATTCCTACTGGCAAACAAGCAACAGGTGCCGACACACAAAAAGCTGGTTTCTACAAACACTAGCTGTCTAATTCAGTGTCTATCCTGCCAGTTTACCTAACAAAATGTATACCAATGAGAGGAAAGGAATACAGCACTGACACTGGGACTGGATACTGAGGAAAATGATGCTCAAACAGATGTCAGCATGTTGATTCTTCTTGGGTCAGTTTATATGGATCTAAATTACAGAATCATCATGATAAAGGCCCAGTCACACCAAGAACAAAAACTGTAATATGTAAGCATCCACCTGAGCATAATTGCAGCATGCTTTAACGTTAGATGGAATTTGATTGACTTGTCATTGTTTTTATCATTCAGAAAGTTCAGAAAGTGATTCCAATGATATCACTCTTCTGTGTTATTATTATAGTTGGAATCAGCTAATCTCTTGGATTTCATCTTTAAAACTTATAGTAAGGGCTGTCACAAGCCCCCTATAACACTTTGCACACCCCAACTGTAAAACCCAATAAGTTCAGAATACTCAAAACATTTGAGGAAACGTATTACCTCAAAACATTTAAGTAAACTAACTCATTTTTTAAAGTTGGTAGAACTTAATTTTTTTGTGACATGGCTGAGAGCCATGGAAGCGGATCAAGGCCAGTGTGGTGCACAGGTGTCTCTCACTAACAATCCCGTCACCAGCATCCCTTTCCCAACTCATCATAATGTTAATTACATACAGTTAATTTACATAAACATCACATTCAGATCTTGGTTAAATGTTACATAGCAAATAACACATGCTATTATAACTATCAGAGAAACTGTCATTACATACTTGCATATATGTAATCAAACAACATATGTGGTCTTAAATGTTTTGCAGCTCATCCTCAACTTAACCACAGGCTCTACTCTTCGCCACAGTACAAAACTAACATAACAGAACCCCCCTGAATCCCAACATAACACAACATTAAACATTTACTTATATCTCCATATGTTAATCTTGTACAAAAACACACAAAATAACACTTAATTTCAACAGTTATTTATATGGTCTGACGCAAAGCATGCTGGGAATTAGAAATCTGCTGCAGCTCAACTCAATCATATTAAGTTCAGCTTACTACAATGAAATTTTGAGTTCATGCAACTTTTTCCTATTAAGTACAATGAACTTTCATTATTATTTGAGTGAAACAAACTCATTTAATTTAATTTCATTTCATTTAATTAATTTCACTGTTCGGTTTTACAGTGTGTTTTGGTTAATGCTATAGTCATTTTAGGTGTGAACTGGCCTTATTTCAACAAATAACAAATGTTAAATTATAATCAATGACTTATGTCTACAGCTATAAATGCCATAACTAAAAGATGTCAAAAAAGATTAGAAACTGTAGAAAAATCATCTTACATTTCCTCATTTGTGCTCATTTGTTTCCCGCCATCTCCTTGATCAGCACTAGAACACTGGACAGCTCCATCAGTACAGTTACATAGAGATCTTCTCAGCTCTTTTCAGCACCACTCTCTGTGTACAGCAACCATCTACACAGAACACATAGCATCTTCAGAAAACAGAATAAATACATAAATAAAACATCTGGGGCCATATTCACAAAACATCTTAAGGCTAAAAGTAGCTCCTAACTTGTCAATTTAGGAGAAACTCTTAAAAATAATGGGCATGTAAGTCCAAATTTTAGCAAAGCATTTTAGCGCTAAAACTAGCTCCTAAGTCTGTGAAATGATTGGAGAGGTCAAGAGGGCTCCTAAGTCACTAAGACCAAATCATAAAAAGTCCTAATCCACCTAAAGACACTGTACACCATTGAGGCAATAGCGATAGAGCCTTGGGTGCTGAACCTTTTCTTCATAAATGCAATACATTTTACATATAGATTTGAATCTATGATAAAATGCCAAAAATAAATCTTTAATAAATAAATAAATAAATAATGCCTGATTGCCTGTGGAAGTTGTTTTAATTAGTTCACACTTACAAATGATCAAACAGAACATGTACTAGTTTAATTAGTGACACTTAGCCCACATTTTAAAACCTTTAATTGAATATGGCAACATTTTTATTTTAAAACCTTTATTTTAATATAGAAATATAGACAGAGACATCTCCCCCTTCAGCCAATCACTGTTGGCATAGTCCATGGCAACGAGGTCAATCCCGCCCTTTCTCTTAGCTTAAGACTTCAGTTGATTCCTTAGTAAAAGTTTGTCTTAGCAGCTTTGTGAATAGGTTAAGAGAAAACTCTTAGCTGAGAACTTTTTCTGCTGTTTAGGAGAACTCTTAGTGGTAAGATAAAATGTTTTGTGAATACGGCCCCTGAAGTGCATATGTAACCAGATATGCACCGAACTGTATTACTCCCTAAATAATGCATACATCTCAAAATGAGCATGTGCACTAATGTTTGTGGTCAGTACAAATGTTTTAATGTTAATGTATGTTCTCCAAGGCTGCATTTATTTAATAATAAAAATAATAATAATAAATGCAGCAAAAACATTAATATTGCGAAAAATTGTTAAAATTTAAAATAACTGTTTTCTATTTCTGTTTAATGTATTTTATAATGCACTCCTGTCATGACAAAGCTGAATTTTCAGCAGCTGAATTTACTAAACTCAAGAAACATTTAATGCGGAAAACAATTGTGCTGCGTAAAGGTTATTCAATGGAAAAAGAAAAAAAAATTCTGTCATTAATTACTCACCCTCATGTTGTTCCAAATACATAAGACATTCTGTCATCTTCGGATCACAAATTAAGCTATTTTTGGAGAAATCCAAGAGGCAGCATTTGGATGTAAACACGGAAGTGCGTAAACTGTGTAGGAGATTGACAGGCAAGAGAAGAGATTGTTGAATAAAGTCGTTATTTATGTTTAGTTTTTGTGTACAAAAAGTATTCTCGTTGCTTTATAACATGGTTAAAGGTTGAACCACTACAGTCATGTTGACCAATGTCTTTACTACTTTTCTGGACCTTGAAAGATGGTAATTTTGTTGCTTTCTATGGGGGATAAAAACTCTCGGATTTCATCAAAAATATCTTAATTTGTGTTCCAAAGATGAATGAAGGTCTTACAGGTGTGGAATGACATGAAGGTGCGTACTTAATGACAGAAATTTCATTTTTTCTGTGAACTAACCCTTTAACATTTTTGTGAAAACCATGATTATTTTTCACACTACTCATAGTTTTAATAATCTTATTTTATTTTATTATTATTAGTTTTAATAATTAATAATTTAATAATCTAATAATCTTCCATTTTGCAGAATTTACTCTTGAAAGAAAGGAAATGTGTCTGCAGGTTCCATTTGCGTCTTTTGTTGGCCCCTGTGCAATTGTTGAAATGCATAGTGAACCATTTAGATAACTTTTTTTTTTTTTAATCTTTTTCAATTTTCAGACATTGAAATTGCTGGGAAAGCAAGTCTGCACTGCATTTGCACCCTAATTGGCAATATAGACTAATGTCATATTATTTGATTGTTTGATTGATTTTGCCACTAGTTGTAAATCAATCAGAAGTCATTCTGGATGCAATCATTGGGAGAGGACGTATGGATTCCCTAAGGATCTCAGGACTCAAAATGCATATAAAACCTCTGTGCTTCTCCGTTTTTCTCTTTTTCTCTGGCACACACTCAGTTGTATGAACAGATATGGTACTGTATATGTGGCTGTGATTAATCACTGCAACTGCAAAATAGGAAACTTCTGACCTCCATGCTGAATGTCAACAGATATTTTAATTGCCCAAGGTGAGATTTACCGATCGACTCTTTGTTACATACTTTGAAGCTGAAAAGAGCAAAAACTGGTGTAAAATTTGGGTTCTCATTTAGGTTCTCCCTGGAACTCCAGATTCCCCTAGGTCTATATGAAATTGCCACTTTCAGTGCTAAAAAAAAAAAAAAAAAAAATGGTGTAATTACTTAGGCTGTTTCTGCCAGCTGGATGCATGCCCAATTTTCCAAACTACACTAAGGCATTCTTCTACACGCTGTCTTTTGAGTATTGATCTTGGATCGGTCTGGTAACCCGTGAGCTTTCTCTCATAAGGACATTCAGTTCAGCTTCAGGCCTGTCTTAATCCAGGCAAACTCACATCCAGGACACTGTCTTTAACACTGCCTAAAAGCTTCAATCTGGCCCTTGAGCCAAAGCCTCATGTTTGTGAGTGATTTTGTGTGTCTGAGTAAATGTAATTTGCCACATTCATGGCCTTACATCCCTCTTTAAGTACTTACAAGATTAACAATCTGCTCTTGAGTTCAAAATGAATGACTACTTTCACAGTCTTACGTTTTCTGGCCTCACTTACCAGTATGGGCTAAGCAGAAATATTGCATTTATTGTCGTTTCACACGTTTAGTCGTATCACTTCAGCCAGACTGACAGAAATGGCAGGGCTTGCTGCTTTGCTTCATGTTTGTGTAGAGTTTGTCTGTTTTTCATTTTCATTCCTCCCCCTTCTGTTTATGGCTTAGGAATTGCTCCAAATGGACAGTGTGCCTTGCCAGGCCCGTTCTAGGCTGTATTGACATGTTTCCAAATGGAAGAGGGTAAGCTGACAATGCACTACAACAGATGAGACTGAGTGCTCCTCGCTGAGACTGAGAGTTTAAGTGCAGCGGTAGAAGAGAACCTCTTTCCAATGAGTAAAAGACACATTGGGAGAAAATTGCTCTCTGTAGCGTCTTTCAGCTGAATGGATCTGAGAGAATCTTGCTTAGGGAGAAATCGTTTTTGTTTTTGTCAGCAAATCTAAAAGTATGAGTTATATTTATTTAGAGTTTGGATTAAAGATTCCTGTAAGACTTCTTAATTTATTGGGAAAAAATAAAAAATGCTGGGTTAAAAACCTCCCACGTTGGGTTGAAAATGGAAAAACCCAGCGATTGTGTTGTTTTGACCCAGCGGTTGGGTTAAATGTTTGCCCAACACGCTGGGCAGTTTTATTTAACCCAACTATTGTTTAAAAATTACTATATTGCTTAAAATGAAGCCAAAATAGTTTGACGAATAAATCAGGCACATAATTAATAGAAGCAACAATAATAATCATAAGGTGAACATTTATCAGTAAGCAATTTAATAAATGTTTATTGTTTAATTATTATTCATTAAATGTATAAATAAATGTTCATTTATTAAACTTATTAATAAATAACATACTTTGGGTTCATTTTAAACAAGCAATACAGTCATTTTTAAACAACAGTTGAGTTAAATAAAACTACCCAGCAGGTTGAGCAAACATTCAACCCAACTTGGTTAAAACAACCCAATCACTGGGTTTGTCCCTTTTCAACCCAACTTGGGTTGTTTTTAACCCAGCATTTTTTAGAGTGTAGCGTAATGATACTGCTTGCTATGATATGGAATATCTGCGGAAGTGTTACTAGTATCTCATTTCACAGGTACTGTAGTTAGTTTCTGTACTGTTTCTTTATAAAAAAATTTATACAATGTAAAGTATTTTCCCTGGCTCTAGTCTTAAATTATTTTGTTCCATTATCATGCTTGTTATTGTCATCTGTTGACGCTGTACAAGCAGAATGTGGCAGTTGGTCGGTGTTGTATTTGTCCTGCCCCTTCTCCACTCTGATTGGACGGCTGGCTAAAATGAGTGCAGCGTTTTACTCAAAGTTGGATATTCTTCAACTCAAGGCAACCGGGGAAAAAACGCTGCAGCAGCTCGTTGCAGTCCTGGCATTTAAAAAACGTGACACTCCCATTGAAATCAATTGGAAAAAATAAGCTACTCGCTGGAAAAAGAACACTTTAGTGGACAGTTAGTATGATTTATAAGTTGTTTTCCTCATGGGAACCAAATAAATGTCCCCACATTGTCAAAAATGACTGGTGTTACTATCTTTGTAGGGACATTTGGTCACTACATTTGTTTACTATGAATTTTTGCCAACCACTGCAGTCAGTTTTAGTTATAGTGATGAAATAATTGACTGTGCAAAATGTGGAAAGTAAAATAAATAAAATACATCATGGTTAATGAAGCATTAGCTTATAAAGCACACAACCGTTTTTCTTGTACTCACCAGATGTGGATATCAATGCAGATTCACCTTCTCTGTCAGGATTGTTAAGAAACACCTGTGTTTGTTTGCTTTGCCCCTGGGCTGCATAATTCTCTGTTATTCATTTTTATGATTTGGGGTGGAGTGCACAGTTTAAACAAAGACAAGAACACAAAGCAAAACAAAACAGAAGAACACAAATAGCAACTTAAAGAGAGCACATCACATGCACATTTCAGCTTTGTTCACCGAAATCACGATTTAGGCAAAGCAGATTTACGGTTCAAGGAACATCTGGCAAACATAATGGGAGGTTGCCAAGAAGTTTCTTATCAGAAGAGCCAGGAACACAGCAAAAGAGGCTTTAGATTGAAGATATGCATGCTGACAACGAAGAATAGACAGTAAATGCTCGTCCTAAAGTGAATGACATTAGAAACGGCTCTGACGAGGCACTTAGTGCCACCATGCATGAACATGGATTACTGTACCTAATTGCATTAATGCTTTTTAACATTCATAGAGATACAAGGTCAACGTAAATGTTTCACAGACAATTCTAATGATCAGAAAATCGTCCTCACACCTCTCACTCGGTGGTCTGTCTGCTGGATGCTGCAGGTGTGTTTCCTGTGCATCTGAAATAGAGCAGCCCGTGCCTTATTAGCTTGGTTATCTCTGTAATTGGCTTGGTTACGCTGGCCACGTGAGCTTGTCTGATATGACCATATGTTCACACTCACATGCCGCTATCAAAAAGCATGCAAAATAACAAAGAGAAGCATTGTGTAATAATCAAACTTGCATGAAACTCACTGATCAATTATAGATCCATAATAACGCACTAAAGCACACTGACATGGCTAAAATTCATTATCACTGGTCCTGTCAATCATGTCTAGCAAGACTCTGAGTGCACAGAGAGAATACGGTGACTATGTTCCGATCGCATGGTCTTGGTGGAGACTGTAAAATAATTGTTTTTGTAAGTGGTGAATAATGATTGGAGTATGTTTTACAAGAGAATACTGTTTTGTTTTTTTGTTTTTTTTGTCACATTTCATTCAATGTGTTACTTGCTGTTTCTTTGTAATTGTGAAAATTACTAGCAATTTCTAAATGAAAATAGTTTCAAAGTTAATCTTATACCAAGTCCTATTTCAGTGTTCATGCACAATGTACATAAGCTTATAATATAATATATTTGAATACTACAACAAATAATTTTGGCTTGTTTCTCATTTTCTTGGGGAAAAAAAGTAAAATAAAATTGCAGTGATGCATTTACAGCAGAAGTAAATGGGGCACATTTTTGGAGGATTTAAAGCAAGATGTTAATGTTGTTGTCATTTTTACAGTTGTTTTATAGGGATTTAGGCATTATGTTGTCATGGAAAGTTGTAAAATTGTATTACTTTTTTACTTGCACTAAAATCATTTTAATCTTGTGCACTCTTAGAAGAAAAGGTTCTATAGAACCTTAAAACGTTCTGCCAGGTGGTTCATATATAGAACCTTTTAGGAGATCCCATCATTTTATGGATTTAATTTTAATTAATTAATTTAGGTTTTATTAATTTAATGTTATTTAAATTTTATGAATTAAACAGCATGTAACACTTCATCACTAGAAAAAAACATTAAAGTATTATTCAATCATTTAAAGGGGTCCTTGATTATGATTTCACTTTTTTCATTTTTGCTGCGTGAGATTCTCCAGCTTTGTTGTTGTTGAGTAATTGAAGCGCGAGTGTTAACGCTCTGCCCTCTTCTGGAAAGGTGGCCAGGAGCAGAAGCTCATTTGAATTTAAAGGAACACACAAAAACGGCATGTTTTTGCTCACACCCAAATAGGGGCAAATTTGACAAGCTATAATAAATAACCTGTGGTGTATTTTGAGCTGAAACTTCATAGACACATTCTGGGGACACCAGATACTTATCTTACAGCTTGTGAAAAGGGCATTATAGGTTCCCTTTAAGACATTTCTCATTATACAGAAACTTTTTGGCCTAAAGGGTTATTTAAATTTTAGCCAAGAACCGTAGGGTTCTATTTAGTACCCCACCTTTTTCACTCTAAAAGTGTGGCTATAGTATTGAGTAAGGGAGTATTTTAATGTTTACAGATTAGTCTCATTTATTTCCATTGTAAGTGCCTCACTCTAACCAAGATTTTTGCTTTTTTAAAGAAAATGACGGACAAGTTGCAATTTATTTTTGTGGTTATCAACAATATGAACAAGCGCTGTCAATTGAACTCAACTTGCATTGGATCTGGCATTTAAAAAACGTGACGCTCCCATTGAAAACAACTGGAAAAAAATAAGCTACTCACTGGAAAAAGAACGCTTTAGTGGACACATGGCCTTAGTATGATTTATAAGCTGTTTTCCTCAGGGGAACCAAATAAATGTCCCCACATTATATAGTGACATTTGGTCACTATATTTGTTTTAAACTTTAAAGTGATAAATACCCCAAAATACAACAGTGTTTAATCATTCTGATCATAATATCGAAAAGCGTATCCAGGATGTTCTTCAAAAATGCACCTTTTGTGCACCATGGAAAGAAAAAAAAAAAGTCAAAAAGGTTTGAAACATCATGTGGGTGAGTAAAAGAAGGACATGGATTTTCATTTTTGGGCGAACTGTCCCTTTACAGATTGATGAAACATTGCAAGTCACTGCAGTAGAAGGCCCAACCCGGTTCCTACTCGACCTTATCTCTCTGCCGTTTCAGGGACAGACACTTCTTGTGATTAATGTCAGCCTGTGTTTACGTTATGAGAGATGGTGTCTTTGTTCCCCATCCCCGTCAATCATACGCTGAGCTATGGCAGGCCCTGTGCTGATAGCGTCTGAGCTCTTTATTAAAGCAGTGCTGATGGCACTGAGCTCACACATACAGAAGAGCAGTTTCCACAAATGCTTGTCAATGCAGTCAAACAAAAGAGTGTCAGGTCATGACTCATGGTTAAGCACGATGCAGAGCAGGCATGCGGCACGCACCTAATATTCAAATTTATTTTAATATGATCCTGTAAATGTGATTTGAAGTATTTGCAGAAATTATAACGAAACTTTCTGTTTAATAAAGAGCTTTTAGCAAAAAAAAAAAAAAAAAAAAAGAAAACATCTTTTCAAATATCCTATATATAAACAGATGCATTCATAACATATGCTGATATGATATTTGCTGTTGTGAGATAGGCCAGCTCTTGAGGTGAAAGTAAGGAACAGATGCAGAAGATGCTGGGAGACATTGAGTGAGTTATTGAGAGATTGGAGAGAAGAGCCTGGGGGTGCCTCTGATGCTATCTGAATTGTTCGTTTTGAGTGACATACAGATCCTCATCCACTTCCCGTGTGCCTCACTGAAGGGGCGGAGATACAGATCAATCATAAACCTGAAACACTCCACTAACTTTCTGCTAGATGACCGTACCAATACCTTCAGCAGGACCAAAATTATAATCCTTTGTATGTTGTCTATTAAGGTGGCATTAACAAGGCCACTTTCCATTGTACTGTTTGTTTGTTTGTTTGTTTGTTTGTTTGTTTGTTTGTTTGTTTATTCATTTATTTATTTCCTAGTGCATTTTTCCTTTTCGATCAACTCCCAATAATATACTTAGTATTTATTTGGTTTTATTACACATATGAATCACAAATATTTCATTGCTAAAGTGTACTTTTATACATATTTAATTGTATTTATTTTTTATTTAGTCATCCTAGTGGGTAACTTTTTCGAGTAACTCCTAATAATATACATATTTTTTATTTTATTTTATTTCAATCACAAATATTACATTGTTAGTGTTCCATCCATCCATTCATCCATCCATCCATCCATCCATCCATCCATCCATCCATCCATCCATCCATCCATCCATCCATCCATCCATCCATCCATCCATCCATCCATCCATCCAAATGGGTAACTTTTTTGAGCAACTCCCAAGAATATATTTTATTTTATTTAATTTCATTTCATTTCATTTCAATTTTATTTTATTTCAAATATTACATTAAGTGTTCCATCCATCCATCCATCCAAATGGGTAACTTTTGAGCAACTCCCAAAAATATATTTTATTTTATTTTATTTTATTTTATTTTATTTTATTTTATTTTATTTTATTTTATTTTATTTTATTTCAAATATTACATTGTTAAGTGTTCCATCCATCCATCCATCCATCCAAATGGGTAACTTTTTTAAGCAGCTCCTTATTTTATTTTATTATTTTTATTTTATTTTATTTTATTTTATTTTATTTTATTTTATTTTATTTTATTTTATTTTATTTTATTTTATTTTATTTTATTTTATTTTATTTTATTTTATTATTTTAAATATTACATTGTTATAGTGTTCCATCCATCCATCCATCCAAATGGGTAACTTTTTTGAGCAGTTCCTTATTTTATTTTATTTTATTTTATTTTATTTTATTTTATTTTATTTTATTTTATTTTATTTTATTTTATTTTATTTTATTTTATTTTATTTTATTTTATTTTATTTATTATTTTATTTTAAATATTACATTGTTATAGTGTTCCATCCATCCATCCATCCATCCATCCATCCATCCATCCATCCATCCATCCATCCATCCATCCATCCATCCATCCATCCATCCATCCATCCATCCAAATGGGTAACTTTTTTGAGCAGCTCCTTATTTTATTTTATTTTATTTTATATTATTTTAAATATTACATTGTTATAGTGTTCCATCCATCCATCCATCCATATGGGTAACTTTTTTTGTTTTGTTTTGTTTTGTTTGTTTGACTGATTGATTGACTGACTGATTGACTGATTCTTTTTTTTTTTTTTTTTTTGGAGCAACTCCTAATACTATACCTACTCCATTTTTTGACCACATAATCGTAAAGGGATAGTTCACCCAAAATGAATCATGTACTCACCTTCATGCCGTTTCAAACCAACATGACTTTTTTAACTTCTATGGAACACAGAAGATATTTTTAAAAAGTATAGGTCCTGGGTGTTTTTTTAAATATATATAAACACCCACCCACACACTTTTACATAAAGACGGAAATTCACAATGGCTCACAAATGCGTCAAAAGGTTTGTTAAATATAGGTGTCTTCCTGCACATCTTTCTGCTGCTGTCTCTCTGTTCCGTACACAGTCAGAACACTTGTGCCGATAGGAGGTGAGGAGAAAGTCATTACCGATAGAGGTCTGTGCAAGGCACCCGCGCGGGCGAGACCACTCAACCAGTACCTCGTTATCTGTCCTCCTCCACACACACACACACACACACACACACACACACACACACACACACACACACACACACACACACACACACACACACACACACACACACACACACAAACATACACAACGTGTCGTGCTCTCAGAGACAATGTGGCGTGTTGCTCAGTGTGCCAGTGGTAAACAGGATTTCTGATGTTGGAGCTGTACAGCGCTGTTCTGAGCGTTTGGTATTCTTCATACATCACAGACATCTGTTTACATCCTTTTCTGGCTGATCTCTGAGCTCTGCTTCTGTGTTCTTAGCCTGATCTCTAACACACTCATTTCAACCTTTATTCAAGCACAGATCTTTGAGATTTTCTTTCCACTTTTTTCCCCCTACTCTCTTTACAACTGAGAATTTGGAGGTCCTCTTTCATGAACAAATAACATTCGCACTATCAAAAAAATCAGTAGCGCCGCAAACACGTTCCCTGACAGTTTGATCCATTGCCTGTTTTTGTAGGCATTGGATGGTGAGACATAAAAATACTCAGCACACAGAGACTATGTTGACAGAGCTGATAAAAGCGGGACTACGGCCCAGCTATGATGAAGCGGTAAAGGCAATTACATTAGAGCTCCATTACAAAGCCCACGACAGCAACACGAGAGAGCCTTTGTGTAGCTATTGCCTTATCTCTACAAACCTCAATGAAGTGAAACCCAACACTGCAAGTCTGTTTTGATGAGGAAGGATTTATTACCGTACGGAGAGGCCTTCTTCCTCTAGACCGCCTTGTGACATTCTCTGTATTTATTTGCTGCTTATTTTGGATTTGATTAATGCGCTGTAATTAGCCAGGAATGGATTGGGTGGGAACTGGCAGGTTTTATTGCCAGGGCGAGTTGCTCCTCCTGTGGCTTGACTGGGAGAAAATGGTCAGAGGAGTTCATGGTGATTTAATTGGCCATTTAGTGAATGCTATGACAGGCCCTTCCCAGAGAAACTCAAGATTAACGCTTCGGACTGGTGCGTAATAGTGGACATTCAATGTTCTCTTTGCACCTCAGTGAAGGCTCAAAGGATTTATGTCCCTGTTTGCACTTTGAAGCTCCAGTAGAATTTTAATAGGAAGATACCTTGGAGTTTCATTTTCAGTTTGATTATGTAACATTTAAAAGTGGTGGTATTTTTTATTTATTTTTTTTGTCACAAAAGTGACATCTTTTAGCACTGTGGTGCATTTAAAGGGGTCATTGATTATGATTTCACATTAGTTAGTGTGTAATGTTGCTGTTTAAGCAAAAACATCTGCAAAGTTCTGATGATCAAATGCAAAGGGAGATATTTTCTTTTACAGAAATTACTTTTTAAGGACTACAACAAACAGCTGGAAGGGACTAAAACAAGCTTCTTCCAAACCCCAAAATGTACATAAACCCTGTCCCCAGGAACACGCAACAAAGTGGGTGAGGCTATGTTGGACTGCTTTAGAAAAGATGAAGAGTTGATGTAGTAGAGTGTTGTTACCATGGCATCATTTTACGCTTCACAAAGGAGGGCCAATTCAACTCAAAGATTAGTTTGCACATGCTAGTCGATGAGTTGAATCAACTCCACAGCAACTACATAAATGTATCCACTAACCATTCAGAAACACCCAGATTCATTCTAAAAGTTGTAACTTCTTCCTGATCAGTGTCGACTCCAGTTTGAACAATGTAAGGCTGAACACCGTTACTGACAATCCTCATTTTGGCTGCGTGAGATTCTCCAGCTTTGTTGTTGTTGAGCAACCAAAGCGCAAGCTGTTAAAGCTCCGCCCTCTTCTGTAAAGGTGGCCAGGAACAGAAGCTCATTTGCATTTAAAGGGACACACACAAAAATGGTGTGTTTTTGCTCATACCTAAATAGGGGCAAATTTGACAAGCTATAATAAATGATCAGTGGGGTATTTTGAGCTGAAACTTCACAGACACATTCTGGGGACACCAGAGACTTGTATTACATCTTGTAAAAGGGGCATAATAGGTCCCCTTTAAACCATTGATCTGTTTGTTTGAGCAGATCAATGTATATACTTCTTTATATCGAACAAATTTATGAACAAGAATTGAATATCCAATGTAACTTCATGTGTAGTGCGCCCATTCCAATTCAAATCCCAACTGAATTACAAGGAAGCCATTTTCTTTTTTCTTTTTTTTTAAATTTTGCTTAGCCCTGCAAGCAACCTAACAACCAACTGAGAAAAGCTTTGCAATGGCTTAGCAACTCCAACATCATAGCGGGAATTTTTAAACAGTCCAGTGCTGTCACATTGTCTTTAGTAAATTTAACAAATATTGCAGTTTTGGTCCAGAACCCTGCACCCTTTATGGAATAACTGACTTTTTGAAGTGAAGGAGGATTTAGAGAATTCTCAGCCATTTTTCACATAAACCTGTTGCAGCAAGTTCCATCAACTTAGGCAAGATAGGCTCAAATGAGAACTTTTGAGTTTTGAACGTACTGGCAAAACGTAGAGTGTGAAATATATGGGAAACGAAGGGGCTGTGGGGTGTGACCTGTCATTTTTCATTAACACTGGTTGAAGGTGCTGGGATAGGTGTACCATACTGCCCCTCCCACAAGACCTGACATTCTGCACATTATCACCTGTCATCATCTCAGTGCACGTCACCCCTCCTCTCCTCACCTAATAACCTGTACCTCAAAACAAAGAGAGGTAATTTAACTCCCTTATTTTATGGGGTCATAATGTACTCCCTGGACTTATTATTGGCTGATCTAGGTAAATAAAATCCTTTTTTCAAGTATAGGTCGACAGCATTGCACATCGGTCTTGCAGATAAAAAAGTAAAGTTAAACAGTTAAGAGAAAGCAATAAAAAGATAGAGAGAGAGAGACATACTTTATGACATTTACATGCAGATGCCAGCAGCACAGACCTTTACCGCTGCTGTATTATTTTCATAAAAGGTTACTCTAAAACCTCTAAAGCAGCTGCTTTCATATCTAATTTATAAAGAGACCCTGACTCACTAATTTGACATTGTGATGTGGTTTAGAAGGTTCCTCTCCAGATCCACAGTGGCATTTTGAGTATTCATTTAAATCTGATGCCTTTTGAAATTGTAGTTTATTTAAATGTGCAAATTAGTCCTTGCAGTCGCATTGAAATCTTATGATAAGTGCAGTTTTATGTCCTGTGTTGACATGCTTCCTTTTTTTATTTAATTTGAATTTAAATTGAAGGATTTATTTACACCAGCCATGAATCATGAATTTCTACCTGATGGTTGGTCACCGGGTAAGGAATATTATTACTCTAGAGAGCATTGAAATGGACAAAAATCTGTGTAGTGGCTGGTGAGTCATCAAAATTTTTGTCCATTATCCTGGAAGAGAAAGGCTGTGCATTTCAAATGTGTATATCTGCTAAAATTACAGTGCCTTTAGAAAATCATCATATGAAAATTCACTGAATCAGTGAAATATTATGTTATTTATCATACAGCCTGAAATATCGACAAACATAGTGCTTGGAGTTCAGTCCAAAAAGGTCAGTTTTGGTCTCATCAGACCATACTACTAGATGGCATCAGAGTCTTCTAAGTGTGTTTTTTTCATAGCGCAAACAAGACTGAGGCCACATCCACACAAAGCCAGAGCTTTCTCTATGAAGTCTAATGACGTCGTCATTTCACAAAATATACAGATTGGCTGTACACATGAAAACGCAAGGGTGTCGTTGTCAGATTTATCCACTCTAAGACCTGGTTTTAAAAAATAGCCGTTTCGCCAGATCCATCTAGACGAAATGCTGATATGATATACAATTTTTATATATACACATCTATACGTGTCTCCGTGTGGATGGGCTCTTTTTCAGGAAAGGCTTCTTTCTTGCAGCACAATGTTTGGCAAAAAGCAAACACAGCACACCACCCAAAACATACCATACCCACTGTGAAGCATGGTGGTGGCAGCGTTATGTTGTGGCGGTGTTTCTCTTTAGCGGACTGGGCAATTGGTCAGGATTGAAGGGAAAATGAATGTTGCCATGTACATCCAATTTTTTGAGGAAAACCTATATCCCTCTGCTAGACAGCTGAATCACCTTCCAACACGACAATGATCCTAAACATAATCCAAGAACAAAGCAGTCCATTGCTGCTCACCATTGAATTTGACTGAACTTGAGCAATTCTGCAAGGAAGAATGGGCAAATATTCCTCAATCTAGGAGTGCAAAGCTAGTACAGACATATCCAAAAGATTAATGGCTGTAATCAAAGCAAAAGGTGATTCTACAAAGTATTAACCCTTACATGCATGACTGTTTCGCCAATCATTCTTACATATTCGGGTCTTTATCGACCCGGATCTATATCTAACACGGAAGGATCTCTACCTGTCACGATAATATACAACTCCTCTGATATTAGAGTAACAATTACTGAAGAATAAAATAAATTGTATTTTGTTACCTTTTGGAGCTTGAAAAGGCTCAGTTTGAGCAGATGTTTATTGCCATCATCACTGTCCTCATCAGAGCCCAGTAAATTCAGCAAATAATAGGCTAGTTTTATGTTTGAGGTCACCAATATGAGCCCATTCGTGATCTCAAACATATTATCAGAACTATATAATTTTCAACATCTTCAAAATCAATATTTCGATCGCTAACAGCTTCACCAGATCCATCCAGTAACAGTTACAGTCATATTTTATTGCGTTCAGTACTTGCTCTGCAGTAAACGCTGAGCCATTTCATGTTTCTCTTATTATTTCGTTTTCTGTCTAAATGAGTCGTCACTTCAGCATTGTGTATCAGACATTGCCACCTTGTGGAATAAAGGTGAATTGCACTTATTCTGTCATCTAAGATTCAATTATTGTTGTGCAGAAAAAAATATATGTACACTCATACACACCTCGGGTCGTTTGCGACCCTATACAATTTTTACAAAAAATTAATACAAAAATAGGCTTTTTTTTTTCTTCTTATATTCTTTATAATTAATTGATTGAGGAATACCAAGAAGGTTGATGTCTAACTTTAAAAAATGAACGAGGAGGGGGGTAGTGAATGACATGCATATAATGGTTAAATCAGAGGACTGATGACTTTTCCAACCCTGTTATTTTTGCTTTTTTCATTACTTTGATGTTGTAAGGTAAAGTTTGAAAGCTTGTAAATAAAACTTGAATTTTTTTTTTTGTTTTGTTTTTTTGTTTTTTGGAATGGCTTTTTTTATTTCAGGACTGAGAATTTCATGGCTATTTCAAAGGGGTATGATGACTTTCTATAGGCACTGTAATTTTCTTAGCATATATGGTTACTCTAGACCAGGCAACATGTTTACATGAGGAACACTATAGATTAGCCCAAAGTGAACACACACCCAAAAATGAAAATCTTGTTGTTGAGCTAACCATTTAAAGTTTAATTTTTAATGTTCCCCCTTCCATAATCACTCCCTCTGTCTGAAAGGATTGTAGATAACTATCAATCATCTGAAAGTAATGGAGTTCATCAGAAGGCGGCGGTAACTGTAGTGGGAAGGATCGTGGGAAAACTCAATAAGCACATTCCAGCGCTGAGAAGATGTGGGTGTTTGCAGGACCCGAGATGAAGGGTGCAAGAAAATGGACAATCTTTAATTAATACCTTTGAGTTTTATTTACAGGCAAATATTACATAATAATGTGCATATAATGGAATAATAAGATTCCTAATGGAGCTCAAAGAACCCAGACTGGCCAAAATGTGGTGACTATAAAGAAATTAAGGTTTAAGTTGAAAATGTTTACATGCTTAAAGGGATAGTTTACCAAAAAATTAAAATTCTGTCAAGGGTTTTTTTTTTTTTTTTTTTTTTGCCATCCAATGAAATTTAGTGGGGTCCAAAACAACACTGGACCCCCCTGACTTTTTTCAAAATATTTCCTTTTTTACTGAAAAAAAAAAAAAAACATACAAGAAGAAAAAAATAAGAAAAAGAAAGAAAGACACACACATTTACAACAACATAGGGATGAGTAAATGATGACAGAATTATAATTTTTGAGTGAACTATCTCTTTAAAGGTAAAAAATTAAAATGTTGCTATTGTTTACTCATCCTCATTTTGTTTCAAACTGATAAGTTTCTTTCTTCTGCTGAACACAAAAAATATATATTTTAAAGAACACTGGTAACCTGACAGTTGAAGGTAGCCAGTGACTTCCATAGTATTTTTTATTTTTTTTTCCCTACTATGGAAGTCAAATTCTACGGTCAACAGTTTGATTACCAACATCCTTTAAAATATCTTCTTTTGTGTTCAACAGAAGAAAGAAACTCATACAGGTTTGTAACTACTTGAGGGTGTGTAAATGATGCCAAAGGTTTCATTTTTGGGTGAACTATCCTTTGAAGATATGAATGTTTTAGATTTTTTCACTATTTTACTCAGGGCAGCAACTGAACAAATCTCCGTCATTAAATCTAGTTTGATGGTCCATACAGGTGTCAGCAGTGCTGTGGAAGATGTAGAGCTGGTGAATATTTGACATTGAGTTCTCTCTTTAAGGCTAGACCCACTGTGATGCATCTGTGCCCAGAGCAATCAGACATCATATTCTGTCCCTGCACATGTGTCTGCTTGTGTCTGCTTGTGTGTGTGTGTGTGTGTGTGTGTGTGTGTGTGTGTGTGTGTGTGTGTGTGTGTGTGTGTGTGTGTGTGTGTGTGTGTGTGTGTGTGTGTGTGTGTGTGTGTGTGTGTGTGTGTGTGTGTGTGTGTGTGTGTGTGTGTGTGTGTGTGTGTGTGTGTGCTTTTGTTTATATTATATTGTGGGGACCCACAATGAAATTAAATTAATTAATAAAAATACTAAATTATGTTTTTGTGAGAAAATAAATGTGTGCACAGTTTCCTGTGATGGTTAGGTTTAGGGTTAGGGGTAGGGTAGGGTGATAGAAAGTATGGTTTGTACAATATAAAATGCATTGCGGCCTATGGAAAGTCCCCACAATTCACAAAAACAAACGTGTGTGTGTGTGTGTGTGTGTGTTTCATTGTGTCTGTCAGGGCTAGTGGGAAAGCTCAGATGGATCTGATGCTGCTAATTGACTGAGTGTGTGTGGCTCAAAAAGATTGAATGACTGTGACAACGAAAGCAAAAGATTACAGTTGTTCTCAGTGGAACATAGAGATATACCTCTATTAAAGGTTACCAGGGGGAAAGCAATCTCAACCTTGCTGCCAGGCTAACTGAGCGGCTAAACTGTCCTCACTTTGTGTCGCTGGCCAAGTGCTGGCCTTGTGTTCTCATGAGCAATAAAACCTCATCAGACACTGTTCCATGTTCAAGTCCTTGAGTGTCCATGGCAAGGTGCCCCTCTCATTACTTTGAGCTCCAAATATACATCAGACCTAGACGATCAATAGCTCTTTATTGTTATTTTTACCCTGTTGGCCCCTCTCATTCCGTGGCAGGAGTTCAAAAGGAGATTTATGGCAACTGAGAGCTGTTTGGTATCCTCATTCATTACTTTACTCCATAAAACAAATTCCTCAAAAAGGTAAATATCATATTTTAACTGAATGTCATTGTGTACATACTAGGTTGACTGAAGCAATGATATCTACTTCCTATTTTAGCAGCTGCCCTTTCCATGGCATATAACGCACACAAACAGGTCCATTGACTCAGCAGAGTACAGCAAATACAAATAGTCTATCAGAGTAAATACATAAACAGGTCACCAGAAGTACAGTTCACATGCCCCAAATATTTCAGTCCAAAACTGCCAAACAAAATGGCAAAACGAAAAGGACACCGTGCGCAAGAATGTAAAATATCATTAAACAGAACTGAGAGGAAGATCATACATTAGTACTTTAAATTAATGCACTGACTCAAGTAATGAAAAAAAAAAAAGATTAATATAATTTTTATAGTAAAAGTATCATACTGAGAAGCAAAACTGTGTACTATTTAGCATAGTTTCAATATAATGAAACATGTTAAATTCTTTATTTCTTCTTACCCATTTTAATAATAATAATTTTAATTAATATTAATATATAAAATAATAATTGTTTTACTGTAAAGTAAGCAAAAATATATAATATAATATAATATAATATAATATAATATAATATAATATAATATAATATAATATAATATAATATAATATAATATAATATAATATAATATAATATAATATAATATAATATAATATAATATAATATAATACAGTCGTGATAAATATAAATATAACTTTTATATGTATAAATATAACTAATATATGTAAATATAACTTTTTAACATGATTATAACAAGGCCGCATCACATAAAAACATTTTTGGTGTAAACTTCCAACATTTATTGAAAACTTGAAAGTTTAAGGCAACAAACTTCAGCAGATTTTTGTGTTTTCTCAACTTGTTGTTGTATAAACTGAATACAAGAAGTTGAGAAAACTCAAAAACCTGCTGAAGTTTGTTGCCTTCAGTTGTTCGTATATTTATTCATAAATTTAGAATGAAATTTAGTTACAAATGTTTTGGATTGTGCTAAATATTTCAAGGCAGTCTTCATCCTTCTGATGAATCTATAGGAATTAGCGATCAGGAAAAAAAAAAAAAAATAGGAACATGGATTTCACTCTGAGACTCATATTAAGGAATCTTCTGAATCCAGTGATGATTGAACCCAATGTATGCAGTGATTAGTATACTGTTAGACATACCGTAGATCATGCTTCTTTTCCCGGCTGTGTGCATAAGGATGCCTCTTAAACACTGTATCAGAGGCCTGTTTCCCCGTGGAAACTGTCTACAGCCAGAAGCAAAAGCAAAGCTGTGCCAAGGTAAAGAGATATTAAAAAAAGCTCTCACTCGCAATGTGTTTCTTCACAACATAAACAATGCAAGATATCACTGCAAAGCATTATTTACACAGTCAATCTTCCTGGCTTAGGAATGGCACATTCTGGGAAGGAGAAGACAACAGCTTAGTCTTAATATTGTCACGTGTTAGATCATCTCATGGCGTGAAAATGTTCTAAATTTTCAACTTTTTTTCCCCCTTTGTTACCATGGTTTTGATGCGTACATTAAACATGTAAATCATGTAAATCACATAACTTTTTAAGGAATTGCACCATACAGTAATAAGTTCAATGAATGATAGTCCAACCCTGACTGATGAAAGTGACGTGATTCAAATAAATGACATACAAACTGTATGTTATTTACCTTTGTGTTTACATACTAAATGTCTGTCTACATCCTGAGAGTTTGTATTTGTCTTCACAATTGCCTTTACTGTCAGTTTGACTCACCAAATGCATTTTAATGCTCAGCAAACCTTGCTGTATATTTGTCAAATAAACAACATGACTTGACTAGACTTGACATGTGGAATAATTCTTGCATTGCATTAAGCCTCCTGAATTTTTTTTTTTTTGTGACAGGTGCCATATCAGGAAATAAAAACAGATTGATTATCTTAAATTGTTAATATAATATAATATAATATAATATAATATAATATAATATAATATAATATAATATAATATAATATAATATAATATAATATAATATAATATAATATAATATAATATAATATAATATAATATAATATAATATAATATAATATAATATAATATAATAATATTCTACCAGTATCACCACAGGAACCATTTCACCCTTTGAATCACTGGCCTGTGTCATGGCAGACGGGCAAGTCCACCGTTTTTACAGATATTACTGTTATTGTGTCGTGTAATGGAATGTAGTTTTAAAAGATTTTAGGCAAGAATGTACTCAATTATGGCACTTATGCCACAAAAAAATCCAAGGAACACTTTGAAAACACATCAGATCTCAATGGGGAAAAATATCATGCTGGATACCTATACTGATATGGACTGGGTAATGTGTTAGGAATGAAAGGATGCCACATTGTTTGATGGAAATGAAAATTATCAAACTACAAAGGACTAAATTCAAAGACACCCCGAAAATCAAAGTGAAAAAATGATACAGCAGGCTAGTCCATTTAGCTGAAATGTCATTCCAGCAACTCAAAATGGTACTCGGTAGTTTGTATGGACCCCACATGTTTGTATGCATGCCTGACAACATCGGGCCATGCTCCTAATGAGACGACAGATTGTATCCTGGGGTATTTCCTCCCAGATCTGGACCAGGGCATCACTGAGCTCCTGGACAGTCTGAGGTGCAACCTGGTGGTGTTGGACGGACTGAAACAGTGCCATTCAATGGTATCAATTTCTTCATCCTCCAGGAACTGCCTGCTTTCTCTAACCACATGAGGCCGGGCATTGTCGTGCACCAGGAGGAACCCAGGACACACTGCACCAGTGTACGGTCTGACAATGGGTCCAAGGATTTCATCCCGATACCTAATGGCAGTCAGGTTGCCATTGTCTAGCCTGTAGAGGTCTGTGCGTCCCTCCATGGATATGTCTCCCCAGACCATCACTGACCTACCACCTAACCGGTCATGCTGAATGATGTTCTCCATGGCTTCTCCAATGTTCTCCATGGCTTCTCCAGACCCTTTCACGTCTGTCACGTGTTCAGGGTGACCCTGCTCTCATCTGTGAAAAGCACAGGCACAGTGGCAGACCTGCCAATTCTGGTGTTCAATGGCAAATGCAAATCGAGCTCCACAGTGCCTAGCAGTGAGCACAGGGCCCACTAGAGGATGTCGGGCCCTCAGGCCACCCTCATGAAGTCTGTTTCTGATTGTTTGGTCAGAGACATTCACACCAGTGGCCTGCTGGAGGTCATTCTGTAGGGCTCTGGCAGTGCTCATCCTGTTCCTCCTTGCACAAAGGAGCAGATACCAGTCCTGTTGATGGGTTAAGGACCTTCTATGGCCTTGTCCAGCTCTCCTAGAGAAAGTGCCTGTCTCCTGGAATCTGTTCCATGCACTTGAGACTGTGCAGGGAAACACAGCGTCCCCTCAGTGCTCATGTACACGCAGAGAACAGCTTTATCTCAGCCAGTCCTTAGGGAATTTGCCACTGGCTACTCGTGTGATATTGCTTTATCATGATTTATTGTGATATTATATTATATTATATTATATTATACATATATTTGTATGGCAGGTAATTCAATTACAGTATATTTTTTTCGATTCACTCGCAGATGTGGCAATGAAGGTCACTTTGAGCCCAGGACTTTCAGATCCATGTGCTGTTCCAACTGTAAATCTCTTACTTACTCTGAGGCAACACAGTCAGAAGTGTTTTGTGGTGTTAGTGGCAAGTGGTGTTAGTCGCTTCTAATTTCCCTCCTCCCAACCATGAAGAACCCCCCTGGAGCCAGCGCCTGTGTGCCCAGCTGTTCGCCTGTTTCAAATGCCCTTACATCCACCCGAGTGAGTCAGAAGGCTAGCGAGGTGATATTTTAGATTTTAATCAAATCCTGCTGTGAATTATACCATATATCAGGCTTCTTACCAGGCCTCCAGAGAGCAGATGCGCAAAAGAGAGTCAAGATGGGGCTGGGTAGAAATGGTAGTATATTAAATTCATGTTTCAGTTCAGATCCACTCTCAAGTCCCTTTAGACTCAAAATACACGCACATATGTAATACTGACATGCGCATAAACTAAAGCATACATATTTCACGTGAGTTAGGGGCAGGGTTTAGAACTTTGTTGCCACTTTTGCATTCTCTTTGATCTAGGAAGCCCTTGGAAATGCTCTCTTATTTCCCAGGTGACATCTCTGTTAAGTACTGCTTCTATATCCAGGAAAGACTCCTGTCTCCTGGGCTCATGGTGATAAATGTGGTTTGCATTATTAATGCAAAGTTACAAAGGAAAGGGGTGCAAAGGAAGGGAAAAAAAATATGCCACTGATAAAGGCACACAGAGGTGGAGACATATTACTCAATCTAGATTTGTGACCTGCTTTGGCCAGGGCTGTCTAAAAAACATGAATATATAGAGGAACAAGTCACAATCTTTGTAGGCTCATGTTCCATTTTCATGTCTTCAAGGTCCGACAAGTACGCTCAAGATTGTCTTTGAGCCTTGTGCAGGACTTTTTTTTCAAATAAAGCTTTATTTGAAAACAGCCCTTCAGCCAGCTCAATGCCTGATTGAAAACATAAAGTAAATGAAAATGTTTGCATGTGACATTTATTGGAGGTAACTCATAAGGCAAGTGACTTTGCGGAAATGGGTTTGACTTATTAGACCTACACGTCCCAAATGCACTATGGTTCAAAAGTTTGGGGTCGGCAATATTTTTTATTGTTTTTGAAAGAAGTCTCTTATGTTCAACACGGCTGCATTTATATAATCAACAAAAGAGGTAAAACAGTAATATTGTGAACTATTATTATAATTTAAATGAACTGTTCTCTATTTTAATATATTTTAAAATCTAATTTATTCCTGTGATGGCAAAGCTGAATTTTCAGCACTATTACTCCAGTCTTCAGTGTCACATGATCCTTCAGAAATCATTCTAATATGCTGATTTCCTTCTCAATAATGTTTTATGATTATTATCAGTGTTGAAAATGGTTGCATTGCTTAATATTTACTCAGTGGGGTTCAAAACATCATTAGACCCCACTGATTTTCATTGTAAAAAAAAAAACAAAAACAAAAAAAAAGGCATTTTGTGTGCGTGTGTGTGTGTGTGTGTGTGTGTGTGTGTGTTCCACAGAAGAAAAACTCTTTAATTTTTGAGTGAACTATCCTTTTAAATAGGAATGAAAGAATGAGTTGGAAAGAGTTGGACCAGGATCAAGTAATTTTTCACTGCGCATTTATTATTCAAGTAAATTAATATCCTCGTCATAAAGTCTTTTAGATTTCAGATCTTCCATTTAATGTGCTCGGGGGCTGTTGTTGAATGAAGTGTGACCTGGGAAATTGTTTCCGTCTATCCAAAAAAAAAAAAAAAAGACTTCAGTAAATCATTCAGTCCCAAAATTTAGAGAATTAGAAGAAGTCAGCCACAAGTTTACTGAGTACGTTAAAATGTCACTATAAAAAGTAAATAAATAAATGAACTACTTCTGGGTAGTGCTAATGCAATGACTTCAGGGAAGTCTAATTTAAATAGCAACTAAAAAAGCTGGTCTCTTAAAGACTGGGCAAATTTATTGATACACTTTCACTATTGAAATTGTTCATTAAAAGCATATTACTTCTCTTTCAAAGGAAGCCATTAAAACTGCTGAAAATGCACTGTGGGATCTGTGCAAACTGCACAGGGCAAAGAACAGCCCCCAACTTGCATCTTCAAAAATTATCATATGATAAAGCCTTTCTGGAATATATGAATGACGCTAGAATTAAGGACTGTCATCGTTCTCTCATTCATCATCTTCATAATGATTATTATCATCAGTAACTCTTTTTCACACTCTCTCATGGTGTGCTTCATTTTCTTGCCGGGCTGTAATGGTTGATGGAGTAACCTTTGTGTAACTCAGCGCTCACTCAGCGCTCTAACAATAGCATGAAAGATCACTGATGGTGGCTCTGATGTGTACGGCTGAAGTGTGAGCCAGGATAAAATTACCTTCCTGTGAAATTGGCTCTCTCCTCCAACCAAATTTCCATCTGTAAGTACCGGCATCATTCTTTTTCCAGGCGTTATTGTTTCATGAAGTAGCCTGCTTATTTCCGTGTGGGCGGGAAGTATGGGCTATGACCCTACAAGAAACACAGATACAAATGTCCACCTAGACTGTTAATGATAATCGCAAGAAGGGTAAAGCAGACAGAAATGAATTCTGTACTTTATATGTTTATATAATGGCAGATGGAAGGGCCAAAATAACATGGAGTCAATAAGCAATAGGGAAAGTTGTTAGTACAGTAGTAGTACTTTGGCTGGGTTCAGTGTGTGAGCATAAGAGACTTCTTTCAAAAACTTAAAAAAAAAAATATTGCTGACCCCAAACAATGTGTAATATATGTGCATGGGCAGTTTTCTTTGAACGAAAGCACTCTGAGTATAGAATAGTTCTGATAAGCTCCAAGCAGGGAAGCAACAGACAAGAAATCACTTGAAATTGGACAGTTGAACATGATTTCACAGAGTACAACTTGTTCCTGGATCAGCATCTTTATTGATCCTGGAACAGAATTCCAATCAACCAATCAGATTTGAGGAACAAGTTTACGGTTTATGTCAAGTTTAGGCTCTTCTACATCAGTGTTATTTGCCTATCATTTCCCTCTGACTTTAGGGATATGTTATAGGTAGGGTTAGGTTTAGGAATAGGGATAGGGTTAGGACTAAAACTTCAGGCACAAATGGATCAAAAAATATGTTGATGTCTTACTTAGCAAAATCATGGTAACCATGAAGGGACATTGCATTGACTGCCCTTTCAATCTAGGATATTAGAGTTGTCCATTAAAAATAATTCTTGTGTCCTAGAACTGCTGATTTAAAAACAGTTTTTAGAGGCTGTTCATGCAAGAAACGTTGCGGTGTTCAAAATACTTAAAATGCAGAAAAATGGAACAGAACACAGGGTTTCAAGACACACTTTTAAAAGTTAAACTCCTTTTACCTTAACACAGGGGTAGGCAAGTTCGGTCCTAGAGAGCCGCTGTCCTGCTGAGTTTAGCTCCAACCCTTCCTTAACACATCATGGCTCGAGACTCAAAACAGTATGGACACAAGAATGTTCTCTGTGTAAATCCCTTCATAGTATGTTTAAGATGCATTACAGTTTGTTTTTTTTTTCAATTGCTAACATAGCGCATAGCTACCATTCTGTAGTCACATTTTCAAAACTCTAAACACATTTAGCAGAACATCCATCTGTTGTGACCATACCATTAACACAATTCATGTCGTTTTCGCACAAAATGCAGTCAATTAAAGGTACAATTTGTGATATTTTTTTCCGCTAGAGGTCGCTAGAAGCCTATTCAAAACAAAGGCGTAGTTTGATGACGCCAAGTTTTAGAGCGGAAACTTGGGACATGTGGTCTCCATCTCAACGGACGGTGCAAAAGAATAGGGATTGGAGTCTGAAAGAACTCATGTTCGTGGATGCGATTATTAACGTTACTGTAGTATGAAGCAGAGCAGGACTAAGTGTTGCGGGAGCTGAACGAGGAGCTGGAGCGATTGATCATCACACGCCTCACGAGCAGCGGGACTTTTATTATGACACAGTCACCGGTGCCGCTTCCGCTTTTCCGGTCATGAGTTTACGGGAGCTGTCCTTGTCGACAGAACCAGCGGCAGATGGTAAACAGTAATTATGTTCCATAAATAAGTAACACAATCCACCATAAAACGTGCAAGAAGTAAATAAGGAACTGCTTGAAGCAAGCTAGTGGTTTGCTGGACGCTAGACACTACTTCCGCATTTGTCCACGGCACTGTTGTCATGTGGTTTCTACGTCAGTAAAGGCGGTAACAAAGGTAACTGACGTCATTGACAGGCGACTGCACTGCCCCGTGTCACTGTTTAGAATGGGAATTTTCTCATGATTTACAAGTAGTTGAAAACATTAGAGATATTGTTAGTAATCAGCTGGACAAAATATATAACACTAGCCTAGTGGTTTTTGGATATTTTACTGCAATTTTTTTTAACAAATTGTACCTTTAACACATTTCTTAAATGCTTAAATTTTCTTTTCATATGAGATTACCCCATATCAAAAACATGGATCTTTCTCATCTTATTTGCAAATGCTTAAACACAGCAAGTCAGAATGATCCAATCATTAAATATAGTTTAAAACCTATACTTTTGCAACAACAGCAGCTCAAATGTATTGGAAAATATATGAAACAAATACTGAAACAATTGATAAGCAATTTTAATTAACAGATCACTGAAATATTGAGAAATAGCAGATTCCAGTCTCAGTTGGAAGCATAGTCAGGGGTTGGACTTCTTTCCATTACATGGACATACACAGTAAAATAGGACTCTTTGAATCAGATTTGTTCAGTGTGTATGAAGAACAACACAGAGGAGCAGAGAGAAAATAATATCTGGGTAAGGGAGAAGAATAGATGAAGGGGGAGAGGAGAAGTTGGATCAGGACAAGGGAGAAGAAGAGGCATGGGAGAGGAGGAAGAATGTGTGCTGGATTGTGCATCTCTATGGTTTTCCCCCTTACATGTGGAACCTATGAAAGCGTATTTCTTGAATAGAAAATAAAGAAGGTAATTATGTCTTTTTATCTCACAATTATGACTTTTTAAACTCATTTCCTATAGTTTATATATCACAATTCTGAGGGGAAAAAAGTCAGAATTGTGAGATAAAAAGTCACAATTACCTTTTATACTTTTTTTATTCTGTGGTGGAAAAAAAGCTTCAACAGTAACCAAAGGCCATGTATTTTGGATTTGTTGTTGATCAATGGCAGCAATTTCATGTTTTCATTTCAGTAAAAGCTTCATGTAAAGCTTGATTCCTCTACCACTGTTCCATATATGCAGAATATGTGGTCTGCTTAGGGCACTAGCTACCAAGGGGACATCATCCCACCCTCTATGAGGGCACCATCAACACCACACACCCAACCCCAGAAAGAGATTTCAACCAAGGGGGACACTGAAGTCCTGCATACGGGACTCATCTGACCAGTAGCTGCCCTGAGCAATTCTGTTACTTTCTTCTCTTTTTCTACTGCACATTCTATAAAATAATGATTCACTTCTGTTACCAAGAATGCACACATTCAACACTCAACCAAAAATGTAGAATGGCTTGCATGCATTATACTTACTCCAGTAAAAGGAAACTGAATTTTAAAAACTATGCATTTTATATTTTCTACAGGTAGAGCTGAAACATGACAAGTAATGTAGTTTTCATAATGGCATCAACTTAGTATTTTGACCATCATTGTGCTTTGATTGACTATTTGTTCATGTTGGATCGAAAACTAGTGCTATGTTTTGACAGAACGACTCGATTTTAAATCCGGTTTGCTGTGTTTTGATAGAGTTGTGTTGAAAAAGGTTTTTTTTAGCATTTTGCAATGTAGAGTTGCAGTATCATTGCAGTATTTATTATAAATGATTAATCCATGCACATCATTATTTAGTTTAAATTGATTTGCCCTAGAACCAGTTTTTACAAGATGTAATATAAGTCTAAGGTCTCCCCTGAATGTATCTGTGAAGTTTCAGCTCAAAATACCCCATAGATTTTTTTTTTATTAATTATTTTAACTGCCTATTTTGGGGCATCATTAATTATGCACTGATTCAGGCTGCAGCCCCTTTAAATCGCGTGCTCCCCCTATAATACAGTGCATTTACAAAGTTCACACAGCTAATATAATCCTCAAATGGATCTTTACAAGATGTTCGTCATGCATGCTGCATGCATGCATTGGATCATGTGAGTATAGTAATTATTTGGATGTTTACATTTGATTCTGAATGAGTTTGAGGCTGTGCTTAGTGGCTAAAGCTAACATTACACACTGTTGGAGAGATTTATAAAGAATGAAGTTGTGTTTATGCATTATACAGACTGCAAGTGTTTAATAATGAAAATAGCGACGGCTCTTGTCTCCGTGAATACAGTAAGAAACGACGGTAACTTTAACCACATTTAACAGTAGCAACATGCTTACGAAACATTTATAAAGACAATTTACAAATATCACTAAAAATATCATGATATCATGGATCATGTCAGTTATTATTGCTCCATCTGCCATTTTTCACTGTTGTCCTTGCTTGCTTACCTAGTCTGACAATTCAGCTGTGCAGATCCAGACGTTAATACTGTCTGAACTTGTCTAATGCCTTGAACATGGGCTGGCATATGCAAATATTGGGGTCATACATATTACAGTTTTTCTCAGTCGCTTTGGTACATTTCTCGAATCAAACTCACAATTTGCAAAACAGTAAGTGCATTTCTCAAAACAATTTGTACAAATAGCAAAACACCATGGATAACCTGCAAAAGCCACTCTCTTACTCAAAATCCTTAGTTCATCTCTCAAAAGTAAATATCTGTGTCAATGAACATGTCAGTGCCATCAGAATGACAAGTCCTTGTGTCATTGTGTACGGATAAGACAGTCAAATTGTTTAGTCATGTTCTCAATATAACCGTTTACTCTGGAGGGACGTTCTGATGGAAACTATGGCTAAAGTTTTGATGACAATTATTGTCAATTATAAGTTACATCTTAGTGTATGTGTGAGTGTAATTGCAAGAGAATGGAAAAGATTCAAATTTACTCTCTTACTGTTTGTACTGTATTTTATTGACAGAACATGTCATTGAGTCATGTCGTTATTGAGTCATGTCATGTCGTAGAGATTCACCTGGGAGCAATTTACCAATTCAGGACAGATTTAGAAAAAAGTCTAATGGAAATATAGAAAGTATAGAAATATGCTTGACATATTATGATAACTTGTTAAACCATTTTGCATGTAAAGACTTATGCTATGAGCTTGTGCCTAAATGTTGTGGGGGGTGGGACTATTCAACAGAGACCCAATATAATACATTTTGATCAACATGACATAAGCAACTGATAATGTAGGAAACAACAGAGAATTGTACATAATCATTTGCATGGATGTACCAAAGCATTTGCACCTTGTTCAAAGAAATGAGAAACTGATTTTTTGATGTGCACAAGTGACACAATGATGTGAGAATTGAACAGGTAGTTTTGAGAATTTCAATTCTGATCTGAGAAATGTACCAAAGCGACTGAGAAAAACTGTAATGATTGCAACTGTTACGTAACAGTCTGTGTTATGTTGAGATTCGCCTGTTCTTCGGAGATCTTTTAAACAAATGAGATTTACACAAGAAGGAGGAAACAATGGAGTTTGAGACTCACTGTATATCATTTCCATGTACTGAACTCTTGTAAATTAAATTAGCGTGTGTCCTAAAGCGCTTGCCCAGTCATAAACCTTCATTCCAGTGATATTCTTTTGAGCTCTTTTGTATTGTTTCTCATCATCTCTCGTTCTGCAGTTTTTTTTTTGTTCTTCTTTTTTTCAAATCTCCCACTTCCTTGTTCTGTCTACTTGACCCTCATACTCCCCCTAATGCTGACTGGTTACACGTTTGTTGTTGGCGTAGATCCAAACACTGTTTTTGAAAACTACTTACCCAACCTTTAATTACAATAACTTCCCCTTTCACTTGCAGCACTTATATCTCTTCTTTGATGACGTTTACTGGTGCGGGAGCGGGACAACCTGTCACTCACATGAGATTGGCCAATAGCAAACTACAACCATCCAACGATCCAATCAATTTCCCATGGTCAAAATCAAGTCCTGCCCCATATTTTTTCTTGTTCAAAAAGCCACTTGGATATACATGAAAATAGGAAAGAAGAGACTATCGCAACTTGCGTTTCATGCTGACTTTAACTTGCACATGTAATTTAAACAAACACTCTTTACATTCAATGTATGATGGCTTTTGGTTTTGAGATTTTTTTTTTTGTTTGTTTTTGTTTTTTTGAGAGACAGTTTGTGCTAATAACAGACTTGACAGGTACGGCACATGATTGATGTGAAGTTTTCTCGAAGACAGACATTGTGATCATATTGAGAGTATAAACATTTAGCGAAGAGGAACAATGTCATTCAATCGCTCTAAAGATAATTAAACACCATATGCTTTGGGCGGTAATACCCACGGGCAGATATTGCAGAATAATGGCTTTTAATTAATCTCTCAAAATTCAATCAAGACTTTACCTCTGCGGCAGTTATCTTTCCAGTTTCATATGGGATACTCTACCAATTGAAGAGGTAAAGATGGAGAGATGGAGACACACACACATTCGCATACAGATAGGAAGAGACAGATGCAGACACACTGACAGGAAAGTAAGGACATTTGAGATGACACAGGCAGTTCATCCACTCCTGACAGACATTAGGACAGAGATAAATATTTAGCATGCTGTCTGAGAGTGATGAAGACTGTCATCTCAGAGTTCAGAGTACATTGTGATGCTGGTTTAAATGAAGATATCTAAAGGTGTGCTACACTTCTCCAGGAGTGTGCTGTTAACTAAATCTTTAACATTCATCTCTCACCAGTTTTCTCATTTGAACATCAATATACCCAAATAATCACAAATGTCTTCTTAGTCAGTCCTGAATCCATCTCCATAATAATCTCTCCATTAATACAAACAGTCAGGGTCGTCACAAGGGCAATGTGAGTGGAGGGACCTCTAGGGGGCCTCGTACATGAGTTCTAATAAAATAATTAAAATTATTATATTTTCTTTTTTTCTTTTTTTGGGGGGTGGGTGTGATTAGATAGATAGATAGATAGATAGATAGATAGATAGATAGATAGATAGATAGATAGATAGATAGATAGATAGATAGATAGATAGATAGATAGATAGATAGATAGATAGATAGATAGATAGATAGATAGATAGATAGATAGATAGATAGATAGATAGATAGATAGATAGATAGATAGATAGATCAGTAAAATCTTGCTGCTCTGCTTATATTCTTCTAGTCTCTGCTGTAACAAGATTATTTTTAGATGACGATGAGTGGGATGTGACATATGAATGCATCCAGCTGATGCCCTCTGCCCTCCCATATCCATTTGCACATAAAATAACTTCAGTCACTAAGTGCAAATGTCCCAGTCTCCAATGATGGGGTGCTTGGCCTTTCAAGTATCAGAAGTGCCTTGAAAATGCAGTAAAAATACACAGTTTCTATTGTGGGTAATTATAGCTTGATGGTAACAGATTGCATGGAACTTTCATTTTATTTTCAAATTGCTTTCAGCATGAAACAGACTTCTGTGAAATGTCAATAGCTTCTGTGAACATTTAGTGCATTTCCTGCTAAAGGATGTGTAGATCCATTCATTGAGGTTAAAGAGTAACAATTTTATATCAACAATATACCTAAGTGCCTTTGTTTTTCCATCAGAGAGGCAAACATCAGAACATTCAAAACCTCTTTCTATACAGGTACAAGCCATTACCTTAAAGAATTTATATACCATACATATCATTTAAGGGATAGTTCATCCTAAAATAAGGATTTTGTCATCATTTGATCACACCGCGGCTACGGTCATGTCGCGCCGCAACAGTTTGAGGCTGTCTACTTCGGACGACAAAGCGACTGTTGCAAATCCATTTGTTCTTCGTGTCAGAAGTAGAGTGAGCACCTGAAGAATGTTAGAAATAGAATGGGGCATCAGAGATTTATTGTGTCACATCAGCCGAATCCAGTGTAGACAGCATCGCTCATTATAATGGGTTCTATTGCCTTTTGCCACATCGTGCTGCTCCTGTCTGCTGTAGACTAGAGGTCTACATTCCTGCGGCTCTCCCGCGGGAACTGTGGGACCAGATCAGATTTCTTGCAGCACATGATTAAATTTCTGAATGAAAGATGGTAGCGGTTGGTAACTCTGGTGTGCTTTGGACAGGAGCGGGCTGTCTGCCAATAGCCCGGACACTCCCAACATCCTTTGACAACAGCGCATCCATGCTTGAACTTGAAGTGAACAAAACTTCCTGCAGTGGTAGTGTTCAGTTCTCTGCCATGAGCAACCTGGCAAGATATACAGTGGCATGAAAAAGTATGTGAACCCCTTGTAGAATCTGTGAAAATGAGAATTGTTTTAATAAAACAAGAGGGATAATAAAAAATGCATGTTATTTTTTGTTTAGTACTGTCCTGAGTAAGATATTTTACATAAAAGATGTTTGCATTTAGTTCACAAGACAAAACAATAGCTGAATTTATTAAAATAACCCCATTCATAAGAATGTGAACCATTGATTCTCAATACTGTGTGTGGTTACCTGATGATCCATGACTGTTTTTATGTTTTGTGATGGTTGTTCATGAGTCTCTTGTTTGTCCTGAGCAGTTAAACTGAGCTCTGTTCTTCAGAAAAATCCTCCAGCTCCTGCAGATTCATCAGTTTTCAAGCATTTTTGCATATTTGAACCCTTTCCAGCAGTGACTGTATGATTTTGAGATCTATGTTTTCATACTGAGGACAATTGAGGGACTCAAACACAACTATTAAAAAAGGTTCAAACATTCACTGATGCTCCAGAAGGAAACACGGTGCGTTAAGAGCAGAGGGGGTGAAAACTTTTGAATTCAAATATCAAGGTAAATTGTACTTAACTTTTCTGCCGGGAAACATGCAAGTATCTTCTGTTGGTTCCGAAGGGCAGTACTAAATGAAAAACAATGATATTTAAACAAAATAAGAAAAATTGTGACATCTTCATCCTGTTCAAAAGTTTTCACACCCCAACTCTTAATGCATCGTGTTTCCTTCTGGAGCATCAGTGAATGTTTGAACCTTTTTTAATAGTTGAGTTTGAGTCCTTCAGTTGTCCTCAGTTATGAAAACACAGATCTCAAAATCATTCAGTCACTGCTGGAAAGGGTTCAAATATGCAAAAATGCTTGAAAACTGATGAATCTGCAGGAGCTGGAGGATTTTTCTGAAGAACAGAGCTCAGTTTAACTGCTCAGGACAAACAAGAGACTCATGAACAACCATCACAAAACATGAAAACAGTCGTGGATCATCAAGTAACCACACACAGTATTGAGAATCAATGGTTCACATACTTATGAATGGGGTTATTTTAATAAATTCAGCTATTGTTTTGTCTTGTGAACTAAATGCAAATATCTTTTATGTTAAATATCTTACTCAGGACAGTACTAAACAAAAAAAAAAAACATGAATTTTTATTATCCCTCTTATTTTATTAAAATAATTCTCATTTTCACAGATTCTGCAAGGGGTTCACATACTTTTTCATGCCACTGTATTCTATACATCCATGAGTGCACCTTCAGAAAGAACTTTCAGCCTTTTTGTTCAGTACTGAAACCGTCGTCAGTCATCGGCATTCTGTTCTTGCATTGATGTTTAAAGGGTTAGTTCACCCAAAAATGAAAATTCTGTCATTAATTACTGACCCTCATGTCGTTCCACACCCGTAAGACCTTCGTTCATCTTAGGAACACAAATTAAGATATTTTTGATAAAATCCAATGGCTCAGTGTGGCCTGCATTGACAGCAAGTTAATTTATACTTTCAATGCCCAGAAAGTTACTAAAGACAAACAGTTCATGTGACTACAGTGGTTCAACCTTAATGTTATGAAACGATGAGAATACTTTTTGTGTGCCAAAAAAACAACTTTATTCAACAATATCTAGTGATGGGCGAATTCAAAACACTGCTTCATGAAGCTTCGAAGCTTTACAAATCTTTTGTTTCAAATCAGCGATTCGGAGCGTGAAAGTCACATGATTTTAGTAAACAAGGCTTCGGTCGGGTCAGAAGAAAATCATTCTAAGCGGATAGCAGGTGAAAACAGAGTGGATTTTAAGTGGGAGCGGAATAGAACCTTGCGGGAGCAGGATTAAAAAATCAGTCCTGTGCAGACCTCTACACTGTAAAAAAGAATTGTTGGTGTAACTTAAAAAAGTAAGTTGCCTGGTTGCCTTAAAATGTTGTCATTGAAATTAGAAATTTGAGTTAATACAATGAAGGCAATTGGTTCAATCAACAGAAACTCAAAATATTATGTTATCTGAAACACATTAATTATCCAAGATGAATTGTTCTGAAAACAAATCATGAAAAAAAAAAAAAAAAATTGATTTCTAACATGAAGCCTTAAACAAGAAATTTAGCCGAATGTCCAAGGCATGCTAGAGTGCCCACTGCGAAAAAAAAAAAGAATTTGAATTTTGTTGTTTCCCATTGACTTCCATAGTATGGAAAAAAAAAAAATACTATGGAAGTCAATTGGGTTAATCAACTGTTTGGTTACTGACATTCTTCAAAATATCTTCTTTTGTGTTTAGCAGAAGAAAGAAATTCATACAGGTTTGGAACAACTTCAGGGGGAGTAAATGATGACAGAATGTTCATTTCTGGGTGAACTATCCCATTAAGAGCATATTGTGAAGGCACTACCCTGTTGAATAAACTTTATTTTGCAAGTGAACCCTTAATTTTAGGTCACAGTTAGAGCTCTGACTACCTGTAAGGAAACTTGTTTTCCCTCTTGAAGTGTTGATTAAAAAAATGAACATAAAATAGATGTAGCAGCGGGTCCACAAATGCCATGAGGTAAATAGCTCTCCTGCCTAGCGCAACAATGATAACACACACCCCAGTGTGCCCTTGCATATAGCGGCAGATAATAACTGAACCTGTGATGCCCAGCATCTGATTTAGCAATGGGTTGAGGGCTCAAATTTGCAGCCTGGTGGAGCTCCAAACCCTCTCTTGCCCTGTCTTGCTCAGAGCCTTGATTTTAATCAGAATATCTAATAGGTGAGAGGCAGGAGGTGCGCATTGTAAATTAATAGGATTTACTAGATGAGCTTAAGTCCATGCCATCTCACTTCTGGCGTTACCCCCCACCCCCTGTGTCTTGCTGCTTTGCCTGTCAATTTCACTCTTGCCAGGCAAGAAATGGCAGTGACTTCATCAAGTGACAGCGCACACCCACCGCTTTATTATTGTGATGGTGACGTGCTAAAATTGTGCCTCATCAAAGTGACACCGGGTGTCAGTCAAGGCGGGTGGTATGAGAGGAGCGGTGGGGGGTAGGAATTTATAAGAAAAATCAAATTTGAGGCCTAAGGCCATAAAATTCTTGTTTATGTACTTGTTCACTTAAATGAACACTTGCATGTGAATGTGTGCTCTCAAACTGTAGACAAATGCTCAGCATGGCAAAACACGTAAACTCACACATAACTTTTTATGAAAATATCTGATTCAGATGTGATGTGCGACAGTATTAATGTCAGGGATGGCAGGGCTTCTACTTTGATATCTCTATCAAAGTCAAAAGAGAGATGCTCAGGCGAATGGGACTGCCAGTGAGGCAGGGGGCAGGAGAGAGAGACAAAACACAATGAGACCTGACTTGTGTGTGAAATGCAAATACTTTCCTTACTTCACTGCTACTTGTTTCTCACGACTTGACATGATGACTGCTTCCACTGAGACACCAGAACAGACGAAAGTTTTTGTTTCGCATGCTATTGTTCTTCTCGCAAGAACTAACTTGTATGACAATCTGTGTGTGTGTGTGTGTGTGTTGAGATACTGTAATGTTAGGAAGCGGACTATTAGTGCTCAAATTAAGTGATGTCAATCAACAGCATTTGTGGCATCATGTTGAGCAATCACAAATGTCACAATTTATTTTGATTCATCCCTTGTTTTCCTTTAAAACTCTTACAATGGAAGTGAATTTAACTTGTTCCCCACCAATGTTTTTTTTTTTTGTTTGTTTGTTTTGTTTTTAAAGCCAGCCAACGCCAGCACTTTTATTCATTTTCACAAAATATTTAATGGCCCTCAGAATATTTTGTTGCATGAATATGTAAAAAGTCAATATATATATATATATATATATATATATATATATATATATATATATATATATATATATATATATATAAAGAAAGAACATAGTCTCTGCTTTTAAACAAAACAAACAAACAATAATAGCAACAAAAAATTATTTTAGCTTCATGCATTCTTTTTTTTTTATCAACACTTGAATGTGTGTACGTTTCATAAAAAAAGAAGCATTTTGAGTTAAATGCTGAAAAAAATCGTGTTTATATCAAAGACTAAAATCGTATTCAGAAAGATGATCGAAACAAGTTCATCAGTGTTTCCATTATCTTATTCTGGGTTCAACATTTCATTCAGTAACATTAGGCAGTTTTGATTTATGCGCTGTTTAATATTTGATGATTGTGTTATATATTACATGTGCATTATCAACGCTTCTATCACTTGTTTCTGTTTCTTTTTCTCCTGTATTTTGGTCTGGAGATGCTCTACTCTTTCAGAAGATGCGTAATAGTGCCCTCTACCATATTATACAGTGAAAACACAGATTGCTGAAAAATTCCATCAATAGCAGGGAAAGACTTAAAAGCAGAAATGTGATGCTTATACTTACATTATAAAATAAAAGCACTTACATTAATTCTTCTTGTACAACCTGTGTGTTATTTAAGACCACTAAATTATCTCTTTTACAGTCTTTTTATGATTTTGGGTGTTTCATTTTGTTTGGGTGTTCATGTGAGTTCACGTAAAGTAGTACTTATTGTTAACCGAACCTGAGTACTTACTGTGAACTGTTTCCTTACTTGTTTCCTTTTGTTTGTTTTTTTGTTTTTTTGCTAGTTTCTATGGTTACTCATTGGTTAATTCTTGATTATGTTCACCTGAGTCTTGTTTGGGTTCTCATTTAGCCATGTATTTAAGCCCTCAGTTTAGTTATTTTCTTTGTCCTGTATTGTCTGTACACTGTACAACCAAACTGTGAAATGTCAATTGAATAAAATTAGTTTGTTTCACTTAAGTAATAATGAAAGTTCATTGTACTTAATAAAAAAACGTTGTGTGAACTCAAAATTTGATTATAGTAAGCTGAACTTTATATTATTGAGTTGCAGAATATTTATAATTCCCAGCATGCTCTGCATCAGACTGTATAAGGAAAACTGTTTTTGCACAAGATTAGTGAAGTTCCTAAACGTAATTTAGGGAGGAGCGAGCCCATCTAATCTTCCAATCAACAGCCAGAGTATATAAGCTGCTGCTTACCTCTCTTCAGTCTCAGCTGTTTCAGCATCCGGTTGTAGCGATGTACAGTTATTAATCAATTTATGGATGAAATATGAATATCATAATTCAGAAAGCTTTATGACGTTCATATATCGACCCAACGGGGAATTAAACATATATGGTGAATTAACTACAACGAATTATAATCAATCACATATATGATTAGTTCTTGTTGAATAATTATGTGGAAAACTATCAGTTCGTCCACCGAAACGGACAATTATCCACAGATTATCATGACAGAAATGTTATTCTCGGGCCGGGAGACTAACTTTCTATCATAGCCTTCAAATATAGAGCAAGGATATTAGAATCAGAACGTTAAAGTGACTCGGTTGTTGCTAAAATGAGCAAGTGAACAAAAAGCATGGATAAAATGAGTTTAATATACGAAACGGGTAATACACAGGTTATACGGCTAAATGGACACAAGTAAATACAAATACATACAAAGTAGAGGGAAAGGCAGAAACGAAAGAGATGATCAAAGCAGGTCAAATTGCAACAGTTCACCTTTAAGAGCCAGCAAGGAAACTCAGTATTTAAGATCGTAAAAACGTTATACTTGCATAGGTTAGTCAGGGTGCTTGGAGTTTCGGAGCGCTCGGTTTGATAGTTGCTTCTTCTTCCGGAGGTTGTTTCGGCGAAGTTTCAAACGAAGGTTTAACTGTTGTAATATGACCGGAAAATAAAGAAGAGAGTCCGTCTTGACGGCAGGAACTCGTGCAGAAAACTTGTGCCGCCAAAAGACGCGTGTCATGGTGTTTTAAAGACAACAAACCAGAACGCCTTACTGATAACGTCCTCCAATGATAGCGTTGCAATTTGGCGGGTTTCCACATTCCTTTGTCCTGTCTCCCGAATAAATTTATGGTATGTTGAATCAGTGCATTTCCTTCATAGTATTATTAAACATTGAACGATGCATTTGGCAGACATGTAACGTACATGAGTGAATAGCTCGGATTCACAGCTTTACGGAGAGATCAAACTCGACAGGTGTCGCTCGTCATATAAAGAAGATACACTTTACACTCTATTACTATCGTTTAACATGAAAACTAACCTACTACAGTCAATTCTACGATTCTATACTAGTAACACATACATGCAGCGAGCACTACAATGGCAGGTACATTCATATTTGCAGGTATAATATTTGTGTATACAGTCTTTGTATGTGAGTGTGTGTCTGTGGGTGCGTGCGTGTATTTTCTCTTTTTATGACCGTTTGGAATTCGGGCCTGTCTTTCGAAACCCGATCCGTGGCGTTCGCATCTCCTTTGAAGTCACAGAGGAGAGGTTTGGGACTTATCGAAATAGTCATAAAAAGAAGGTCTCGTGATCCATTAGTGTCTGCCGGGCCGGAATCGATGTAAGATTTACAAACCAAAGTTCCGTGAATTGAGGCTTAAACACAGTTTATGGTGGGACCTGCTCATCCTTGAGACTGTGCAGACCCTACAGTTTCCCCCTTTCGGCCAGTGAGGTCCCCGTGCGGATCTCGTTGGACGGTAGCGAGGTCGGATGGCACAGATGTCGGACAGCAGGTGGTCCCTACTGGTCCTCGGTCTTTGGGTCGTCGAAGGGAGAGTCCATTTCGATGAGATTTGGTACGTTCTCCATGTTGGTGCCTCCTCTCCTTGGTTTCCTCTTGAAACCCCGGGGAAGGGCAGGCAGGCACTTGTCCATGGACGCTTGCATCCCCTTCATCCTCTTGAAAAGGATGAAGGCTAGGCCTAGGGTCAGTATGTATCCGATTGCCATGGAGAGGCAAAGGGCTGTGTCGGCGGCAGTCCAAGCTTGGGCTATAGGTGAGCTGGTCAGAATGGGCAGTCGGGAGAGTGCTTGGAGGGCGGCGTCGACAGGAGCAATGTCAATTAACTGGGACCCCCCTTTCTCAATCCTCAGTTCCAGCTCGGGGGCCAAAGTGAGGTTGTGGTTCATGAAAAAGGGTGGGATCTCCAGTTCTGACTGGTACTCCTCACTTGAGATGTGGTACAAGGCCAGGTCATCGAGGTGGAGGATGGCACCCAGGGGTACCTGGATCCACATGCTTTGACTGGGCAGGCTGACCCGAGTGGCAGTGTCGTGCTGATCGTAAGTCAGGGTGGCGGTGCGAGTGGGAGTGTTAACAAGCCATCGATTGCCCACAATCTCAGCTTGTGTTCCGACGATTTGGGTGCGAGGCTTGGCCTCGGCAGGGCAGCGTGTGTCGCTGATCATGGGCTGTAACCCGCAGATTCCTTCAGTATTGTCTCTGAGGAAAGGTTTGCTAGGGCAGAGGTAATGAATGTCTTTGGTCAAAACACACATGCGTAAATTGGGAGCCAGGTACAGTTGGGGGTTGCTGTCGTGGTATGCTACCACAGCTGGAGTGTGTATCTTGATGTGGGTGTTACCCTTCCAAAACCCGACATTGACAATGTCTTTGAGTCGGTAGATGTTATCTGGTTCGATGATAGGTAGGTTTAGGAGGAAGGCCAACTCCCTTTGTTCGGGGTCGACATGCAGTAGGATGGCACTACCCAGGGAGTAGGCAAGGTGGGTTTGGATAGGGTCCGTGGGTCTGACGGCAGCAGAGGCCAGCACAGTTTGTACGAGGCTCAGGGGTACGAGGTATGGGGGAATCCTTCCCATGGCCAGGTTGTCCATGGAGGAGCTCACTTCCCGCAGCATGTCCGTCATTAGAGCAGTGACGAGCTGAGTTTGGGCGAAGTCATTTTGGAAGACAGTAAACAGTTGCTTCCTTGAGTTCACCGTTTGGATCAGCAGGAAACTGTGAGTATAGAGAACCACCACAATACCTTTCCGGGATTTGCAGGTGGTTCGTAGTGTTTGGCTCTGTGTTGCGAGTTGTTTTCTCAGTGGTAGGCGGAGCTTGTTGCGATGCTGATGAGGGGAGCAGGCTGTGATGAGACTCAAGTCTCCCGGTTGGTACAGGTGCAACGGCAGTGGCACCTGCCGTGCCATCAGTAGTTCCGTGGGGAACACCTGAGTTGACTCCTGTATGGTGTCTGTGATGGCCATGAGCATCAGAGGAGGTTTTACAGTCCAGTCTTTCTGGTCGACTGACCGTGGAAACGTGACTCCTCGGTTTTGCAGTGGAGCTCGGTGCTTTGCGTTTGCAGTCTGGACGTGACGGCAAACTTGACATCCTCTGGCGTGCTCTGCCACATCTTGCTGCATGCTGGGCCAGTACGCCACTTGTTTTAATGTCTCATGAGTGATTCTGGTGCCATGGTGTTTGGCACATGGTGTGTTGTGGGCGTACATCAGTTCACCCCCCTTTTGGCCCTGTGGCAGTACAAGCTTTGGCGCAGTGAGGACATCAGGGACATATTTTAGAAAGTTCACTCCCACACGCAGCATGTGGTTGGACTCATGTAGTCGTTTGTGGCCAGGGGCCGTCGTGGGACCATATGCCGTGAACGGGAGGTTGGAGGGGTCTGAGTGGTGGCGCAAAACATTTCGCATGGAAGTGTTGGCAAGTTTGGTTGTCAGTGGCAGTGGCAGTAAGGCGGGAAATGTTGCAGGAACAGTCCGCTGGCTGCGGGTTGTTGTTGCCACACTGAGGGTGGGTGAATGGGGTGGGTGTGACCATAGCTTGTTATGCAGTGTGCCAGCCTTGGCAAGGGCATTAGTTTGGTCGTTCAAGCCTTTGTCACGCCCTGGTTGCTTTAAGCATCTTTTCACCTTTTCCCCGTAAGTGATCGTGTCGTGTGTTTGGGTGATGTCATCACGTGTTTGGAACATGTGTTGACGTTTCACCTGCTTGTTGCATTTAGTCTTGAAACCAGTTTGTTTCCAGCCCAGAAGATGGTATGTGAAACAAGATCTAGCATAGTGTGCGTCTGTGCACATGAGTCCTCTGATGTTATGGACAGAGGAGACTTGAAGGGTTATGAGGGTAGCTGCTGCTTCACCATACTGACGTGACTGGGGACCCCACCTGCCGTTCTGTGGTTGGCAGGGTTGGTTGTTTAACCATCGTACCCCTGCACTTGCCTGTAGGATGCCCTCATGGCTGTAGGAACGTCCATCGACGTAGGCCGTGGGCATTCCTTGGCACGCATTCTCTTTGAGGTACCTGTGACAGGTTGGTTGCTGTTGTTGGGGTACCATTATCTCAAGTGTCAATGCTGGTGTGCTGTTATAGCCGTTTTGGCAGGCAGCTGAATCTCCGCTCCGTGCAGACTTGTGCTTTCTGGCACGTCGTGGCAGTGGCACTTGCTGATTCAGCTTCCTGAAGTCGCTGGTGGGTCGCCACTTGCTGTCTGGTTTGACAATGGACCAGGTAGGGACTGAATAGGTGCTGTTGCATGGGCAGGTGACACCTTTTTCTTCCATGAAACGACTAGTTTCCTGCACTGGTTCATGTGAGGCAATAGGACCATTGTACTGTTTGATGCAGGTGGGAGGAGTGTTTGGGTGTGTGGAAACACCCATTGTATGAAAGTTAGTGAGGCCACAGTCTAAAGAGTCTTTGGCAAATGACACTCTGGATTTGTTCAGGAACTGTTGAAGTTTTTGACAGTCTGCATCATTCTTTGGGACATTTGCATTTTTCTGGATCTGTTGGCCTTTAGGCTCAAACCTTGGGAATGGCCCCTCTGTTGTGGGGTTAGTTGTCAGGTTGGCTGTCAGTGGTGCAGCGCCTTTTTGAGTTTCGCAGGCAGGCTGGTCAGAGACTGTGGGTACTGCAAGGTGTTTGTCCTCCATCAGCTCCGTTCTGTGCACCTGTTCTGTGGGTACCAGTTTGATGGGGGTGATGGAGATGCTCTTGAAGGATGCTGTGAAACTTGTGTTGCTTAAGCTTCCTTCTGGGGCCATGGCAGCTGGTATTAAGTTAATGACTGTTAACCTGAGTTCAAAGTCATAGGGGCTGTGGTCCATTATCCATTCTAGATGATAGGCTTTGGGAATGCTGATGTCTGTGACCATGCATTCGTTGAGCCAACTGTGGACTACATAAGATGACACTTCAGTTAAGGGTGTGGCTTTTAGAGTGAGTCTAAGTTCCACGCCTTCAGGTGAAAGTGTGAAGGAGCCCAGCATGTGGCTTAAGGTTTGACCACATTGCCTGTTGAGCCAAACAGCACCCCCTTTGGTGTAAGGTGGTACTACAGTTTCCTGTGTGTGGAGCCAAACAGCACCCCCTTTGGTGTAAGGTGGTACTACCGTTTCCTGTGTGTGGAGCCAAACAGCACCCCCTTTGGTGTAAGGTGGTACTACAGTTTCCTGTGTGTGGAGCCAAACAGCACCCCCTTTGGTGTAAGGTGGTACTACAGTTTCCTGTATGTGGATCAGGATGCAGACCTCTTGGGTGGTCTGGCCTGACAGGAAGTTGGCAGTGTTGACAGGGACAACAGGAAGCTGTACAGTCATTGGGGCCCACAACAACTCATTTGCACTGTCCGTGTGAGCATTAGAGTGCATCAGGAGGTCTGGAAGGACCAGGAAGGGATGGGTTAAATGCCGGTTGTTCCATTTGCAGTTCAAAACGCAGATGTCCTTGACAGTCATCATGGTTGGCAGACGAAAGTCTAGTGGAAAGTGTGTTTGCTTGTTGACAAATGGGAGGTCCGGTGTTCCTTCACTGAGAGCACTTAACAGCGTGTGGCTGAAGGCTGAGTTGTCTGCCCACAGTGTGGGAATAATGTCTGTGGTTGTTAAGCCGTTCAGCTGCAGGTCTGGTGTGACCTTGGGGCAGAAGGAGTCAGAGTCTGTGGTGAGCTGAAAGGTGCAGAGGAGCGAACTTGAACTTTGCCCTGGTGCTGAGACGGGGTTCCCGCAGCTAGCTGTGGGGTTTCCCGTGACCTCTGTGACCTGACAGTCTGGCTCAGATGACCTGGGTGACTGGAAAGGCCGCGGTTCTCGTACTTGAGCCCAAATTTTCAGCTGTCTGAAGTCCAATAGGGGCTCAAAGCGATCTAGCAAATCTTTGCCAATGAGCAGGGGAAACGTGTCCATCGGTGAGATGTATACGGGGTGTACCAAACTCATTGGACCGATGGTTAGATGAATGGGAGCTATTTGTTCAAGTTGGATCTCAGTTTGGCTGTATGACTGCACATTTAGCTCACATTTTTGTGATTTAAGAGTTCGATTTTGTTTCTTTGCTTCATGTCTGAGTCTTTCAAAAAGGTTAGTTGACATCAAAGTTAGGTCTGCTCCCGTGTCTACAAGGGCCTCAATCCTCACATCATTTTCCACAGTGATGGCCATGTACAGCTTTCGGGCCACCCCTTTTCGATAAGGTTTCCCAGGAGTCTTGGTACCGGGGCTTGGGTGCTGACCGATAAGCAAGTGGGGCTGGTGTTATGTGATTCGTTTGGGAGGCAGACAACCAAAACGGCACTTTCTGGTACCGTGGCGTCCTGGTCGTCGGTGGGTTGATGTGAGCTGGTTTGCTCGGAGTGTGCGGTTGTTGGCTGAGGTGACTGTGTGATGAGGTCACTCTGTGATGTACTAACTGACTGTGTGGTAAGTCTCTGGTCAACTGTGAGTTGGGTGTGAGGTTGTGTTAAAGGGCTGTCAGGGCAGACGTTAGGGGCAGACCTTGCTTCTAGTCATAAGGAGTCTGACTTGTCCTTCTTTTTGGGCTTTTTCTGGATCAGCTCTTTCAGGACTTTCAGAATCTCCGCAGACTCAGACATAACTGCGTTGCTCGACTCCTGTGAGGGCTCGGACTTGGACTTGTTTGATGCACATCGAGAGGCCTTCTGTCTTTGGCGATTGGGGCTTGAGGCTCTATCCGATGAAGGCCTGCCATTTCTGGGTCGCCGGCTGGTCTCCCATGCGGCCCCGCCCCTTTGGTTGCTGGCTGGATGTGGCCTGTCCCAGAATCTTTCAGAGTGTCCGCTCTGGTGCTTGGGACGGGCGCCCTCGTGGTGAGGCTGCCCTCTGCTGGCTGGGAACTGTCTTGCCTCTCGGTTGAACGGTCTGTCACTGTGGTGTGTGTGTGCGCCCTCTAGGACCAGTTCTGGGCAGTGATCAGAGACCGGGTAGATGGTTGGATTTTTAACAGTCTTTTCAGATATGGCCCTTTGCTTGGAATAAGCTTTGTAGGCTAAATCTCGCAGCTGTTGAATAGACATACTTCGTGGGCAGGCCAGGACTCCCAGATGATGACTTACTGCAGTGTGCAGGTTTCTAAGAAACAAAGTCTTAAAGTTGAAATCTTCCTCCATTCCTGGTTCGTTGCGTGCTCCGAAGTAGGCCTTTCGTATACGGTTGTAATATGCTTGTGGAGTTTCCAGTCGGCCCTGTTTAAGATCCATGGCCGCGAGGAGCCCTTGGTCCGATTCAGGGTCAGAAAACTCTTTGATCAGAGCCTGTCGCAGCAGCTGGTAGTCTGCTTTGACAGCTTCTGGCTGCCGATCCAGGAAGCTGCGCACGTCACGGCTGGACGTGATGCGGAGTAGATACAACTTGTCCCATGCACTCACGTTGGCCACATTTTGCAACAGGAAGTCAATGTCTTGCAAATACACGTGCACGTCGACACCCCCTGCTGGGTTTGGAGTGAAAGTGGGGATATTCTTTGCTAGCTTGTCCAGCTCTTTGGGAATCACGCCATAGCTCGCAGCGCGGCTTTTCTGGGGTGGCTCCCATCCCTTTGCTCCTGACCATGGTTCTTGGAGGCTGGATGTTTTTGGCAGTGGGCTTTCACCCCCTCGCGAACTAGGGACTCTTGACTGGGGCACTTAGGTCCAGTGGCTAGAGGGAGCTGCATGGCATGCAAGTCTCCTCCCAATTCGCTTTGCAGTTTATAGGAATGCTTTAGTTCTCGGTGCACAGTGTCCAATTCATCTCTAAGATAGTCTCTTTGCTGTTTCAGAGCAGTGATCTCACTTCGGGCCAGTTTAAGGTGATTTTCACAGGCCCGGGCTTTAGCATCTCTTTCTTTCAGTTCAATCTCTGCTCTTGCTAGGAGAGCTTCACCTTGCTGGAGTTTTCCAGTTAGTTCCTCTATGGATTGCTTTTCCATCTGCTCTCTGCGCCCCGTCTCCAAGTGGAGCTCTTCGAGGGCCTTTTGGAGTCTCTCGACTTCCTCCTGTAGCTCAGGATCAGATTCCTCCGCTGTCCTACGCTGATCTGGGGTTTCGAGGAGTAGCTGATCAAGACGATGTTGGGTCTGAGCCTGGTTCCTCCGGGCTTCCTCAGCCTGGAGCTTGAGCGCCGCGACTTCCTGCTCCAGAAGTGCGTTGCTCCTTTCATTGAGCCTTGCCTGGGCGATGAGGTTGTGGGCGAGGCCTCCGATGAGTCTTGCCCATTCTTTGTGACTGTAGCTCTGCATCGGATCGTGGGCCATCAGTCGATTCAAGTCCCCGTCCAGCTGCTCGCGGCTCAGATGCTGGAGGTCGCCGGCGGCATTGGGCAGGAACGGGTTGGTCATGACGCCCAGCCAGGTCTCGAGATGGTCCCAGTGGGTGTCAGGGCTGGATGCTCGTGACATAGTGGCTTCTACTGTTGACGAGAGAAAAACAGCACAACAAAGACAAGAACCAATGCAAGCTTGTGCAGGGATTAGCGGTTACGTAATACGTAATTAGATAATTCTTTTGTGTGGTTCCAATTAACTGGTGCAGACAGTTAGTGGAAGGTAGGTTTGACACTTAATTGTCAAACCAAGAAGGACCACGTAGGTCAATTTGTGTGAGTGAGTGCCGGATTTAACTATAGATTTTGACAGGCGGTAGTTCTAAGAGTCCTTTGGTGACTCTCGCTGCTCGGTCGTCTATCTATTACTCAGTTTTCCGTGGTGGCTCTCACAGGTTCTGCTTCTACGTGAACTGAAAGAAACAAACACAGCAGAAAAGAAAACAGAACAGAGTGGATGCAATTAAATGAGAAATAGAGCAGTAAACAAAATAGAAAGGAATAGACGTAGAATAGCAATAAAACAAAATGTGAAGGGCTAAAGGGGAGAAATTGAGCTTAAACTTCCTATCGCCTCTGGGATTATGACGGGGCCAGGCGAGGGCGCCGTTGAGTCATAAAACTGAGAGGGAGGGTATGGCTTAAAAGTAACAGCGTTGGCCAGAACCTAAAGGAATGAAAGATATGTAATATCTTGTAGTTTTCACTAAGGGAAGGGACTGTACGTTGTTACTCTAGGCCTGGGGTGAATTGCGAGTGCCCAGATGAGAACTCAGTGATGGGGCAGCCTCTCCTAGACGTTCCCACACCCGACTGCGGTGTCCGCGGACGTCCTGTCCTCCTTGCACCACGACGCAGCCTCTCAAACAGTGACCTTCAGCACAATTGCGTTTTCAGGCGAGGTATTAACGCCGACGGCCAGATTGGCAGGTCAAAATTGAATTTTTCCCAACCCCTGAGTCTGACCCCGCAGGCAGTTACTCAAAGGGCGGTTCTGTCGAGCAGAAACAGGGAAATTAAACAAAATTGCCTTGGGTTCCAACTGGACTCGTCGCCTCCCTGCACCTGACACACCCAACCTGCTAATGTCTCTGCGTGCTGCCCGTGGTGTGAGGCCAGAAACGTCCTGCGATTCACACACAGGCACGTGTCAGATTCGCCAGGCCAGGCAACTCCACTTCACTGGAACCCACTGGAACAACCGTCAACTCCCCACCGGGTGCTAGAGGGCCTTGTCTGCAAGTACACAAACAGTCAAGTAAACACAACTTAATTGTACATTCAAATCTCAATTTAAGTCTTGTTTAAACCAAATTTAAATAATCAAGTGTGTAGGATAACAGGATAGGGATCTTAACTGAGCTGGAAGCCGGACAAAAGGCAAAATAAAACAAAACAATTCAGATGCATTTGATTCAAATTTGAATTAAAGCCTGTTCAATTAAATTTAAACCAGTGCATAGAAATAGAATGGGAAAGGAGAGAGAAAAGAAAAACACAATTCAGAGGCACTTGATTCAAACTTGAATTGAACTCTTGCTCAATTAAATTGAAATAAATGCACAGAAGAACAGCGTGGGGCAAAGAGAGGAGAAAGCCTTCCCTATTTGTGAATTCCCTAAAGAGGAGTGCTTCTTGGTAAGCAGAATGCCAACTGATTGACACTACTTAATCTTAAATTACAATTGAATGTTGTTCAATTAAATTTAAAAATAAGTGTATGAAATAAGGGAGGCTTGGGTGTGTGTGTGTATGTTATTGCCAGCCAATAACATACAGGACACAGGACTAAGAGTGAATAGAATACAGCATTAAGTAATACAAGGGAAAGAATTTCCGAAGTAAATAAAGCAAAATAAATAAACAAACAAACAAAAAAAACAATTACTAATAAAATAACATAAAATAAAATAAAATAAAATAATAACTCAAGAGAAAGAGAGGGAGAAGAACCAACAAAACTGAGTTAAACCAAAGGAGTAGAATGGAGTAACATAAAATAAAAATAGAATAGAATAGAATAGAATAGAATAGAATAGAATAGAATAGAATAGAATAGAATAAGTCTGTGACCAAAGGAACCAAGGAGAGGAAAGGACACACAGATGGCAGGGAATTGACTTCCGGATCCGTCCACACGGGGGAGCACTTCCAGGAAGTGAATTCTCTGGTTGGAAGGGCAACTTAATCTAAATTAAAAATTTAAAACGTGTTTAAACCAAATTTAAATAAGTAAACCACCTTCCAAAAACGATTGGAAAGCATAACCATCAACAAACAGTTATAACAGCAACGTTGAAGTAGTCACGGGCGAATTTGGAGACAATTCAGTTCAACGTACGGAGAGCAGCTTTAACTCAGAACGTCCACACGGTGGCGTTACTGAGTCCACACAACAGTGAAGTAGGGGGGGGTACCCCACCTGGACAGACTGCCCTCTGGCGTCTGGTCAGCGTTACTGCATCCACCTCTGTGATATTTTTAAATTAGCGTTTCAGCTGATCTAACTGCACATATCACATACAAACTCTTTTTAGAATCTCGGCGGATTCTTCTGTGCCAGTTCACTGGACTGGTGCAACCTTTTATCCTAAGTATAAAACTTTGGAACCTCGGGGTTTAGTGACCCCGTTTTTGCACAAATTTTAGTGCACAAATATGTAACTGCAGGATAATTCACTGCTGTTATTAGTCACGCTGGATCAGGGCGTTTTTCGACTGGCTCCAACTTTACAAGTCAAATCGGATAAAGCAGGTAAACTGTTTTCTGATTAGACTTGTATTTGGTAACGTCTTTTGGGTAGCTAGTCCAATTAGTTACCAAGGGAGCGAGACGCTATTTTTGAATAATTGGACGACACAAATAATTCAATTAAAATAGCGGCAGATAAGGCCTTTGCAGAGATTAAATAGGAAACTCGCTACAAAATCTCGTTTCAGAACACGCTTAATGACGATCAATTCGTTTCATTCAAGCGGAAATTAATATTCAAAACTGTAACTTACTGCAAAGATTGTCGTCCTTCACAGATAAGAGCTTGACATATTAATGGACTGCAGTGTATTTCACGTTCAACAATTTACTACCGTGTTTTTAGACACAAAAGCAGCTTGTTAACGGTGAGTAGTGTGAGGACTCGTGCGTCTTCTCACTGAATAAAGCGCGCATGAACATTAAATCACACACCAATTATTCTACCTTGCTTTTTTTTCAACAACCAAGTTTAAAACGATGCTCGCGAATACTCCACCAAATAAATGTAGCGATGTACAGTTATTAATCAATTTATGGATGAAATATGAATATCATAATTCAGAAAGCTTTATGACGTTCATATATCGACCCAACGGGGAATTAAACATATATGGTGAATTAACTACAACGAATTATAATCAATCACATATATGATTAGTTCTGGTTGAATAATTATGTGGAAAACTATCAGTTCGTCCACCGAAACGGACAATTATCCACAGATTATCATGACAGAAATGTTATTCTCGGGCCGGGAGACTAACTTTCTATCATAGCCTTCAAATATAGAGCAAGGATATTAGAATCAGAACGTTAAAGTGACTCGGTTGTTGCTAAAATGAGCAAGTGAACAAAAAGCATGGATAAAATGAGTTTAATATACGAAACGGGTAATACACAGGTTATACGGCTAAATGGACACAAGTAAATACAAATACATACAAAGTAGAGGGAAAGGCAGAAACGAAAGAGATGATCAAAGCAGGTCAAATTGCAACAGTTCACCTTTAAGAGCCAGCAAGGAAACTCAGTATTTAAGATCGTAAAAACGTTATACTTGCATAGGTTAGTCAGGGTGCTTGGAGTTTCGGAGCGCTCGGTTTGATAGTTGCTTCTTCTTCCGGAGGTTGTTTCGGCGAAGTTTCAAACGAAGGTTTAACTGTTGTAATATGACCGGAAAATAAAGAAGAGAGTCCGTCTTGACGGCAGGAACTCGTGCAGAAAACTTGTGCCGCCAAAAGACGCGTGTCATGGTGTTTTAAAGACAACAAACCAGAACGCCTTACTGATAACGTCCTCCAATGATAGCGTTGCAATTTGGCGGGTTTCCACATTCCTTTGTCCTGTCTCCCGAATAAATTTATGGTATGTTGAATCAGTGCATTTCCTTCATAGTATTATTAAACATTGAACGATGCATTTGGCAGACATGTAACGTACATGAGTGAATAGCTCGGATTCACAGCTTTACGGAGAGATCAAACTCGACAGGTGTCGCTCGTCATATAAAGAAGATACACTTTACACTCTATTACTATCGTTTAACATGAAAACTAACCTACTACAGTCAATTCTACGATTCTATACTAGTAACACATACATGCAGCGAGCACTACAATGGCAGGTACATTCATATTTGCAGGTATAATATTTGTGTATACAGTCTTTGTATGTGAGTGTGTGTCTGTGGGTGCGTGCGTGTATTTTCTCTTTTTATGACCGTTTGGAATTCGGGCCTGTCTTTCGAAACCCGATCCGTGGCGTTCGCATCTCCTTTGAAGTCACAGAGGAGAGGTTTGGGACTTATCGAAATAGTCATAAAAAGAAGGTCTCGTGATCCATTAGTGTCTGCCGGGCCGGAATCGATGTAAGATTTACAAACCAAAGTTCCGTGAATTGAGGCTTAAACACAGTTTATGGTGGGACCTGCTCATCCTTGAGACTGTGCAGACCCTACACGGTAGTGCCGTACTGAACAATGTCCGACACCATGGAAATTCCATCATCCCCCTTCCGACGACGAACTTTCCCCGAGACACCAACAGTCACATCTCGCGTAAGATCGGATCTCTCAGATCCAAATCACGGATGCTCTTTTTGAGCGCTCATACAGACCACGCTCCGGATAACCTCTCTCTCATCCACGCTCAGGATCGCCCGTTTAACTGCGCCTCATCCAGGGGCGTAAATTTCATCGGACAGTAGAAAGAGAGCTTTACTTGTCCTGATTAAAACAACAATAACAAAAATAGTTAGGGAGTCATCAAAACGCAAGCATGATTCTATTACATTTAGTGTAAGTGGCGATTGATAATGGATAATATAAATATTTAATAATAAATATTTTATTAATGAATGATTCAGCGTTTTGAACGAATCGATTGAGTCAAGAATCTGTAATAGCCTATTCCAAAACACCTGCCTCATTCTTGAATGAATCAGTCGTTTGAATGAATGACTAGGACAGTCACTTGCCACCACCTACTGCCAGTTCAGTTTCATGTTTAAATTTTCCCAACATTTCTTATTTGTATATTCAAAAATATTTAAAGAATATCATAACATTATTTAATGCAGTTGTAAGTTTTCAGTGTAAATTATTTAATTTGATTCATAACAGTCCTGCTTTATTTTTCTTATTGAATTTATTGATCAAATGTAAAAAAAAAAAAAAATGAAATAAAAGATGAAGCATGTAATAAGATTAGGGGAAAAAATGCCCTTGGGGTAAATATCACAAATATGCAGATATAAATATGCAAAAGCTGACGGAACACTGTTGAGAATATAGCTTCAGAATAAATTATATTTACACCAAAAAAACATCAAATTTTTTCCAGACAACTTTTTTGGTCGGACAAGTGACCAATTTACTTGTCCAAAGGACAATACCCTGTATTTTGTATTGATATGCTCTCCTTTAGGCCTACAGAAAGACTTTGTTATCAGATGTAAGTTAGCTTTGCACACTGCCAGCATCTAGAATGATTTTGATCTGCATTTTAGTGTTCATAGCAGAGGGCTCTGACGACTTATTTTTAGTTTGTCAATTGATAAGATTTTGTAGGCTTTGCATACACATGTGCACTCCTCGAAAGCCTGAAACCAAATAGCGGACTCACGGAAAAAAAAAATCATGTTATCATCTTGCTTTTTTTTGTTATGACTAATTACTCAGCGTCGTCAGCATTAAAGCAAAAATAACCACTTCATCCGATGTGTTTGAATAAAATAGCCTAAACAGCCTACTTACTAGAGCTCCTCTCAACTACCGTCTGTCTTCTCTCCCGCCGGCGCCGCCGGATTTCTACACGCACGAGTGTGACGTGCGCGGTGGACCAAACCACTGTGAGGCAAGGGAGGGGTGACTCAAAATGTTTCTAAACTTAAAACGCCTGTTTGCGTTTGTATTGCTTTGCTTCTTACACAATTATTTTAAGGATATATCATTTATTTACAATACTTAGAGTGTTTTTTAATTATATTTTTTGGGGGGGACAGCACTCAGATAGGGGGGGTCATGTCCCCCCCGTCCCCCCCGCGATTTACGCCCCTGGCCTCATCAGTCTTCTTCAAAGACTTCATTCTACCGCCGCTAATATTACCCATTTCAAATGGTCCGCCAACAGCCTACGTCAAGTCCTCTCCAGCTCTGGAATTAATTTCTCCCGCAGATCATCAAAAGCTAAACTCTACGATCTTCTTTAGTTCTATCAACAGTTCCAGCATGCCAACAAACACTTCAACATCATAAAAGCAAGACTCAGAAGTTTCCCTTCCGACCTGATGTCCTGAACATAAACATTTACAGCACGCTAATCCACAGTCCGTTGCCACCGCACGCACTTCCTCGTCCGCCGTTTTTCCGCCCGATCAACAACCGCGGCCTCAAAAACAGTCCCGCTTTTCCAGCTCTTCCCATATGCAGCTCCACTCCTCAGGCAAGAACTATCCAAACTTACTCCTGTCTCCCGCACTTTACTTCCTTCTATGGATTATGATTAAGCCTCTTGAATCTTGAAGCTTTTTAAAAATAAATAAATTTACAGCAGCCATAAACCAGTGCAGCCAAAGAATATAGATGTACAGCTCAGTCATTCCATTAAGCAAATAAAAGCCTGGCAATGTTAAACGTGTAGTTTTCTGATAATATAACCTCCATACTAATGTGTTGCAATAAATTAAATATAACAATAATAATACTAAGAGTTGTTTGATGCAAGTAAATCATGCTCTAATTATGATATGGTTTTATACTGTCTTTATGGCAGAATGTACAATCCTGTAACTTAATATATATTAGTAAATGGACTTTAAATTCCATTAACCTAGAGTAGTAGTCTGGGTTCAACATTCTGAATCGCACAGCATTCATGTGACTGGAAAGATAGTTGAGACGTCTTTCATTTATCACTGCTCCTCTGAAACATATGCATTTATTATAATTGAGCTGTGTATTCGATATGAGATTTGAAGCTTCAGTTTCATATGTAATATCACTAATTCCTTCTGCTTTTTCAATTCTTTTTCAATCTTTATGATAAACCCATGTGCCAGGATGCCCTCGCAGATGGTTACTTCTCTCTCACCCAGAAAGTGGGTCCTAGCGTGAGGCTGCCTCCGCTAGTCGTCCCTCACCCTCTATCCGTTTACAACTTGCCTCATTCTTCTCCTCCCTTCTGTTCCCCAATTTCTTCTAACATTCTTCTTAGCACAGATCCTAGCGTGAGGTTGCCTCAGCAAATGATCTCAACACTCTTTTTGCCTACCAACCCCTTTCTCTCACTTCAGCCATCTCGGACACCAGTCAGTAATGGAGCCCTCCTCCCAGCATCCATCTTTTTCCAATACCAAACACTTCTTCTTCAGGTCTGAGCCGCTTGCCAGCCCATTCTCTCGCAACAGCAGTCCCTCTTCCAGCTCCTCCCAATGCAGTCACCATGGAACAACCATCATTCTCAACCCATAACCGTTCCCTAATTCTATCAGGTGCAGACATTTGATCTTCTTCCTTTGGTACAGTCATTTTTATATCTACCTCAAGCTTTGCAGCTAAGTGAGCAGCCTCTCTCTTCTTCAATCATTATTTCCCAGTTAGTTAGTGAAACGGACACCATCCAAAAAATTTCCAACCAGTTCTTTTTTTCAGGCCTGACAGATCATTTCAGCCACAGTCTGGAAAGTATACCTGACTCCAGCTTGATCTGCAATAACTTATAATCTGCAACAGCTGGACCCGATATAGTGGAAGGCCTCATCAAAAAGAACTAGATTCCAGATTCATGATCGGCCCCTTTTGATTCTCCACCTTATTCCGCATAAGCCCAATTGGAGTAACCAAATTGGATGAATTCTCCACTGCCACAACATAGACCAAGCAATCATTCTCATAAACCTGTATCCCATAGTTGTAACAGCCAATCTATGGGGTTCCGAAATGTTAATTGCCCCTTAGAATTTCCTCCTGTTACCAGTTCATCATCATAGATGAACATATCCCAGGTCACCAAAATAAAATCACAGATGTTTTATCTTCTTTTTCAAATTTAGAACATTGGCTCTGGAAGCAGACTCCAATCAACTTCAATTCCTCCTGATTCAGAACTCTCATTCGTCTGGTCCATTCCCTCAAGACCTCTTCATACCACATCCACAAATACCATACTGCAAGCGGTTTCTCTCAGAACACTCCAAACCTACTGGACAGCTTGGAGTTCCTTCCAAAAAAAAAAAAAAAAAAAAAAAACTTCCACAGAGCTTTCCAGAAGTTTTCCCTCCTTTCAATATCCTTCATCTCTTACCTCCATCATACCAATTTAATTCAGGAACAATCAAAATCTACCTCAGTGGCATACATTGCTCTCCAAGTTCATCCATGGCCAACAGTGCCCCGACTCTTCAAGTTCCCAGATATCCCTCCTCACCAAAGGTTTACAAAACCAATCCCCCTCAGCCAAACAGCAGACAACCTTTTAACCATCCATTTTTCTTATCTTTCTGCATGGGTGCAGCCATCACAGCAGCCCAGAGGGGCCTATCCGAACACCAAATTAAAATGATCGGTTGATGCCCCGTCTTTAAAACCACATATGTTCGATCAGTTCTACAGCACAAACACTAGCATCTTTCTGAGTCTGGACCGCTTCTCCCTACTATTTTTGCATCTCTCTGCTTACCAAGCCCCGCAGGGCTCATATTCATCTGGATGCAGTGAGAGCTCTCCCTTTTCGGATGTGTGTTAGCTACCTCTCCTGGAGTGGGCTTTCCCATCCGAATTGCTGTGTGGGCTCCCCCGTCCAGATACTGTGCAGGCTCTCCCGTTCGACTTGCAGTGTGGGCTCTCCCGTTCGACTTGCAGAGTGAGCTTCCATTCAGGCGCCGTGGGGGCTCTCCCTTTCTGAATCGCAGTGTGATTCTTCATGCTCTTAACCATGGAGGCTCTCCCGTTCGGATCGCAGTGTGGGCCCTCCTATCTGAACAAGCGGACTGGAGGTACCAAGGATCGTATGTCCCATAAGGATCGCAGCGGGCCCTCATGTCCTTATGTGATCCAAACCACCTTGGAAGGACGGTAGCTCTGCGTTTTATCTATATACCGTAGGCTCCCTTTTTCTGCGGCAGGCAGGTTCGCTCTGGATATCAGTGGCCCGTTTTCCCTTTAGGGGACCTCCTTCCCCTCTGTTGGCATCTGGGGGCCCCATGTACTTCTGAATTCATGGGCCCCCATGTTGCAGACGTTGTGGCGGGACGTTCTCCAACCACGTACTCAAACCTCCAGTCCCAAAAAACACTCCCGCAGGAGTAATTTTAGAAGTCACTGCCGCAGCAGTGCAGCGGCGAGATGCATCCTAGTCAAACTCGCACAGCAGCAATAAACGCAAGCTCCCGACAGAGTTCCTTAAATAATATTGCCGCAGCAGTAGCCTGCTCCTAGCTCCACATGGTGGACATAGTAGGGTGACACGTTCCAGCCCAGCTCCCACAGGATCCTCATTAAATATCACTGCCGCAGCAGTATTCATTCATGACTCCAGGCCAATTAATCACAACCTCCTTGTGTTCCGGCATAGGAAACACTAGTGCCACTCAACACCTCAACTCTATTCTTCATATCACTTTAATCTTTCGCTCCTTTTGGGGGGGTAACAAGCATTAAGCATCTGGGTATCCCATGTACTCTAAATCCTTAAGCGTTTTCAACCATGCTAAATCCAACTTGCTGTTCCAAATTTATTCTGCACTTTTTGGGGGGTGTATCAGAGCTCGAGTTGAAGATGCTTCATCGAGCCCCTCCTCAGTGGACAGCAAGCCAAATTAGCTAACCTAATACCCTAAAGATTATATGGGCAAACGAACTCGTTAAGTGAAGTTCCTAAACGTAATTTAGGGAGGAGCGAGCCCATCTAATCTTCCAATCAACAGCCAGAGTATATAAGCAGCTGCTTACCTCTCTTCAGTCTCAGCTGTTTCAGCATCCCTCCACCTCCCCAAACTCCACCTTCATTTCAGGTACCTTGCCCTATGTAATCACATCCTATTTATTCACTGGGGGGTGTATCAGAGCTCGAGTTGAAGATGCTTCATCGAGCCCCTCCTCAGTGGACAGCAAGCCAGATTAGCTAACCTAATACCCTAAATATTATATGGGCAAACGAACTCGTTAAACTTAGTTAGACATAAGTTAAAGGTGCCCTAGATTAAAAAATTGAATTTACCTCGGCATAGTTAAATAACGAGAGTTCAGTGCATGGAAATGACATACAGTAAGTCTCAAACTCCATTGTTTTGTCCTTCTTATATAAATCTCATTTGTTTAAAAGACCTCCGAAGAACAGGCGAATCTCAACATAACACCGACTGTTACGTAACAGTTGGGATCATTAATATGTACAATATTTGCATATGCCAGCCCATGTTCAAGGCATTAGACAAGGGCAGCCAGTATTAACATCTGGATCTGTGCACAGCTGAATCATCAGACTAGGTAAGCAAGCAAGAACAATAGCGAAAAATATCAGATGGAGCGATAATAACTGACATGATCCATGATATCATGATATTTTTAGTGATATTTGTAAATTGTCTTTCTAAATGTTTCGTTAGCATGTTGCTAATGTACTGTTAAATGTGGTTAAAGTTACCATCGTTTCTTACTGTATTCACTGAGACAAGAGCCGTCGCTATTTTCATTATTAAACACTTGCAGTCTGTATAATTCATAAACACAACTTCATTCTTTATAAATCTCTCCAACAGTGTAGCATTAGCCGTTAGCCACGGAACACAGCCTCAAATCAATGTAAACATCATAATAAATACTGTACTTACGCGGTTAGACATGCTGCATGACGAACACTTTGTAAAGATCCATTTTGAGGGTTATATTAGCTGTTTAAGGCAAGCGTGAGCTCTTGGGGCGTGGAGCACCAGATTTAAAGGGGCCACGTACCCTGAATCATCTCATTTCTAATTATGCCCCAAAATAGGCTGTTAAAAAAATGAATTAAAAAAAATCTATGGGGTATTTTGAGCTGAAACTTCACAGACACATTCAGGGGACACCTTAGACTTATATTACATCTTTAAAAAAAAAAAAAAAAAAAAAAGTTCTAGGGCACCTTTAATGTATAATGTTGTTTTATGTTGGGTTCTGTTATGTTAGTTTTGTAGGGTTACCACTGTGGTGAAGAGTAGAGCCTGTGATTAGGTTCAGGGTGGGCTGCAAAACTTTTAACATTATACTAACTAATAAAAGAGGAGTTAGTTTACTTAAATGTTTTGAGGTAATAAGTTTTACATATGTGAAGCTGTTATGCTGTTTTTTTTTTTTTGCCTTCTGGATTGCCTTTGTTGTTTTGTAAATAAACTAAATTTGCTGCAATTGAGATCCTCCGCTCCCTTGCCTGCATCGTGACACTTAACATGTACTGAAACCACAACATTTCTTTAAATTATTGCCCTAACCCTCCCATGAGCTCTGACACAATTCAAACACTGAGGACTATGACAGGACAAAAAAACTAAGTACAGTAATCTCTCATTCACACTGCCACCCTTTTCCAACCCTCCATCTGTGATAGCCGAGAACCTGATTCCAAACCCTGTCTTTACATTTGTAACCTTGCCCTCAGGGTCAGTGCTGAGGAAAATTACTTTTGCTGGGGCTGAGAGGCCACGCACCTCGGATACAAGAAAGCTTTTAGTGTAGTTTTATGTTTGCGATTGAAATCCTTTTCACGACATGGCCTTCAGTTCTCTGGTGGCGTCTGTGGTTGTTTGCATGATGTTTTGCATGGACATGGACTGTGAGGTCAGGAGGGACTTTGTCACTTTTGTTATCCATGTTCTCCACTCTCACTTCTTCCATTTCGACTGATTTGTTTTGATTCAGCATTTTACATGAGTGTTGTGGTTGTGGCTGACCCTGAGTGGACAGCCTCTCCTGTAGCATTTCAACATCTTGTCTGTACTTGACACATCTACTGTCCAGTCAAGCCTGACTACATGCAACTGCTCTTCAGTTACACAACGAACATACTCAAGGACATAATGGGGTAGTTTTTTGACTAAATCCACTTTTATATTATATGTAAGTCACATAAAAAAAAAAAAAAAAAAAAAAAAAAATATGACTATGAAACAAATAGTGAAAACCTTTTTGATATTTAATGGTTGAAAATCAGAATTGTTTAATAAAAACAGTAATATTGTGAAATATGACTTAATTTAAAAAAAAAAAAAAAAAAAAAAAATCTATTTCCAATATATTTTAAAATGAATCATTTAAAATTATTCCGGTAATGACAAAGCTGAATTTTCAGCATCATTACTCCAGTCTTCAGTGTCACATGATCCTTCAGAAATCATTCTAATATGCTGATTTGATGCTAAAAGAATACTTTTGAATGGTAGCGTATATAGATTAAAACCTTTTAATTTAATATTTTCTGTCAAACATGTGAAGACTACAGTAGAGCATGCTGGATATTGAATATATTATGTTTGAAGAAAACAAAGAAATCAAGGTAAATATCTGAATGGAGAATATTTCAATGGTCAATTTGAGTTTAGAATTAATTTAGTAAAATGATCCAAAAAGTGTAAATATATTATTAAAAGGTGTGTATTTAGTCTACATACAATTTTAGCAGTCAAATTTTGCCTTCGAAAGAAGAAAATATAGTTTAAAATGTAATTTCCTCCATCATAATTTCCATTACAGAATGCTCTTAAACACATTAAAGAATTTGAAATCTCATTGAATTGACACAGGGTGGAAATGTTTAAGATATTTCTTGATACCAATTGACCCTTCGCCAGAAGTGTGATTGACAGCTGATCTAACCAATCATAACGCCGAATATGGCATTTTGTCCAATAAAGCAGTAATGCTGTCTTCACGTGCTATCGGAAATTTGATAATTCCCTCTTCTGAAGTCGTGATGGGAGGGCGTTCATGTGCAATTTTTACCTTGGAAACTCGTTTTTATGAAAATCCCGAGAGTACGTGAAGGCAGCACAAGGACCCAAGAGAGTTAGTAGTGGATTTGTGACGTCTTTCCGCAGTTGAAACAACATTCCTTTTGATTTTCATTCATGTTTATTTGATGCTTTAAATTAACTAGTATAAAGAGATGTTCGGTTCATGAGCCGCTTGAACTGAGGTGCTACAGCGTTCTGTCATGACACATTAAAGAGCCACACAACGGTATTTATTGTTTAAATTCTTTAAAATCTTCTTCAAAATTTGAAATTTTAGACTGTTTCATATCAAAAGTAACCTCCTCTGTCTTGTCTGTTGACATGTTGTCAGTGTCCTCTTTGCTCTTGTAAGGGTGGAACTCCTACAGGGGTTAAGGCTGTAAGGTTGCCGAGCGACTAAAGAAACTTTATCAGCAAGATGGTAGAAAACTGTACATTTCTTGTCTATTACCACCCACTGCAACGTATACCAATGACGGAAATAAGTGTTCAAACTCAACTATTAAAAAAGGTTCAAACATTCACTGATGCTCCAGAAGGAAACACGATGAATTAAGAGTTAAGAGACTTTTGAACAGGATGAAGATGTCACAATTTTTCTTATTTTGTTTAAATATCATTGTTTTTCATTTAGTACTGCCTTTCGGAACCAACAGAAGATACTTGCATGTTTCCTGGCAGAAAAATTAAGTACAATTTACCTTGATATTTGAATTCAAAAGTTTTCACCCCCTCTGCTCTTAACGCACCGTGTTTCCTTCTGGAGCATCAGTGAATGTTTGAACCTTTTTTAATAGTTGAGTTTGAGTCCCTCAGTTGTTCTCAGTGTGAAAAGATGGATCTCAAAATCATACAGTCACTGCTGGAAAGGGTTCAAATATGCAAAAAATGCTTGAAAACTGAAGAATCTGCAGGAGCTGGAGGATTTTTCTGAAGAAAAGAGCTCAGTTTAACTGCTCAGGACAAACAAGAGACTCATGAACAACCATCACAAAACATAAAAACAGTTGTAGATCATCAGGTGACCACACACAGTATTGAGAATCAATGGTTCACATACTTATGAATGGGGTTATTTTAATAAATTCAGCTATTGTTTTGTCTTCTGAACTAAATGCAAACATCTTTTATGTAAAATATCTTACTCAGGACAGTACTAAACAAAAAATAACATGATTTTTTTATTACCTCTTATTTTATTAAAATAATTCTCATTTTCACAGATTCTGCAAGGGGTTCACATACTTTTTCATGCCACTGTAGGTACAGTAGTAGACAAAATAGTGAATGTGTGAAAAGTGTGCTTTAAAATAGATTATGTTCTTGGAATTTTTTTTCTGCCACCAAAAACACATTCTGTGTGAACCGGCCTTAACAGTTACAGAATGAAACCCTAGCATGTTTTTATTCACCCAAATCATAGCTTTATGCCCAATATCATTTCACAGTGTCTTAGAGAGTCAGTCATATGTGTGAAGGAAAGTTTGCTGAATGACAGCAGTTGAAGTGTTGAGCTTAGAGATGAATGAGCAGAGAGGTGTGATTGAGACTGACATGTCAGGAGGTAATACAGCACTCAAACTCTGCTGCACATGTCATCTGTGTGACTCTGGACTCAGATCACTGAAGCTGTAGAGGTGACCATGTGTTGGCCATCACCACATGCCAAGCATGGTGCACAAAGCAGTGTAGAGCACAGGAGATAACTGAAATATGACTCCTGATGTCATTAAATCAAATGGAACATCAAATAGATGCTCAGGTGCTTATTTTACTTTGACAAATATACAGAAGCAGGTTAACATAACCCACTTAGCCTTTGTTACACCATCTGGCTGCAAAAGAGCATCTTTCTCCACTGATGGATGTTCATTTAATTTTGTCCTGATGATGCTCAATATAGTTAATCAGTTAAATAAATAACAAAATAAGTAATATTTTTTATTTATAAAAAAAAAAAAAAAAAACTATTGTTCATTGTTTATTCATTTTAGTTCACAGTTGTTGTTAACCAATTAAACCTTATTGCAAAGTGTTACCTCCAGTGTTTTTGTGGTTGTCAGGTTGGTTAAATAAGTTCAGATAGTAAAGGCTGTTTTTCCAGTAAATATTTAATTGATCTCATGATTATTAATTACGTCTAAAAAAAAAAAAAAAAAAAAAAAAAAAAGGTTATATGTTAATTATCCCAAATTATAACTGCTAATATGCAAGGAATTATAAAAATATTAATGGAGATGTGACACAATTCCATGGTAATTGATCAAAATGCAAATAATGTAGAGAGCTGTGGTTTTGATGTGCTAAAGCTGCACAGCCCCACCACATTTATGCTTCTTGCTTTTCTTGACAGCTTGAAATATGGGCATGTTTTTGGGCACCTGCAGTTGTTGGACTGCTGTAAACAACTAAGATGAGGGATTTCCAACGCATGTATCCTTTGGTGAGGGACCAACAGGAACTTTTATCGATTGTTTTTGTAGTTTATAAAATGATGAAACATCAAACACATCCTCAACTTGTATTATTCATGGAATCAATGTTGTACAAAGTAAAAGTTGTCAGTTGCATGTGAACAGATTCTTTGAATGCTGTTCTGTGAAAAATTGTGGAATTGTAAATGTGTTTGGAGTGGTTTGTGAAGAGACGTGTGGAACTGTCAATGAAACAGGTGTATTAAATTCATCATGTGCATGTATATAACGTGTTCAGTCTACAGGTGCATAGTCTTCTTTACAAAGTGACATCGCCAACTACTTGCCTGGCAAGAATAATAAAGCATTTTTAGTCGTTTTCACGGGTCCGTGTGAACTAGAACGTTTTTGACAACATTATCATCTATACACGAAAAACGCAAAGGAAAAACGTTTCCATTTTTAGTAAATTGTTCTCATGTAAATGTAAATTAGTGGCTTTAGCAATGTTATGAAGTTGCCAACTATAATAAAGTCAACCAAAAACTTGAACCAACTCTTAATTGTCAAAGTGAACATCGATCACAAATACAGAAAAGACCTCTACAGAACTTGCTTGCTTGAATTAGCTTCGCATTTATGGTTTTAATTTCCCTGTAAAATGTATAGGAAATCTCAGTCTGTTCTCCTGGCAGGGATGTGTAAAGACATTTGGAGTTGCATTTGCTCACATTTAGCCTTGTAGAATATGAGATACAAAATCAATAGGACTTCTATGAATTAACTGCTTAATTAAACCATAGATTGATGGTGTCTCAAATCAATATACTAAATGGTGAAAAGACCCTTTACCCAATTAACAATTATCATCAATTCTGAAAAACTCAAACACATTGAGATGATGTTTATGACACAAAAATTAAACAGTTTCATTTAACTGGACATGAGAACTGAACTGCTTTGAGATATATGGCTGTGTGAGTAACCTTTGTAAATATACATTGGGGTCCAAAAGACTATTTTTTTAATAAAAGCTGGAAAAAAAAAAAAAAAAAAAACTGAAATAAACACTTGAAAATCTATTTACACCACTGCTCAAAAACTGGGATCAGTAAGAGTTTTTGTTTTGTTTTCGATAGGAATTATTACTTTTGTTTAGCAATGATGCATTAAATTGATTAAATCAAAAGTGTAACTTATGACTTGGAATTATTTTCAATAAATGTGGTTCTTTTGAACTTTGTATTCAACAAAGAATCCTGAAAAAGTATGGTTTCCACAAAACTATTAAGCAGAGCAACTGTTTTCTGTACTGATGATAGTACTAAGAAACGATTCTTGAGCAGCAAGTCAACACATTATAATGATTTCTGAAGGATCATGTGACATTGCAAACTGGAGTAATGATGTTAAAATTTCAGATTTGCCATCACAGGAATAAAGTAGATTTTAAAATATATTAAATAAGAAAACAGTTCTTTATTTTGTAATACTATTTCACAAAATACCTGTTTTGACTGTTCATTTGATGCAATAATTCTAGCCTTGGTGAGCATTTCTTTCAAAAACATTTAACAATCTTACCTTACATGAATCAGTGTCACAGAGGGAGGGGATATACAGCATTTTTTGGTTTCATATTTTTGGAGTGAGGGTAAATATTGTGTGAGATTGCAGCGTGGTGTCAGATTCCTCAAGATGAACTCCACAGGAGGCTGTTCTGTGTTATATGGTGATGTTGAATTTCTGATAATGACAGCTGTGAGGTTAAAGCAACAGCCAGCACCTCACTGACAACCTATTTGTCTGTCAAAGCACTATGTTTCTGTCTTCACAGATTTAACATCAAGAATTTAGGCTAAAATATAAAATTGTTCTGTCTATATACTAGTGGTGTAATGGTGCAGTATTCATACCGAAAAAAAAAAAAAAAAAAAAGTTTCACTATGCATGTGTAACAAACAAATGCAGTGTTTTAACCACTGCAAGTGTGGAACTTCTCTGTGTGCGGAACGTAATCGGGATGTATATCAATTTACTTTGACATTGTGAATGTAACGGATGTAGGCCAGTAAGAACTGTGCGTGTAAAGCGGCCCAGATTGTGGTTTGGGGGGTGAGTGTAACTAACGAACATAGGTCAGTAAGAGCTGTGCATGTGAACTTTCCATTCATCAAGGAATCCTTAAAAAAGTCACAGCTTACATAAAAATATTAAGCATGCAATAGTTTTCAACATTAATAATAGTTAAAAAATATTTATTGATCAGCAAATCAGCATATTAAAATTATTTCTGAAGGATCATGTGACACTGAAGACTGGAGTAATGATGCTGAAAATTCAGCTTTGCATCACAGGTGCCATGACATCTGAATATATGATATTGACCATCTCACAGGGCCTCCTATGTGACCTTATAGTATATACAGTTGTGGCCAGAATTATTAGCCCCCTTCATAAATATGATCAAAGATGACTCTAAAAATAAATCTGCATTGTTTATCCTTTTGATCTTTAATTCATAAAATTAGCAAAAATCTAACCTTTCATTGAAGGAAAAGAGGTAGAAAGTGGGAGGAAAATAACATTAAGAAATAAATGTTTTTCTCCAAAACACGTTGCCCACAATTATTAGCACCCCTAGAATTTTTTATGAGTAAAATATCTCAGGAGTATATTCCCATTCATATTTAAATTTTTTAGCACACCAGGGTGATCATGAACATTTTCCAGCCAAGACTGCGGGAGTATAAACATGAGGAAACACAAAGGCCAAATTCCCTTAATCATTCATCACAATGAGTACAACCAAAGAATATAGTTCTGATGTGCTGCAAAAGATTGTTGGGCTTCAAAAAATAGAAAGTGGCTGTAAAAAAAATAGCTAAAGCATTGAAAATCCCCATTTCCACTATCAGGGCAATAATTGAGAAGTTCCAATCAACTAAAGATGTTACAAATCTGCCTGGAAGAGGACATGTGTCTAAATCATCCTAATGCGCAGTGAGGAGGAATGTTTAAGTGGCCAAATACTCTCCAAAGATCACAGCTGGAGAATTGCAGAGATTAGTTGAGTCTTGAATCTCAGAAAGCCTAAAAAAAAATATATCAAAAGCACCTACATCCCCACAAGTTGTTCGGGAGGGTTTCAAGAAAAATCCTCTGCTCTCATCCAGAAACAATCTCCAGCGTATTCAGTTGTCAGACAAGACTGGAACTTCAAACGGGACCGGCTTCTATGGTCAGATGAACCTTGGCAGCAAACCCACCAGATGGTTTTGGTGCACAAATGGATAAAAAGTATCCCATGCCCAAGGTTAAATATACTGCTGGATCTTTAATGTTGTGGGCCTATTTTTCTGCTGGAAGTCCTGGACATCTTGTTCAGATATATCGTATCATGGATTCTATCAAACACCAACAGATAAAAAATCAAAACCTGACCACTTCTGCTAGAAATCTTGTAATGGGCTATGGTTGGATCATCCGTCAGGACAATGATCCAAAACAAACATCAAAACCAGCACAAAAATGTGTCACTGAGCACAAAATGAAGCTTCTGACATGGACATCCCAGTTCCCTGACCTGAACCCTAAACAAAATGAGTGGAGTGAACTGAAGAGAAGAAGCACCAACATGGAGCTGGGAATCTGAAGGATCTGGAGAGATTCTGTTTGAAGAAATGGTCTCTGATCTCTCCTCAGGTGTTCTCCAAACTCATCAGGCGTTACAGAAGTAGACTCAGAGCTGTTCTCTTGGCAAAAGAAGGTTGCAAAAAGTATTGAATAAAAGGGTGCTAATAATTGTGGGCAACGTGTTTTGGAGAAAAACATTTATTTCATAATGTTATTTCCCCCCCACTTTCAATTCTTTTCCTTCAATGAAAGGTTAGATTTTTGCTAATTTTATAAATTAAAGATCAAAAGGATAAGCAATGCAGATTTATTTTTAGAGTCATCTTTGATCATATTTATGAAGGGGGCTAAGAATTTTGGCCACAACTGTAGTACGATATACAATGTCAAGCATAATTTACATAGTTAGAAAGAAAGAGAAAATTGTGGTTGTGGGTGTACTAACCGACTATTTAAAGAACCAATTTAAAAATACACAGGGATATTATTGTAAGTGCTGGAAAAGCATGAAATCTTAAAGTTTTCATTGAGATTTTTCCATGCTCAATGCCTTTAACTGATAGATTCACAATAAATCATAATGAATGTAATACTTTGATTTGTTTCATTAGCGTTTTTTAATATGCTTCCACAATCATTGAGATTGTAACAGTCATTCGGCAAGCCATTCCCAGATGTTCTATTCATGCCTTATTGACTCTCTAAAGCAAATCAATTTTTATGATATTAATTAAATTTGAAGTTGAGACAAGAACATGTTGCCTTTTATAGATTCACATTCAAAGGGGAATCAGAGACTAATCGAACATAATCTCAGCAGCTTTGGGCAGCAGAAACAGAACGTCCGGTATTGTAATCCCCTTTAGGAATTGCACTGAAACTACATGCAAAAAACTTCACTCAGAGTTTTTTCTAGACCAATATTATACTGAAAATAATCATTAATGTCACTTTGATGGACTGGGTTGTACATTTTCTGTCATGCTCTATTTTTATCAGTCGCTTTTAATCACTTGGAAAATTAAATGGATGCGATTCCATTTCCATATGATTTAATCTTGACATACGCATTATTAACATTGTGAGTAAATAAACATGACAATTCACTGTAGCCAATGTGTACATAAACTCCTATACTGTTCATCTGTGGAAAATTATATTTCTTAGATCTTATATAAATTTTGTGTTTGGATTTAAACTATTGCTCACAACTTTGCAGTTTTTAAATATTTTAAAGTCTCTTCTGCACTCAAAGGCTACATTTATCTGATCAAAACAGAGTAAAAACAGTATTAAATTAAAATGATTTAAACATATTATTAGAAATTAAAACGATTGTTTTCTATTTTAATATATTTTAAAATGTAATTTATTCCTGTGATGCAAAGCTGAATTTTTAGCATCATTACTCCAGTCTTCAGTGTCACATGATCCTTCAGAAATCATTCTAATATGCTGATTTCCTGCTCAATAAATATTTTTTAACTATTATTAATGTTGAAAACTATTGCATGCTTAATATTTTTATGGAAGCTGTGACTTTTTTAAGGATTCCTCGATGAATTGAAAGTTCAAGAGAACAGCATTTATTTGAAATGGAAAATGTAACGTTATAAATCTTTACTGTTATTCTTGATTATTTCATTGTGTTCTTGCTGAATAAAAGTATAACCCTATTTAACCCTGTATTTTTGAACGGCACTGTATAATGACCTGGACGTGACTAAATCTTTACTACCCACTTTGTAGCCTATGTTATAAGAACTAAATTATAGATGACTGACAAGAGTGAATTTGGTGAAATTGATGTTACATTTATTCAGTCGTGGACATTTTTCCAAAATATCTTCTTTCTACTAGTCTCTGGTATCCCAAAAATGTGTCTGTGAAGTTTCAGCTCAAATTACTCCACAGATCATTAAATATAGCTTGTCAAATTTGGGCGTGAGCAAAAACACGTCGTTTGTGTGTGTGCCCCTTTAAATGCAAATAAGCTGCTGCTCCCGGCTCCCTTTCCAGAAGAGGGCGGAGCTTTAACAGCTCGCGCTTCGGTTGCTCAACAACAACAAAGCTGGAGAATCTCACACAGCCAAAATGAGGATTGACAGTAACGGTGTTCAGCCTTACACTGTTCAAACCGGAGTCGGACACTGATGGAGAGACTCAGGAAGAAGTTACAACTTTGCAACTGGATGTTTCTGAATGGTTAGTGGATAAATTTATGTAGTTGCTGTGGAGTTGATTCACCTCATTGACTAGCATGTGCCGTCATGTTAATCTTTTGTGCAAATCCAGCATTGAATTGACCCTCGTTTGTGAAGCAGTCCAGCGTAAAATGACGGCATGGCAACAACACTCTACTACAACAACTCTTCCTCTTCTCTAAAGCAGCCCAACATGGCCTCACCCCATTTGTTGCATGTTCTCAGGTGCAGGGTTTATGTAAATGGTAGGGTTAGTGATGTCACTAACCCGTGAACATGCTCGTTGTAGTCCCTACCAGCCGTTTGTTGTAGTCCTTAAACAGTGAATTCTTTAAAAGAAAATATCTCTCTTTGCATTGAACTTTGAGCGTCTTAACTTTGCAGATGTTGTTTATGCTCAAACAGCAACATTACACACTAACTAAAGTTAAAAAAAGTGAAGTCATAATCAACCACCCCTTTAAATAGAAATGCAACATGCAATAGATTGTAAATGTTACAGTTAACACATTACTTGAAATAAATACACAATCTGTGTTACATTTAATACATTACCAACAACACATGGTGCTAAAGGATAATGCATATTAAGGTAGATCTAGAGAAACAATAGCTCTCATTTAAACGACCCCAGTCTCCGCAATCAGCAGCGACTCTTACATCCTGAGCGGCTGCCACACTGCAGCTCTCTCTGATTACAGATAAATGCACACAGGCAGGAGTCTAATTTGCCCTTATTATTCAAAATCTTTCCCCTTCTTGTTCTTGTTTTCTACATCACTGCTTTTGTTTAAAAACGACAATCGAGGCAAAAGCCACCACGATGATGAGCAACTCCGTTCGCACACCAGACAGTTTTCCTTCTGTTGACAGAACTGACGTGGTTGTTAATAATTGTAATAATAAACACTATTTGCAGAGATCTGTGTTTGTGTGTGGATCTGTCATGTTTCCCGAGCCCTATATCTGTCATCGTATTCCTCTCTTAATTTAAGCATGACGCTCAGCCCAGACATCTGCGCCACATTTTATGCGCAGTTGCATAACACGTTCCCCTGCTTATGCCACAAATAAACACATCCATTACTGAAATGGCAGCTTCCCACGCACAAACACACATTGCACAATATGTTTGTTTCTTCTTCCTCATTAGATTTGTATCATTCGCCTCCTCGTAGTCAATTATGCTATTCAGAACATCCTGCTGTGCCTGTAAGTAGGAGACTTCACGTTTTTGAAGATGATGTAGGGGAATCTATCATGTGTACCCTGACTCCGGTGTTAGGGAGGAACTAACCAAAAGCAGTAATGATACTAAAAATTTTCAGCATGGCAGTAGATTTCAAAGTAGCATTTCCAGTAACAGCTTTTTTTTTCCTAACAAGTAGTATGTAATGGGATACAATGCTACCTTGCTGTTTTTAAGTCACTTTGTTTCATGCACATGGTCCAACAAGAAGTGCTCTCCTAGGCCCTGTTTCCACCTGGTATTAAGATTTGTTTTGGTTGACAAGATCACAAGTGGATGATGCTGAATAAATACAGGTGTAAACGGGATGTAAAACATTTTGAACTTGTCCACTTTTGACCACTTCCAGAGGTAGTCGAAAACGCATTTGACCGGATTGCTTTCATAGTGGAAAAGCTCATGTGGTCAACTGTGTTCAAACAGCTACTAAAGACTGCTTTCTCTCCACCTACTGAGCTATTGCGGAAACAATATGGGAAGTGCACTAGCCAGATGGGATTTAAAGGGGTGGTTCAATGCGATTTCACTTTTTTAACTTTAGTTAGTGTGTAATGTTGCTGCTTGAGCATAAACAATATCTGCAAAGTTACAGCGCTGAACATTTAATGCAAACGGAGATATTGTCTTTCAAAGTTATGGCAGTTTATTACCTACAAAATCGGCCGGTTTGGACTACAACGAGCTTCTTCCTGGGTTGGTGACTATTACTGAAAGATGAAGCAGTTCCCACTGCTGTTTATTGGCTTCAAACTGTAAGTATGTTTTATTGTTTGTACATGTCTTTTAAACGTAATATTATAGTTCTGTTGCTATTTTTAATGCATCAAGGACATATACAAAGAGCAACTCATTTTTGCTAGCCAGTTAGTTAAGTTCTAGTGCAACAAACACCAACAAACGTCAGTGTTCATAGAGAAACAGTTGTTCATGCTATAAATTAAACGATACCTGTACAAAAATGCGACTACTCAGTCATGTATTCGGCTACAGTTAAAGCTTTAATCAGGATAAAACTGTATAATGAAAGCTAACAAACAGCAGTGACAGCATATCTAAACACTTTGACACAAATACAAAATGAAATACCATTCATAAACGTCCTTTAAAAGCCGCGATTGCAGAGGTTCTGCTTTACCCTCTTCATCTAGGGTCTGATTCAGGCTTAATTTGATACAGCAATACAGACGCCATTATTTACATTTCCAGCTTAGCGCGTAACTACAAATGATAAGGGTGTGGCGTTTCCGGACGCTTCCGTAATCATGATACACTGGGCCAGCTACCAACCTGCCAACCAATCTGAGCACATTGCGTATTTCGGAGGGAGTGGCTTCATAGAAGCAGGAAGTCAAACGAGCCGTTCATATGAGAGTGGAAAAACGAACGTTTAAAAAAAAACGAAGCATTAAGACATGTTAAACTGTGCCCCCAAAACACAATCAAGCCTAGAAAAAAACCACTGACCCACCCCTTTAAACTTTGTCGGCTGAAGACCCAAGTTTGGTTTGAAGGCAAAAAAAATGTACCAAGCACAATGTTCTCTCACCATTCCTAACTCACTGGTCTTGCAGCTCTCAGAGCAGAAGCGAAAGCTGTTTTTTGTTGTCTCTGGGTGCCTTCATATGTAAATTGTGCAAACTTATTTTGTCCATTAGCTCGAAAGATCTGAAAAAACTCATACATTTACCCACCCATAGACCCTCCCGTCAAAGAAATCAGGATAGAAGTGGTTAAAAGTGGACAAAAGAGATGGATTTTACTAGGTGTAAATGGGTATGTGTTTCCCTCGTCTACTTGTGATCCGATCGACCAAAAAACGCATCTTAATAACAGTTGGAAACAGGGCCCTAGAATGTCAGTCTCTCTCAAATTATGTTGAAAACATTAGTTAATTAAGAGAGTCGAATCATCAGTCATCAGTTTTTATTTAAATCATCCCTTGGTTGTGTTATGGTTAGAATACACTACAACTTTTAAAATTTGAACACCTGCCAAAAAAACTGACACTACACAACTGACAATCGGACTCTATCAGAATTTCAAGTCATTCCAAACACAATAAACTCATGCAGATGCACTTCATTGCTAGGAGATGCATGACAAATGAAAATATTGCTGTGTCCCAATTTGTATACTATATATCCTAAATAATATTCAAAATTAGAATTAGTATGTCCAAAGTGAATCCAAAATGCAGATCCGTGAACACTCAACCAAAATATTGCCCACAACTAATTACGCTCTGGACGAGGATTCGATTAGAACTACAAACACAAATAAAGAGTGTAAAAAACTACAAACATGGCGGATGCGAGACACCAACGGTTAAGTAGGTGTAAAGATATTTATTCAATGTTATCCACATTATATTTTATGTGCAACAGCATTGTGAACTTCTATTAAGATATGTTTGATCATTAACTTTTAAATACATCATTATGCAAACACACAAGGAGAGTTCTCTGCATGAAAGACCCACGACTGGTAGGTCAACCCGCTCCTACATTTCTCTCAGATATGGAAGGAAATTTAATTAAATTAAATGTGGAGGTTTTAACTGTGAAAAGATGACTGACAGGGCAGTTTAAACTCTGACAGGATGCACGTTACTAAGCGACAGAGTTGTCCATTGAAGACACAATTATGATTAAGTATTATGTCCCAGCTTGCTGACTATTCTGCTACACACTCAAAAGTATGTAATTTTTCATCTCAAAAACAGTACATACTTTTGGGGCATAGTATAAGTAGGTGAATTGGGATACAGTGTATGTGTTCTAAAATCATGGAGTGCAACAGTGCCCACTTTTTCGGAAGTATTTATTCTGGGGATGTCCCAATCACATTTTTTGTCATTGAATATTGAGTAGCAATACTAAGTCCTGATCCGATACTTGTATTTTCCTAGTGCTAGGTGCACACTTCAAGGACATTAAAGTTATTATAATCAATCAAATGTATAAAGGGGTGTCTGTGCGTGGTTCTCACATCAAGTATGCGCATTTGAGCTTCTTCTTTTCCTTTTAATGGCGTTTGGCAAACCTACTTGAAGGTGCATACCACCACCTACTGCACAACACCTACGTGACAGCTGACGTAAAATAAAGGATTGGACTTGAAAAGCCGATACCGACACTTGATACCGATACCATCGATAGTTGAGATCGTTTCGGGACATCTCTAATTTTTCCACTCATTTCTCCCAAAGGGATTTCAAAAAAAGTCCAGCTACGAGGTGAATCACAACACTACAAACTTTGATTTGAAGCAAAAACGGTTGTGAGTATTTTGAGAGCATAGAGAGATTGACTCGATTTCGTCATTTGCAGTGCTTCATGGGAGTGGGCGGAGCGATAGACCTAATCTGATGCATTCTGTTTGTTTCGACTATCTCAATTTACTGTACTGCATCATCGGTAATGTAGTTTTCCACCACAAATTTCGCTGTTAAACATGATTATTTTAAAACTAAGTTGAAATAATGCAGGCTAACGGCTTCAACAGAAGCAAATACTATTAATGAAAAACCTTGTAGCTGTGAGGCTATCTTTAAAGGTTTATAAGTTATCGTTATGTATCAGATTTTACTAGTTTTTTACTTCCAGAACCCGAAAGTTGCACTCTATAGTCTCTAGTCTGAAGCTACAAATCGTAATCTGTGCCCATCATGCACTACACGATATTCTGTGAAACAGAACAACCACATGCGCGAAAATCTGCAGGCTGACTCAGACTTTCGACTAGCGTCAACTTCTCCAGCATGTAAATCAGGCAAAAATCTGGGCAAAAATTGTGTAGTGTATTCCAGGCTTTACTGAATCTCCCACTGCATTTTGTGACTTTTTGCCAGCGTTTGCTTTAGTTTAGTCTAAATTGATGTTTTAATATTTTAATATATTTAATATTCTTTTAATATACCAGTATCGTTCTACACCTATAAATTACATATTAATTCAATAGATGTTGCTACAATTATGGGATAGGCCTTTCATAGGTTAACTTTATCTATTTACTGTATATACAAAAATATGGAAAGTACAATTAGCTTGACATGGTACAGCAGCTTCCCCAACACTGTCTTGCTCCCAAATGTATGAATTTATTATTGTGGTCTGTTCATCTGTGATCTGTGCTTATGATCTGCATTTCCCCTTCCCTGGGAATTGTGGGAGTGATATTACAGGGATGTGGTAATAAGTGAACACTTTGCAAATGAGATGTTGGAATCGGTCTTACTGATGAGCAGCTCATGTGGCTTCACTTGACTTCACTTCACTTGTTTTATCCATGCGGGATGATAAATAAGCGAAGGGGGAGAGGGAGATGGGGAGGGTGAGGTAAAGAAGGAGAGTGGAGATTGCACCTCTGTGCTTAGGTTTGTGACTGACAGGTACGCCTCAGACACACTCAGCCTGCATTTCAAAAGTGAGGCATTATTCCAAAAGCAGAAGGTACAGCAGACCTTCCTGTGCCCTTGGGTATACAGAACTTTCAAAAAAAGAAGAAAAAAAGAGGGAGGGAGGGAGAGAGAGAATGAAAATCCACAACTTTCCACAGTGTTGGTTATTGATTCAATACTTTATGAAAACGGAGGTTTGAATGATGTGAAAATAACAGTTTTGGCAGGGTCCTCAATATTCTGTTTGCTGTGTAAGGTCATAAATCAAACATCAGTAGCGTGTGATGAAGAATTCCATCATACTCTATTTGCAGAATGTCAAAAGGCAGATCCTGCTTTCTGTGTATGTGTGTGTGTGTGTGTTTTTTTTTTTCTTCTCTCTTGGACTTCAATGACTAGACTTCACCATAGAGCAGTGATTCCCAACCATGTACCCTAGGGGGTATTTAAGCAGTGTCTAGGGTTATTTGGAAAGATAAACCTATAAAATACAAACATATAATGTAAATAAATACATTTGATCGGTCAGGATATTATCATAACTACCAGGATTAATGAGGTGTGTAACATCTAAAAAAAAAAAAAGATGACACTTGAAAGTACAGTGAAGTCCAAAAGTCTGAGTATGCTTATACATTTTTAATTATATTTTTTCTAATTTAATGTATTTTTTCTTTTTTTTTTTGAATTGTAAAAATTTGATTTGTAAAAAAATTGAATTGTAAAATTTGAATTGTAAAAAAACTAAATAAGGTAACACTTTACTTGAAGGGGTGTGCATAAAACTAACATGACACCTTCATAATCATGACATGACACGTCATGAATATGAAGGAAGTTTTATGCATGTTTATGACAACTGTCATTAAATGTCATTCACTCAATTATGTCATTTTTAATGCAAAGATGACATTGTTTGAGATGTCTTTGTTACGACAACTTGACATAAAACTTAAAAAAACTACTTAGTATTATGGGTTAACATTACATTACATTATTTTGGTAACACATATATAAACGATTAACTATGACTTTTCCCTCAATAAACTCCTAATTTACTGCTTCTAAATATAGTTAATTGTTAAGTTTAGGTATTGGGTAGGATTAAGAATCTAGAATATGGTCATGCAGAATAAGGCATTAATATGTGCTTATTAATTACTAATAAATTCTAAAAATTCTAGTAATATGCATGCTAATAGTAATAAGCAACTAGTTAAAAGACCCTAAAATAAAGTGTTACTATTATTTTATAACAGTGTCATCTTTTTTAAGAAATTTGAAATTATCTATTAGCTGACATTCTGTTAAAGGAAACGTAAAAAAAAAAAACAAAAAAAAAAACATGAAATTAAAAATATTCATGACACTGTTATAAAATTATTTGTCAGAGTATTGTCACTTAATGACATTTTAATGACAAGTTCAATTTGTACCACTGTAGTTGAGGTCAAGATACATATTCATGACACTATTATAATGGCCTCATGACAGCCAATGTCAAAACCAACCACATGACAGTTTAATGTAATGTTAACCCATAAAGCTAAATGATGTCAAGTTGTCATGACAAAGACACTGACAGGTTATGATGTATTTGTTCATGTCAAGCTGTCAAGATATCTCAAACAATGTCGTCTCTGCATTAAAAATGACATAATTGAGCGAATGACATTTAATGACAGTTGTCATAAACGTGCATAAAACCTCCTTCATATTCATGAAACATGTCATGATTATGAAGGTGTCATGTCAGTCTTATGCACACCCCTTCAAGTAAAGTGTTACCCAATATAATATAAGGCTTTTTGCTTTAATGGTATAGCTGCACTTGCACTGCATGAACTCTAAAAATGATCATGATCTCCAGCATAAGTTGAAAACATGGAAAATGTTTGATAGTGCAGAATCTAAAATATTTTATTTCATTTGTCAGAGTTTCTTTCTTTCTTTGTCTTCTGTTAATTTCCATGTAAATATTAGATTTTGAATAGCAGATTTTCAATGGTCTCACTATTTGTATTTATAAAATTCAGATAGAGGTGGATTTCTGCTCTTTTCTCTTCTTCATAATTCAAAGTTGTGTCATGTTCTCCATCACATCTCTCAAAGGTTGGAAACCTTTGGAAAATTTCAAAAAGGCTGGTCTAAAACTAAAAAGGCAGATTAATTCTCAATTGAATTTCAGTGCACATTTGCAATACTAAAATAAAGCTATCCTTGCACCTTATGTAAATGGACCCTACTATGCTATCTTAATTAGTCTCCTAAAATAGGTTTTCATGCTTGAATGTTCAAAAAAAAAAAACTATTTTTCACATATTTGATATTGTTACAGCACCTCTCTTCCCATTCTCTCAGTAACACTCTGTTTAGCTCCTGTCACTATGAAGACCCTCCTTCAGCAAATGTGCTCTTATTGGTCAACTAGACCAGTGTGTTGTGATTGGTCAATAACTATGAGCATGTTTGGGAAATAACACGCCCCGACCTTAAGTTTCAATACACTACTAACCCAACTCAACCAGGCATCGCACCCATTTTTGCATATGTCTTTGGTGTTAATTATATAATATTGTGATGTGTACATTACCGAAAGAAACTCAAGACTATCAAGGCATTTCAGGGAGTTCAGAAACTCCCTTCGGAGTGACTTTGTGCTTTGTAACTTTGCAGACATTTTTCATGCTCAAACAGCAACATTGCACACTAAAGAAAGTTAATTTGTACAAATAATGGTTGGTCTCATGCGTGATATTTCATACTCATTGCGCTTCAATGATAATTAAATTCCATCATACAAAAGAGTGTAAATGACTTTACTTTTGTTAAATGTCCCATATGGGTTTGATAAATAACCATTAGGTATGTCTTTAGAAAGTTTCTTCATGATTGTTCCCAGAAATGTTGAAAGTCCTGAAAGACAAAAATGCTCTAACGTCTCATTAAAAGGAGTGACATGCTAAATGACATCCCCTATAATATTGTTTATATTGTTTATGTTTTATTGTGTAAACATTGTCTATTTATTTATTTGCTTTTCTGAAAGCCGTTGGCAACTGTACATTTTGTAAAATCAATAGAAAAATAAATTATGTTTTATTAACAAAGATCGGGAGGAGCAGGTTCAGATAATTAACCTAATTTGCACAAGTGGAAAGCATTCAGTTAATCAATTCAGCCAATGACAAGAGGTATATATACAGCAGTTTTACCTCTGTTCGTTTGACAGTTTATCAGCATCCTTCCTCCACCCCATCTCCTCACTTCTAGTTCTATCTATTCTTACCAACTGGCGGGAGTACTCTGGGTTCGGGCCAAAATTCTGAACTCGGAGCCCTCCCCCCGGACATCACGCCAAACGCATAGCTCTACTCTATTTAATTATATGTAAATGTGAACTTATGAATTCCCCATCATTTTGTCTCTCCACATTTGAACTTGTGCTGATCATTTAAAACTTTTTAAGGTTTATGAGATGATTTCAGGACATGATAGAGCTAGACAAAGCTTAGGATGATTGGCATATTTTCACAGCTTGACCCTTTTTGAGGCCTACTGCAGATCTCTGCTAGAGGAACAGGATGCTGTGCTTTTCTTTTTTATATCCCTGTGCTCAGAGACTGAACAGTATGTAGGCTACACCTATCCCAAATCCTCAGAGCAAAGTCCAAACTCTTTCCCACATGCACAGATCTTCTGCTAGAGATGTCTTTGTGCATTTGTGCATTTTTCATAGTGTCTCTAAAGGGGTACAAATTTAAGGCAAAACCACCTGTCCAATCTAATTTATGCCCAGAGATATTAAAACCTGATTCAAAATAGGCCTCTTTGCATTGTGTGAAACTAATGGTTAAATGTTTTTGAATAAAAACCCAATGTTGCCAAAAGTCAATATATATTGCAAAACACTACATAATGGCTTCATTTGGCGTGAGGGGCTTCCACTCAATAGTTATTCCAATTACTCACACAAAAAGGACAAGGCAAAGACATTTTACAGTCAAAATGGACCACTTAAAACACAAAGTAAGCTCACTTTGAAAAAAAATAATAATAATAATAATGTGGTGTTATATTATATAAGTATGGAGCATCGCACATGACATGCAAGAAAAAAAATTAAATCGTGCGCACAATTTACTAGTTCGTACCCTTGATTTACTAATTTGTGTGCACAATTTACTAATTCATTCCCTTGATTTACTAAATTGTGCACACGATTTACTATTTCGTTCCCTCAATTTATAATCATGATTTATAAATCGAGGGAATGAAATAGTAAATCATGCGCACGTTTTAGTAAATTAGGGAACGAATTAATAAATCATGCGCGCAAATTAGTAAATCAAGGGAACGAATTAGTAAATCGTGCGCACGATTTAGCCAATTTTTTTCCTGCATGTCATGTCTGGGGCTCTTCCATACAATTATATGGAAATAAAGAGCTTAAGTTAACTTACAAGAGGGTGTCAACTTAGAGTTTTTTTTTTTTTTTTTTTAATTTTGACAGTATCATAACAATGTCTATAATTCTATTGAACTGAGCTGCGTTTCCCAAAAGCATTGTAAGTCTAAGTTGATCAAAAAGACCATTGGTGGCAATTGTTCTATGATCAACTTGCAATGCTTTCGGGAAACACAGCCCAAGTTGTTTTAGACAAACCTACTGTATTAATGCCACAAAATTCTTCATATCCCACCCCCACCTTGGCAAAATCCATAAATCTGACAGTATTTTACATATATTGTGATGTTAAACTATTTGCAATATTTTATTGAATATAAACTAACTTACAGTAGATAACCAATTAACAGGTGTTACTGAATGATTTTTACTGTAAAAAAAATAAATTAAAAAAAGTACAAAACAATATTTAAGTGTGGCTTGTTAGTTAAAGGGTTTTTTTTTCATGTTAGAATTTAGTGTAATACCTTTCACTTAATTTTTACACTGTGATAAAAAGAAAAATATAATAAAAAATAATATAATATAATTTTAATATAAATCCATCCTTAAAAATTTCATGCAAATGTAATTCATAATGTGTGTTTGGAAACCTTTAAGGCTTAGCTCACCTGAAAAAGAAAATTCTGTTCATTAATTGCTCACCCTCATGTCGTTCCATACCTTCATTTATCTTCGGAACACAAATTAAGATATTTTTGATAAAATCCGATGGCTCAGTGAGGCCTCCATTGACAGCAAGATAATTAACACATTCAACTGCCCAGAAAGTTACTAAAGACATTTAAAACAGTTCATGTAACTACAGTGGGTCAACCTTAATGTTATGAAGTGACAAGAACACTTTTTGAGCGCCAAAAAAATCCCCAGTAATATCTAGTGATGGCTGATTTCATAACACTGCTTCTTGAATCTTCGAAGCTTTACAAATCTTTTGTTTCAAACCAGTGGTTGAGAGCATGTATCAAACTGCCAAATCTTCATGAAGCAGTGTTTTGAAATCACACATCACCAGATATTGTTGAATAAAGTCATTATTTTGTTTCTTTTGGTGCAAGTATTCTCATTGCTTTATAATATCAAGGTTGAACCAATGCATCACATGAACGTATTTAAATATATCTTTAGTAGCTTTCTGGGCATCTGAAAGTGTTAATTATCTTGCTGGCAATGGAGGCCTCACTGAGCCATTGGATTTTATCTTAATTTGCGTTACGAAGATGAACGAAAGTCTTACGGATGTGGAACAACATAAGGCTGATTATTTAATGACATAATTTTCATTTTTGGGTGAACTAACCCTATAAAGCATGGAAACAGCACTGAATTTGAATACAATCGAATCTCAATGTCAGCATCAATAGATCTTTTGCTTGTGTACTATCGAGCACTATTGTTTGAGCTCACTATTTCCCCATAGCCCCATTTGGTGCAGTGATGCATCACCATGTCTCCATTGCAGCAGTGATGTCTCTATTCATAGCCAGATTGAAGCTTTCTGTATCATGGGAATACACACAAATCAATTAACAAACTTCTTTTACCCTATCTTCTTGAATCTTTACATGCTGGAATAGGAAAAAACATTTGAAAAAAAAATTGCAGAGAAACAAACCACCGAGCCAATTTCCATAAGTAAAATGGGTTTAAGATGACTATTACAATTCATTCCTCCTTCACTTCACTAGTACCACAGATTTCCCCTCAGGCTTTCCTGCTTCTCTCTGTGTTGAGATTCACTAATGTGCTCAAAGACACCTGCACCTGTGATAATTAGAGATAGATAGAAAAAGACATGCATGTTGTACTAGCTTATTCACAAATGTCATCTTTAGTGACAGCGCATCAATCTGATATCATTTGCAGAGAGAGAAACATGTAAATATGCTTAAGATCTACTTCTGTTTCAAGTGTAAATGTTTGTTCAGTGATGGGGAACCGGAAACCAATTTCAGCTTTTGTGTGGCGAATGTGGGCGTCTGTACATCTCCGGGGAATATTTGAGATTTAATTGTGAATATCTGGTGCTCTTGGTGGTTACAATCACGCTTAGACTGTCAAAACTTAAATTTGTGCTACTATTTCCATTAAACAATCACGTTCTGACTCATGTACATCCAAATGCGATTCATTCAATGTGACATGTTAACACTTCGGCACATTTAGCACAGTGCAAAAGTGCCAATGTAGTTTTCTTTTCCTTCTCCTTTGTAGGAATGTGTTAGTTTAAGCCTCTATGAGTGCAGTGTGCATCTCCAGTGAATATAGTACCACTGAATCAATAATGAATTATAGTTCTGCCAAGCCCCTAGATATTCCGTTAGGTGAAAGCAATATTAAAACAGCTTGAGGTCTTCTTTAGGATCATGGTTGAAATAAACAGCAAAACCCTTCGGATTTATAAACAAGACAACTAACGCCACATGAAAATTAATTTTGCGCTTTTTGCTTATGTAGTCTGTTGTTGCTGTGATTCCTTGTATCATTCTGAAGTTATGGTTTGGATTGGATATGATTTATGAAGTCATAATCAGGAATGATTACCATCACCATTGATTCTAATGACTCCTGATATGTCTGAGGAAACCCTGTTCCAGGTGAAGTAGAAATAAACCATGTTCTTTCTTTGAGTCGGGTGTCCTTTATTGAATAAGGCATTTTTATTACAAGAAGAGTTCCCATAAATCTGTTCATCTAAACAACATTGGGAGGCTCTTCCAAACACAAAAGAAAAACATGAAAGCAAACTCTGTCCTGTCACACTTGCCATTTTATGTATGGATTTACCGTAATTACGAGAATCCAATTGGTAAAAAGCGTTCATGTCCTCGAAGAACTTGTAAACTGCTTTCTGAGATCTCTGACTTCGACAAAGTCTCCAGCAAAGTCATGGTAAAACATTCAAATTGGATTTGAATCCAAAAATTTTTCCGCATTATAATATCAGTACATTGTATCACATTTTTTACTTTATTCTCCCCAAAAAATCATTTTAATTCAGAAATGAAAAATTAGTAGGTCTGTAATTTTGTTCAAATAATTACAATTAATGGTTCATCATTAATCATTTACAGTGTTAAGCCTAATACATTTTTTTTTTACGTGCAAACATACATTATATAAATATAAAAATATAATAAAATAGGTCCATATGATGTACTTTAATGCTGTGCTATAACTTAATATAATATAATATAATATAATATAATATAATATAATATAATATAATATAATATAATATAATATAATATAATATAATATAATATAATATAATATAATATAATATAATATAATATAATATAATATTTTTAAAATGGTTAGTTCCTGTCCTTGATTCTGAATGGTCAATAACTGTGTTTTATTCACGATAAAACATGGCTATGACCGCTTCACCCAACGGATCTGTGTATCACTACACAACACCCTTAGCAACCACACTTAGCAACATAAACTGTATGTTCTTAATTGATATTGTTTATTGAAGTCTGTCCAATGTATTATTTTGCCCTTTTAACATTTAAGGCATTTTCCTGGGACTGACAGAACTAGTCAAAGCATTTGTCAGCTGCATATTGTTCTGTGTTCACAACAATTCCGTCTTTTCAATGTAAAAGTTTTCGCTACTGACTGACACACTCATTACAGTTTTTTATGATTGCTTAAGCACAATTTTGAAAACAGGGCCAGGTTTGTCAAAACGCTACACACAATTAACTCAACCCTAAACCAAAGTAGCACAACACTTCAGATCATTTGCAAAATGAAACACTTCATTCAAAACTTCACATTAATTTAACAAAACCCAACTTTGACACCGTATGGAACACACATATATTCTGATTCAGTTTGATTCATTTACACACTGCTGTGCTCAATCTTAAACTCTTGTAACTTTTATACTTTTCTAATTATATAGTCTGGGTTTGATTTTTTCAGAGATATTGTTAGAGTAAAGTACATGAATATATATATATATATATATATATATATATATATATATATATATATATATATATATATATATATATATATATATTGCACTGAAAATCAGAACATATTCTAAATAAAAATTGTGGAGACAAAACAAAGCATGATTTTAAATGAAAAAAAAAATAGAAATATAGAAAAAACACCTTAGCATCATCTCTTGGCCTAGCTGGATCTGGCCATAGCGCTTCATCCACATGACAGGTGATGTCCTCCCTCGTAAGACAGCAAGGGAAGGATCTTCTTGAAAGGTGAATCTATCCTTGCACAGACCCTGCATCAATTAGGTCAGGCCTTCTCCATGGCTTAAATGAGGGATATCCTGATATAGGGCTGGAGATCGTAAATCTTCCACCGCCATGCCAAAAAACAAAACAAACAAAAACAAAACAAAAACTCCTCAGTGGGTTTAAGGAAGGGACAGTATGGTGGAATGTATTGGAGTGATAATTGTGGACGCTAATGAAACCAGTTTTGGACCAAAGCAGATAGATGGAAATTTACATTGTCCCATATGACAATGTATCTCATCTGCTCTGCATCCATTTGGTCTTCTGCTGTGACGATTTTGTGCAGTCTGTCTAAAATGTGAATACGTGGGCCGTGTTGTAAGGGCCTAAGTTGGCATGCTGGTGGATGACCTCATTCTGCGTGATTGCAACATATATTGTGATGTTACCACTGCGTTGGCCCGGGACATTCAAAATGATGTTTCTCCCTCTTACTGCAGCATTGCCTTCCATTTTGTTGAAGACACATAAACTCACCTTTTGCCTTTTTATAGTACTTGCACCTGATTGTTGAGTTTACAGTTAAGCACCTGAGTGTCTGAGAACCTGACGGCTGTGTTTGATCAATTGGTTTATATGTGTGGTATTTTGGACAGCAGTGTCTTGAAATGGCAAAGAAGTGACATTATGTTAGATTTCTGTGTGTAATGTAGAGAAGTGTGTTTAGTGTTGTGCAAAACAAAAAGTGTAGTGTTTTTCAAAAAGTGTGAGGCTGAGAATGTGCTTATAGTTGTGCAAATCTAGCATTGTGTTTTGCTCCTTGAGTGTAAGGTTTTGCTAATTGTGGGAAAAGTTTAATTTTAGTGTGTAAGCAATCGTAAAAAACTGTAAGACAGTCTTTGCCGCCATCTAATGGCGTAATAATGTAACTTCTGTTGCTGTTCACGGTCAGGGACTATTTTTTTCCGGTGGAAGAAAGGCTTTTAGTAAGAGTTTACTTCATGAAAGTTGCATTGTTACATATTGTTGGCTTTAATATTTGTATTGTGTGGTCACCATTTTATAAAAGCAATAAGGTACTCGAGGCTAGTGCTGTATCGTGAATAAGTCACGGCTGAACGGCCCTTTAGCCTTGACTTATTCACAATACAGCACAGCCTCTCATACCTTATTGCTTAATATAATATAATATAATATAATATAATATAATATAATATAATATAATATAATATAATATAATATAATATAATATAATATAATATAATATAATATAATATAATATAATATAATAATATGCAGTCTGTTTAAACCCACAAATCTCTAATTCATATGAAGGAAGACCTTTGACTATCTTTGTGTATACTTTAAAACTGTGTTTTTTATGTTCTTTGGCAAAATATGATTGAATTTTCAAATAATTACCTAGTTCTGACATGAAACTCTAGATGGCACAAGCTGATAGGTCTTTAACTCATTTGGTAGCGATAATGTCATTATCTACATAGCACAGCTGATTGGTTGCTGTTGCATCAGCGGACAATGAGCTGTGGCTCAAAATTCGAGCAAATACCAGTAGTGTTTGCTGTTAGCAGTCTGCAGAACGCTTTCAGAAACCCTCCACCTTCCCCAGCTCCACCTGTATAGATCTGCTCTGGGGGTTATTTCATGTATGTTATATGTGCAGCAGCAGCATGTCTTACATACTCAAAGCAATGTCTGTTAATGTATTGGCAGTAGCAACTCTCAGTACTTACTCTGCAGCAGCAGCAGCATAGCAGATCTATTCTGTCAAGACCAAATACATGAACTCTCAGAGAGTTGTCATGACAGAATTGCAACTAGATCAAATAACTACAATCAGACGATTAATCAATAATCAAGACAGACCAACTGAAAAGATGTATTCAGGCCATTTTATGTACAATACATGTTTTAATTAATTATTAGAAAGGCCAAAATAAATAAGCAACACATTTAAACCTCAATTCAGTGGCCTAGGTTTTGTCCCTTTTAATAATCCACCTGGAGGAAATGGGATTATGAATACACACAGGCTTGATTTGCATGAGTTTCTGAATGCAGAAGCCATTTTGTTCCACTATCTCCTGCCCACTGCTGCTCCTGATATGCTTGGATGACTCCTTCCGTTCCAAGGTTAATGTAGACACAGTGTTTGGAAGAGTGAATAAGGCTGATAATGCACTGGAAAACATCCAGGGGCCAGAGTCAAGTGTCGTGCCCGATCTGCATTAAGAACCTCATCAGCACGATGGGGCAATTCTTTAACATGCATTTTCGCCTTGCTGATGGCACTTATGACATGTGTAACGTGTAACATGCAGAACAGCTTTGCTTTCTGACCTTACTGCTGAGGCGGCATGGAAAACTCTGGGAATAAGAGCACATTTGAGTGACAGCATCATGTGGAACACCCCCCATTAATGTCTGTCACTCAAATATGCTTCTACCTCAAGCTGTTGAGATGTTTTTTAAAATGTCTTCCATGTCCTTGTTGCTAGTTACATGACGACATGTGTGCAATGCAATCCATTTTAGCAGTAACTTGAGGGCAAAAAGATACTTTTGTGTCTCTTCTCTCCCATCATTCACGGGTGGGGGAGTGTTTGGATGCTGAACATCATAAACGTTTCAATAACCCTGAAGAATTGAGAATCTCAAGTAAAACACAGAAATGCTCTTAGCGGGAGTGTGCAAACTTGCCCGTTTTAATGCTGAAAGAGGTTCCGTAAGGCAAACTCACCTTCAAGATGGCATTTAAAAGTCTAATGAGCATTTATAAGTTAAGCATCCTTTAAATAAGATCTGAATCTTACAAATAGCTGTAATAAGAACTTCTACACATCCATAAATGCTTACTACTTTGATTTTTTTTTTTTTTTTTTTTTTTTAAGGCATTTTGACTTACCACACTATGTGTGAAATGTGCTATATAAATAAACGTGCCTTGCCTAAAACTAAAACTATTAAAAATAATTTTCAGTAACTTAAATTAATCTGAAATAAAATAGACATTTTAGGGGGAAAATGCTTTTTTTGAAATGTTGCCTTGGCAACTAACTAAAATTAATTTAAAGCTGCAGTCCGTAACTTTTTTTGGTTACATTTTTTTTTGAGCAAGTACATAACCGCCAGTGTTCAAAACTATCTCATTATCTTAGTTTGATTCACAACGGTAAGCTTGTATTAATGTTTTATAATAAGAGCGACATGGTGGATTTCCGCTGGAAATTTGAGCATGCAGCCGTTCCTCTGTGCGTCATTACGTCTCGTCCGTAAACAGAAAGGAAGGAGTCCAGGCAAGTCGGTTTTATCGCGTGAGGATGCAGCTGGTAGCGGATCATGTATAGCCTGTTCTCACAGCAGCTGAAATAATTAAACTTATCATTTTGATGACGGATTGTAATCCAGAAAAATCCAAATGACAATCATCAGTGACAACTGGAGATTCACCTATAGTTAAAAAGCAAAAGACTTTGGACTGTTGAGTGGCTACAGAAATTGAAATCTACAGGTAACGCTAATATACAGAGTCATAGTAATGCTGATGTTGTTAACATTAACGATTTGAGAACAAAGTATAACAGTAATAATAATTTGCACGGTTTGGCATGATCCGAGCTAAGCAATCGTTAGATTTAATCATCATTGGAAGCGCAATTTATTGTAGGCCTGATGCCTTTTTGCTCAGTTGGTCAGAACAAAAGTGACAGACATGTTACTTACTTGTTCAGATGAAAATTCTTATATGGGTCATACTTTCAAGATGTAGAATCTGTGATTCTGAAGTTCAGTATCCACACCTGTGCAGTGACTGACAGCAAGCATTTGATTAATCCGCGCTGACGAGCTGTGCTGAGGCATAACACACGTACAGATAACTGTTCCGCATATGACTGCAATTGCAGGTTTCAAACAAGAGATGGCGACAAAGAGGAAAAATCACGGACTGCAGCTTTAAGTGCTAAAAATGACTAAATATGTATATCAATATAAATATATATTTGCAAAGGAAACAATCAAGGCAGGAATATCATTTATCACTAATGGAGAAACTTTGTCTGAGAAAGAAGTTTTAATGGCAAAATTACATATAAATGAAATCCAGATGGGCCTAATGAAAGTAAAGTAATTTACACCTTTTGTATGGCGGAATATAATTATGATGGAAGCTCAACAAGTATGAAATATAAGTAAAGCAGCAACCGTGTTGATTACCACATTTACTGATTTATGTTTCTACATATGTGAATTCAGAAATCACACAGTGCACAATGAAACTGCTATGTCAAACTAAACCAAGCCTTTAATTGTGTTAAATGAATTTGATGTGTTGAACATATTTAATTAATCTCATTAATTATACACATAAGAAACCCATCAACCCATGAGTTCCATAAATTCATTATTCTTTAACTTTAAAGGTGTGACCATTTTTTTCCTGGTGAAGAAGTTGTTCATTTCAGTGTCTAAACATACAGATGTACAGTATGTGTGCTAGAACCAATATGCTAATGACATAACATGTCTAAAGTACCTAGACTCAGGTCATAATTCAAACTTCAAAACCACACCGAACATCCCAATACGGGTTTTCCATTGAAGTGAATAATGGCCCTGTTATAATAAAAAAGTGGAATTTTACGAAAGCAGCCCTGCTCTTATCTTCATAATATAAATTGAATTTTCATTCTGCCTGTGGGCAGAAAAACACATTAATGTCTCATTTCAGTCAACTTCCACAGTCCTACAGCGAATGTATTTTACACATACAAATAAGAACTTGAACGCTTAAATTACTATTCTAGCTGAGAAATGGTTGTTTAGTATTAAGACCGAGGTATAGTTGACATCCTGAATACTGTTTACAGTATTGTGTGGTTATTCTGCAGCTGTGTAATTGAGACTGAAGGTGAATGATAATGTAGTGTAGAGTGCTGTAGATAGACTCATGCCCGTTGTAAGGGTTCGGCCTGTAGACACAGCTGCCCCAAGGCTTCCTCCAGGTGTTATGAGCCCAGAGGGCAGCCTGCAACCAGATGTGTCCTTTGCAGATTTGACTTTAGCTGGCACCAAACATCTCATTGTCTGCAAATGCAAGCAATAAATGGATCAATGACTTAAGGATAGTCGGAAATGAGCCATATTGATTTTTTTTCAGACCTGGTTGAGTTGCATTAGTACTGTGTTGACACTCAAGGTTAGGGTAAGGGGCATGACATTCCCAAAACACGCCTGAAGTGGCTGACCAAACAACTGACCATTCAGTAAACATTTTGCTTTAGAGAGGGCTTCATAGAGACAGGAACTAACAGAGCGTTACTGACAGACTGGGAAGAGAGGTGCTGCAACAATGTCAAATATGTGAAAAATAATTTGTTTTTTGAACATTCATGCATGAAAGCTTATTCTAGTAGACCCCATAAACAAAATCAAGACTTTGAAAAAGGGCATAATAGGTCCCTTTTTTTTTCCTTTTTTTTTTTGCTATGTTGCATTTGAAAATAACATACCAGCTGTTAACAAAAGCAAATGTGAGATAAAAACACATTTGCTGAAGCAAGCGTGCCATTTTGGCTTGCTTCTACAAGTCTTTGAGCTCTTTTATTATGACTTGTGTTTCTCTTCCCTGCAGTGCAAGTGCAATACTGTACCAGATGACCTACTGACCAAGTCTGCTGTCAGAAAAGCCACACATATGGAGCTGGATATGTCAAAATATTTTACAAATCATGCACTATGGTGTTTTGAAGTCATAACATAGTATTGTGCAAGGACCCATGTGAAAATAAGTCATTATTAATCAACAGTCTGCCGCTGTAATTATAATTTTGTGTGAAAGGGAATAAAAGAAGTCAATGGTTTACTGCCTTTATATTCACTGCAGTGATTTGAATGTACTGGTACGTGTTTTGAGTTTTGCAAAAATACAAAGTTCTGTCATGAAACTCTAGATGGAGCAGGCTGATAGGTCCTAAACTCAATCCTTAACTCAATCTGCTTGCAATCATATCATTCTCTATAGGGCACAGCTGATTGGTTCCTGCTGTATCAGTAGCCAGTGAGCTCGCTGCTCAAACTTTAAATACTGGTCAGCATTTTCTGTAGCCATTGGAAAGTGCATACTGAAACCCTCCACCTTCCCCAGCTCCACCTGTATAGATCTATTATGGGTAATTCATTTATGCTATATTGGCAGTAGCAAGTCCCTTTTATTAAAAAAGGTTAACTGAAAGTTTCCAAAAATGGTTCATCACTGTGTTGATTACCGCCCTTTGGAACCTTCATTTTTAAAAATGTATGGTGCTGTGTTCTGTTTGTTAGATCATGCTTTTTCTTCCTGCATGTTATATGACGTATATGCTGACATGCTTATTGTCTGAACAGCTGTTGAAATTCCATTTAAGATGACTTTTGATGACAGTTTGCCATAGATTTATACATATAGTACATTAATACAGCATTTTGGAGTTGTGACATTACATATACGACTAGTTCCCAGTGTGGGTGTCTGTCTGCTGCAGCTTCCATTAGAGCCGAAATCCACTGGGAGACTCTCAAGCTTACAGTTCAGAAGACTAACTATTAAATCTCCAAAATGCTTAACATTTGAAGCCATTGTGTGATGAAGCATAAAGGACAGAACAGAAGGAGATGATCTGAGTGTATTAGAACAAAAGAGAAGTTAACCTTGATCTTCATTGTGGAAAATTTTACCAGTCCATTGCCAGACTAGCTCTGAGGGAAATCACATCTATGTGAGCGCCTTTATGAGCAAATTGCTGAAAATCGACACAGTTGCCAGTATTTTACTGAACAATTAATGGAGTTTAGTGCTTGTTATGATATTATGGTGATCTGAGTGGCTGTTACTTTGGTGAACTTACAAAACTCAACAATGGTGATCATTAACAAATAATATTAGATACAAAAATACTCAAATCTCTGGACATTACAAATCAAGTATCTAAATGTAACAAGTAATCCACTGAGAGGTGAATTAAATGCACCAAAGTACAGTTTTATTTAACAGAGCATGTACAAACAAACAGGATTATACCATGAAATAAACAAAAGCAGACTTGACTCAATGTGAACTTGACAAAAACTCACCAAACAGCGAGTTACATAAACAATACATGACAAGGAAAAATGGCAAACAAGAGGGCCTAAATACATGAACACGGGGAAACACGTGACAACAACAACCAATGACAAAGTGGAACTATTAAACATAGACCAATAAAAAAAAATTTTAAAAAAATGAAGACGAAACAAGGAACTACATGACAAGATCACATGAGGGAACGATGAATCACATGACATGGAACAGGAAACATGACTGTGACTAAATTTCTAAATAAGAGATATGAAAACATGAAAGTGAAACCAAACCAAAAGCAGATGTGACACTAAAAGTAAGAACAAAAACTATAAAAATAATTTATTTATGATGCAATGCATGCTGGGTACTGTAGTGGCAAAAAGTGATATCCGGCCTAAAATTGACATCTTCACCCATTATTCAAATATTGTTGAAAATCTGTTAAAGGGGTGGTTGATTATAATTTCACCCTTTTTTTTTTTTTACTTTAGTTAGTGTGTAATGTTGCTGTTAACATAAAAAACATCTGAAAAGTTACAACACGCAAAGTTCAAGGGGAGAAGAATTATCTGTTTAAGGACTACAACAAATGTTAGGGACTACAACAAGCTTCTTCCCGGGATAGTGAAATCACTAACCCTAAAATTTGCATAAACCCTGCCCCCTGGAACACGCAACAAGGGGGTGAGGCCATGTTGGGCTGCTTTAGAGAAGAGGAAGAGTTGTTGAAGTAGAGTGTTGTTGACATGCCGTCATTTTACGCCGGACTGCTTCACAAACGAGGGTCAATTCAACGCTGGATTTACACAAAAGATTACCATGACGGCACATGCTAGTGGATGAGTTGAATCAACTCCACAGCAACTACATAACTTTATCCACTAACCATTCAGAAACGTCCAGTTTCATTCTAAAAGTTGTAACTTCTTCCTGAGTCTCTCCATCAGTGTCAACTCCAGTTTGAACAATGTAACTCTGAACACCGTTACTGACAATCGTCATTTTGGCTGCTTGAGATTCTCCAGCTTTGTTGTTGTTGAACAACTGTTAAAGCTCCGCCCTCTTTTGGAAAGGGGGTGGGAGCAGCAGCTCTTTGAATTTAAAGGGATACACAAAAATAGGCGCAAATTTAACTATAATAAATAAGCTGTGAGGTATTTGGAGCTGAAACTTCACAGACACATTCTGGGGACACCAGAGACTTATTATAATAAGACAAAATATTAATAACTGATTATGTTTTAGTCTTAGGGTCATTGAAACAAATATCATCTCCGAACATATACATATACACTTATATATCACTTTTGATCTATTTAATGTGTTCTTGCTGGATAAAAGTGTGTATATATAGGGCAAATAAATATAATGAAAAGATCAAGCTAAGTGACTTGACCAAATCCCTTGATCTACTGGAGGGCTGTAGTGACAGATCTATTTCTGCTCTCTCACACTGAGCCAGGCTAAAACTCTATGATGTACAAACAGCTGCTGCCCAAATGGTTCAGCTAAAGGGGATTAAAAAAGCTTTATATATTTATTTATTGGTATTAAAAAAAAAAAAAAAAAAAAAAAACAGAGGGAGAGAGAGACATATTTGGATTACACACCCCTGGACTGTGAAAAGGTCAGGAGGAAAAAAGGCGGCCGAAGAAACGATTAAGGATGTCCTGTCAGTAAACCTGCTAAACCAAACTGATTTTACTTAATCCGCTTTTACTGTATCACATTTCTAATCTTCCAAGAGGAAGAACATATGCAATCATCTTGTTTGCCACACGGATTGACTGATTTTGTGACGTTGCCTATTTTTTCCTTCTTTTATGATAACCATTGACTTTATTTAAACTAAAATACTAGGAGAAAACATCATTCGAATGTTCTGATTTGGCACTTAAATATTAATAATGGTTCTTTTTACTGTTTGTGGAAGCTGTGAAACTTTTTTTTTTTGATTAATTAAAAAAATCTTAAAGTTCAAAAGAACATGATTTATTTGAAAAAGAAATATTTTGTAACATTATAAATGTCTTTACTATAACCTTTGATTAATTTAATGTGTCCGTGCCAATTAAAAGTATTAATTTATTTATGTTACTTTTTTAAGCATCAAATCAGAATATTAGAATGATTTCTGAAGGATCATGTGACACTCAAGACTGGAGTAATGATGCTGAATATTCAGCTTTATCATCACAGAAATAAATTACATTTTAAAGCATAATAAAATAGAAAACACTTATTTTAAATTGTAATAATATTTGATAATATTACTGTTTTACTGTGTAAAGGCAGCCCTTAATCATATCACAATCATATCACAACAAACGAACAAACATACACACATAGGTATGTTTCACTGCCAATAAAGAGGTTGCATACTTCTGGTACTCTATGTGCCAGCAGGAGAGATGCCATCAAGATAACTGAGAATGATAATGGATAGTTCCCTCCAGCTATTACAGACCTCTTACAGTAGGTCACAGCTATCAGACAAGACTTAGTCACCAAGATGGCATGAACTAATCCTGAAGTGGACCCCCAGGGCTTTGATGTGATGCAGAAAATTGTTGTGAGTGGTGTGTTATATGTGCCATGCCAGAGTGCACATCGCTGGTCTGAATCTAGCTCATGTCCTGCTAGGTAATGGCAGAGCACTTCGTCCCCCAGCATATAAGCACTAGTAGCGGAACCCTCTGATCTCTGAGAGCACGGCACAGAGCCGGAGATCTGCGGAGGAACCAAACAACGTGCTGTGATCTGACAAGAAGTATCAAAGCAGGAATGTGATAGTTTAAGTGTGTGTAAGTGTAAGTATTGTATTTTTTGCCTTTTTACTAAAGGAATGGTGACCCAAAAATGAAAATTCTGTCATTATTTACATACACTCATGCCGTTCAAGTAAGTAAGTAAAGCTTTATTTATATACAGTGTTGGGGGTAATGCATTACAAGTAATGTATCTGAGTTACTTTTTCAAATAAGTAACGCAAGTGTTACGTCCCGGTAGTTGTTTGTGCCTCTGTGTGCTCTCTCTCTCTCTCTCTTTCTCTCGCTCCTCCTGTCAGTTTCGTAGGCAAGCCTACACAGGACAGCTATTGGTTCAGGAAGCTGTCAATCATTATTAACCTGAATGACATCATGATTTCTGCTGCCAATCCTGTCTGTAAAAGAGAGACAGTATGAACCGCTTGTGTTTCATACGTCCTGAAAAGTGAAGCTGCGGACTCTTTGATCGCCCCCTGGAGGCTGGATGCAGTACAGGTCATAAACCCCGCCCTCTCAATGCAGTCGAATGAGACTTCAGTGAAAACTTAAAAATAAATTCTGCTTCAAATAAAACTTTCTGAAAGATGCTTTTGGTCATTTAAGGTAGTTGTTATCACGCTGATATATATTCAATTGTTCGTTTTTGTGATGATTTCGATTTTAGCTAGCAATTTGATGCTATAAAAACGGGGCGTGTCGTCATGATTCGAAGTTGATTGACAGCTTGTCTGAGGACTGTCGGAGCTTCGAGGGGAGATTGAAGACGTATAAACTGTTAATTTTCGATTTCTTTGTTATTTAGCACCAACAAAATGAGTTGTTCAGCAGTAAACTGTACTAACTGACCTACAGGATCTGACGATCACTGAACTTTTTTTCTGTAACATTAAATGTGGGCGTTATAAGCTAATTAATAAATGTTATTAGTTAAGATAACACACTTAATGTTAACCATGTCGGGAAAAAGCAGGTGATTGTTATCTGGCAGTTACTTATTATTTTTATGAGTATAAAATAATAATTAGCAGGACAAAACTAATGATAGCCTACTCTAATTACAGCAGTCGATCTCCTGTAACGTTAGTTGAACTTGATTTAAAATGGCATGACCGTTTCTGACGATTTAGAGTTGTTTCTAGTGGCATATTATATTGAGTTTATCTACTGAATTTGCTGTCTCAAAAATATTATTGCTCTAGAAACAGAATAGCTTATTATTTTATAGGTAGAATTTTAAATTGTGTATAATTTTCATAGTCTATTTAAAATACATGAATGATGACGCAGTCGTCTGGGCGGAAGTTTGATACAGCGGCTCCGCCTCCGGCTCCACAGACGATACCTTCTGCTCAGGTTGTAAACCTTTTTTTTAATGACATTTTTGCGTAACATGTCAGCGCCCATCATCAGCCATTTTGGCCTCAGTCATTACAATGGAAGGAAGCGGCGTCGCGCCATCCATCTTTTTTTACAGTCTATGGTATGAACACACACAGAGCTTTGCTTTCCCATTCCTTTGTGTTTGTTTAATCTGCCCTTTTGTTAATTTTGTTATATTTAATGACATCCTTACTTTGTACAGTTGTAATTTGTAGAGTTGTCATATTGTTTACTTTTGCCATTTGTTTTCTTATCAGTTGTTATTTTGATTGTTTTGAGGATCTTCTCTTTGCCCTATTGGAAAAGGACAGATAGTATGTCACGTGACATACACGTTGCAACACCCAGTGACTTTAAAGTTGCCATCGAACATTTTTTCACAAGATGTAATATAAGTCTAAGGTGTCCCCTGAATGTGTCTGTGAAGTTTCAGCTCAAAATACCCCATAGATTTTGGGGCATAATTAGAAATGCGCCGATTCAGGGCTGCTGCCCCTTTAATTGCTTGCGCTTTATAAAGAATGAAGTTGTGTTTGTGAATCATACAGACTGCAAGTGTTTAAAAATGAAAATAGCGACAGCTCTTGTCTCTGTGAATACAGTAAGAAACGATGGTAACTTTAACCACATTTAACAGTAGCAACATGCTAACGAAACATTTAGAAAGACAATTTACAAATATCACTAAAAATATCATGATATCATGGATCATGTCAGTTATTATTGCTCCATCTGCCATTTTTCGCTGTTGTCCTTGCTTGCTTACCTAGTCTGATGATTCGGCTGTGCACAGATCCAGACGTTAATACTGGCTGCCCTTGTGTAATGACTTTCATAATGTTGGGAACATGGGCTGGCATATGCAAATATTGGGGGCGTACATATTAATGATCCCGACTGTTACGTAACAGTCGGTGTTATGTTGAGATTCGCCTGTTCTTTTAAACAAGGTCTTTTAAACAAATGAGATTTATATAAAAAGGAGGAAACAATGGAGTTTGAGACTCACTGTATGTCATTTCCATGTACTGAACTCTTGTTATTCAACTGTGCCGAGGTAAATTCAATTTTCAATTCAATGGCACCTTTAATGTATAGACACACAAGTTTAGAAGTGAGTGGCACTTTTGTATGTTTTTGGTTTGTTTAGAGAGAATAGGTTAGTCATGGAGTGAAAGCTGAAGAGCTTTTCTTATTTTTCTTTTCATTAGTTAGGTTAGCCAGTTTATTATTTTTGTTTTCTTCTATTGTTTATGTAAAAATTGTATATATCTTTTTGCTAGTGTATATATCTTTTTGTTTCTTGATTGTAAAATAAACAATCAATCGTTTATTGGCGGTTTGTGTAGCGTTTTGTCATTGCCACCATCACCAGCACACATAATATGATCACAATCTCAATGTTGCCTCTTTTAACCCAAGACCAAAATTAAGAAGTAGTAAAACAAGTTACTTTGTTTACCCATTTATTGACTGACAGCTCTCCTGTGCCCATGTTTAGAGAAATTGTGAGTAATTGCAGAGGTGTCATGTGCGCAGTATAAACATGACGTTTATTCTAGACTAGTTTTAGACTAAATGTGAGCATATATTTACTCATTTACTTCTTCTCCTATTCTTCTGTATTCAAGAATGGAAGCACAGCTGAAAGGTTTGTTAGTTTGAACTGCGCCCTCTACTGAATTTGCATTTCCTAAGCCTGAGGCTTATTCATTTCACTTTTGGTATGAAATGGTCTTTACATTTTCCAAAAATATAACTTTTTTTGTTATAAAACAGCCCAGATGAGAAAAGGTAACAAAAAAGTAATGTAAGTAACGCATAAGTAACTTTCCCCATTCCCCATATACAGTAACACCTTTTAAAAAGAGTGTTTACAAAGTGCTTTGCAGAAAAAGAGAAACAAAAATACAACAATAACATATATACTTCTGTCTTCACACTCAGCTCATGTTGAAGTATTGTAGTTGTGGAGCACTTGCTTTCAGTACATGTCTGGTGTACTCTCGAGCAAACGTGGAAGACACTTTGGGTCATGTCCCTGTGAAGTTCAGTGGTAATGAGCACATGTTCTCTGGTGTCTGACAAATGACCCTCACTGCAAGTGAGATTTCTAAGCATGCCTCCTGACCTGTGAAACCGCAGATCAAAAGAACAGGAAAAGAGAAGGCACTCATGAGAATCAGACATTATCATTATTGCACATAGAAGGAGAGGGAGGCACTAGAGAAGAGCAAACAGAGGCGCCTACAGGTCCAATTACTCCTTTTAATTAATGTAAGTGAATTTAAAGGGTTAGTTCACCCAAAAAATGAAAATTCTGTCATTTATTACTCACCCTCATGCCGTTCTATACCCATAAGACCTTCGTTAATCTTTGTAACACAAATTAAGATATTTTGGTTGAAATCCGATGGCTCCGTGAGGCCTGCATAGGGAGCAATGACATTTTCTCTCTCAAGATCCATAAATGTACTACTGTAAAAGCATGTGATGGCCAATTTCAATACACTGATTCATCTGTGCTCCGATGCTTCCTGAAGCAGTGTTTTGAAATCGGCCATCACTAATTAAGTCGTTATTTTGTTTTGTTTTTTTGGCGCTCCAAAATTATTCTTGTCGCTTTATAATATTAATATTGAACCACTGTACTCACATGAACCGATTTAAATATGTTTTTAGTACCTTTATAGATCTTGAGAGAGGAAGTGTCCATTGCTCCCTATGGAGGCCTCACGGAGCCATCGGATTTCAACTAAAATATCTTAATTTGTGTTCTGAAGATTAACGAAGGTCTTACAGGTGTAGAATGGCATTAGGGTAAGTAATAAATGACAGACTTTTAATTTTTGGGTGAACTAACCCTTTAAAGCAGGGGTGGGGAACATTGATCCTGGAGGGCCATTGTCCTGCAGAGTTTAGCTCCAACCCTGAAAAAAACACTCACCTGCCTGTAACTTTAGTAATCTTGAAGACCTTGATTAGCTTCAGGTGTTTTTAATTAGGGTTTGAGCTAAACTCTGAAGGACTATGGCCCTCCAGGATCAACGTTCCCCAGCCCTGCTTTAAAGGTACACCATGTAACTTTTTTTTGTTCAAAATTTACATTAAATAATGAGTCAATGCTTCATCGATCCTTTTTCCAGAACATGTTTTTTGTCTGTGGTGAGCCTATTATAAGCAGTGTTGGGGAAAGTTACTTTTAAAAGTAATGCATTACAATATTGTTTTACTCCCTAAAGAAGTAACTAATTATGTTAGTTACTTTTTAAGGAAAGTAATATGTTATACTCCTTTTGCGTTGCTTATTCTCATCTGGGCTGAGCTTGCTTGTTTGTTTTTTTAATAACAGAAAAGCTATTCTATTTTTGGAAAATGTAAAGGCCCTTTCACACCATAAGTTAAATGAATAAAGCCCCCGGTATACTTCAAACGAAATCGAAGAACAAACTGATGTGATGTCATTTCGAACAAAATCAGGCCAAAACAAAGTTCTTTTTGTGTTCTTTTTGGAAGTTCCAAACGGCTTGCCAAAACATGAACACACTGGATAGCCGCTTTATAGTACAAAATCAAGTTTTGCTTGTAAAAAAATGAGGCACTAACACTGTTTTTCATGTTTGATACTGTAAAGCTGCTTGATTTTTAGCAATCTATTGAATAAAGTGCTATATGAAGACGTGACGTGACTGGAGTGCTACTTTGCAGAGCTCGTGCTAACATGCTGTTATGATCAGACACTTTTCTTATGCTTTCTATATTAAATGCTTACTGTTTTCTCATTTTTGATGTGTTTATTTTGTTACTGAGAAGAAAGTGCACGGCACATATTTACATATGCATATAACCGTCGATCTCAGCAATGTGGGCGGTGTCAGATGTTCGTTTACAGTATATCCCAGCCCATGCATATTGAACTTCGTTTTACTCCTAAACAAAGAACGAAAAAGAACTTTGTTTGAAGTATACCGGGGCCTTAAGCCTCAGACTGAAGAAAATGCAAATTCACACCTGTACAGTAGAGGGCGCAACTCAGACAAGCACTCAGTTTAGCACTCTTAAAAAATAAAAGCAAAAAATGAAACATAAATGAGTTCATGATTTCTCTCAACATGCGGACAGGAGAGCTGTCAGTCAATAAATGGGAAATCAAAGTAACTTGCGTTACTTATTTGAAAAAGTAACTCACATATTGTGTTGTAAATATAAAGAAATGCATTAATTTACTAGTTACTTGAAAAAAGTAATCTGATTATGTAACTAGCATTACTTGGAATTTATTGGAATTTATTTTCAAGTAGAAAGGTACATAGTGTATCATTATCAATATTTTCAGGATAGCAAAAAAAAAAAAAAAAAAAAAAAAAAAAAGGATTACCAAATACTTTATGTATATTTTATCATTGACAAAAGCATCCAACTTGTGGCAAACATTCACTTGGTAGAAACTACCTAAATTAGCTTGCATGAAGTTCTCATCCCTTAAAAAACAATGAAAAACTAACATAATTGTACAGTGTAAATGAAAATGTGATGTGGACTATAAACTATGATCCTCTTCTCTCTATACTATCTATATCAATAAAAGTCCATATCTATGTTCAAGTATTTGGACAACTTTGGCAACATTCTTATTTTGAATAATTCAATTCTTCACATCATTGTTGTCTTTTCATATAATTTAATTTTCCCTTTAAAATCATGTTCAGACAGCTTTCAATAACAATGGCTGATGACAGCAAAAGAGAAAATGCTTGACAATCAGTTTGCCTCTGGGCATTACCCAAGACTCATAAAAGATTCATAAAGGATTAAATAAAGACTATGAATAATGTGTCAAATAGACAGGCATTGTGTAACAATGTCCGATTTCGGCACTTGAGCGATGGCTTTTAGTGGAGGATCACTAATGGGAACTGGATTATACATCTAGACAGAAAGCCAGACAGCCTGATGCTGGAATGCACTTGCATGTTTGCTGAACTTAATGGAGCCATATCATGAGGAATCTAATTTTCTTTGGTCTTTTGAGATTAAAGAGTAATATGAAAACATACAGTAAGTTTCCAAACACAAAACCTCCTCCAGTCCAAAAAGACCTTTTATCAAAACCAATCTCTGAAATTAGGTGATTAACAATTAAATAAATAATAATAATAGTAATGGCATAAAACAATCATTAGAATGGCAATGGCAGAATTTTTTTTTTTTTTTTTTTTTTTTTTGCTATGGTCGTGCTTAGCATGAAACTTGGATTTCATGAGCACTCTATCAAACTGAGCTCTTGTCTATTATATGCAGGTTAAATGCAAATCTCTGACCTTCATTGATTTTGAAGGCCAAAGATCAGAATATTACCTATGTAGAGAGCCCACACATATGCAGATTCCCCTCAGGCAATGGACATTTCCTTCATAAAAATATACACAGTGGATTTTTTTTTTTTAAGGCAATGGTTATGTTACTTGTTACTTTTCAAACTCTTATATACAGTATTATATACTCTAATATACAGTGCTGGATGGGAACTGATTACATGTAATCTGGATTACCAACAGTAATCAGATTCCAAAAATGAAGTACTTGTAATTAGAATATATTGAGTTTTTAAATACCCCAAATAATCAGACTACCATTACTTGTTTTACATGATTACATATTATTCACACAATGGCAGTATGATTCTCTTTAATTCTTCTTTTCATGTTTTAAATTTTCCTTTCTAAAAATCATATCACTTCTATATTTAGGGCTGGGACGATACATTGATTCTCGATTGATACAATGAATTTGAATTGCTCTAAGCTAGTTTTTAACTGCACACTCTCAAACGCTCTAGAAGAAGACAGTGCTCGTGAATTCATGTAGCCTAAGTAGTTAAATATAATTGCACCTCACCTCAATGCTTTTATGATACAAGATTTGTAATTCGTTTCAAACTTTTTGAACTTTATGAATGATTATTTTAGGTTTATATGGTGTGTATAAAGCCCTGAACACACTAAGCTGACACTGACTTACTAGTGGCAATGAAAGCAGAGGAGCTGGCTCACATCGGCAACATCTGGTTCAAAGTTGCCCTGACACACCAAACCGACGCTTGACACCCGATGGCCACTAGCACATCCATTCTGCACCTGCGTAAGAAGAAATGCCTTTCCTTACCAGCTGACTGACGAGCGCCGACGCCGATTAAACATGTCGAATCGGCCGTAAAAAAAAAGCAGATGGCGACCAACTTCAGCCGACGGTGCGGAATCGCGATACTTCGGAAAATATCAGAATCGCTCCAGATTCTTTGTATCACGGATCGAGATTCGATGTTTTGTCCCAGCCCTATTATATACCTTCAGAGAGTTTTCTAAATTGAGAGACCTCAAGGAATTTAATCACTGGATTTAAAGAAATCGTTTCACTTTTAAGAAGCATTTTCTCAACATTGCATATTGAATCAATTCCTGATGAACACATTGATTATTATTTAAATTATCACTCAGTAAGTTATTTAACCATGTACTGTATTGCTATGTCTTTGTAAGATTTTTTAATTAATATACATATTATATATATCAGTCATCTGGCAGTTATTGCAAAATAAACCAAGATCTCTGACTGTGTAATCTATTATCTCTACTTATTAAATTAAATGTAATAAATAAATGAAATTGTGTTTTAACTTGAAATGAGATGAACAGCAGTGCAGATATGAAACTAGCACAATGTAGGAGATTGGTTGTCAGGGACAACAGTCAAATACCAGTAATGATTACACAAAATATTTGATGGAAGAATGCCACACTTGATCAGAATAATTAATTATTATACATTTGCAGTAAAGTAAATAATTTTTTTTCTAACTTGATACATGCAAAACTTCTGTTGTCAAACTATAAAGGCTGTGGATTCTTATGAAACCACAGAGGAACTACTGAGATCCACATACAAAGGGATGAAAGGTAGAGGAACAAAGGAAACGATAATTCATCTCTTAGAAACTGAGTTGTTGTGATCGAATATGAACAGTGCTCGTGAACCTCAGAGATTAGACGTATATGATAGTCATTGCATTGATATTACTGGAGAGTTTCGCTTCCATCACATGTTCAGACTCATTATACAGAAAGAAATGACAACTTCCATACTATACACATGCACACAGACACACAACTCTTGCTCAGAGTGTGTGAACCGGAGACAGAAAGAGACTGTGTCTTCTTTAAGGTTTGATGCATCATAAATATGTATGCCAGTCAACAGAGGGATGGAAGATGATGAGAGAGGAAAAAATGAAAAGGCAATAGTGACAAGGAGAATAACAGAAACAGACAGACAGTGTGAGGAAGAGTGAAAGCAATAGAGAAAACACTTCATCTTTTGTGTGGAACTGATCGTTCTGTTTTCTGATTTGACTATTATCAACTTCAGATTCTTCCTTTGCTGTCACAAACTGCAGATATTGATGCGTTTCATTTTCATTCTGTATCAAAACAGGTAGAATGAGGAAGCTCAACAATGGTTATAGTCACAGTTTGTTTTCTCTTATACATTAAGGGTCAAATTCAGTTTTCAATCAGCAAAATATTCCAGTGTACAGCTGTTCTAAAACTAAAGAGCCAAGCGTTGCCACTTCAAAGACTGTCTGCATATATTACAAGTAATTGTTTATTAGCAACAACAATATTATAAAAGACTTTATTAGAAGCTTCATTACTGTGCCTTTTTGTTCAGTGTTTTGCTTCGCATTGTTTCATTCCTTTCGTTTTACAGGCTTTTGCCGTTAAAGGGATAGTTCACCCAAAAATGAAAATTCTGTCCTCATTTACTCACCCTCAAGTTGTTCCAAACCTGTTTGAATTTCTGCTGTGCACAAAGGAGGATATTTGGAAGAAAATTTGTCACCAAACATATCTTGCCCCCCATTTAACTACCATAGTAGGAAAATTAAATACTATGGTGGTCAATGGGGGGCGAGATCTGTATGGTTACTGACATTCTTCCAATATCTTCCATTGTGTTCAGCAGAACAAAGAAATTCATACAAGTTTGGAACAACTTGAGGGTGAGTAAATGATGACAGAATCTTCGTTTTTGGGTGAACTATCCCTTTAAGCCATGAATCTGTTTAACTCTTTCCCTGCCAGCATTTACTTAAAAAGTTTCCAGTTAGCACCAGCATTTTTTATTATATTCACAAAAATGGCATGGCCCCCAGAATATTTTGTTCCATGAATATGTAAACAGTCAATATATCAAAAGAAGTCCGATATTTTATGCCCTTCTCATAGTTGAATGCACTTCAAAATGGCGTCAAGGATTCCCCTAAGGGGAAGTGCTTAGGGAAGTTTGAGAGTGTATGTCTAAAAGTGGAGTTATGCTGTCTTCACATGCTCTCGGAATTATCGTAAATACAAGTTTCCTAGGTAAAAAGGAAACATGAACGCCCTCCCTTTTCGGGTTCGTAATCATGACTTCAGAAGTGGTAATTATCAAATTTCCGATAGCGCGTGAAGGCAGCATTAAATGCAGTACAATCCAAAGATGCTGTACTATTTTAGTACATGCGTAACAGCGCCCTCTAACATATAACAGTGAAAACAGGCATTGCCGGAAAAATGGGGAAGTCAATGGCGGGGAAGTGTTATGTCATTAATGATGGAAAATCTCATCAATGGCGGGGAAAGAGTTAATAAACCCCAGCTCTACCAGCTTAGCTTGTCTTTCTGCCTGTAGACAGATGTCTCTCGCTTTGTGCCGGAACACTTCATGCGATGTCGCCCCTCTCCAGATGTCTGCAGAGTGCTTGAAAGAGGTATCGTGTTCGTCTTTTCTTTAAGGGTGACTCAGTCTCTATAGGCTTTCATTGTGGGGTGTACACAGTCAGTAACTGCTTTTTCCTCCAGGAGAGGAGCTGAAAGGGGTTGCACTCGTAGCAATGTTATCTCTCTCCGACACACGCAATTTGGCCGGCAGTTCTTCCAGCCTCCTTCTGATTCAATCAAAACACAACAGGTTTTTGGCCTCCCTCTCTCACTCTCTCATGACATAGAATGTTTTAGTTCTAGCTCTCGCTTAAAGGAATAGTTCATCCAAAATGGAAAATTCTACTACATTCCAAACCCTATGGGAGTTATTTTTAATATGGGATTCAAACATTAAATGTCGTTTCAATGTGTAAATGCATTGTAGGGTTAACTATTAAATGAGACAGCCTGTTACATACAGTGTATGTAAGAACTCACAATGAGAAACACATTATAAGAAATAACTTATTGAAATCACCCATGTAATAACCCAATTATGTTGAATGAATTTTTACCCAGCATTTTAAAAAGCATGGAATAGGCTTGGTCTTGGTGGACTAGATCTGCTATGCTGTTGCTGCCGGATGAGTGAGGATACATTTAAAAATGCTCATGAAAAGAGGTGAATTGAATTCAGGCTGCTGTAAGGAACATAGGGAGAACCCCCGAGCAGATCTAGGCAGGTGGTGCTGGGGAAGGTGGAGGGCTAGCGAAATCCCATGGTGCGCTCCAATGAACTGATCCGATTCGAAGTCAGGAATAAATAGATTACTTAGACTAGGTTACAGTAAGTAGAGTTCAGTTTCATGACTGAACTGTAGGCTATATATACCTTTCAAGCCTGCAGCTTCTGCAGTTCAGCTAGAGGACGACTAGAAGTTTTCATCCGTTTGAAATGCTTTCTAAATGATGAGCATCCCAAGCTCCCAGTTTATTTCTGCAGGCCACTTAATCAAGGACTAAGTGTCAAGATTGTGACAGAGGTCAGTGAAATGCAAGGCTCATTAGATCTAATTGCACACAGGCATCCACCCCCACACACATACACGCAAAGAAATACATGACTGATCTTTGCATGAGCTAGATGTTGTGAGTAGCAGTCTGTCACCTGTTTGCTCCAGAGTACTGGTCATAAATCTGGTCCTAAATCTGATACAGGTGTGATGTTTTGCAATGTGACCTCAGTCTGAACAGTCCAATCTGAATTCATGCGACTTTCACTCTAGATCCAAATTCGTCACAAATGATGTTTTATTAACAAAATTCGGGAGGAGCAAGGTTCAAATAATCTGACTAATCATCACGTCATTTCGGCCAGCTGTCAGCAATCAGTAATCAACATATCTACCCAATCAGCATGAGTGAAAGCACATATATAAGACACGGTCGACTCACCCATATTCCTCGACAGTTTGACAGCATCCCTCCACCACCCCATCTCACCCCACCCCTGGTTACTTTCCAGAATGGGGGGGGAGTAATCTGTGTTCGGGCCAAAATACAGAGCTCAGAGCCCTCTCCTCGGACAGCACGCCAAATACGCATACTACTACGCATACTATTTTACTATCTGATTATTTGTAAGTGTGAACTCGTGAATTCTACGCTAATGGGAGTCACTTCAAAGATTTTACATACCCGAAGTTATCAAGACAATTGCGACAGGTAGTCAGTTTATGCTGCTTGATGTCATTTTTATAATTTTTATTTGCACATGCGGGTCAGTTTAGGGCACTTTGAAACCTGTTCACACTCCAGATTCCAGTGTGAACAGGTTTCAAAGTGCAAGCCATTATGTTCTCCATGTAAACTACAAAAATGCAAATTTGTGAAAACAGTGACAACATGCGCATGCGTATTATGTGTTCAGTCTATAGGCGCGTAGTGTTTCTTTACAAAGTGACATCGCCATCTACTGGCCCGGCATAGATAATACAGCGTTTTTAGTCGTTTTTGTGGATCCGTGTGAACGGGGATGGTTTTGACTGTTGTATGCAAAAAAAAACGCAAAAGAAAACTTTTCCTTTCTAAGTACATTGTTGTCGTGTAAATGTACCCTAAATCCACAAAGAATGATAATCAACAGAACAGGGGACAGGTTTAAACTAATCAGAAACCGTGACAACAAATGAATGAACAAGAACACAGGCAAATACTATGACAAAGAAATGTGTTTGGGGCCCTTTTCAGTGTAATCTTCTGGGATTCTATTTTGCTGTAATTTTATCTATTATCTCTGTAGTACAAATGTTAGGAATGGAGTTTTCCATCTGCAGTGGGTTGTAGTGTTCAGCAAACACAACTAGATTTCTGCAATTTTCTGTTTCTGTTAATGTTCACAGTCATCAAGAGACAATGGGATTTTCCCCAACTGCATTTCTTGATCATTCATGATTCTCACACAAGAAAAAAGATTTGAATCATCCCCTGTTGAAATGAACACCTGCCATTGTGCTACAGGGCTTTGATTTCCTGCATATCAGACCTGCTGGGAAATGAATGCATTTGTAAATTCCCTTAACAAAACTCTTAGGTCTTCTCAAGCTCAGCTTACCTGATGTTGTCAAGGCAACAGCAAAAATGTGCTCTTTCTTGAGGAGAGATTGGGCCAAGCTTGGCCACTGTATATGTTCTGGCAATATTTAAATATAATGAGTCTGGTAAATGCTTGTGATTGCCATGTATTTGTCAAAGTTTCTCTCAATGTTTGATGTGGTGGGTGGGGGAATAATTAGTAATTGGCTTGAGAGTAAGAAAATTCAATAGAAAATATAGGAAAGATTAGGGGAGAGAGTGAACATAATTTCACGATTGCAACAAAAGGTCACTCGTTTGATGACAGTGACTACATCAAGTCTTATCCCACCCATCGACACAACCTTTACAGTTCTGATTGTTCAAATGAATATTTAATTAAAAATTACCATAATTACCTGCCCAACTGTGGGAGGTCTGCTCAAGGAGAAATTAGGCTCTTTAATTGGACCATTCCAGTGAAATGGAAATGGCTGTGTGTTTTGAAGTCTCAGGGAGATAAAATAATAATACAAAAAACTTAAAACAACTCACAATCTTCCTTGTGCTGATTACTAATTACTCATCCATTTCATCTATTTATCATTTTCATTTTTTAATTTAACTTAGACTTAAAATAAACATTTTTAAAATCCTTTTTGAAGATGACAAAAAAATTTAAACAAAGACAATATTATAAACATTTGTTTGCTGATTAAAGATATTAAGGCATATAAATAACACAATTGCAATTCATTCATCTTAATCTGTGGAAATAAACATTATTTTTCATTATTTATTTGGATTTGGATCTTTTAAATACTGAGTAAATATCAAATGGTCAAATATTGATGACAAAAAGCAAAGATGCAAGTTATTATATTGTGAACTAATATTACATAACTAATTAATTCAGCATAATATCCAGAAATAAACTTTTTTTTTTCATTAATTATTTGGATTGAATTGGATTTAGTAAATATTGAGCAGATCAAATGACCAAACATTTGATGTCAATAAGAAAGCATGTAAGCCATATACTGTAAACCCTAATAAGTTGAGACTACTCAAATGATTTGAGGAAAGTGATTCTCTCAGTTCAATTGAGTAACGGGGAAATTGACAACTCAATTTAATTGAGTTGACCTAATGTGTTTGTTTTTTTTTTCATTGAATTAACTTAAATGTTTAAGTACAGATAACTTAAAAGGCAAATACTGCGAGGGTTAAATAATAGTATAACATATTCTCCAGAAAAGTGTTTTTTCCAATTATTATTTCATATCAAATGACTAAACATTTGATGTTAAAAAGAAAATACATAACATCTAAATTAACGCCTGCAAACACCATCCATATAATATAGACCCGGTTTCACAGACAGGGCTTAGATTAAGCCAGGCTTAATCCTCAATTCAATTAGAACGTTTATGTAGCTTTTTTAAATGTGCCTTAGAAAAACATTACTGGTGTGCATCTTGAGACAAGATAATGGCACTGACATATTTTAAGATATGTCAGTGCAAGTTGCGTTCAGTTAAAACAGCTCAAACATCCATTTTAGTCTGGAACTAGGCCTAAGTCTTGTCTGTGAAACCAGGAGATAGAATCTAAACTGGATTATGGTCAGAATGCAGTAGCTACTGTTTAATATCCAGCAGTTTGTGCCTAAATTGCATGTCAGAGAGAACCCGCTGAGCTGGGTGTTCATTTGCAGGTTCACAGCCAGCAGAACCCGCTGGGGCTAAAAGAGTTACAGGTTTAGGAAGGTGTCTGAGGGAAACTCACCTTCACATCTCATTGCAGCATCTGTTTGGAGTCAAGCCTGCCACACCACTGCCCTTTCACTGCAGTGTCTTCTTTAATTAGGCCAGAATGCCCAGAGACAACCAATAATCTGTCATCCCTTATAAACACATTCAGGGAAGTTCAATTATTTTAACCCCCTTGTCAAATGTACCTGCAGGCCGACAGGTGCATTGGTGTGTGTCCACACGAGTCTATGTGTGTGTGTGAGAGAGAGAGTTTAAATGAGGTGCATATAAATGTTTTTATAATGTCTGGTTATTTTAAAGTTGTATTAAATTCAAATTTGGTTTGACTTGCTCTTGTTTAGTGTTTACCAAATTGACAGCTTAAGCTACTATTTCAACCACAGAAAAAAAAAAAAAAAAAAAAAAATGCAATATGGTGAAATTTCAACTCTGTTGTCATTTTATTATTTAGTGTCCTGGCATTGCCAGTTGTGTCATCGTGTGGTCAAGTGAACTTTTGTGGCCAAATAAGGAATAGCAGGAAATTCGAAAATGACCTCATCAGAGACAATGCAATTAGTGTTGTCATCACAAACCCTGCATCGCAATGTGCATACTATCCACCCTAAATAGTATTGAATATTACTAATGTCACATACTATTTAGGATGGATAGTATGCACATTGAGACGCAGGCAAAGAGACTGAATCAACAAGAGGGCATTCTTTAATCTAAGGGCATCCTCTGTTTAAAATTATGGATAAGGCATTCCCTGTAAGTTATCTAGTTTTGCCATTACTCATGATTGTGTTCAGTGTGTTTTGTTTAGTTAAAGATTCATATTTGATGTTATTTAGAACAGCATGTTTATGCTTGTCAGTACTATGCAAATTTTCTCATCTTTCGCATGTTTTTTTCATGTAATTTTACTACATTTTTGAGAATGTAGTCAGCTGAATTGAATAAATCCCCCTAAGCATTGGTTATGCTAATGAAATATAGTTAACAGCCAAAGAATATGTAACTTATGAGTGTATGGCTACATTTCGAAATCGCATACTTCCCTACTATATAGTAGGTGAAAAATAGTATGTCACAAAAGAAGTACGAATTCACAGCATTCATAAAAAAGAAGGCAAAATCCACCGATGACCTACTTCTTCCTGTGAGATTCTTACGTCTGCATACAATAAGAAACTAGTTAATTGTGAGAATTGGACCCTAAACTAAAGTGTTTGCGTAACTTTGCAACATCATGTCAGCTTATTATCTCACAGCAATTTGTATGAATTTGTACGACCTCACTCGTACGTTTTCTTTTTCGTTTTATTTTATTAATATCTATAAAGTAGACTATCAAAATAAAGTGTAACTTTAAAATGTTCTTCACACTATAAGAAGATAAAAAAAGAAGGTTCTTTCGCTTTGAACCCTATTTTTTAAGTGTAACTAATATAGTTACTGTGCTGTTTTCTTCTTGAGATCCCTATACTTATAATACCGAATTTACATTTTGGCAAACACTCAGACAAACAGCCTAACATTTACAAACATAGTAGGAAGATTAGTGCTCGTAAAAGCGTGTGACTGTTCGGAGGCTGTGCTGATTGGAGGTTATACAAAAATTAACCTCAACTTTCATTTGATAGCAATGCTTTCAAGCTCAAGAGATAAAATGACAATTTGCAGTGAATGTGTCATACAGCACCTGCAAATTGTTATGAAAAGCTGCTAATTTGAGAGCAACAGTTGTTTTACAACCAACTTTGCTTTTAAATTTTAAAAATTATAGCATGCGAAGCATACAAAGTGAAGTCCTTAGCCCTCGGCGATACCTCAGCTGTGAGCAATTGCTCATTCTATAAGCACATTTTTATGGAAGTAAAATGTGAGATAAAGTTTAAAAGAAATGAAGTCACATTGTTAAATGAAAGTTAAACTACAGTTTAAAAGTTTGAGGTTGCTAAGACTTTTTCAAATGTTTTTGAAAGTCTCTTATGCTCACCAAGGCTGCATTTCTTTGATTAAAAAAAAAAAAAACTTAAATATATATATATATATATATATATATATATATATATATATATATATATATATATATATATATATTAAGATGCAATATACTCCTGTGCTGGCAAAGCTGAATTTTTAGTATCATTACTTTTCAGTCTTCAGTGTCACATGATCTTTCAGAAATCATTCTAATATGCTAATTTGGTTCTCAAGAATCACTTCTTATTATCAATGCTGAAAACGTTGTGCTGCTTAGTATTTTTTTGTTTAAATCATACTTTTTTTGATGAATGGAAAGCATTTATTTCACATAGAATATTTTTGTAAGATTATAAAAGTCTTCACTGTCACTTTTGATCAATTTAATGCATCCTTGCTGAATAAAATATTTAAAAAAACAGCACTGACCTCAATTTTGAACAGTTCTTTTTTTAGATATATTATTTACAATTGAATACATTCATTATTGTGAGATATTAATTCAACTTTGCAAGATATAAAGTATAATGAGAAATAAAGTTGCAAGTATGTATATAATTATGTAGATATACACAGTAAGTTACAATTACCTCATTTATTTACTTTATTTTACTCTGAGGTGGAAACATAACATAAATGTTTCTTATTTAAAAGACAATGTGTTTAAAAGTTGTGGATTGCACGTTTACAGTAAAACGTGGACAAACACTTTCATGAAACATTTCTGTCTAAATTGCTCGTAAATATGCGCATTGAACTGAAAGTGATGATTAACATACAAATTATTTTATAAACAATTTATGCAGAAATTTGTTCTGCTCCAGTGTCGTAAAAGTCTGGTCAGATGTGTGTACTTTTGTCTGTGTTTGACTGGTTGTGTTACTATTCATAGCAATGCAATTTATTCCATGCTTTTTATGATTATAGATCTGCTTAACCACAACATTGCCGTGGGTGTTAATCATATAACATGATTTGCTATTTCTACCAAACTTCAAACAGACGTGCACATGTACAGCCCACTCCGATTTTCACACAAGGGGTGTGTGCGTGTCGGTTGGTGTTCAGTCACTGAATGGATGTGGTGCATCCTCACATGATTGATGACTTTCATTTGCTCAGGTTCAGGTGCCGTGTTCTGCTCCCCCTGGGCGCTGCCAGCTTCTGCAGGGCTTTCAAGATCCCACACCATAATTAAGACTGTAGCCAGTACACCGGCCGGCCCGGTGCATCACAGCTGCTGCACACACACACACACATGCAAACATCAGCATCACAATGAACATACAGACATCACTTAATATAAGTGCTACTCAGTAGGAGCCGAACACTCCTGCTTAGTCTAAACTGGTTTTCCATTTGTAGAATTGAGTACGTTTTAAATATGAAACCACTGAAAGGTTGTTTGCCAATTGTCTGGCTCTGAACCGCAATCACGATTCACTGCTTAAATTATAGAGGGTGTCCAAGGACAAGCTTTGTTTTAGAGAGTGCTGATGGATGGCACTCCAATAGACAAATTCATCAGCATTCAAATGTCAGAATTTGTGCAGCTTACAGCAATATTGCTTGAACCTGACCTCTTGTTTAGTGCACACCTTGAGAGTTTATTTGTTTGTTCATTATTTCATTCATTTAGATCATTTAGAAGCAAGGTAGAAGGTCATTTAGAAGCTCTTCAAACCACACTTTTCTTATTAATGAAATACAGTATTGTACTGCAGAATTGTATCGATGTCAAATCTCAACAAACACCTTTGAACGAAGCACAATCAATAGCAACTTGTTATATATTTAGACGTACCAAACCTTTCCCAGACCTAAAGCTATCCCTACTTCAGATTCTTACTAAAATTAAGACTTTTTAAGATACGTACAATTTTGATACTTGTTAGAGAGACATCGCTGCATCATTTACAGTTCAGGCACACACAAACACACACACACAAAACATTGAGCTGCATCCAAAAGCACACAAACAGTGTATGTGACAAGAATAGTATGTCCGAATTCACAGTATCATAAAAGAATAGGCACAAAGTACCCAGATGACCTACTACTTACGGCGAGATTCTGAAGTGTGCATATGATGGACACTTTACTATCCCAGGAGGCACGGGAGATGATTTATGAATGGTAGGTCACATGATAATGACAACATGGTGAATGTAGTACGTCACTTTTTATTCGTATTTGTAGTTCTAATCGAATCCTCGTCCACAGCGCAATGTGTTATGGGCAATATTAGCCGTTAGAAGTGTACACGGATCTGCACTTCCAATTCTAACTGGAAAAAGTAGAACATCCGGGTATCTTTGGAATACTCATTTCAACATACTACGGTTTGGGACATACTAGTTCTTTTTTCGAAACTATTTAGGACAGATATGCGAATTGGGACGCAGCATTTGACTATATAGCCTAGAATTTACTTTTTTAGCAGTTGCAAAGTAAGCAGCCTACTTATTCAAATAAGTATCTACTCAAGAGAGTATGTGATTTCAGATGCAGCCAATGGGGCTCGTTCATGAAACTTTCATAAATATACAAGCGAATTCGGAGTAATTTGCGCGTAAAATGGACCTTTGCGAAAACTTTCCTCCGGATTCACAAACGCTTATTATACAACAAATTCAGTAGTTAAATGTATGAATTCCAAACATTCGTAAATAGCAGATTGTCCTCCAAAAAAAAACGACCCTATAAGCACCATATTATGACCTATATTTACGTTTTGAAGTCATGCGCCCTCTAGTGGGCGTAAAAATAATGACAGTGTTGTGTTACGTCTGTCGTCATGAAATGACGTATGACTGTCAATACCAATCAAAATGCGTGTTCATTTAAATGCAATGTGTGGACTTTTTACACTATTTCTCCTATTTCCATTTACAAAAAAAATATATATATTTTTTTAATGACTACACCTACCCTAAACCTAACCTTAGAGATTTATAGTGCATTTACACTTTATGAGCACATGTGTTCCCTGGGATCGAACCCACGATCACATGATCACATGATTGCATATTGTTCTAATTACGTGTCCAGGAATGCTGTGGAGTCTTCTGGACTTCCTTCTCAGGTTTGGTTACAGAATATATTGCATAAATTCGACGGAGACTAATTGGCCATATGCTTAGCAATAAATATTCAATTATCGTATTTCCACCAAAGCATTTTTATCCAGCTAAATGTCTGGTGCTCTTCTGAAAGCCAGCTGGTGGCGCATGAAAGCAGTTTGTAAGTGCAGCATTTTTCCACCTTAGTATATCATTTTGAAGAATATTACTGAATATAAAAGTAACCAGAAAATTAAACTTCTCCATTGTTGTTCAGTTCTTGTACATGTAGGATGATTGGTCGGTATTGTATTTGTCCCTCCCCTTCTCCACTGTGATTGGACGGCTGGGTAAAAAGTGACAGTGATGAGCGCTGCCTATTACTCAAAGTTGAACAGTTAAAAAAAATTATAATAATAAAGACAGGACAGCTTGTGAAATATTATTATGGTACATAGTGCATAATCAAAATGCAATGTCATCAGTTTGCCTAAATTAGAACACAAAACGTGTGCTGTGAGGCCCATTGTGTCCAGAATTGAGTGCCTGGACTGTCTACTAGCAAAGATGATTTCAGAACAAATGTCATAGGAGTCATGTGCCTTTGAGATGGAGGAGAATGGTAACAGACAGCTTTCTCTGGGATTCATAGATGTAGTGAGAATGATTTAGTCTTATGGGACGCAGACAGATACACTTGATGTGATCTGCTGTTGTGTTGTTCTTATGAAGACTTTCACAATTCTGCACATGAGGGTGCTGCCATCTGCTCATCAACATGTCAAATACTCATGAGGCCATAAAACAGATTTGGAGCTTTAAATATTTGACACATGCTTCATTTCACGCGTGACTTCACTCTCATGACATTGACTGAACACTCACGCAACACTACGCTTATAAACCTCTGCGTCATGCTGGGCCCTGAAATATCTTCATATTTAGAAACTCAGTAAATCAAACAGGCCCGTCCTCAGGGCCCCGTGCTTGAGGGAGGTCCCGCGGCCAATGGACCGAATCATCATATTCAAATGATCTTTGAAGAATTATGTGAGATCACCAGAAGAAATTACATATTAAAATAGAAAATAGTTATCAAATAAAAGACTTTGTTCAGAGTCTTAGATTATTGGTTATGACGTATGATTATTAAACTAATATATATATTTTCACTGGCCACAATTTGGACATTGATATCATGTAACCATGGGGAAAATCTACAATATAGATATTTTTTATATTATCTCATAATTTGGCAGCAGGTATAATAGGCTGCTGTCATTTTAACACCTGATGTATGGATCCATTATACTCTTTACACATGCATTTTCCTTCTCAACTGTTTACGTATACTTTGATAACGTCATTTTGACATTATTTTGTGTGTATTTTACTGTTTGAGTGCAATAAGCAGTGAAAAAGGACTCAATTTATAACTAAGAGGTGGCTTATGTGCACGCACTTTAGGTGAGAGCACAAAATCTGCGGGAATGAGTAAATTTATGCGCAATTCATGCAACCCCACACCGAAGCTCAAGCCCTGTAACAATAACAATATTCATCCGGAGAAAATTAAGTAAGTGAGTAAGTGAGGAAGGTGGGTTTGTGTGTCAACTCGGAGAGATCAGAGAGCAAGAGTGCACAGCTGGTATTGTGTGTATTATGTGGAAAATGAGTATTGGATGCATTTCATATATTTCAGTATCAGTACATGTATCGAAAATCAATATTTTTGACAACACTACATTGCACTTAGTTTATCATTTTAGATGCCGTTTTAAAAGACTATAGAAAAAGTTACAAATTCAACCCGCCAAAGTGGCTAGTAGGAATGACACGCCACTGCTTAAATCCATGTGCATATTAATCATATCTTAGGGCACCACCACATATTTTACACAGTTTTCCACATACTCCATAGACCCCAGTTTGAAAACCACTTCTCTACTTTTTTATACAGTATATGGTTATGTTAATTGATCTATCATGCAGGTTAGTTCTGCTCATCTTATTTGACTGCAATTACAAGAGAGCTGACATATTGTGTGTGTACATGGAAGTGGAGCCACCTCTTCTCTTCACACAAACTTTCATAATGCAATGGGAAGCTCTGACTCAATCAGTCAAACTTCTCCCTCCCAGCCACAAGAGAGCTGCAGCATGGCTTGAGGGACATGAACTCAACCTCCGCAACACATCTGCTTGAAGATGAGTTGCAGAATCATTTCATTTAGGGCTGGTAACAGAGACGCCCCCGTTCCCACTTCTCTCCTTTATACTGGAAAAAACCTGTTGCTAAGTAACACTCATATTCATGAAGTCCTGTGAGCGTGTCCGCCCATGTTTGATGAACCTGTCAGCAACATGATGTACCCTCCCATTTGCAGAGGGGTTGTGGAGAAAGCGTATGAATATTAACAAATCTTGATTGCATGTTCATTAATTCAAAAATGGAAAACAACACAAAGCGACAGAAATTTGAGTGTACACTGTTAAAAATTATTCATCATTATGAATCCAGCAACGTTTCATTGTTTCCATCCATTTGACTCATCACAATAATTTCTGCCATTTACATTTGTTTTTTGTTTTTTTTACTCAAGTTTTCAGAGTTTTAACTTGATTCAGAGTGCTGAATTAAATGGAGTGTACTTGTAATCGGAAAATTATCCTCCTTTTCATGAGAACATAATGTCTCTAGCTTTTAAAAATAAATGAAAATATTCTGAAGCACCAATAGAGAACTGACACACAGTTTAAAAAAAAAAAAAAAAAAATCAACCTACTATGACTTTGTGTTAAAAATGTTTAATAAAAAAGTAATCATTTAAAAATGGAATTGCCTTAAAACATGAGTAAAAGTAATGTTTCATTCATTTTATTCATAATTTGAGCACCATATAGTGTAATAGAGTAACTTTTTGTGTTCATTGTGATTCAGAGTATTACTATATATTATATAAACAATATAAAGCATGCAAGAACACTGTTGTACTATAGTAAAAGTAAGGGTGTTGATTTTTTTGCATAGTGCAAGGTGAAGTCTTTAAATGTCCTTCATTGCACTGTGAAAGATTAAATGAGTTTTGAATATAGAGAACAGGAATGGATCCATCTTCAGTGTGTCTATGGGGAGGGGGAGGGGGGTGGGGGGTTTTGTTTAGAGGTGAAGGGGGTCAGCTGTGTGTCATTCCCAAACCACTGAAGAAGAACTAATGAGTGTGTAATAGCTATCCATCAGCAAATCCACACACACACATAAAAGAGCATCAATGTCAGACTAAAATGTCCGTCATTTTTCTACAGGAATATGATTACATTTGAGTCCAGGGGCCTCATTTATAAAACATGCACACAGATTTGAACTTGGAGTGTGCGTGTGCTAAAATCCGCTGCAACTTTCATATTTATAAAAACATTGACATGGAAAAATGCTTACGCATACACACTTTTCCTTGTGGCATAGAGTCGGAATACTGCAGGTATTTGTGTAACAGACATAGACTAGCAAGAGGAGCTCTAAAAACTGACGCTAGAGACTGTGGTCTTTAGCCTCCTTGTAAGAGCGCCCGTCTCCCATGCCAGTGGACCCAGGTTCAAGTCCCGCTTAGAGCGGGCGGTTCAAACAGGAGGGGTTACATTGGTGCCGTGACCCGGATGGGAGTGAGGTTTAGGGGGTGAGTATAACAGCTAGTAAGAGCTGTGTGTGTAAATCTCACTCCCCTGATCTCAAGAGGTGCTAGACTGACACTAGAGACTGCAATATTTAGCCTCCTTAGAGCGCTCGACTCCCATGCCGGCAGACACGAGACTCGATTCCCGCTTAGAGCGGGCGGTTCAAACAGGAGGGGTTACATTTGAAAATCTAAGTAATTCTTACCATCTACCTTCTCAAGATTTGGATGTTGACTGGTGCTCTTTTATATGTTAATTACATTAATTAGGGTGCGTTTACAAAGCGGAGATCTGAAACCATTCAACTGTGCACGATTTCAAGGCCATTTCTGATTTATATATATTTCACATCTGAAAGAGAGGCATACGCACGTTTTTATGCATATGTTTGTTCTCTGAATCATACATATGCACATTTGAGAAATGATCTTACATCAAATATAGGACAGTTTCTATGCAGAATTTTATAAATGAGGCCCCAGCAGTCATATTGTTCCCATCAGTCATATGTTTCATTAAAAGGTTACTACTTGTTCAGATGTAGACCTCTGAGAATATAGAACTGCTGTGTTTTAGATAAATTTCTGCTGAAAATAACCATGCTTGGCTAAAAAGCTTTATGAGTTTTAATAGTGTGTGAGTTGAGAGAGTGATCAGTGATGTAATGTCATGAGCAAGTGTTTAACTTTTAGTGTGCACTAAGTGTTTTATGAGATCTTGCCCACGGGTGTTTTACCTTTACTGCCCCTAGATGATGCCAGGAGATCGTTGGGTCTAAATGCTGCTCCGTGCCACTCAAACCAGCTCCCGTTACTGCTGTTGGAGAGAGGACATGCTTAATGTATGTTAATGGGAGATTAGCTGACAGTGAGTGGGCTGAGGATATGCATTTATATGTAGAAATGCATGCATGTCTCAGCTTTATAGGAGGATTAGATGAGCATTAGAACCTGTTGAAGTGCATGTTTGCGCACACACAGGATGTGTTGTTGATCCATATCCCATCGGGAGGGTTAACACACATATGTCATCCAGCAATGAGGTTGCTGGCAGCTCATTGCATTCTAAATGATGCGACTCAATCTATCAAAGCCCAGACCTACGATTCATTAGGTCAAGCAGAAGCACACACGCACGTTTTGGATGGGGCTTGGTCATGCTCGAGCGGTCCTGGAATGTAGGCTACTTTACACACGGATCTGACAGGTGTGGCACTCACCACCACAAGCTCCATCTTCCATCATTTTTCAAGTAAATCTCTTCTAAGACAGAGGCTGCGTTTAACTGTACTTTTAGACAAACACTTGCGAAGTTCCCTCAGCACTTCCCCTCGGAGGAATCCCTGCCGCCATTTTGAAGTTCAACTTCGTCAAGTGGATGCGGGAATAGGGCCGTATCAAGATCATTACGTTGATAATTATTATGTGTTCTGGGCATTTTTACTCAATATGGATTAATCTAACAGCCTATCACACAGCAGAAATAAATGCGACAACAGCCTACAGTGTATGTCGTTAATAAGTGATTGTGACGAGCAGGGCGGGCGAGAGCCGTGAGGGAACAGCGCGAGGCCGGTGACGCGAGTGATAATGAGCGTCACCTGCGAGGCGTGCCGGCCTCGAGTCTCTCACGGAGGAGCTCCGGAGGCATAAAAGGAGGAGCGACGTCAGTGAAGGACGAGAGAGGACCAGGCCTTGACTTTATTTTATGTTTTATTATGTTTGTGTGGCCGGCATTGCTTTCGTTTTGTTCTTTGTTTATTTTACATTAAAGTTACGTTGAATGTTCGCCGGTTCCCGCCTCCTTCTTCCCACAATTACTAACCGTGTTACATTGGTGCCGAAACCCGGAGGAAGGAGGGACATGCTGTCGGAGAGCCCTCGCTGCTGAGGGGGATCGCGGTGCTGCGGAGTTCGGGCAGCGCGGAAGTGAAGACCGCGAGAGGCTGCCCGAAGCGGTGGTGCTGGAGCCTAGTGAAAGGTGGGACGGAGAGCTTGAGGCCGTGCCCCTGGGATGAGGTGGGGTGGCTGCCGTCCAAGAGGGAGCGGATGAGTCGCCGCCGTTCGGCGTGGGCCGGAGCCTGCTGCCGTCCGCCATAAAGGGGAGGAGCAGGGAACGGGGGACTCGCTGCCGGCTGCCCTCAGTCGGAGGAGCCATCGCCGGCCGCCAGGAGGCGGTCGAGGATCGAGCCGTCCACCGAGCGTCCAGTGCCATCGCATGGCACCGCGAAGAAGAGCCTCTTGGCAGGCTGAGGACCGAGCGACAGTGTGTCGGGGAACCGGACCAAGAATTTTTTTTTTTCTCTTTTTTTTCCCTCTCTCCCCTCTCTCGTCCTGTCGCTCCCATTGCTTCCATCTCCTTTCTCTCGTTTCGTCTGTCCTTACCCCCAGGTGCTGCTGCCGCCGAGACAGGCCCCGGGGGGGAGTAAGCGCAGTCGCGGGAGTACCCCCTGGCCTGCGAGGGGCGTTGGGGGTATGTGACGAGCAGGGCAGGCGAGAGCCGTAAGGGAACGGCGCGAGGCCGGTGACGCGAGTGATAATGAGCGTCACCTGCGAGGCGTGCCGGCCTCGAGTCTCTCACGGAGGAGCTCCGGAGGCATAAAAGGAGGAACGACGTCAGTGAAGGACGAGAGAGGACCAGGCCTTGACTTTATTTTATGTTTTATTATGTTTGTGTGGCCGGCAGACATCTGCCGGCATTGCTTTCGTTTTGTTGTTTATTTATTTTACATTAAAGTTACGTTGAATGTTCGCCGGTTCCCGCCTCCTTCTTCCCACAATTACTAACCGTGTTACAGTGATTTCTGCATGTCTCTGTGTGAACGAACTGGGCGGTAGATACACAAACTCACACACTTGACACTCATGTCTAACACATGAACTTCATCTCCAGAGCTGCTTTGAGTCACTTCACCCTATATTAAAAGGTAGCTAATTTGTGGAGTTTAATTGTGAACAAACAAGTTTACATGTTTACAATCATTCTCAAGGTCTAACAAATATGTGGAAAGCATTTCCTTTCCCATTAAAGGTAAACGAATATCGTGATAAATATCGATATTGTATGATGATATTTTTGCCACATCGCCAAGCCAAGGGAAGTTTATCTGGACAGACCCTCGAACACCTCGATTTTTACTGAGGGAGCGTCAATGAGGGAGTGTCAATATGTGACACAAAAATAAAAATAATGGCTACTGAAATTTCAGAGATAAATTACATTTTATATTTAAATATTAAACTTTTTAAATGTTCTTTTTCACAATATTACTGTTTTACTGAATTTTTGATCAAATAACTGCAGCCTTATAGTGAGCATAAGATTTTTCTTGAAAAAAACAAACAAACAAACAAACAAAAAAATTAAAAAGTTTGAGTTTCAGGCCCAAATTTTGTACCCTACTGATAAAAGGTGGTGTACATAAACATTTGCACACAGTCATTAGCACATGCATAATCATTTAATAGTGCATCTTACGAACAGCTCATCCTTTGTGACTCAGTAAATCACTGTCACATCAGGACTTTTATTGTATAATATATATATCAGATGTCATAATCATTGTATCAAGTGTGTTCTTATAAAAGGATGGTCTGCAGTTAATGATGCTGCATTTGAGATTTGAGTTTGGTCTGTAGTTGTGATTTGTGTTAGAGCAGTGGCCTGAAGACACATATAGGCTTTATAATGAGCATCAGCCAATGAGCACTGCTTCAAAAACAAGTGAGAAAAGAGGTGTTGGATTTATTGGCCATTCAGCTAATTAAATAGCTGGAGATATATGGATGAATGAGAGCGTGTGTGAAGAGCAAATCAGAGAGTGTGAGTGTGTTTGGAGGGGATATAGTTGAGGAGAAATATACTTCTGAAGTTAATAAATCTCTGTCGATTCATGTGTTCTGCACAGACGGACATGTTTTGTGTCTCTGAGAGGGAAGAGTGCTAGTAATTGGCTTAACACTTCAACATGATTTTTTTTTTTTTTTGAAAAATCTTGTAAATCTTATAAACTCTTTCTTTATATCTCTTCTTAGCATTTTTTTTCTTTCTCACGATCATGTACACACTTGCAATCACAAAGACAGAACTTATTTCACATCACAAAATCACCTACAGCGTTTTCCAGCAAGTGTTAAAGGGGTCGTTGATTATAATTTCACTTTTTTAACTTTAGTTTAGTGTGTAATGTTGCTGTTTGAGCATAAACAACATCTGCAAAGTTATGACGCTCAAAGCTCAATGCAAAGGGAGATATATTCTTTTACAGAAATCGCTTTTTAAGGACTACAACAAATGGCTGGTAGGGACTACAGTGAGCTTCTTTCTGGTTTGGTGATCACATACCCCAAAATTTACATAAACCCTGTCCCCGAGAACACACAAGAAATAGGATGAGCCCATGTTGGGCTGCTTTAGAGAAGAGGAAGAGTTGTTGTAGTAAAGTGTTGTTGACATGCCGTCATTTTACACTGGACTGCTTCACAAACGAGGGTCAATTCAATGCTGGATTTGCACATAAGATTAACATGACGGCACATGCTAGTCAATGAGGTGAATCAACTCCACAGCAACTACATAAATTTATCCACTAATCATTCAGAAGCGTCCAGTTGCATTCTAAAAGTTGTAACTTCTTCCTGAGTCTCTCCATCAGTGTCCGACTCCGGTTTGAACAATGTAAGGCTGAACACGTTACTGACAATCCTCATTTTGGCTGCGTGAGATTGTCCAGCTTTGTTGTTGTTGAGCAACCGAAGTACGAGCTGTTAAAGCTCCGCCCTCTTCTGGAAAGGGAGTCGGAAGCAGCAGCTCATTTGCATTTAAAGGGACCAGGGCTTGACATTAACACCCCCCAACCCGCCAAATGTGGGTAGATTTCAGCTGTGGCGGGTATGACAGCCACTCCCACTAGCCACTTTGGCGGGTTGAATATAATTTCAGTTTACAGCCAAATGATCGTTAAAGATCGATGTAGCACACAATTACAATCCAATCACACAATTCGTTATTTATGTGTAGTTAGTGAAGGAGGGATAGGCAGAATTCCGCTGAATGACACACAACAAAAGCGCTCTCTCGCGTGCGATCAGTTCTCCTCGCGCCTGAATAGTCAAATACACGTGCACACGGATGTCTAAATGTCCATCGTGTGGAGTATCTTGCGTGAATGCAGTCGGTTATGGCTTAAGTGGACATAAAAAGGTGGGTAATAACTGGATATGTGTCATTTACGTCCATGCATTCAGCAGCCCAATAAAATAGGCCTACCTGTCTGTCATTAATGTTAATCAAACAACAAAAGATGTTAAATAAATGTAGGCTATATGTTAAATAAACCTACTGTATCAGAAAAAAGATTATTTTTAATGTACTATTGTTTTTGTAATTTGCTTCTTCGTTCTTTTATATAGCCTAACACAAACAAACTAAAATTTCTCATATTAGCCCATGCTCATATTGTCCACCTCTTGCCCACCTGTACATACCAGCTGATATACAATGTAGTCTTGATTAGGGTGGTCAATCTGCATTTAAAAGTTTGAAAGGGTTTTAAATCTTCTAAATCAAGTAAAATGACTCAAAATAAAGTAATTTAAGCATAACAAAGTCAACTTTAATCATATAAAATGTAATTTACACACATCAAAATTGTGGCCAGTGAAAATGCTGAGTGGCTAGTAACTTTGGAAAACCACTAGCCACAGTGGCTGGTGAGCAAAAAAGTTAATGTCAAGCCCTGAAAGGGACATACAAAAACGGCATGTTTTTGCTCACACCCAAATAGGGGCAAATTTGACAAGCTATAATAAATAATCTGTGGGGTACTTTGAGCTGAAACTTCACAGACACGTTCTGGGGACACCAGAGACTTATATTACTTCTTGTAAAAGGGGCATTATAGGTCCCCCCATAGACATTGAGAGGGACAAGTCCAAATACAATCACTTTCTCATGAAAAGTGTGACAACTAGTTACCATATCTGTTCCAAACATTGAGCCTCTGTATGTTATTTGTCTGTTGAGAACAGTGCACCCAGGTGGTGCATCTGTGGATATTATCCTGCGAATGGTCTGGTCTAATTAGATTCTGAATACTCTGGCAGTCCAGTTTGTTTATTTTTGATTTGCTCCCTTAGTTCTGCCTGATTGATTCCAAGGTCAGGCAACTTCCAGTGATTCTTAAGCCTTCCCAGCTAAACAGGCTCATCATTCTCTCGTCTCGAACAGCGCTGTTGAAATGCATAAAAGCGAGCCCAGTTGAGGCGGGGAAAGAAACGTGTAAATTGTTAATCAGCGTAAGCAGGCACCAAAGTCACCGTGCCAGCACAAAAATTCCTTCAGTCTCATTAAGGCCTAATATGTTCTCCGAGAGATGGGCCTGTCTTGTCCATTGTTTCTGTGTTAACAACTAATTTCAAAAGAGGAGTAATTCGCTTCTGTTTACACTGTTGATTTAACCTGGGAGCCCACTTGTTTATTTGCGATGTTGTCTCAACAAATGTTCTCTATTGTAGTTGTTAGGCTGAAATAGGCCTCTTTCTGTCAAATCTGCTCTTGCGTTTGAATTATTTTAAGTGCTTGTGTCATCTGACTAGAGTGGCGCTAACCCCACAGTGGAGGCATGACATTTGAAAAAGTCCACACCCCATCCCAAATACAAATGACTTTTTTCAGTAATATAATACGTTACATCTCAAATTTCTGTAATCAGAATAGCATAACTCTGAGATATTTGGTTCATTTCTCTATCATTCATCCTCGGCAAGCTCTTCAGTACAGTTACATCACACTTTGTCAGTCAAATATATTACTGATATTAATACTAATGCTAATGGCACTGATTTACATCGACTGACAGAATAATTATTTGACAGAATAATTTTTTACATAAAGACTTTTACATAAATACATAAACACATATATGACAAACGAAACGCACATACACACATCATCTGCATTTTCAGAATATTTTCTTCACTTTTTAGTCATAAGTTGTTGTTGTTATATGCATATATATATATATATATATATATATATATATATATATATATATATATATATATACAGTTGCGCTCAAAAGTTTATATAAAATGTTAATTTTCGCGCAATTCGTATGTATTTTACGAGGTGGCTAAAATAGTGATTCGTACAAACTCACTCATACGAATTAGTAGATTTTTTGCTAAATTATACATATTTCATGAGTTGCTAAATTCGTATGAATGACCTTCCCCTAACAACGCCCCTAAACCTACTCATCACTGGGGTTTAGACAAATCGTATGTAAGCAAAAAGGTACGAGAGGCTGTGCTGTATTGTGAATAAGTCATGGCTGAAGGGCTTTGTTAGGCACCACACAAACCCCTTCAGCCGTGACTTATTCACGATACAGCACTAGCCTTGAGTATCTTACTGCTTTTATAAAATGGTTACCGCACAATACAAATATTAGAGCCGAAAATTGGTATCAATGCCTCTTTCATGTAGTAAACTTTCACTAATAGCCTTCCTTCCGCCGGAAAAAATAGTCCCTGACCGTGACCAGCAACAGAAGTTACATTATTGCGCCATTAGATGGTGGCAAAGACTGTCTTTAAGAGTGTGTCAGTCAGTAGCAAAGACTTTTACATTGAAAAGACGGAATTATTGTGAATACGGAACAATATGCAACTGACAAATGCTTTGACTAGCGCTGTCAGTCACGGGAAAACCCCTTAACTGTTAAAAGGACAACACATCGGACATTTAAACAGTTTTTATGAAAATAGGACTGACCTGAAGGAAAATGCTAAATCTGAATGCAGGTAATAAACGCGCTCAGTTGATCTCTTTATCACTGTATTATGTAGAAACAGAAGAGTATTGTAAGCTTCAATGAACAATGAACAAACAGTTTATGTTGCTAGGTTGCTAAAAGTGTTGTGTAGTGATACACAGAACCGTTGGGTGAAGCAATCATGGATGGATGCTTTTTTTCTGTCTTCAGAATTTGGCTTACCATTCACAACCATTATAAACCTTGGAGGACTAAGGATATTTTAAATATATCTCGGATCGTGTTCGTCGGAAAGAAGTCATATACACCCAGGATGGCTTGAGGGTGAGTAAATCATGGGATTATTTTAATTTTTGGGTGAACTGTCCCTTTAATGCATTGTGTGCAACTATGTGCTTCCTGAAAAAGTGTGGATGTCGTATCCTTCACGGCGCCATCAAGCTAGGTCTTTGTTAATGTTTTGACTAAAGACTCTGGTTATAGGTACTCTATCCAATCGGTAATCTGTAGTGGATTACTCTATTTTGGGTAACCTCCCGAACACTAGTGCAGTCAGCCTAAAATTCAAATTGGTCTTGGGTCATTTCTCAATCCCAGTCCTCACCCTCTGCCACTTCCAAATTTATTTCCTCTCCCCTCTACAATGTCCTATTTAATAAAGGCAAATAAGCCATAAAAATAATGAAAAACAGAATACAGATGAAGGACATCAACAAGGGACAATGGAAAGTCTGGAGAGCAGACAGGAAAGCAAACTAACAACTGCAGAAATCACTGGCACCTTCCCAGAACTCTGTGCTAGTTAAGAGGCTGTTAATGATTCACACATTTCTTGTGGACTCTTGGCTGAACTCTTCAACATTTTATTCCCCACAGGGACTGCAGATGGAGTACTTTAACATACACACACAAAAACACACACACACAGACATGTATGCACAATAGCCACATGGCAATGTCAGTGTTGATCAAATCACCCTCTGAGACATACTGACATGCTGAACATGTCAGTACTTCTGCACTTCACATTTAACATGCAGGGACTCGCTGTCTGTGACCACGCTGTTTTTTTTTTTTCTTTTTTCAATGTTAAAGACAGGTAACATTCTCAAAATGTAAATTTGTGAGTCTGCCTTGCATTGGCTGTCTCCGTCCTGCAGTATTCTTCAGTCAAAACAGATGCAAATGTCAGCTTAACTCTGCTTCTGTCAAGGTTGCTCTCTTTACATCACACTGACAAAACATTAACTGAAAACTCACCCGCACTGTCATGTAAAAATGCTGAAAGTTGTTGTATTTAAATGTGGTAACAATCTGGTGCTGTCTGAGTCTTGGCTGTCAGTCAGGGGAAAATCATAGCATCTGTTTAGTGGAAAACTTACACAAACTATTGTAGGAAAGTCTAATGAAGTCACAAGAGTGTTTGGTGGCAAATGTGTAAAACACTTAAAACCAAGTCAATCTAGTTTTATATATATATATATATATATATATATATATATATATATATATATATATATATATATATATGTGTGTGTGTGTGTGTGTTATTGAATATGATATTGTAAATGATACATTTTGACAAAACTTTTTTTTTTTTTTTAATTAATTTTCACCTTGGGCCATGATTTGAAAAACAATTATTTGGCCATATTTGTAATGTATTGGCTTTCTGTTGACCTTATTTGGGTGTGTAAATAGCCTCAATCACTTTGGCCTACAATTGCAGACAACAGACAGCTTGTTGAAGACTGGAGAATTACCATAGCCAGACTGTGCCACAGGCAAAGATTTAATGAAATCTTTTTTAGTTGATGTTCTCATTATGTATTTTCAGTTTTATGTATTTATTAGACATGGACATTTGGGTAGATGTGTCAGTGGGTAAACTCTTTAACCCTCTTTATCTAGCAAACTGTGTACAATATTGGTCATGTGACCATATATTTAATAAGGGCCCATCATATAGAGTTGCCTGTGACTGAGGGATGCACATGAGAAAATTGAATATTGAAAATACATATATATATATATATATATTTTTTTATTTATTTATTTTTTTATTTTTTTTACGGTTTGTTTGTTTGTATATCAAAGTACTTTTTCTACATGGCAGGTAATATTAATTTTATATCAAAACAAATTCATCCAGATCCATATATCCCTATATATTCCTGGTTGTAAATTGTATAAATGAGAACGTATGACCCTATGTTAGAAACTTTACTATTATTTATACTTTATAATTAGATATAATAGTTTAGCTTTTATTGAATTTCTCCTGTAGCCTAGACAAGCCTGATACATTAAAATAAATGGTCCCACTTTATATTAAGTGGCCTTAACTACTATGTACTTACATTTAAATTAATCATTTGATAATTATTGTGTAAATACGTTTTTACATTGTACTTATCTTTTAAAACACCTACATGTAATTACATCTGTAATTAATTTCTGTAACTACATTTATAATTACACTGCTGACCCAACCCTTACACCTTACCCCTACCCTTAAACCTACCCAAACCACCACCCTAACCTTACCCGTATCCATCTACATTGTACTTATTTTTTGATGTAAGTACATAGTAGTTAAGGCCACTTAATATACAGTGGGACCAAATAAATAAATAAATAAATAAAATATATACAAACTGAAATTCAGATCTCAAGCTGCATTTTATTATCATTTTTATTTATTTATTTATTGCAAATTATGTAGCTTTCCTCTATGGCAGTAATTGTTTAATATTTAAACAATTTAAATATTTAAAAGCCTTTAAAAGGGACCTATGACACCCCTTTTACAAGATGTAATATAAGTCTCTGGTGTCCCCAGAACATGTCTGTGAAGTTTCAGCCCAAAATACCCCACAGATCACTTATCATAGCTTGTCAAATTTGCCCCTATTTGGGTGTGAGCAAAAACATAACATTTTTGTGTGTGTCCCTTTAAATGCAAATGAGCTGCTGCTCTCGGCCAGCTCCCAGAAGAGGGTGGAGCTTTAACAGCTTGCGCTTCGGTTGCTCAACAACAACAAAGCTGGAGAATCTCACGCCGTGAAAAATGGCGGTTTTAAACCTAACCCTAACTTTTAGAATGCAACTAGAGGATAAATTTATGTAGTTGCTGTGGAGTTGATTCAACTCATTGACTAGCATGTGCCGTCATGTTAATCTTTTGTGCAAATCCAGCATTGAATTGACCCTCGTTTGTGAAGCAGTCCAGCGTAAAATGACGACGTGTCAACAACACTTTACTACAACAACTCTTCCTCTTCTCTAAAGCAGCACACTGCCTCACTCCCTTTGTTGCGTGATCCCGGGGGCAGGGTTTATGTAAATTTTTGGGTTTGTGATGTCACCAACCTGGGAAGAAGCTCGTTGTAGTCCCGACCAGCCGTTTGTTGTAGTCCTTAAACAGAGAATTCTTTAAAAGAAAATATCTCTCTTTGAATTTGAACTTTGTCGTAACTTTGCAGGTGTTGTTTTTGCTCTAACAGCAAAACTACACACTAACTAAAGTTAAAAAAGTGAAATCATATTTAACCACCCCTTTAATATTCTGCCTCAACAGGAATGATCTGGAATCATCTGAGATGTGCCACATGTGTTTCCACCTGTGCTTTCACATATACACATTTGACGTGCAAAATCATCCATACAGTACATGACCCAGATTGTCTGTCATCCCTCAGCCTATATACTGTATCCAGACTTGGAGTCAGCAGCTCACTGTCAGATTCTAATATCACAAAACAAATGAAACATTACACAGGAACTGATGTGAGACGCTATAACTCGGGGAGCCTGGTGGCCCACTGGAGCTAATTTTGGCAAGGAGGCTGAACACAGTTTGGCCCAGCCGGAATGCTTCGGGTCAGCCCCTGATCTCTGCTCCGCTCCCTATGCGGGCCAACAGTTCTCAGCTGCTCCCATCCCGGCCACTGCTCCAGATCGACAGTGGGCCACAGGTGCTGCTTGCCGCTTCATTAAGCCTCAGCCCAAGCACACTGAACCCCATCCGTTTCCCCTACCGATGAAGACCACACACATTCACACAGAGGCACTGGACAAGCTCATGCTCTCATAACATCTTTTACCCTAATCATCTTTTATTCACACTTAGCATTATACAATTTGTATTGGTCAGTCATGCTTCCACTCAGAGTCTTGTGCTACTTTATTGAATGACTAATGTATGGAGAAATAGCCATGTGTCTAGTGAATATATCCAGTCGATTAAAGTATGAAAGCTCACACAAATACTATTTTTTTCCACTATTTTATGGCAGCACTTAAGGCCATTGTGGGCGCTAGGAAGTAGGTAATGAAAAGCCAAGCTTAAGCTTCAGTGACAACTTATTCTGGCTATTAGCGTTCTACTAACTGACAGAATATGATTCTACATGGTTTTGCTGCTCTGCCTCGACAGTTGTGTCAGAAAAGCTAACTTACACCTACATGTCTAAACTAGCGAAAGTTTCTTATATTGCAGCATGGTTAAAGGGTTAGTTCACCCAAAAATGAAAATATGTCATTGATATTTTGATTAAATCCGATGGCACAGTGCAGGCCTGTATTCACAGCAATGGTACTTCCTCTCTCAAGATCCATAAAGGCACTAAAAACATATTTAAAACAGTACAAGTGAGTTCAGTAGTTCTACCTTAATATTATAAAGCGACAATACTTTTTGTGTGCCAAAAAAACAAAAGAACTTTTCAAAAATATAGTGATGGGCCGATTTCAAAACACTGCTTCGGAGCTTTACAAATCAAATCAGTGATTCGGATCTCCTATCAAAAGGCTAAACTGCTGAAATCACGTGACTTTAGTGCTCCGAATCACTGATCCGATTCGTAAAGCTCTAAAGCAGTGTTTTGAAATTGGCCCATCACTATATTGTTGAAAAGTCGTTATTTTGTTTTTTTGGTGCACAAAAAGTATTCTCTTCGCTTTATAATATTAAGGTAGAACCACTGAACTCACATGAACTGTTTTAAATATGTTTTTATGGATCTTGAGAGAGGAAGTACCATTGCTGTGCAGGCCTCACTGAGCCATCGGATTTAATCAAAATATCTTAATTTGTGTTCCGAAGATGAACGAAGGCCTTATGGGTGTAGAACGGCATGACCGTGAGTAATTAATGACATTATTTTCAATTTTGAAAAGGACCTCAAAGGAGAAAAAAATGACATAAAATGAAACAACATCAAATTAATTAGACAATAAGTAAACTAATAAAATAAAATAATAAATCACTGGATAATAAAATGAAATAAATGCAAGATTAAAACAAATATATAAATAACAACTAATTAAAATAAAATAATTTGATATTGAATATATTTAATTGTATTTTCCAATGATTATTTTGCCTATTGTAACAGTAGAGATATGTTTCACTACTACCACTTTTAAGTCAGCTAGCAGGTATTTATTTTGTTGACCAGCAAGCAAAAAGGGAATAAAATACATATATACATAACATATACAAAATACAATCAGCAACAAGGGAAAAAAATACACAAATAAAGTACAAAATACCCAACAGCAAGAATTTTTTTTTTCTATTCGCTTCAACATTAGTCATGCTGACACAATCTTGAGACTGTTCCTCTTATGTGTACGTTTGCTTATTATGAACATATGTTTGTCCTGAAGCATGTTTTTGCTTAACATTACAGAAAAAAAAAAAAAAAAAAATCTATGATACAGCAAACATTTTGCTGTATAAACATCACTGAAGCCAGCGGTGCTGAGTCCTCTAATTTTACTCATATTTTTGGAGCGTGTAGAGATGTTATGCTGATGTCTTAGAGAGAGCAAATATAGCACATGACTTGGCAGTTTTGAAAATTTAAGAGGTCCTTGGCTTGATGGCAGATATAGATACTGTAGCTACAGCAGGCTGCAGTAAGAAAATATAGAACCAAACTTGTTACTATTCATTAAAACTGTAGGTTTAAATTGCTGTTAGACTTGTGTAATTAGTTACAACAGTTAAAGGTAATGTAAGCAGTTTGTTGTTTCGCTAACGTCTACCAGACTTTAATTAGATCACCTCATCTCTCCAAAATCCTGAACTCCATTGACTTTCTCAGCAAACATGATATCAAGAAACTGGATTGTTCAAAGTGCATCTTAAAGTCGCCTGATAGCTTGTTTCATGGACGCTATAATCAGTAATGTTGCTAGATGTTGGCACACAATAATGTTGAATTCATTTTTTTTTTTTTTTAATGTTTGTTCAAGGTGCAATGAAAGGAAAATTGTAAAACTCATATGAAAAACAATATCTGCGATTTGTTTAAGCCTTATGTACCTGCTTCTGTTTAATGATTATAAAAAATAAGACAAAAATGTGCTCTTTCAATTTTCACTGTTTTGTACAATAATTGTCTTTAATAAAGTTACACAATTACATAAAATATAATAATTATAGAAAATAGAATGGGTGAATTAATCACTCACTCAATCAATCAACCATCCAAATGATCGATTGATCAATCGACCGACCGACCAAGCGATCGATTGATCGATCAATTGATCGATTTACTTAGCAGGAGCAATATTGAAGGGATTGTTCATAAACTATTTAATCCAAAATGTTTTGGAATCTATTCACCTTCAAATTTCTGTCCTCTATGGAACTCAAATGGAGCTCCATAGAGTTCCGCAGTCAGATTCTTCTGTGCTATTTGCTGAGCCCAGGGCTGTCACAGAGGTGCCATATCTCAGGACACCTATTTCTGTTGTATCTGTCAAGTAGGGGCATTTTCTGTGCACTATTCTATAAAAAATTGTTTACAGTACCTTAAATGACCAGGTGAAGAAAACATAGTGAGGAAGCTCAGAGCAATCCAGAGCATTTTGCAAACAAGTTCAATGGTTCAAAACACTGCATGAATGCAGTCTTGCTTGGCAGAATAAATATACCCTGCTTTTGATGTAAGCACTTTTGTTTGTAAGCTTATATTTTTTGAATTGGCTTGGTAAAATTGTGTATTTCCTATTTGTGTCTTAGGGCTTGCATAGACTAGCTGGGTAGTCGACTACTTCAACTACTAGTCAGCGCTGTCTGAAGAGTCAAGAGTTTGGGCTCACCATCTGCCTAAAGAAGTCTCAAGTCATGGGACAAGATGTAAATCCTCCACCCAGCATCTCAATCTCCAACTACAAACTTGAGGTTGTACTTGACTTTGTATACCTCAGATCTTTCTCTGAGCTGACCAGGTGCATTAGGAAGGTCATGCATTTTGGTCAATTGGATCACAAGTAGATAAGGGAGACACATCATTGTTTACACCTGGTGTTTTAATCCATCTCTTTTGTCCATTTTCAACCACTTCTGTCCTGATTTCTTCGAGGGGAGGGTCTATGGGTGGGTAGCTTTTTCAGATCCTTTCGATCTAATGGACAAAATGACTGGAGGCGACAGAAAAACACACAGAGCAGTAGCTTTTGTTTCTGCTCTGATAGCTGCAAGACCATGCCGAATGCGGTGAATACATGTTAGAAATCGGGAATGGTAAGAGAATATTGTGCTTGGCACGTTTTTTTGTCTTCAAACCAAACTTGGGTCTTCAACTGGCAAATTTTAAATCCCTTCTGGTTAGCGCACTTCCCATGCATTAGGTCAGTAAGCGGGGTATATTCAAACATATTTAACCACACAAGTGTCTACACTACGAAAGCAATCCAGTCAAATGCTTTTTCGACTACCTCAGGAAGTGGTCGAAAGTGGACAAGCTCATGACATTTTAGACCCCACTTACACCTGTAATTAGCGTTGTCCACTTGCGATCTGATCGACCAAAACGCATCTTAATACCAAGTGTAAACAGGGTCAGAGTGTAGACCAATGAAAGCTGACAGAGTACACCACAGTCCAGGTCTACAAGGCTTGTGCGGTGAGCACGCTACTCTACGGCAGTGAGTCATGGACTTGGCATGAAAGTAGACTCAACGCCTTCCACTTACGTTGCCTCCGTCGCATCCTGGGAATTACCTGGCAGTACAAGATCCTCAACTGCACCGTCCTTGAGAGAACAGCGATAGCTTCAATGTTCACCCTGGAGACAGGCTGTGCTGAAAGGCCTCTCCAACAGCAGTCCGAGACAAAGTGGCTATGAAGGAAGGCTAGGACCCAAACTATCCTTCCTGGATCAGAGTTCACCTGTAGGTACTGTTGCAAATTGGAATTCTCCCAAATTGGACTTCTGAGTCAGAAGCAACACTGAACCGGTGACCCTCATCCAAAGGATGGCAGATTCCTTAGACCTTAATACTAACTGTTAAAATAATTTTATTGGTTGCACTTTATTATAGAGTACATGTTACCTTGTACTTAAGAAATCACAGGGTAAGAAAAGTTAACTACACAGGTTAAGGTTAGGTTTAGGGTTATTACATAGTTATTACCCAGTTATTGTAATTACTATAATAAGTACAGCACATGGTATGTACATGCGGAACAGGACTTCCACTTTCTTTCTTTCTTTTTTTTTTATATATATATATATATATATGTACACACATATTGTTCAATGTCTAGTATGTTGCGTGTCAATGTACATGTTATTTTGCCTATGTTAAATACAAAATTAAACCTGTTGTTTTAATGTTTTTATAATACATATAAGAGATATAATTGTTGCAAACATTGGGCTGTCGATTAATAGACCCTTACACAAACTATTATTCTTAAGTCTTTTTTTTTACAGCAACATACAGTCTCTTTTGATAAGTAATCAACTAGAGAAATCAGTGGTAGTACAACCTCTGTACTTCCATAAACACTGTTTAATGATTCTCACTGTGATAAAAAGATTACAAAAACGGTATCCAACTTCAACGGTGACCATTTTTATGTCCTGCTGTCACCGTCTGTCCATCTTTAAAACTCATACACAAAGACAACTTGCATATGCTAAACTAAGGTAAAACAATACGCCCAGCCCTCACTTCCTGACTGACGGACATTGAGCCTCCCATTGTTTTACTCATTAAGTTAATTAAGCCAAATGATTCCCTGCTGCTTCCCAGGTGGACAGCCGGCAGCAACTGGCAGACGTGCATGTTTGACTAGACCACGCAGGTCGTCTGATGTATTAATAGACCTGCGGCCATCTGTTTCTGGGCCACGTATCGGCCGGTCACTCTCTCGTCGGACCTTGATCCGAACCGAAAAGCTGAAGCGCAGCTAATGCTAATGCTAATGCTAACAGACACTTGAATCTGTTCCTGCTCAGACTCTCAGCATGAGCCTCACCTTTAAGTGGATGAGGCTCAGTTCATTGAGGATGGCGTTATAATTGGATGCCTGTTTTTTTGTTAAGTATTTCTGGTGGAGTCTGTGCAGTTGCTAAGTGCCGCGCTCCTCTGAAGTGATTGCTGTAATGAACGTTTAGCACCGGCCTGTTGTTTTCCAGTCTTTTCGCTCTAGCGCTGCTGGGTAATTACTCAGGAGAGCGATGTAGGCTTCTTCTCAAGGGTTAGTTGCTGAAGTGAGCTGTGCTCAACACCACCTGCATATCACACCTCTCTGAGGCAGGACGAAGGGAAATCCCTGAGATGCTTAGAAGAAGTCTTCAGAGGGCTTAATCTAATGACAACATACAAATGCAAGATACCTCACAAATTAACCTTGCAAACACAGTGTCTTACCACTAGTGAGGCTGTGTTGCTCTGAATAATACAAGCCGCTAATTAATTTTGGCCACACAGGCTAAACAAAATGATATAAACCTCATAGGACTTTACAAGAGGCTAAAATGGTTTGTCGATCATTACAAATATTAGCCAGAGGATTCTCAACAACTGGCATTTTAAATAACATTAATAATGTGCTGCTAAATGCACCACATTGTACATTAATGTGTAAAATGCACATCAACAATAGACATTTTAATAGGTCCTTTTCATTTTTCATGTAAAGACGGCACATTGTTAAAATGACACCTGTTCGCTCAAATCCGCAAAAATGAATAAAAACGCTGTATTATCATGCCAGGCCAGTAGTTGGCGATGTCACTTTGTGAAGAAACACCACGCTGAACACACAATACATATGCGCATAACATCATCGTTTTCACAAATAGACAGAGACAATAATAGTTTTGTTTTCAAAAACTTGCCCTTTAAAACCCGTTTTCAAGCCCCCAAAATGCCGTTGTTGTGTAAATGAATGACCAAAATGCATAAAAAGTTTTATGTTTTTACTTGAAAATGGTGTTGTGTAAACTGCCTTTAAAATCGATCAAACGTGTCAGTAAACACATTTATAATGTTACAAAAGTAAAAAATTGCTGTTGTCATTAGCAAAAGGATAACAAATCTATTATTAAGACATTCTGAAATTCATGTTAATATTTCATACGGTACTTATAACATCATTTGTAATGAAAAGTGTATCAATTCCTTTAGAAAAATGCGAAATAGGAGTATTTTCACTAGTGATCTCAGTCTTTTGGACTCCACTGTATATTCATTTAGCCTGCAGATATTCTGTTTCACTGAGCAACCCTCAATTCTATCATTTGGTAGAAAGCTGATTCTGGGGCCATTCAATTACCCATCGCTTGTCATTTGATAAGTGAGATGTGTAATGAAGAGATTACAGCCAATGTGGCCAGTTATATTGCCTGTGCCTGTAGTATAGTGCCTGCCCTTTTTCATTAGTCAGTGGCTGCCACCCTAGCAGAGAATTAGCATGTGGCTTCCTGATATATATTCACCCTCTCCACTGGGACTTATTCCATTACCCATGATCCTTCACCACCCACTGTGCCACAGATTATGACACAATATTGCACCAATGTAATATTAAAATCACTAATAGCACATGATTAACACACACATGAATAATCCAGATTATGGCACAGTAAATATTTTAAAGCTTGGTTTTTACTTTTCCTGATAAAGCTTTATATTCTCAGAGAAATCCAACATACGAGCAAATCTGCTGACAGACTCCCCAAAGTCTGTTATGTATGTTACAGACTAGATTATGTGATAGCAAGAGAAAAAGCAACTCTTACTGCACGCACCGCAACAGACTTTTAAAATTCTGCGTGAACTCAACCAATCAGCATGTTCAGTGGCCAAGTCCCACCCCCGAAAGTTCCTGAACTTTGAAAAAGGACTTTACCTCGCGAGCAGGGACTTTCTAAATGGGAAATTTTAACCGGAACTTCATTTAGACCCTGGTCCCTGTAGTCGAAACACACCCCCCCCCAAAGTCCCTAATTCCTGCGGTGGAAAACGGGCTTAAATTAATTGAATCGACTCGTTTGAATGGAAATGTTCATTCAAGTGACTGCATTTAGTGAGTCATTGAATCATTCATTGAACAGATTTGTTTAAAAACACTAATTCACTTCTGGAATGAAAAAAGTGACTGGCTGCATCCAAAATCACATACTTCCCTATTATATAGTAGGCGAAAAGTATGTTACAAGAGTAGTACGTATTCAAAATAAGTACTTAAATAAGAGAATATGCGATTTCGGACGCAGCCAGCATCTTTATAAGCGAGTCAATTAATCATTGTCAACATATTTATTCTAAATGTGTCTCCTTATAAAGCATTGTTAATATCCTGCATTGATCTGTTTCTTGTCATATTTTTGTCAACGTTGATCAAATCAAACAACCCCAATAAACATTTTGGTCTGTATTTTCCCTAATCAGATTTACTAGAACCCATATTTCTACAGCTCAGAAGTCTTCAGTGGTAATCTTGCAGTACATACAATGAATTGGCTGCATATGTATTTGTCCAAATTTCCCTCACATTTTGCCTCTCATCATTTTTATATGTTTACAAATTCTGGGAGATGTTTCACAGTCATTTGGGCATTTCCCTTTCATGCTGAAACATCACAAAATCTATTACGTTTTAGTGTGTGAATCATGCTGAATTACCTCGGGGTCATTTTTAGAGAAGCTTGCTGATCATGAGGTTTAAGAGAAGAAAGGAACAGGACATTCCCAACAGGAGAGATCCCTCTGGACAGCCGGATTTAATTCTGCCTTAGGAGCTGAATTTATCTGTGCTGCTGGCATTACACAGTCTTATAAGGATGGGGGAAGGGGAAACATCGCCTTATCCGTGTTATCTACTCTTCCTCTGGAAGGGAAATTTATTTTAAAAAATAAATATGCCATTGCCTGCAGTGTCTCTTTTGTTTCTGTCGAAGAAAGACAAAGCACATCTCCATTTGATGCATGAGGCCCAGAAAAATGAAACTTTCATAGTCTGAGCGATTGCCCAGAGACTCCTATCAACCTAACAAATCTTATATAAACATTGCGGAGATGAAGGGAGGGAGGAAAAGGTGGAAGTAGCAGTGGGTAGAGAGGAAGGGAAGAATGGAGAAGAAAAAGAGACAGAAGGAAAGGAGATGACTTTAAAAGGTGCCAAACAATGGAGGATCCTGCTTTCATCTCAGCAGAGAGCTCCATTAGTCCTGTAGTTGCACATGTGAGGAGGAGCAGGAGGTGGAGAAAGCTGGGGGAAAACTAGTAAAAGAAAGAGAAAAATGCTGACTTTGATTTCTACTAGATCTGCTCTGTTAAACATGCGTTGAATCCTCTTTATCCATGGACGCCCTGCGGCCCATTAGCCTGACAGGAAGTGAAAGTATAGTGTGACATCAGCGTCTGGAATGCTAGGCACTGCAGTGCCAATACAGCCTTCCTGTATATTCTTTAAAATCTCACTGTGTATTCAATAATTTTATCCCTTAAAACTCTTTATTCAGACATTTTCTTTGATCTTTGATCACCAAAATGACATATTTAAAACATTTTTTTGCCTGAATGTAACTCTACACACTTGCCTCATTTAGTATACATGGATCAATGAATATGCAAATTAGCCCCACCTCCAATCGCTCACGCCAGCTCAGAGATCCACTTGGTCAACTTACTGAGGTAAACGCTGCGCAATGGTATGCTCTTTGCAACATCGGATACATAACGGTAATTAATATGATTAGCCTTTTGCTTGACTATGTTATCAAACAGCTAATAATGTGTTGCTAATGTTACACAAACCATGTTCCTGTTCATCATCTCAGAATCAGACAGCTGCCTTATAACAATCAGTGTCCTCACAAACATACACCCACCATATTGCTAAATCAACACGATTATACATATCAACTGAAAATTATACCGGGTTAACCTTAGACCTTCATTCATCTTCGGAACACAAATTAAGATATTTTTGAGGAACTTCATTGACAGCAAGATAATTAACACTTTCAAATGACCAGAAAGGTACTAAAGATATATTTAAAACAGTTCATGTGACTACAGTGGTTCAACCTTAATGTTATGAAGCGACGAGAATACTTTTTGTGCGCCAAAACAAAATAACTTTATTCAACAATATCTAGCTTTGAAGCTTCACAAATCTTTTGTTTCAAATCAGTGGTTTGGAGCGTGTATCAAACAGCCAAAGTCACATGAACCATTGAAATTTTGAAACGTTTCGAAACACTTATAACATAACAAAGCCTCGTTTACAGAAATCACGCGACTTTGGCAATTTTTATTCGAGCTCTGAACCACTGATTTGAAACAAAAGATTTGAAAAGCTTCAAAGCTACATAAAGCAGTGTTTTGACATCATTTTGAAACCCTTTAATGTATTATTAGTTGAGCAAGGTTCTATGTTAATGTTTTGAATGTGTGATTTTATTTGATACACTGCATTGAAGCAAAACCTATTTATTACAATCACAAAAAAGGACACAATTTAAACAATTCCTTTCCCTTCAAAGAAAACTTGATCCCATTTTCTATCAAAATGAAACATAAATGAGGCAAAACTCCAGCTGACAATATATAAATAAATTAATAAATAAATAAAATAATATATATATATATATATATATATATATATATATATATATATATATATATATATATATATATATATATATATATATATATATATATATATATAACAATTAAGTGCTGGTTGTGCCACATTGAAACAGGCCGTTAAGGAACAGAACCCTTTGTTGGAAACGATTTGGTGCATAAAAAGTAGTTTTGGCTGTCCATGCACCATCATACACTTCAATGTCTATCAGCATGTAACCAATGAATGCTGAAGAACATAACTCTAACGAAAACTAAAATAAAGCTAGCTGGGGTTACGCAGAGTTCTGGAGCATCCTGGGATCGTGGGCTTTTTACTCCATAAAGCCGCAAGCACCACCACCCGAGTTATTACATTCATGCAGTTATTTATAGTTGCGCTGTCATACTAGACCAGAGTGGCCCCCTTTCATGTTACAATTAAGCCTGCGCTCCCCTCAGGGTATTGGGTGCAGGAACAGGCCACCGCTTGTCCGTCTATTTCCTTTCAGCGTGTGGCACCCAGTGTCCAGTCTGCGGCAGAACGACGGTGCCCTTATCTGAGAGGACAGAGTCTGTTAAAGCCCTTCCCAGAGCACTGCTAATAACAAAATGGAGCATGGTTGTCAGTGGTAATTCCCATTAGGTTAAAAACATACTCTAAAAAAAAAAAAAAAACTAAAATAAAAGGAAAATCTGTGAACTGTTGTGTTGGCAGTTCATTTTTCATTATTTTTAGATCAAGTAAATAATGCTGAAAAAAATAAGCAAAAATTTACTTGATTATACACTGTACAAAATTTAATTAATTTCAACTTAAATTCATTTTAATAAAAATATTAAACAGACTTAAAAAAATCAAGTTGAAATTGCTTGAATTATATGATGTTCAAGTAATGTAAAAACATTAGTTGCCATGACTTTCTGTTCATATATATATATATATATATATATATATATATATATATATATATATATATATACCAAATTTATAACAACAAATTTATTCAGACACCTTGAACATTTCATTCATTAATACAGTTTATTCACTATAGCTTAAAAAAAAAAGCTAATAAAATATGAGAAGATCTCAAGAGTTAAAATGTGTCAGAAAAATGTGTCTCTTTTTGGTTCCACATTTTTATTAGATTCACTGGTAGTCCACTGTATGAAGAATTTTTGGGTTTAATATGTCACAGATTACTTTATTTTGCTATCCTCACTTACATAAATGAACTATAGTGCCCTGCACCAACTATTAAAAATATATAAAAAATATCAAAAATGTCTGAATAAATTTTGGTTTGAATATATATATATATATATTAGGGCTGTCAAAATAACGCGTTAATTTTGATTAATTAATCTGAGAAAAAATAACGCGTTAAAAAAATAATGCAGATTAATCCATTCTGTATTGACCTTTCAACCTGGAGCCGTTCTAGCCACCATTCAACTGTAAAATGAAGGAGGGAAATGACTGCTGCTCTGACGGACAGAACAAGCAGAGCTCCTCCTCATGTGCGCGAGCTCTCTGTCTTCTTCAAAGTAAGCACCGTCTTTGCACTCATCTCTACCTCACACATAATAATCTAAATCATCTGACACAATGCTAAAAGTTTGTTAGACCGAATCCATGTTTCACGAGGCGCATTTGGAGAATGTCTTTCCTGAATAACCGCTGAGTGTGAATAGAGCTCAAAAGAACGTCACCTCATCTTCTCTGACAGGCGCCCTGCATGTGCTGCTGACATAAATCACACTTTCAGTAAACAAAAAGAAAATCCTATCCAGTGGTGAAGTGTTTTCTGTGTTGACAAATCTTGCGATGTCCTAATGACAGTCCCAATTGGCACGCAACGCGTCAACATCCGCTAATGTCCAATTCGTGACCTAATGACTCATTTGAACAGATTCATTTTAATGAATCATGATAACAACTGATCCGTCCACACGGTCTATAATGAATCATTTACTCGAACAACTCTGAAATGAGAACATAATTGTGCTTACCCCCTTTAACAAGAGTGGTTAGTAAAATTAGCCTTAATAATCCACAATATTTTCAGGTTATTTAAATGACAATGTGTAGTAAATTAGGCCTGCCTATAAAATCAGTTAGTTTAGACTGGAGTGAGGTGAAACCAGAACAAAGCAAGTTGTTGTTAGCTAGGTGCATTCAATTGTATATGGTAGAAAATTATATTATTAGTTAATATAACTTCTAAATGCTACTTTTTAATACTTTTCAGGTTTAGCAAAAAAGCATCTTCTCTTACAAAGCTATAAAATCACTTCTTTTTTTTTTTTTTTTGCAAAGAGGGCAAGAAAGAATTACAGTGAAAGTGATTGGTACTTTATTGTCAGTATCGGGCTCACAGATCACGTGGGTAGGGCACTTTTTACTGTTTGTGTGGATGACCATGTCTGTTACCATCGAAGACCATTTTTGACCCAGGAAAAACCCTGCACTGATTCATTTGAATTGAAATATTTAATACTTTCACAGCAAAAAATTATGTATGCGATTAATTTAGATTAATTAATCACAGAGTATGTAATTAATTAGATTAAAAATTTTAATTGATTGACAGCCCATATATATATATTAGACTTATTTAATCTAAAAGTAATTGTTATACTTTTCACAACTCAAGACATTTTCATAAAATAGCCTAGAATTTAATTTTAAAAAGCAATGCCAACTGCTGCCTTACATGAACACTTTATGTTTTTTTTGGTGTAGATTTCATAATTCAAACTCAGTGTTTGTTGTACCACCAGCTGGGCAGTTGATGCACCTGCAGTGAGATGTTTAGAGGCTGCTATATTGTGTGACAGGTTTATCTTTATCTGAAGTGTAATTTTCCACCTCAACTCATTTGATGATCTTGTTGTGTAAGTGCTCTCACAATAGCAGGGAGATGAATAACTGGCATTACCTCCATTTTGTGACTCACCTTAGACTGCCATTTGCCTCCACTGATTTCAGGACAGTTGGCCCCTCACCTATATGAACTCTTTTCACTCAACACAGGAGACACATGATAATCAGGCCATACACTTGATATATACACAGTAACAGCTCTTTCTTTCCATCATGCTCCTGAACATCTCTGGAGGCAACAAAATGTCTGCAGCAGTTCTGAATGCAATCAAGCAATAGATATGGCATATTCAGACACATTCTGACATTAATTGACTACTCAGATGAATTAAATAGTGAAAAATAAAACAGAAACAATGCGCACTGATATAGAGAATAACTCCCTTTGGAGTGTGTGTAAAAATGTGTGTATATATATATATATATATATATATATATATATATATATATATATATATATATATATATATATATATATATATATATATATATAGGTCCTCTTTAAACTCTGACCCTAACTATAGTGTTCTTGTTGTATCTTGTCATTTATTCCAAAACAATTTGAAGATAAAAAAGGAGCCATATTTAATTTTAATAATAATTTAAATTAGGTCATATTTTTTGGCAAAGTGTCCAGCTTCACTCAGCAGAATGTAGGCCATGTGTTTAAGCTCCCTCAGTGCATTGTGTTTACACGTCTGTATGTATCCACTTGTGTGCTCCTCTCTCTTTGCTGATAGTCCTATATGTTTACTACTGCATTAGAGCAAATCTGTCTGGAGGAGAGAAAGATATATTCCTGAGGGTCATTTGTGGCTCCTTCTGTTAGCACTTTTCTCTGGAGAGATGGGAGATGATGAAACGGTATTTATTGCAGACAAACAAGCGCTGTCTCTCTTACTGTTACGTTGCTCTTTCCCCTTGCACTTATTGACTTTGATTTATGCCACGCATTGTCAGATGGCCTCGAATTGAGCGCAGAATTATGCGTGTGTGTGTAGAATAAGATGACATGTTGAATTTGCCTTCGCCCTGCAGTTTATACAGGAAAAGAAACATATGAAGGGAGAAAAATCAACATTGACTGTGGATGTACTTTCCATGGGCTGTTCTGTGGTATAGTCCTTTTCATTAATAGTAATGTGCGTGAAGTGATAGCAATGTGGAACAAGGAAATATTAATGAAATTCAATTATTTAAACCATGAATCAGCAATGTAATTCGTACAACATACAAAAGATAGTGACAGATACTTCTTTTCCCCATATTTACTTGATCTGAAAATTATTTTGACAACATATGGAAATCCTAAATTTTGTTTGCACAACAGTCTGTTTATTTCGTGACCTGGTTACTTGTCATTTAGTGCCAGAAGTGACTTACCGCACATCACTTCCAAGACAGGATTGGGTTAGGCCTACGTCTACATGATCCTTCCTATTACAAATGTACCTTGGCATCCAGTCTGAGGGGACATCCAGTATGTCTGGCAGAGTTTTTACAGCAGTGCCAGGGCAGGATCTCTCTGTGCCAGTCAGAGTGTCCCATATGCTGGGAACACATACAGACATCTGCAGCATCTGCTGACGGCAGACATGACAGAGCCACGAGTCAGTGCTGAGTCATAAAAAAATGAGAAAGAGGTGGATGATGTGGTAGAGAGACAACAAGATCAAGACATTTGGTTATATTGTTTATTGATGTCCACTTTTGACATTCCGTTGACTAATGTTGACATGTCATTCTCATTTTTAGTATCGTTTTAGCAAAAGTATCTATTTTGCTGCTCACTATGTTTCTGCTACTGTTGTTAAAATAACCATGCCATCTGCAGCTCTTAATGTGGTGCTTTACATCTTTAAAGGGAGATAGAATCAATGCACATGGAGCAGAAAGGGCTAGAATGAAACGCGTTTGGCTCTAGATAAAAATATTAGAGGATGTAGCACCAAAAGATCATTACCGTGAATAACCCTGAGCGCTTGTGGTGAATCGCTGGTTGTTTTGATGTGCTGCTCACTGTAGAAACAGTAAAATGGTGCAATTATGTCCTATGGTCTGGATGGTCTGCCATCTAAATACCACTGAACTAAAAGAACAACCTCATAAGAGTAATTTGTTCAGAATTCGGACCAAAAAAATGTACCAGTTTGTGCTGTACTATTTTGATGGACTAAAAAAAAGCGTGAGCGAGAACTCTCTTGTTCACCCTTCCCGATCATTTGATCAATACAAAATGTTAATAAAAGCATTTTTTCCCATTAAACATCAGCATGCAAATACCATCCAATTCTGGAAATAAGTACAATCTATGAGCTCAGATGGATTGCTAGTGGTTGAATTGGATACAGGCGTTTGTGCTGAAATGCTGTGTGCAAAAGTTGAGTAAATTCAGCCTTGAGTTTTAAGGCCTTGTTTAGTTTCTCTCTCCACTCCCCACCCAGTCATCTTCATTTAAAGTTCCTCTTGACTGGGGTGAGAAAGGTGATCCTCTGCCAAGCTCGGTTGGTCAAAGCAATTCTCTTCACTGAAGAGGACCTTGCCCTCCGCCTCCCTGCACTGTCCCCAATCAGTCCACTTCCCTTTCTCCTGCCACCACCAAGCCTGAGAATCCCTCAACCAGTCTGGGCATTACAAACCCCCTCACCAGGCACGGCCAACAGCCTGTCCCATTTGACTTCCACCGCATCAGAATGTAAATCAGATCATTAACTCTAACTATGCCTTATGTATGTCCCCCCTGCTCTGGAGAATTTGCCATATCATCATTACCGCGTCGCAATTAAGAAATATTCTAGTGTGACTTGATATGCTTTTATAAGAGAGACAACTACACCTGTCATTATTACTGCTCCATTTGCTGCACAATTCTGGATAAATTGAGAAACACAATTTCTTTGTTTGTTTCACATAGAGATTCTCACACAACTCTGAACAGATAAGAAGCAACTAAACAAAATAACGTAGTTTCTGACAAAATATTAATTGCTGAAGTCTTTTAAAAATGTTTAATTAATTTGAATGAATTATTTAAAAAAAAATGGTCTGAATGACTGATTCAACGACTCATTCATAAATACTTCTCTTGTTTCATTACTGGATGAATCAGTGTTTTTGAACGAAACTCTTGAATGAATGATTCAATGACACATTTTTAACTCACTTGTTGCTACCTACTGGCATAATGTTCAGTGTGTTTACATGCACCCTCATAATGTGATTATAATGGGATTTTGTAAAATATTGCGATTAAACTTTACCTTGTGTAAACGCAATAGCCTACTTCGATCAAACTAATGTGATTAAGCTCATAATCGTATTAAACTAGGTGGTGTACGCCGATTTTAATCGCAATAATTAGGCATGTTAACACCTTAATCGCATTACTACCACTCTGACCAAAGTGTGCATGTGCTACAACGTACACAGATGCCAGGTGTTGTTCACACAACTTCATGAATGAACTCTGTGACATTATTCTGAGGTTTTCTCTTCTCCATATCACTCTGTCAGCACAACTTACTGCGCAGTCTTGACGTGCACGAACAACGTTGATCATGGCACCAAATAATAGTGTCCATAAAAATGTATTTTGAATTTGATGTGAATAGATTAAAACAATGGCTGGTAACATGCATACTATATGCCTATCTGAGTGTGGTATAACCATACCTATTAGCGAACAATCAGAGTTATGAAAATTGCATGTAAACTGGAGTGAAGATTTCTGCTTGTGTCATGTAAACATCTTACTGTGATTAAGACCCCGATTATGAGAAATAATCGCATATTGTTGGTGTACATGTAAACGTAGTCAGTGTAACTGATACAATCATTATTTGAAGCACCAAGTTACTTTCATAAGGATTTTCTCTATCAGTGGTTTTATCTGATTGCAGAATCTATCTGAAATCAGAATCTGAAGAGTCTAAATGAGTGCAATCATTTTGTTTTTTCCTTGGCGTTCCATTTGAACTCTATTAATGTTTGATTACTGAAACACTGGATGAATTTATTAGCACAAAAGTAACTCCATACCTCCAGTGTTAAGCAGTGGTCAGCGTATTATTCTTATAAAGGTTCTATATAAGTTGAAATGTCTTAAATGATTGAGTAATACTTTCATGTATAACAGGTTGTTTTTCCAAGTGATAAGGTTTACAAGCTGTTTAAATCATAACTTTAATTAACACAAGCCCTGCGTTCCAATGTCCATACTATCCATCCTAAATAGTATGTGAGATTAAAATAAGTGTGTCCCAAAGCATAGTATGTTGAAAAGAGTATGCCAAAAGTCCCCGGATGGTCTACTATTTCCGGTAGATTTTCGAAGTGTGGATCCGTGCACACTATAGAGGCTAATATTGCCCACAACCCATTGCGCATTGGACGAGGATTCAGTTCAGAACTACAAACACGAGTAAAAAGTGTTAAAAAGTACAAAACATGGCGGATATACACGATCGACGCTGAGAGATTTGAGTGACTAATAATCAGTTTAACCTGATAGAAAATATATATTTAATGTTACCCGTGTTATTTTTCATCTGCAAATACCAATGTGGACTTTTATAAAGATCCGAATGGCCATTCACTTTTAAATGCAACATTATGCATTAATATGAGGAGAGTTCTCCACATGAAAGACCCGCGACTGCAGATCAACGTGCTGTATTTCTCTCCGATACGGAAGGACATTAACTAAATGAAATGTGGAGGATGTAAGATGATTGACAGGCCAGTTTACGGTGACAGGATGCGACAGAGAGAAAAGACGCGATTGTATGACGTGTTAGTATGTCCCAAAGCTTGTCTACTCTTTTACTACACACTCAAAAGTAAGTACTTTTTGTTCACAGAAAGAGTACATACTTTTAGGGCGTAGTATAAGTAGGCGAATTGGAACGCAGCATAAGTCTATAAAATGATCCCATGAACTCCTAAAAGGTTTTACATATGCCTGACAGAACCTTGAAATTTTGGTCCAGATAATATACAGACACTTTTATATACACATTAAGCAATTTAGCATATGCCTTTACATTAAAAGGTTTTTAAGATAATGAGAAACATATTCAGTCAATTGTGTGTGTCCAGACCTTTTAATTGATTATTATAACATGCTTGCTGCAAAATATCTCCTTTGTTCTTTTAATAATATGCTTCAGAACAAGAGGTCCCTGTTTAATGGCACATGCCCAAGACGAATGTGTTCTATCTGATAAACAAACAGGAACTCTTGATTGATCAGGTGGAGTAGGCTAATACTCACAAACAGCTTTCACAGGGGCCTGTGATGTAGTTGCTCAATTAAAACAGGACAGAGATTAGATCTAAGAGGAGACTCGCAACCATCTGTTTCCACTTCAACTTAAAAGACATGCTTTTGGTAGAGTCCAGGTAATGAAAATTAGACCTATTAGGACTTTTATGTCACAACGGATTGTTGGAGGCCTGTTTCAAAGAAACAGCTGGACTGGAAGCTATCATATTTGCAATCGTGCTGGTATTCAAGAAAACAGCACTCTATATTCTGCTATATAAACAGAAACTCATACAGGAAATTTTTTACCCATATATATTGAATTTTGGGGGCATGTTTGCCCCAAGCGTGATGGCAGGGGAAGGGGCAAGCGGAGTACGTTATAAATTCACTCAAAATGAATGCTGATAACAAACCCCTCTATGAATCCAAGTTTCATTACAATTCTAACTTTCAATAAACAATATGCAAACTAATGAATGTTTGTCAATGACTTCTTGCTAAAAGTTATAATTAAATGACAATCAAACAAAGTCTAAATGCACAGAATCTTAAAATATGCTCAGTCTCTTTTTATATCAAGCTCAAATAGGCCTATAAGCAATGAGAAGCATGCTTTATTACATGAGACATTAAAATGGAACGTCATCAAACATGTTTGGAGTGTTCTGCACTTCATGACTTTGGCATTTAGCAGGGATTGTGGGAATGTGGAGTCAGTGACAGGCCATGTTTCTAAACCTGTAGCTCCCTCTTTGTCCCCTTTGTCGAATTCGCATCTCTACTCCTGCACTCTATCTCACTTGCTTTCAGAGGAGCTTGATGCCTGTGGACAGGTCTTAAAGTGCTTGCCCATTATTTTGAATGATTAATTCAGTGCTTGTGCTCTGGTCTTGTTGCTCTCCTCAACATTGATCCATGTTTTAACCAAGACACTGCAATTAAACGATCAATACAGCAAAGGGGTGTGGGTGATAACAGTTTTGTTATCCTTTGTTTGGACATTAATACAGGTGTTTTCTTATTTTTGGTAATCCATCAAGGAAAATAGACCTCTCTAAGAAAACTTGCCGGCTTAATTATGGTCAGTCTAATTACAGCAGAGGCTCAAAGACAACCTGACAGTTCAGCCTAAAGAAACAGTAGTCCAGTCCAATACAGTATTCGTCTAATTGAACATAACGATACAAAAACTTTGCATTGCTCATGAAAATGAATTATATAACACAATGTTACCTTGACATTTTTGTGATTTGCACGCTGAAATACATGGTGCAGGATGTACTTTAAAACAATTTCCACTCAGAAGATGCTAGTACATTTTACAAATAATTACAAAGAAATGTCAAGTAACACATTGAATTAATCATGAAATAACTGTATTATTTACAGTGTGTATAGGCCTACTGTAAGACTATGTTGTTGGCATGTGATTGACATGTCTGATTGCTTTCCTGATGGGGGGTCTGAATGACTTTGGCATGTGTTGACTGACTGGCAGATGAGAGTGTCACATGACCTCATGGCTTGCATGAATTAAACTATTAAGCCCCGTTCACACCGCCGTGCAGCGACAAAGCGACAGGATCCCATTCATTTCAATGGAGCGCTGGCGACTTCGGGCGACAAGAGCGACAGTGACCGTTGGCGACGGAATGTAGGCGTGGCAAGCGACGAGAGACAAGCGACAAAAGTTCAGATATTTCAACTTTATGCAAATCAGGAGCGAATTTCGCGAGCGACAGCCAATAGGAATGAAGCTCTCTGGAGCTCACGTCACCGTCTCGAGTGCAGGCAAGACAGACATGAATAGTTCCAGAGCGATTTCACTGTTTTATATGATTAACTGTACATACAGGGATATAATAAAATGATGCGTGGAAAAGAAACGGTCGGCAGTCTTGTGAGTTTGATTCATACATTTTGTGTTGTTATTATATGATGCTGTGAGCAATTTAGCACTGCTGTTCATATTACAGTTTCCCCTGCATTGTGTTTATTATTAGGGACAAAAAAATGGTTATTTGTCAAATTCGAATGACATTGTAGTATTTTTGACAGTATGAGTGAGTTTAATTTGTTGATAGACCGATCGTTAATCTAGTTAATTATTTAATGCACCGAGCTCTGCAGTCACAACACTCTACAACAGCAGAATGTTACTTTTAATTATTTTAAACCTAATTCCTTGTCCAATTAGAATTATTTCTTAGTTTTATATATCATTTGTGACTGCATTTTCTATATCTATGATCAGATGTGCAGTCTACCAATGATATTAGAGTGACAGCACTAGGAACGCCCACAAGCGACTTCACAGTAGGAGACTAGGGACATGCAGCGAAAAAGTCACTGGCGGTGTGAACGGGGCTTTAGGGATTCTGAGCTAATAAGGTCTTGATAAACCTAGACAGTGTTTTATAGAGAATGTGAGTGTATGCATATATACACCAGTCAGTCATAACATTATGACCACCTTCCTAATATTGTGTTTGTCCCTTTTGCTGCCAAAACAGCCCTGACCTGTCGAGACATGGACTCCACTAGACTCCTGAAGGTGTGCTGTGGTATCTGCACCAAGATGTTAGCAGCAGATCCTTTAAGTCATGTAAGTTTCGAGGTGGGGCCTCCATGGATCGGATTTGTTTATTCAGAACATCCCACAGATGCTCGATTGGATTGAGATCTTGGGAATTTGGAGGCCAAGTCAACACCTCAAACTCGTTGTTGTGCTCCTCAAACCATTCCTGAACCATGTTTGCTTTGTGGCAGGGCGCATTATCCTGCTGAAAGAGGCCACAGCCAGGGTTGGTGGTATGTGTCAAAGTAACATATTCATGGATGGCAGGACCCAAGGTTTCCCAGCAGAACATTGTTCCTTTTGGTCCAAGCCATCAGAATTTGGCCCTTGTCAAACTTGCTCAAATCCTTGCTCTTGCCGATTTTTCCTGCTTCTAACACATCAACTTTGATGACAAAATGTTCACTTGCTGCCTAATATATCCCAGCCACTAACACATGCCATGTTGAAAAGATAATCATTGTTATTCACTTCACCTGTCAGTGGTCATAATATTATGCCTATGCCTATATATATTTTGTTTAGACTGAAATTGAACCAGATCATGTGTAATAAAAAGCAACAGCAGCAGCACAATATGTTCCTCTTTTTCCTCTCTTTAATTGTTTATTTGTCATTTAGCAGACTCATTCCATTCACAGTGACTGAATTGCACTTACTGCAGTCACAGAGCCCCTGGAGCATCCCGGGGTTAACAGTTTCGCTCAAGGGCACATTGGTGACAGGGGAACTTTTACATTGGGTTTATAAACAGGAAATAAAGTCAATGAGAGCAAAGGCGGAAAAACTAAGGTTACTGAAATAATCAGGAATACACTTTTAGACTCTAGAGACATTGCAAGACTAGTTTTCATTGTAACATGAATTATCTCTCCACTACAGATGGTTTTATTATTAAATCGGAATCTGAAGAGTCTGTAAATGAATGCAATCATTTTTCTTTTTCCCTTGGCATTCCATTTGAATTCTATTAATGTTTGGTTATTGGCAAACTCTGGGTGAATTTATTAGCGCAAAAGTAACTCCATATTTATTGAGCACATTTAGAGTGTTAAGCATTGGTCAGAGCATTATTCTTATTCTTAATATTTCAAACAGGAAAATTGTGTAGGTTGTATCAGTGCTAAGCAGGCTGACATGGAATCAACACTTTTAAAATTCCACATAATAATAATATAGTTCACTAAATAACACAGTTCATGTTGCTTTAAATCCATTCTTCTGAATTCCACAAATTTCCCCACTAAAAGAAGTGTAGAAAGGTCTGCAAATTCCATCTGGGCATAGTGATAATAACATAATATATTTTCATTATGGTATCATAAGATAGAAAATGAATATATAATTTGCCCAGTGTGAGATACAGGCTGTGCGTTCCTTCATATGCATTGCTTCCATCCTATCATTCCTCACACTAATTACTCCTTGATCTATAGCTTTTTCTTTTCCTTTTCCTTTCCTTATCAAGCTGTCTATACCCTGTATATGCTACTGTACTCTCATCTGCTGTTCTGTCCCAGTGATATACGACCCATTTGCGGTCTCTGAATTAATGTCACACCTCTTTTTGAGTCTACATAGATTCTGCCGCCAATTTGCACTTGCGGAGGAAACTATTAGTTAACTGGTCCCACACTCATAGAAGAGCGTGTATGTTTCTCTGCAGTAATCAGAGATGATTTCAGAAAGCACTTGAGCAAGTGTGGTGGAATGGGAGGGGGTTTGCGTGACATGGTGCAGAGTGGACATTTCTCCTAGTTTGAGGGCAGGCGTTCCTCTCTTCACTAATTTCATTCCACCTGTGTCCCTGTGCTCAAGAGAGGCCATTTGAAGTTAGAATTGGTATCTTGACACAACCATATGAGGAGAGGAAATGGGAAATGAGATTTGTGGCCACTCTAACGCCCACAAACAGCGATGTGACTGATCGTTTCGACAAGTTAGCAAGTTGTTTGTGTGAGTTTGTCAAGTGGTTTTCATAGTTTCTCTCACTCCATACAGCAGGTGCGCAATTGGTGTGGGCACAAAACACACATCTTTTTATTTTAAAGTTGACACTGCTCACTGATGGGTGCTGCTATTGGATAAATTTCATATTTAATACAAAATATGGAGATGTTCTTTTCCACAGCCTGGATGATTTTACCACAAAACATCTGTATATGTTTGGGGTTGGTAAGATTTTGTAATGTCACTGAAAGAAGTGTCTTATGCTCACCAAGACTGCATTATTTTGATAAAAAAAAAAAAAAAAAAACAGTAAAAACGGTATGAGATGCCTTCATCTGATGTATCCTTCGCTGCCTTTGATATCCCACAGTCCTGTGCGTTCCATTCTGTAACAGTTGACCTAGAAAAAGAAAGATGGCAACCAAAAGTTGCGTTTAGTTGTCAGTTTGTGTGTGTACATTTTTGACCAACATTTTCCACTTTTGATGTCATTTCTAGCGAGAAATTACTACTGTAGTAATTAAATATTTGTTTAGTTCTCACCAACGCTTGCGCTATTTTGCTGTAGATCATTAAACTGTTACGCTGCCTTAGAAGTCTGAGTTTCCTGAGGTACCTTCATGCACAAACGCTGCCTTACAAGTCATTGCCTGACAAGGCAGCGAGGCAACAAGTCAGCTGCCTAGATTTTGGGGTGCAGCTAAATCACCAATGAAATCTGACAGCAACTGTCTCATAAATTTGGTTTCTTAATGCTTGAATCATGACAAAAAACTGCATTTTTCAGGCTGGATCAAGCTAATGTGCATGCGCAGTCCTAAGTGTGCATCTCTATAGGAAGTGCGTGTCTGATTGTTTCTATAGGAACCGAAGCTTCTCACGGCAGCCGCAGTGACGCGATGACATAACCAATCAGTGATTGGCTCTAATTTAGAAGGCAGGACTTATTCCGCCATATTGCGAGTTGCACTTTCTCCCATTCATAATAATACGAGTGCACTGTGTCTTTCTATATATAAAGTCTTTGTTCTAATATGCTGATTTGCTGCTCAAGAAGCACTTCTTATTATTATCAATGTGGAAAATAGTTGTGCTGCCAAATATTTTTGTGGAAGCGGTGATATATTTTTGTTCAAGATTTTTGAGTGAATAGAAAGTTCAAAAGAACAGCATTTATTCACTGTCACTTTAACCAATTCAATGCATCTTTGCTGAATAAAAGTATTTTTAAAAAATCTTACTGACCCCAAGCTATGTAGAACAGTCTGTGTATGTTTAAATGTTATGTTATGTAAAGACAACTGAGAGCTACAACTCTGGCATTTCTCCCCCATTATTTTAAAATCTTTAACTTATTACTTATGTCTGACAAAGTGTTTACATGCTTTGCATTTTTAGCAACATGGGGGTAAATGATTAGTGCAGGAATATCCTGGAATTTGTTTAGAAAATGTGTTTGGCTAATTATAAGTGTGAGGGGACAGTTAAAATGAAATGTCTCAATTTAATGGAGTTGCTCCCGGTGTTAAAAGATCTGCAAGTGAGGGTGAACTCTGCTAATATGACCGCGTTTAATGACTGTTGCTTCATTATCTGTTGAAGAAGCAATTAAAAATAACTCCAAAGTGATTTTTTTTTCTAAAAAAGGGGGATATAGAGAAAAAAAGAAAAGAAAAAAAGAGAGAGAGAAAATTAAAAATCTTCACAAGGATAAAATGGCACAAAATGAATCCCAAAATACGCATATTGCATCCAGGAATACAACGCTGCATAGTCGAATAAAAGAACGAAGAGCATTTTTTACAATTTGCCTCATTATAATGTCTCTTCTCCAAAATAGATCTAAAGTTAAGCCCGATAAATTATAAACAAGCTAATTTTCATCCTCTGCATCTGGCTCACTGGTGCTTGATTGCTTTGTGAGCGCTGTTAATTGCCAATTAGGAGAGGCCTGCTACACCAATCACAACAGAGAGAAAATGAATCTCCAGTCCCAAACAAAAGTACACAGCAAGGACAAAATAAACAGTGACAGATAGACAATGTAGATCACATCTGACAGTTCAGCATAAAGAAATAGTAGAACAGAACTAGTATATGTCAAACTAAATAATTAAATCACATTTAACTTTCCACACCCTGCATTTTTCCCTTAAATGTAAAGGGAAATGTACTTTAAAGGGATAGTTCAATCAAAAATGAAAATTCTGTCATCATTTAGTCACCCTGAAGTTTTTCTATACCTGTATGAATTTCTTTCTTCTTCTGAACACAAAAGGAGATATTTGATGACCATGTCTATTTTTGGGTGAAATATCTCTTTAAAATAAAATAAATAAAATAAAATAAAAATTTAGAGATGTAGAATATGGTCATGCTGAATTATGCATTAATATCTGCTTTATTAGTACTAATAATATGCAAGCTAATAAGCAAGTTAAAAGTGAGAATGGTTCCCCATACTAAAGTGGTACCAAAAGAAAAACTATTTAGAAGTTTATTTACTTCTAAATAGTTTTTCTTTTGGTACCACTTTAGTATGGGGAACCATTTCAGTCCTGTGCACTTGAATTATATGGCCATACAGAATATCTGCATCAACTTAGCACTGAGAACTTTCCATTTAGGTCAGCTTTACATTTGCTCAAATGTTTTTACGGTTTTGATAAATATTTATTGACAATACATCTCCAAGATACTGATCTGGAGATTGGATCTATTTGGCTCCTCTCCAAAGTCAAAACTGTCATGTCAACAGTCTACCATCAAATTACAACTCACTAAATCCTTTAAACAAAATGAACACTGTCAATAATGTATTGATTTGCTACCTTTCTGCTTAATACGTTTATATACACGTTGTATTCAAGTGAACACATTGTATTGTATCATTACACTTACACAAATATTGCTGATTTCTCTGTCTATCAATCACTGTCAGCCTTCAAGACAATTCTCTTTCATTCATTTCTATCTGCCAGCTATTGTCGGTCTGGGGATTTGTAGGCAAGTAAATGAAAAGAATGTTTTTGGATTTTTTTTTTTTTTATGTTCACAAAGGCTGCATTTATTTGATCAAAAACATAAATTTTGCAATAACAAAGCTGAATTTTCAGCATCATTACTCCAGTCTTAAGTGTGACATGATCCTTCAGAAATTATTCTAATATGTTGATTTGCTTCTCAGCATATTAGCTCTTTATTCTGGATTCTTTTGCACAAGAACTATAAGGTTAAGACATCCAGCAGTTAATAGACAAATGTGGTTTGAGTAGTGCTTAATGTTGTGTCACAGAAATCTAACTTTTTAATGTTAGCTGACTGTATCCAAAAGAATCGTTCACCCATAAATGATAACATAAATGATACAATTATTTCCTCACTCGCATGTCATTCTAAACCCACAACTTCTGTGGAACATAAAAGGAGATGTTAAATAGGATGTGCACAAGTGAGATGAGAGTGAAGACTGACCACAGGCTGTAAAGAGATGAAGGCTTCCAGTGAAAAAAGAAAAATTTTTATCTTTCTTTCGCCAGTTGAAAGACAAAAAGACAATTTTGGCCAATTTCAAAGCTATCAAATTGCTGAAAAAAAGATTAGAAATATAATGCACGAGTAGTATGGGCAGTTGTCTCACAGTATTCTCATTTCAAGACTCTCTGCTCTTGGTATTTCTGAACTGCCCTATCTTGGTTCACTTCCTACCAATCTGATCACCAGCATTACATCTCTATCCGACAGTATAAGTCCACTACTGACCCCGTCTCTCACGGTGTTCCCCAGGGTTCTGTTCTTGGGCCTTTACTGTTCATCATCTACATCAGGGGTGTCCAAACGGAGCGTTAGCTTTAGCAGTTACGCTTTTTTGGCTAAAGGTTGCAGGTTTGCCTTCCAGTGGCTTTGGCTAAACTATGCAGGACAGTGGCCTTCCAGGACTGAGTTTGGACACCCCTGATGTAGATGATGAACAGTAAAGGCCCAAGAACAGAACCCTGGGGAACACCGTGAGAGACGGGGTCAGTAGTGGACTTATTCCCGCGGTACGCAGGGAATGAGACCGGAGGCTGTTTTTTGAATGGAAGTCAATGGATGAGAGGCTTCACTATGCTGATTAAACAGCTTTTGTGGAAAAATAGCTAATCATTTAATTAATCGACAGCCTGTTTGCCAATCTTCAGAATGTTTTACACTAAACAATACTTTTGTTGGAAACTATATGTAGATTTTAGCTTGATAAAAATGTATTTTTTAAAGAGAAGGCAGACTAGGGAATGTTGCGACTGACGTCACTGCCATTACATGATAGGCTGAGAGGTGCCACATGTGATTAAGTTAGCCGTTACGTTTTCCCCAATGATAAGAGATACAGACCCTCTTATCTCCCCATTATATACAATCTCTGGTTTAGCTCTAACCCCAATTAAACACACCTGAACCAGCTAATCAAGGACTAATTAGGCATACTACAAACTTTCAAGCAGGTGTGTTGAGGTAAGTGAGATAAACTCTGCAGGATAGTGGCCCTCTAGGACCGAGTTTGGACACCCCTGATCTACATGCTCCCGTTAGGTAACTTTATCCGTCATTATGTTTTCAACTTCCATTGCCATGCAGATGACACCCAACTCTGTATCAGTTCTCAACACGATTCTCCTTTTCCCACCAACTCCATATAGGCTTGTATTAATGATATAAATTATATAAAAACTCAAAAAACAGATCTACTTCTTGTTGGTTCACCAAAAACTGTAGCTCGTTTCTGACTTGACAATGTTAACATTGCTGGAGTTTTGGTTTGACCTTTGTGAAAGCCAATCATGAGCTGTGCAGGTAAACTTCACTCCCCTGGCCTCAAAGAGGCGTATTAGCGACTGATGCTAGAGGCTCCAGTCTTTAGTTTCCTTGAGAGTGTTCCTGCCGCCCACGTCGGAAACACAGGTTCGACTTTTGCTCTGAGCTGTCAGAGTAGAACCGGAGGGGTTATGTTGGGGGAGGTGTAACGGAGAACAGCTATAAAGTATTTGACATGAAATCCTTTCGAAAGCATGACTTTTAATTATATGCATTATATTGCATTATTTTTCACATGATTTTTAGACATTAACATTGGCCTAGTCCTGTATATTTCTGGTGCATGTTCATAGCATCATAAGTATTTTTCGTAAGTGGTTTCTAACCGATATTTTGGAGCCCAAAAAAAGTATATCCATCCATCATAAAAGTAATCCATATGGCTCCAGGGGTTTAATAAAGGCCTTCTGAAGCAAAGCAATGCATTTTTGTAAGAAAAATATCCAGATTTATAACTTTAGTAGCTAGAATCACTGGCTTCCGTACGCCAGTCTTGTTCCAGTGGGAAGAATGACCCCTGACTCGACACATAACGTACTGAAAAACGCAGAAGTGCAGAGGATAGAACAAAACAAAACACCGGTCTCGAAATGTCGGAGGAGCTTGAGTTTGTTGCCCAGCCCTATTTGTTTGAACCGCGAGAGGCGTCTACTCTCACTTAAGCTTTACCTACTCCTACATCCTGCGTCATATGCTGGAACTAGACTCTCTCATGAACGCATGGACGTCCAGGCCTTTATAGACCAGTCTATAAAGTTATAAATATGGGTATTTTTCTTACAAAAACATATTATTTCACTTCAGAAGGCCTTTATTGACCATCTGGAGCCATATGGTTTACTTTTATGATGGATGGATATACTTTTTTTGGACTTCAAAATTTCGGTTGCACTCATTATAAAGCTTGTAAGAGCCAGAATATTTTTTTTTTTTAATATAACTCTGATTGTGTTTTACTGAAATAAGAAAGTAATATACACCTGATGGCTTGAAGGTGAGTAAATTATGGGATAATTTTCATATTTGGGTGAACTAACCCTTTAAATGGTCTGCCTGCATTGGTACATTCCATAATCCATGCATCACTTCCCTTTTCATACTTTGGCATGACACAAACATTAGTAGAGATCTCATAGGGGAAAATATATCGCAAGAAGTGTGGAGATACTGTTCTTGACACCTCCAGCTCACAAGGGACAGAGGCTTTAGTAGAGAAGCTTTGCTCATGTGGGAGGTTAGAAATATGATAAAAACTACAGATCAAGAGAGCTGAAAGATGGGCCTCAGCATCTGGTGATATATTTTTAATAACATTAATAGACTGCTGGCTTTGAGGATGATGACCCAGAAAGAGGCCAAATGAATGTGTGTGAAAGAGAGACAGTGTAGAAGACAACAGCAGGCTTTGACAAGGGAAAGGAAGAGTGTATTGGAGTGTGTTAGAGCGTGCTTGTGTACTCTAGGAGAATGAATGGATGACCGAGTGGGTTTGCAGAGCGTGAATGAAGCCAAGCAAGCTGAAAAAAAAGAAAGAAAAAAATGACAGGGGCGGGGGACTGAACGGGCAGCTCTCTCCAGGTCTAAACTGCTGGCTTCACACTGGACGCATTTTAATAGCAGCCCAGAAAAGAACTGAATATTACATGAGCACACATATAAGTTCCAACTTGAATTTCAGAATTTTTCATCCCAGTTCAGTTCATTAAACTTATCCTTTTATGATCTGTGCGCAGTCTGAGTCTGTGATGACTGACCACAGACAGCCTGCAGCTAAATGTGGTTGTCACTGTTCTTCTGAATGCCTAATTCTGTTCTGTACACACAAAATTTGGTTTTTAAGGAGACTGACAACCACATTTTTCTAGGGATTTCACAAATGTTCATTAAATGTATGCAGTGTGTATACTCCACACTAGACAACTAATTATTAAGTGAAGTGACTTAATTAGAAACATGACACAGAGAATTGACACTTTTGCTCATTAAAAAGTTTAACAAAAGACAATATCATTTAAAAAATTTTAAAAATATGGGTTACACTTTATTTCAACAGTCCACTTTAGACATTCTACTATAACTATAAGTAACATTTGCAACTACATGTCAACTAACTCTCATTAGAATATTACTAGATCTAAGTAGAATAAGTTGACATACTTGCAAAGTTACTTATAGTGAATAGAATGTCTGTTGGGGAGCATCAAAATAAAGTGTAAGCATATGTGACCAGTCACGGAAAGTAGGGACACAAGTCGGTTCTGGTGCATTTTGAGTTATTACAAATTCTGAAAGTGTAGTCTCCAAGCTTTCCAACGATGTGTAACACATGGAAATCTGATAATATTTGGAGAAGTTGTGGCCATTTGAAGGTAGGCACTCAAAAAAAGCTCAAAGGGCAGAAAATGACCTAAAGATTTTGCAGTTCTCACCTGTTCTCACCAGCTGGGAGTGACAATAGGGCTCATTTACATCTAGATAAGCCATACCCCGTGTAAAGCTGCATGGTTGCATAGCAACGACAGATGCAACGAGAAAAATCGGACCGCATACTATTAATAATAAAGGATAATGTGCATTGTAAATGTCAGTAATTTATCTTTTTTGACATTAGAACTTTTTGAACAGGATTCTGTGATAACCGTATAGTCCTGGTTTAGACCTCAGTTAGTGGTTAGACCTGGTTTGAGTCAAAGGAATTAAAAAAAAATCCTGTACATTAAACTCTTCAATACCTTTACTTTTGACTTATAACGCACATTTTACGGCTACGGGTACTTTATACTTTTACTTGCGTAGGAATTTAATCGGATACATTTACTATTACATTAGTAAGTCCTTGTTAAGAAGTAGTAACTGGCTAAAATTATTAGCGTCACATTCAATTCAAGAATAGTAAGGGTTACATGGGCTAAGTCATTCACACCAGTCAATTCAAGCAGTTGAAGCATTATTCAAATTAACATGCTAACATTACCATATAAAAGCCCATTATAGTAATGGGGGTTTTGGCAAGTGATACGATGCTAACGATTACAATTAAAAAGACAGTCCTTAGCTAGCTAATAACAATAGACACATGAGATAGTGTAGCCTACGTGTTCTTAGAATGAACACAAAACAACAAACTTTGATGTTTATGGAAACTCACCCCATAAGAAACAGAAAAGATCTTGTTGCCTCCAATGAAATAAGTTGTCCGGGCACACTTTCTCTTTGTCGGGGTCTTCTTTGTGGATGTAACCATCTCCGAAGTTTGCACTATGCTTCTGTTTGCCTCTAAATGTCCAATAATTTGCATGTCCTGTCACTCTTTTTCCACAGCTAAAGAATCCAGCCGTATGTTGTACTTCAAAACATTTTCGGTGTAGCGGCCACGGTTCAGATCGTCTGCGATATTCTTTGCGGCGTCCATCTTCATTACATTTTGATATCAGCTGCATACTAAGTAGCCACGCTTCCCTTGGAGGGCGGCGGCAATAACAAAAGAAACAAAAGCTGGCGTAACCGATTCCAGTATGGAAATACAAACAGACAATGACACGCCCTACTGCGAGATAGAATCTCTGAAAAACAAGCCGATTTCAACCTCAAAATGTACGCTTTTAAATAAACCAATACTGCTATCTAAAACACAGAGATGCTTCTTCATGATCTCAACTAACAGATTCTGCAAAAAAACGAAAAGTGTCCCTGGTTTCCATGACGGGTCACATAGATTAAGCCGAAAATCCACTAACACTTTAATGACTGCTAGTGGACATGTAGTTGCAAAGTTACTTATAATCAACAGAATGTCTAAAGTGAAGTATCGAAATAAAGTTACCACAATATCTTCAATCAATCAATTAATCAATCAATCAATCAAATCAAATTTAAACGATCACTCCACTCATGTCAGTAACCTAAAGCTCATTTATTTTACACAGAGTCACCTCATGGGGGATCACATAGCCAGCCAAATACTAATGCCTTTTCAGCAGTGATTTTAGTAGTGAGAACAGCCTAATCTGGTTTCGCTGATTTTAATTGGTCTCCCAGACTGGTCAAGCTAGTTGTTATGGATGTGTATGCATGAGAGATGAGGCGAATACAGAGAACTACAAAACAACTGGGTTTAATGATTATCCAGGAATACAACATAAGGACATACATAAACAACCTAAACATAACAGAGAATGGACAGGGAGTGAAGGGAGTGGGTCCATTATAAAGGTAGTGCTGACGAGGGAGTCCAGGTGACGATGATCTGTGATGATGGGGAGATGACGAGGGAAGTGAGTGCAGGTGTGGAAAACAGGAGGAACATGGGAAATGGAGTCCGGGGAACAAGGGATCTGTGACATTACCCCCCCTCCCGGTAGGCACCCTGGAACGGAGGTCTCCAGGGCGGATCCATGAACCATGGCGGGTCAGGAGCTGTGGGTAGCCATGGCGGGTCTGGAGCTTTGGGCTGCCATTGCGGGTCTGGAGCCCTGGTGGGCTATGGCACTCCCGAAACCCCCGCCCAGGAGTTCCCCACCCACAGGAACAGGTACTAGGCCCCCCCCCCCCCAAAAAAAAAATACTTGGGGAGGTTAAGGAGAGTCTTTAGGAGTTTGAGGAAGGGAGTGTTTTTGTGGGCAGGAGTGGGCTCGTGGGCGGCGGAGCATGGAGCAGGCTTGGCGGTGGAGCGTGGAGCTGGCTTGCGGCAGCAGCGGAGCATGGAGCGGCTGACTCAGCGGTGGCGGAGCATGGAGCGGCTGACTCGGCAGAGGAGCATGGAGCGGCTGACTCGGCAGAGGAGCATGGAGCGGCTGACTCGGCAGAGGAGCATGGAGCGGCTGACTCGGCAGAGGAGCATGGAGCGGCTGACTCGGCAGAGGAGCATGGAGCGGCTGACTCGGCGGTGGCGGAGCATGGAGCGGCTGACTCGGCGGTGGCGGAGCATGGAGCGGCTGACTCGGCAGAGGAGCATGGAGCGGCTGACTCGGCAGAGGAGCATGGAGCGGCTAGATTGGCAGAGGAGCATGGAGCGGCTGACTCGGCGGTGGCGGAGCATGGAGCGGCTGACTCGGCAGAGGAGCATGGAGCGGCTGACTCGGCAGAGGAGCATGGAGCGGCTGACTCGGCAGAGGAGCATGGAGCGGCTGGATTGGCAGAGGAGCATGGAGCGGCTGGCCCAGCGGCTGAGACTGGAGAGGCATGCTCGGCGGCGGCTGGAGCGGCAGGCTCGGTGGCGGCTGGAGCAGAGGGCTCGGTGGAGACTGGAGATACTGGCTCGACAGAGACTGGAGAAATTTGCAAAGAGGTCCAGTCCATCCCCTCATAGACAACCAAAAGCCCCACTGGCACTGGAGTGGGTTCAGCGGAGCTTGGAGAGGGCTCTGGGGTCACTCTCTTCTTCCTCCTCCACCTTCTGGAACCAGCAGAGGTACAGGGAAGCTATTCACCGGAGGGGTATGTCTAGGAAGATGGAGACGGACGAACTGGCCAGGCCACCCGTGTTTCTGGGGGGACTGGACAAGATGCACTTTTTTTTATGAACCTCTTCAACTACGAATCTGGAGACATTTAAATACAAAATCAGATTAATAGTATTGGTTAAGGAAACAAAATTATCAGGTTCGTCAAAACGAATAGTGCTCTCGTACAGTCCATCCAGAAACAGGGCGTTTAAACGAGCATCCGACCAGTTCGTCAAAAAAGCTAGCTCAACAAACTCCTCCACATACCTCTCCAGCGAGCGTCCGAACTGTAACAGCCCGAAGAGCCGATCCGCCGCGAACATTTAAGTGGGAGGCACTGGAGGAACAGGAGCTTCGGCGAGGAGAAAAACACCCATACTTGTTTGTAGAATCTCCAGCGGTAAAGGTCCGTTCTTCTGTTATGGATGTGTATGCAGGAGAGATGAGGCGAATATGGAGATCTACAAAACAACTGGGTTTAATGATTATCCAGGAATACAACACAAGGAGATACATAAACACAACCTAAACATAACAGAGAATGGACAGGGAGTGAAGGGAGTGAGTCCATTATAAAGCTAGTGTTGACGAGGGAGTCCAGGTGACGATGATCTGTGATGATGGGGAGATGACGAGGGAAGTGAGTGCAGGTGTGGAAAACAGGAGGAACATGGGAAATGGAGTCCAGGGAACAAGGGATCTGTGACACTAGTGTGTTGGCTGGTTTTAGAGTTGAGCCCAGCTAGACAAGCTGGTAGACCATCTTAAGCCCTGGGTATACTTAGTATACGTACACAGGTGTTTGACGCATGCACAGTTTTGAGCAATCTATCGCCACAAGTTACAACTCATGTAAATATATTTGTATTCTTTCATGCTAGAGTTGTACAAATTAGGGTACTTTCTAACCCCTTCGCACAATCTCTCGACTGTATAGGCCTGCATTGCTGCTGTAGCTTGCATGCGTTCTGGTCTGTTCTGTTATGCCGGTTTTCTTCAACAACCTTGTGAATCGATGCCCCCAGGGCACAGTTGCCACCTTGTGGATAAACTAATCACTGCAAAAAAAAACAAAAAAAAAAAGTGCATGTGCGACCTACACATACAAAGTGCACACAGTTACAAAAATCCACCAATGTGTGTACAGTATGTGCATACTCTTTCATTTCAACCTTTATTTAACCAGGAAAGACTGACTGAGATTATAAATCTCTTTCACAGGAGTGGCCCAGCCAAAATGAGCAGCAATACAATAAGTTTCAAAACAGACTTACACAGTACAAACAAAGTTAAAAACAATTACATTTCACTGAATCACCTTCCATTTGCCGAATGACTACTTTAAATTGATCCAAAGACAGCAAATTTTGTAACTTCAGTTTCGATTGAAGGTGATTCCAGTCAAATGGGGCTGCATACACAAAAGCCTTCTTACCTAATTCAGATCTAGCAAAAGGAACAGAAAGTGTATAACAGTTTTGAGACCGTAGAAACTATTTCTCAACAGTTTTCTGTTGAATAAGACCGCAAAGATATGAAGGCAATATCCCCAAGATGGCTTTATAAATAATTAAGTAGCAATGCATTTTTCTCCTACTAGACAAAGAGGACCAACCCACTCTGTTATACAAGGCACAATGATGAGTTAAAGATTTACAATTTAATATAAATCTTAGAGCACCATGATAAACAGCATCTAAAGTAAAGAGAATATATAATGGTGCAAACTGATACACTACGTCGCCATAATCAAGTACAGATAAAAAAGTAGCAGAAACCAATTTCTTTCTTGCATTAAATGACAAACACAACTTGTTCCTAAAATAGAACACAAGCTTAATTTTTATTTTTTTCCTCAGTTGAGAAATATGATGATGAAATTTGCATCACACGCATTATACACTGACCCTTGCGTACGCATAAAAAGTGAAGTATACTTTGGGCTTTAAAACAGCTAAGGACAGCTTAAATTAGCTTAGGCTGGTTTAATTTGATTTTTTCACTATAGGGATGAAATTAAAACGGACAAATATATACATAGGATACAAAATACATAACATATTATTCATGTACATATATATAGAATGATATTTTAATGGATTAACAACTGCAAATTAATGCATTTTTCACTCCAAAGTCTGGCTGCACACTGTTAAATCGTTGATAAAAGGTGCCAATAATTGTTGACTGGCAGCTGTTTATTCCACACAGGTGGCAACCAATGTTGCGCTGCAAAGCAACATAACTTTAATTCAAATATGACTAAGCTGATTAAAGTCACAATTTATCTTTGTTTTAAGAATTATCAAAAATGATATGCAAATGCCTTAACTTGTGTTTGTGTTTGAGTTTTGAATGTGAAAAGATAAGGGAGGAATGATGCTATATGCCTTTTATGCACAGACATTACATTACATTCAATTCTTAGAAGCGGAAGAAAAGCAATTAGTCATAGAAACTGTTGCATGATGATCAACTGCTGTGTGAAACGACCCATTGATCACAATGTAGGTGTAATGTTCTGTCATCTGTCACAGGCCTGCAAAAATTGCAAACGTTGGGAACTATATTTTACAGATATTGATATTTCTTTCTTTTTGTAACACTTTACCATAATGTTAACAATATTTAATGCAAAAATTAAACAAACAGTACAGCAGAATTTATGAATCATGGTTAAAATTAATTTTATTAGATTTTTTTTAAAAACATAATACATTTTAACATTATTTAATTTGCATTAGTTGATGCAATATGAATCATTTTGGGTCTTTTTAATGATCTAAGCACATGGTGCAGGTACACTTAGGGCATGTTAAACACTTTTGCTAGTTTAATGACAGAAAAAATGGTCAGAGTGCCAAGTCCATGGTCCAAAAGGGTTGTACATAGTCTCTTAATGAGTCATGGGTGTGTTTTGGGCGTAAAGTGCAATAAACCAATCAGAGTATCATCACCCCTTCCCTTTAAAAGCCAGTTGCGCTTACACCATGGCGGATTTGCTATTTACATGGTGGTGTGGCGAGAAATCGAGTCCCCCCCAGGAATGGGGTCTCCTTTAGGACCCCGAGTGATCCCATTGGTTCAACAGGCTTTTAATTGGTAGCATTTTTAGCTCCTGATTGTAATTCTTGCAAAATCACGTTATGATTTATCATATGATCTTTTAAAATGTGTTATAATGACCATTAAAGTCTTTTAAATTACATGGTTCATATGCTAACTGAAGCCATAGGTTCTGAAATCAAGCATTTCTTACTGTTTTTTAAGTTAGCTTTTGTACTAGCATAGCATACATCTACCCGATTAGCCTGCTAGCTTAGCTATGTTTTTTGGGGGTTTTTTTTGCTTCCAATATCTGTTTCCAGTTTGTTTTATTATGCATTTAAAGCATGTTGTTTGTGCACTTAATGTAATAAACATCATACAATAGTGAAATAGGTTATAATTAGTCAAGACATCATGAAAACAACTTTTGATCAGGCATTACCGCCTGGGTCCTAAAGGAGAAAAACTAAAGGAAAGACTGAATGCTTTTCCGGAGAGGAATCCTTTTATTTTTAATATTTAAAAATGTTTGTGCGTTGCTGCGTGTCCCTGTGTGTGTGACAAGCAGAGTGTACGTGCGTTGTGCACCCGCTTATAGGCACCAGTGTTAATTTCGTTGACGAATAATTTTCGTCATAATTTTCATCAACGACATTTTTTCACGGACGAAAACGAGACGACGACTAAATAAAAATGCGTTTTGAATGACTAAAACTATGACTAAAATCTACTCTAATTTTCGTCAACGAATAAAAACGAGACGAAAATGAAAGAGAGGGACGATTTGGGAAGATATCCAGTCAGGACTGCTGTCCTGTGTGGAAGATGCGCACATTTGAACTGTAATGTGCTGATCTAACCGCGGGAAACGCGGCGCTGTTGCGCGCTCTACAGGCTCGTGCAGCAGCACATCTGACTGCTGCGCAATTAATGAATAGCGCACATTTATGCCATCCGATTGCTTATAAACTAATGTTGATGAATTATGACAATGTTTACTACACGATGTTTATATGGTAGCATGTTTTAGACGGTTGAAAGAATGCATATTTATCTCCCTCATGAGCAGCCTGCTACAGTGCAGACTGCAGACATTTCAGAATAAGAGTCACGGTGTATTTCGGGATGGTTTATAATTATTATTTTTTTCCTGGTCATTATTGTTTGTTGTTTAAACAATAAACTGTATTTAATTTATTTTCTGTTTAATTCATAGTAAACTACTGTATCTTCTGTCACAGGAAGGAAAGACTAAGAACATTATTTGACACATTATTCAATATATTTTACAAGTATTATAGTTATTAAAGTAGTTATTATAGTTAACTAAACCTAAAACCAAAGAAATCTTCATTACTTTAAATAAACATTAACTGAAATAAAAGATAAATATATAAAAATGTAAACTTATAAAAATGTAAACTTAATAGTTTCTAAGCTTTAGCTTAACCTGAGGTATTAAAATAAACAAAAAATAAAAAGTTATAGACATTTAAAAGCAAAAACTAAAAGACATAAACAAAAAATTACTAAAACTTTTAACTAAAATTACAATGAAAGCAGGAAAAACTAAAAATCAAATCTAATTTTTTTTTTAAAATGAAATCTATAATAGTAGCCTACCTCAATGATAAGTGTGTCAATCCCTGAAAAGTACTGAATTTTGCTCTTTCACGTGTTTTTGCACTTGAACGGTCAAAAACCGTCCGCTTTGGTGAGCAAAGTACAGTTGGGTGAACATAAACAGTTTGGGGAATATCAGATGTACCTATATCAGTGTATTGGATCTGTGGAAGCATTTTTATTGGAAATGCTTAATGCTTACAATTTAACTAAATTAGATTTTAGTCGACTAATTCTACTGTAGATTTAGTCGACTAAAATCTTATGATATTTAGTCGACTAAAACTAGACTAAAACTAAAACAATTTCCAATGACTAAAATATGACTAAAACTAAATGGCATTTTAGTCAAAAGACTATGACTAAAACTAAATCAAAATTTGCTGTCAAAATGAACACTGATAGGCACATATTACAAAAAAAAAAAAAAAAATGCTATTTAAACAACGTAGGAACTGGACGTGAAAATGATAACTGCGTCGGGCTAAAACTAGTAAACTTTATTGTAAAGTTATGCTTTTCTTACATACTTTTTCAATGACATATAATTTGCATTAAAGACAGTTTGTTGTGCTTTACGTGGGGAATGTTTTAGTTGAAAAAAATAAATATTGACTTACACACACAGCCTAATTTGCTCGTCACAGAGCCATGAACTGATCAGATTATTTTAGCCCAGATGGCGAGGACAGACCACACAAACACACACTCACACTTCCCATCATTCACAGCCTCTCACAGACAAACAACTGAACACATACGGCGGCGTGTAACTCCTTATCCGAAACTGTACAGAAAATTCCCCCAAAACAGAGAGAAAAAAAACATGGATAATGAAAAGTGGGTTACAACACTTTTGCTGTGGAATCCTCTGTAAATTATAGGAGGAGAAAAAAGGTCTGAGACTAACAACCGTGTGCTCAGCAGGAGGAGGGATGTAAATCACACGCATTAGCATGCAATGTTGGACGTGTAAATTATTTTCCTGCGAAAGTGTGAGTTATATGATACGTCTTCCTACCTGATTATATTCTCGCAGCGCTCAGGCAGTGTCATTGCACTTAACTTATTCATCACGATCCAAGCAAAAATGAGCCAGTAGAGCCATAACTAACCAAACCGGGACAATCAAAATAAACCACAGACCCTTTTCTCTCTCTGAACCAAGAATATTCAGGCCAGCCATTGTAAGCGAGACAGCGTATGAAAATGTAAGCGTGGACATTTATTATTTAAGGCGTAATTATATGCAGGGTCGCTGTGTCAGCCTGATACTGTGACTGAGACTTTTCATTAGGGTGGTTTGTCATACACTCCAGGCCTCGGGCCGTCACACTGCTCCATCCCGGCCGATTCGCTCCTAACTGTAGAGTATTAATGAAAATAGTCTGGCGTGGATGAAAGGGAAGAAACGTTATCCTCCATTTTACTGGCTTTTCCACAGTTCTCTTTCTCTCTCTCTCATTTTTCCTCTGAGACTCAATTTTAATGTCAAATGATTCTGATTGGATTTTAGCAGAATTAAATTAGAAGAGGAAAGGAGGGAAGAAGTTGGACGGGAATGACATTAAGGCGGAAAGACACACGTATAGACCTCTTTAATTCATTTTCCTTAACGTCGGCCAGAGAAGAGGCCCGGGAGCTACTTTTCATTCAGTCGCATTCAGCCGCTAATTTATCGATGGAGCCGGAACCTGGAGGCACAATCTGAGGGAATTCCCACATTTTGAGCTCATCATTATTTTGTGCTGCTGTGATTTTGAACCAAATTAGAGGGTATAAAAGTCAATTAAATTAATCCACCAAACTCAATTCATTACATATCAAACCTTTCAGGGCCTTTCGTGAAAGAAAAAACTTCAAAGCCTTAAAGGGGAGTCGGTACATCAGCTGGGCTCGCTTCGTTTGTGGCAAAATCATCCCTGATCGTGGGGAAGTTTCATTTGCCACTTACATGTCCCCTTTTTTTCAAATTAGCCCCCTGTAGTCCATTTAGGGCCTTTTTGCTGTGAGCAGCATTTAAATAATGACTTGTCTTAAGTGAGTGGATAATTATTGAAGGGAGGTTAAGTGGTTTACTCAAAGGCACAGAAAGGCCAATCCCCAACAGAGATTCACTAGTGTTCACTAATGAATTTGACTGGATGTGGCGTAAACCGTGGGGAAGCCAAATGATCTCCACCCAGCCGCTTAAGGAATAATGTCTTTTGTTAATATGTAGAGAAACGGTTTAAAATGTAGAGAGAAAATTGGTATATTCACTAATCATTCTTACTTTTGTTTGAATGTGTTTTTTTTTTTGTTATATAATAATGAAAGTTCATTGTACTTAATAGGGAAAAAGTTGCATGAACTCAATTTCATTGTAGTAAGCTGAACTTAATATGATTGAGTTGAGCTGCAGCAGATTTCTAATTCCCAGCATGCTTTGCGTCAGACCATATAAATAACTGTTGAAATTAAGTGTTATTTTACGTGTTTTTGCACAAGATTAACATATGGAGATATAAGTAAATGTTTAATGTTGTGTTATGTTGGGATTCAGGGGGGTTCTGTTATGTTAGTTTTGTACTGTGGCGAAGAGTAGAGCCTGTGGTTAAGTTGAGGATGAGCTGCAAAACATTTAAGACCACATATGTTGTTTGATTACATATATGCAAGTATGTAATGACAGTCTCTCTGATAGTTATAATAGCATGTGTTATTTCCTTTGTAACATTTAACCAAGATCTGAATGTGATGTTTATGTAAATTAACTGTATGTAATTAACATTATGATGAGTTGGGCAAGGGATGCTGGTGACGGGATTGTTAGTGAGAGACACCTGTGCACCACACTGGCCTTGATCCGCTTCCATGGCTCTCAGCCCCGCCCCACTTGTCACAAAAAAATTAAGTTCTACCAACTTTAAAAAAAAAATGAGTTAGTTTACTTAAATGTTTTGAGGTAATACGTTTCCTCAAATGTTTTGAGTATTCTGAACTTATTGGGTTTTACAGTGCAATCAACATCCCCATAGTATATATATATTACATACACATACACATACAATTACAATGGATTGGGGCCAGTAATTTTCTTTTTTTTTTTTTTTTAGAAATTAATACTTTTATTCAGCAAGGTCACATTAAATTGATCAAAAGTGAGAGTGAAAGGCATTTATAATGCTGCAAAAGATTTCTATTTCAAATAAATGCTGTTCTTTTGAACTTCCTATTAATAAAAAAAAAAAATCCCAGTCAGATGTGAGACAATATAAATCTATACTTAACGGTCAGTATTGTCCCTGTGAGAGTTTTGAAGTATATCTTTTCTAGTTATCTATTTTCTAGTGTCTTCCAATTGGTCCACTTGAGACATTTGGAGTGCCTGATAGTTACACGGCCATACGAGCTAGACATGGGCCATGAAGATTAAACTCAGGCTTTTACCAGTATGTCAATACACACAAGACTGCTTTTACCTGTTATTTTTTCAGGACACATTATAGAAGGTAAACAATGCTGTAATTACCGGCACTGGAGCGTGTAGTCTGTAAAATGCTTTGGTAATTATTACATGACCCCCACCTACCCCATATAAAACTAATCCCGTCTGAATATGGCTTCAGAGGAACGCAAACTTGGGCTCCTGTGACTGGTTATTTGCTTTCTTGCTATATCCAGAGACAGATTATGCGGTTGACATGCCCTGCGCACAGATGTCTCATGGGCTTTTAACACAGGACACGTTCCTGCATTAAAAGTAGCAAGATGCAACGAAACAGAACTGAACAGAAGGTGTTTATATGCGTGTAAACTATCTATATATCCCCTTATGGGGACCAAAACAGTCCCCATAAGGACCACGAACCATGGTCTCCGGCATGGGAGTCGGGCACTCTAACAAGGAGCCTAAGACCATGCCTCTCGAGATAAGGGGAGTGAGGTTAACACACACAGCTCTTACAACAGTTACACTCACCCCCCTAAACCTCACTCCCATCCGGGTCACGGCACCAAACGTAACTCAACCCGGTTACTCAACCCGGTCCGAGTGGGACTCGAACTGTGGTCTCCGGCATAGGAGTTGGGCGCTCTAACAAGGAGGCTAAAAACAGCAGCCTCTAAAAGGCTTACAGAAAAGAAAATATTAATTTCTGTAGCTAGCCAGGGCTGCTGCCCCAGAGAGAATGATGAGAGACTGTGACTTTAATGCCATCAACTAAACAAAAGAGTACTGTTAGAGAGCATTAAAACATCAGATGAATCACGGCTCATCAAAAGGCATATTATGTTTTCCTCTAAAAAAAAAAAAAACATTCTGAAAGAGATACAAGCAAAATGTAATGTGTTTTAACAAGAAAGATTTACTCAGCTGTGCTAATGAGGGCATGAATTGCTCCCTCCAGAAGTTTTAAAGCAAGAAGCTGTCATGGAAATGAGAAGGTAGCTACATTAAAAGGCATGATGCGCCTGTGAGCGAGCCGTCTCTTCCCTTGTTCTCGCATGTAAGCAAATCTTTTATGCATCCACTTCTATTAAGCCAATACTGAGTGCATATAAATAATAATTTAAAAAGAAAACAGAATTATTTATTTAATTAATAAAAGACGCCACTTGTAAACTGAAGAAGCCTGCAGGTACATTGTGCTGCTAATGAATATTGTGTTTGGCGTGTTTAGGTAGAATAAATAGCGGGTTTCATTAAAAGAGAACGCAGAGGCAGCGGAGTGAATCAGCATACATCAAAACGAAAGGAATCATCTTGATTCATATTAGCAGACTCTTAATGTTGTTGATCTAATTAGACTCGCGCTGATGACAGGGAGAGATGATGGGGTTACGTCAGGTCTGTGTTCACAGGCGAGCTTTTGACAGATGTAAATTACCCGGCTTTCTCATGATCTTCGGAGATACAAACACACACGCAGCACTTCTCACTCAATTAGTGGCCTCTCTCCACGCTCAAAACAAAGGCCTTTGCCTGAGGATACAATGATGTTTTTCTCAAAGACAACCAGACAAAACAGATGGAGGAAAGCCAACCTGCTATTATCACATGCAGTGGTTATGAAACATCAATAGGGTCATTCTTGTTATGCAATATATTTTCATGCCCCAATCATAATTTTAAAGGGGACCTATAATGCCCCTTTTACAAGATGTAATATAAGTCTCTGGTGTCCCCAGAATGTGTCTGTGAAGTTTCAGCTCTAAATACCACACAGATCATTTATTATAGCTAAATTTGCCCCTACTGGGGTGTGAGCAAAAACACTCAGTTTTTGTGTGTGTCCCTTTAAATGCAAATGAGCCGCTGTTCCTGGCCCCCTTTCCAGAAGAGGGTGGAGCTTTAACAGCTCACGCTTCGGTTGCTCAACAACAACAAAGCAGGAGAATCTCACGCAGCCAAAATGACGATTATCAGTAACGGGCAGGGTTTATGTAAATTTGGGGTTTGTGATATCACCAACCCAGGAAGCAGCTCATTGTAGTCCCTACCAGCCGTTTGTTGTAGTCCTTAAAAACTGATTTCTGTAAAAGAAATGTGACCTTTGAGCAGTGAACTTTGAGTGTCTCAACTTTGCAGATGTTGTTTATGCTCAAACAGCAACATTACACGCTAACTAAAGTTAAAAAAGTGAAAACCTAATAAAGGACCCCTTTGAAATACAGCATACAATATTAAACATACATTTGCATTTAGAAGACGCTTTATCCAAAGTGACTTGCAATAGTGGAAATTGTCACATTATCCATAGTAGTGCCAAGTTTATAAGAAATCTAGATTAGGGGGGAAAGCAGAGAAGAGGTGAAGTGCAAGAAGAATAATAAGATTTTAATGACTAAATGACAAATTTGATGGGAAAACAGTATTAGCAGTGAATTTGATGAATGTGTTTGTTTCGTGGTCTAAAACGTTCCATCCTGTTTGAGCAAATTTAGAAAAATCAGTACAATGTTATTAAAATCTGGGAAAGATTTTGTTAAAAAAAATAAAAATGAACTTGACACAATTTAAATACTATGGTAGTCAATAGTGGGCAAGATCTGCTTGCTTACAATCATTCTTCCAAATATCTTCTTTTGTGTACAGCAGAACAAAGAAATGTATACAGGTTTAGAACAACTTGAGGGTGAGTAAATGATGACTATCCCTTTAAAACTTGACCAGAACATATTTCTTAAGGTGTGGTGTATAAGCCTGAAAATACAGTACAATAAAAACTTAAAAAGGCTGTCAACCTCAAAATTCCCTTTATAAGAGTATAAGAGGACTGACCCAATTGTTACATAGAACTCTAGTCACACAAACTTACACATTCTCACTCTAAACAAAAGCAATCCAGCGATCACTGAAATCGAACAGGGACTGTGTTGTAAAGATCTTTGTGAGCATTCAGAACATGAGCACTATCCACACCTCCATTCTTTCACAAGATCTACTACGTCTGGGTTGATGAAGGCGCTGATGTCTGGTCTCCATTATGGTTGCAGATAAGGGCTCTTTGATTGACACAATAGGTATTAAAGTGCCACCTATGGTGAACATTATAGCGATAAGAAGTGTGTGTGAGTCTGTTTCTTTGTGTGTTATTGGAAAGGTTCATTGGGATTCAATCCAAAAGGGTTGGATTTTGTCACATTCAATGACACTGTGTTGCCATGCACCTAAATAAATGCAGCTACATGTTCAGATTTGCAGTAATGGACACCATAAATGTCTCTCTGTGGTCAACAGCATGTTTGGCTTAACAATTAATTTATAATTGTCCCTCCTGTAAACTGGATTGCAAATGGGACAATAGAGGGAATGGGTCTAATCCATGATTATTAAATTGCTCACAGTTTCAAATGTATGGCCACAAGACAAATAATGAGTGTTAAAGGAATAGTTCACCCAAAAATGAAAGTTCCATCATCGTTTACTCCCCCTCAAGTTGTTTCAAATCTGTATAAATGTCTTTGTTCTGCTGTACACAATGGAAGATATTTGGAAGAATGTTTGTAACCAAGCAGATCTCGCCACCCGTTAACTACCATAGAAGGAAAAAAAAAATACTATGGTAGTCCATGAGGGGCAGGATCTGTACAGCAGAACAAAGAAATTTATATAGGTTTGGAACAACTTGAGGGTGAGTAAATGATGATAGAACTTTCATTTTTGGGTGAACTATTCATTTAAAGTGATTTTAGTGTGAGAAATTGCTTGCAAATCTTTTTTTGTTTATATATTGTAAATTTGGATAGAACTTATATAAGTTAGGGGATAGTGTACTTACCTAAGAAAATACTGAGGTAACTACATGGGAAAATGTTAGGTTTAGGTGTATGTTCAGGGTTAGTACCTAGTTATTAGCCAGTTACTATAATTACTGTAATACAGTCAGTACACAGCTTGTTCTTGGGGAACATGACTGTAAAATAAAGTGCTACCATAACCTTAAAGGTGCCCTAGAACTTTTTTTTAAAAAGATGTAATATAAGTCTAAGGTGTCCCCTGAATGTGTCTGTGAAGTTTCAGCTCAAAATACCCCATAGATTTGTTTTTATTCATTTTTTGAACTGCCTATTTTGGGGCATCATTAACTATGCACCGATTCAGGGCTACTGGCCCTTTAATTCTCGTGCTCCACGCCCACGAAGCTCGCGCTTGCCTTGAACAGTGCATAAACAAAGTTTACACAGCTAATATTACAAAGTGTTCATCATGCATGCAGCATGCATGCGTCGCATTATGTGAGTATTGTATACTGTTATATTGTTTACATTTGATTCTGAATGAATTTGAGGCTGTGCTCCGTGGCTAACGGCTAATGCTACACTGTTGGAGAGATTTATAAAGAATGAATTTGTGTTTATGCATTATACAGACTGCAAGTGTTTAATAATGAAAATAGCGACGGTTCTTGTCTCCGTGAATACAGTAAGAAACGATGGTAACTTTAACCACATTTAACAGTACATTAGCAACATGCTAACGAAACATTTAGAAAGACAATTTACAAATATCACTAAAAATATCATGTTATCATGGATCATGTCAGTTATTATTGCTCCATCTGCCATTTTTCGCTATTGTTCTTGCTTGCTTACCTAGTCTGATGATTCACCTGTGCAGATCCAGACGTTAATGGCTACCCTTGTCTAATGCCTTTCATAATGTTGGGAACATGGGCTGGCATATGCAAATATTGGGGGCGTACACCCCAACTGTTGCGTAACAGTCGGTGTTATGTTGAGATTCGCCTGTTCTTCAGAGGTCTTTTAAACAAATGAGATTTATATAAGAAGGAGGAAACCATGGAGTTTGAGACTCACTGTATGTCATTTCCATGTACTGAACTCTTGTTATTCAACTATGCCAAGATAAATTAAATTTTTAATTCGAGGGCACCTTTAAAGCTAAAACAAGGGATGAATCAAAATGATCATATGCAGTAATGATATACAGTACAAAGTGTATCGAGTTAATCTTGTATCGAACCCAGAATATTTCTTTAAGGTAATTTTCCACCATTTTGTCAATCCTTTATATACTGAAAAGCACAAGTAGAACCAATGCACTCAAAGGTCAAGAACAGTGAATTTCAATAACATGCCGAGAAGATAACATCTTTATCAGCATTTTTGCTTATCTGGTTTTGACTAAGCTCCACTAAGCCATAAGGCAAGCAGGAAATGGGTTTTCCATTTCCACAGCAATGGCTGACACCAGTCATTCAACTGTAAGCGCTGTACTAACCCCTGAGCATCTTTCTCAACTCACTTCAAGCTCTGTAGAAAGGAAACCCTTCCAGGTTTGTTGTATGACGGCGCCACATCGTGTTTTATAGATGTGTCTCAAGACACATGAAGCAGCCCTGACTGGAATCCCCTCGCCCCCACTTCCAGGTGTTTCAGATCGATAAAACCATGCTGTTTTCAATGAACTAGAGTAAAGCATTCACAAGTGATTTGGAAGGAGAGAGGCTTCCGTTTACATTCTGTTCTTACAGCCTTGCGATCTGGGAAAGTGCACATGCTCTGTGGAAATTGACATCATGCAGAATTCCCCTCTGGCTTTCTTCACGTTGCATTCTTCCAGCCGTGTTATGGGATTTCGTTTCAAGCTCTTCTCCTCTCACCATGCTCCAGTTCACTCCTGTTCCTGATTCCCTCATGCTCACTGCTGCCTCTTCTCCATCTGTTTCTCCTTTCCTAATGGACCGGTAATGAAGCACCTCTTTTTTGCCCTTGATTTTTTTTTTTTTTTTTTGATCCCTAATCACTAATCATGGAAACCACTATGCAATGAGAAATTAGAGCGTTGTGGTTGGACTGGTCCTCCCTCAGCCAATCAGAGGTGTCATGTGCCCTTCTTCCCTAAATGTGGCGTGTACTTTTTTCTTTCTTTTACGGAAGTGGTACTTTAAAGGTCCCGTTCTTCGATCCCATGTTTCAAACTTTAGTTAGTGTGTAATGCTGTTGTTAGAGTATAAATAAAATCTGTAAAATTTTAAAACTCAAAGTTCAATGCCAAACGAGATATTTCATTTAACAGAAGTCGCCTACATCGAACGGCCAGTTTGGACTACATCCTTTTACTTCCTTCTTTAATGACGTCACTAAAACTAGTTTTTGACTAACCTCCGCCCACAGGAATACACAAAAAAGGGGGCGTGGTCTTGTTGCGCTCCCACAGAGAAGAGCTAGAGTTGCGTTTGTAGAGTGTGTTTGTCACCATATCGTCGAAACTGTGTTATTTTCATCCCGCAGTCCAATCACCTTTGTTTGGCCTTCCCAGGGACGCTGTACTTAGAGATCAATGGTTACAATTTATGTTTAACTCGGATCCCGAAAATTATAATTGTGGTATCCTTACTGCAATAGTTAATGTTGGACTGCACTGCAGTGCACATAATGGCCACAAGAGGGGACTATGTTTATGTATATGGCTGTTTTCCGTATGAGGTACTCTTCTGAGTGAGTGCTAACGTTGTACATTTTCTGTCGCTGCTTGTGGAGATTAAAGAGTTCAATCTCTCGGGAATTATTGTCTTTTGTGTTCATTCGGCACAACACCACAATAATCCACATGTAAAACTATATGCAGCACACGTTATGGTAAGAGGCGTGACCTTTCTGGGCAAGGAGCGCTAAGCTGCCGTCGAATCACAACACAGGAACCGCTGGCACAATCAGAACTCGTTACGTATTTCTGAAGGAGGGACTTCATAGAACAAGGAAGTCATCAGCCCGTTTTTATGACAGTGGAAACAGCGGTATACAGATAAGTAAATTATGTGAAAAATACTGTGTTTTTTTACACGCGAAACATGAACACATGTTATATTGCACACTATAAACACAATCAAAGCTTCAAAAAAACACGAAAAATGGGACCTTTAATACTAAATATATTTGGACAAATTCAGTTGTGCTATGTCATGCAGAATATCAGTGCAAATGCTTGCATCATAACAATAAGCCTGCAAACATTAATAACTGACACAAAACTGACACTTTATTTTAGGGTGTTTTAACTAGTTACTTATTAGCTTTCATATTACTAGAATATTGGCTGTTTATCAGTACTTATTAAGCACATATTAATGCCTTATTCTGCATGACATTATTCTACATTCGTAATCCTACCCAATACCTAAACTGAACAACTACCTTACTAAGTATTAATAAGCAGCAAATTAGGAGTTTATTGAGGCAAAAGTAATAGTTAATAGTGGAATACATGTTCCCTATACTAAAGTGTTACCAAATTGATATTTAAATTGAACTGACCACACTTCACCAGAAGTGGAATTTACTGAACAGCTATTCAAAGAATATTACACTGATTTAATTTAAGTTCTACATCCAAATTCTAAATTTCAATTCAATTTCAATAAATTTAAGTTCCTGTTTGCTGCTTCTATTCCAACACGATCTTACAGGAAAATGTAACTATCTTACAAGTTGGCGATTTCACATCAACTCATACAATTTGAATAAACTTAACTGTCACTGGGGTTTAAACAGATGAAAACGTATGAGGGAGATTGCACAAATTCGTATGAATTAGACACCAATTAAGCAAAATGTAAAATAGTTACAAATTGCTGTGAGTTGGTGTTTTCTATTCACATTCAATTCAAATTCAGGGACTGAATTGTAATCTACTACACTGCTATGCACAACCCTGTGAACTATCTGCAATATTGGTGCAAAACACACTGAAATAGCACAATGAGAGTAATTCTGATTTGAGCAAATACGGCCATTACTATATAAATTAGGCACATTTTTGCCTTATTTACCAAAACTAGCATATTAATAAATGCTTTTTTGAAACATTTACTAGAGACCATGACAGCAGTAATTCATTAAATGGTACAATGATAGAAAAGAGTATTAAAACCAAATTGATGCATGCAAATTGTGTACAAAACATTTTTTTTTAAATCATGTCTGTAATGTCATCTAATTCGAGTGATAAAACAAAGCAGGCATGATTCATTAATATTCATTTCACCATATTGTATTTTGACCATTCAGAGCTCAAATGGAACAATAACATAGATAACACCATCTTACATGAGTCCCCAAACTTCAAGCAACAATATCAAATGCATTTATTAAAATAATTAAGGCTGGTAGAGAGTAACACATAATGCATGAGCCCTCATTCTTGTTTCATTTATAATTGCCATAGTAGGAGTAAAGGAACAGAAACTCAAGTTAACTCTAGTTGACGGTTAACTCTCCCACTGAACACACTGCTAGTATAAATATGCTCACCTGGTTGTAATATCACATATAGCACAAGACATCCGTCCCTTCATCAGTATCAAAGATGCTGAAACTGTCATCCATGCATTTGTCTTATCACGCCTTGATTACTGCCCTTTGCATTGGTCTACCTTCCAGATTACATACATACTACATTTCTCAGACTCTGGCCTTCTCATTGTCCCTCAGCTTCGCCTCTCTTCAATGGGGGGCAGATCATTTAGTGTTGTTGCACCGAAACTCTCGAAATTTAAATCATTACTCAAAACTCACTTATTTTCTGAATGTTATGTTTCTGAATTGATGCACTCTAAAAAATACTGGGTTAAATATGGACAAACCCAGGGATTGGGTTGTTTTCACCCAGCCATTTTTTTCAACCAATTTTGGATTTATATTTTTAGCCAGCAATATATTAATATAGTAAAAGGCATGTTTTTGCTCACCCCCAAATAGGGGTGAATTTGTGGGGTATTTTAAGCTGAAACTTGACCAGACCAGTGACTTGTATTACATCTAGTGAAAGAGGGCATAATAGGGTGCCCTTTAACCCAACCTGCTGGGTTTGTCCATATTTAACCCAACTTGGGTTGTTTTTAACCCAGCATTTTTTAGAGTGTGGATTGATTTATTGATTAAGTAACTAATAATTCTCTGAATGTTATGTTATGTCTCTTAAGTTCTGTTTTGTTGTGCTTGATTCTATTCTACCGTATGCTGCCCTGTCCATATAATGTTCCTTTACTGTGTTTTCTAAGTATTGTTTGTAATTATTGTCTACTCTACTTGTATTGTCTCTTCCTAGTTAAATATACATTGTAAAGCGTCCTTAAGCCCTGGAAAGGTGCTATATAAATAAAACTATATGTGTACACACAGACTGAATAATTACAGTTATTGTGTTAGATCTCAGAACACTGTTCCTGATGTGTTATTCTGAGGCAAGAATATATGAAATTTTGATTAAGACTTGATTAAGGTATGCACAAAAAGTCAGCGTAGAACAGAAATTAACTTATTTATGTAAACTCAGCAACTCTGGTTCTAAAAGTTGGCTCTCTATTTGTCACTTATTGACTTTAGTGTGGAGCTGACACTGTATGATTAGGATAAGTCAGGTCAGTCAGGTCACAAGGGCTCTGTCAGAGCTAATACTCAATCTATAAATCAATGAAGATGCAGTGCTGAAGGGTTTGAGCAAGTTTTCATGTTTTGTTTAATCTAAAATGCTCATTTACACTTTAATATCCAAAGTTCATTTTTTAATGAAAAAGGTCACTGCAGTAAAAGGCTTTCTCATTGATTTAACGGAAGTTAAGACTCCACAGCTTTGCTCAAAGGTAAACTTTAGCATTTGTCATACCTTGAGGGACCAGAAGCAAAAATTTGTAATTTCAGTTATGCATTAATCTTTAGGAAATAGAATAGAATATGCACATAAAGGCTATGTTCAGACTGAAAAAGTGGCTGAAAATCAGATTTTTTTTTTGGGCTCAAACGCAACTTGGATCTGTTTTTTCATAACAGTGTGAATGGCTCAAACCACATGGAACCGGATATTTTCTATTCTCTTTTGGGCCACTTCCATATGTGGTCCTAAATCAAATACAGGTCTGATGTTTTGCAATGCCACCTCAGTCTGAACAGTGATATTGGAATTCATACAACTTTTACATCACTCTAGATCAGGGTTTTACAGCTTTGGCCCTTGAGATCCACTTTCCTGCAGAGTATCAAACACATCTGAACAAGTTAATCAAAGTCTTCAGGAAAGCTGAGTTGGATCAGGAGAGAATAAAAAGTCAGAAGGAGAAATAAAGTCAGATTTGTGAGATGTAAGCTTGCAATTTTTAGGAAAAAAGTCAGAATTGTGAGGTAGAGTCACAATTACCTTTTTTATTTTTTCCTCAATGGTGGAAACAAGCTTCCATACATACATTTACTAAAACTTAAAGTAAAATTAAAACGTACAAGATAGAATTAAATATTAATAAATACTATAATAGTATAAAAATAATACTAAAACAACACTGCCTCTGAAATGCATAATTTTCCTTTCATCACTGTAAAGCTGCAACAATCTGTATTGCATAAAGACTTGACTTGACTATACAACAAAGGCCAGACTTGAGTTTAAAATGTCTGAAGCATGTGTGCTAACTGCTTTGCACCTTAAACACACAATTGTTAATGGAGGATTCTCACAGACATCTGTTAGCACACATCATTTGATGTCACCATGTGAACATCCACCATTATAACAGCAACAGTGCCCGTACAACTAAGTGTTCTGCTCTCTGTCATCTAACATCTAACACACACGCACAGACCTTCCATAAGGACACCTCAGCATGACCTACTGTCGTCTGTTTCTCACAGAAATGGAGATGTTCTCTGTGTGAGTGAAAGAACAGAGGTAAGCCTCTAGGGTACAGACTTGCTGTTTTTGTACTGTTTGTTCAAATCATTCTCACACTTGACCTCCAACCCCCAGCATGCTACAGGTCATTCTGTGTATGAACAAGAGGTGATAAGAGAGCACTTTAGCTGCAGTTCATCACAAAGAGACAAATTTCACACTGCAAACTATGCTGTGATGGTATACTAGACAGTAGAAATGACTTAACTGCAAGAGATTTTGTGAGACTTTTTTTTTCACCCCATACACTTAAAAAATAAAGGTTCTTCATTGGCATTCATGATTCCATGAAGGCGTTTAACATCCGTGGAATCTTTCAAGGTTCTTTATAGTGGAAAATTGTTCTTCAGATCATTCAAATGTTCATCACACTAAGAAAAAAAAAAAAAAAGTTCACTGAAAGGTTCTTTGGGTACCTAAAAATGTTCTTTCTTGTATGGCATCAGTGCAAAAACCTTTATTTTTAAGAGTGTACTAGTGTGAAGAACATTTAAAAATCTGAAACGTCTTCCACAATAAAGACCCTTTTGTGCAAATGGAAAGTTTCTTTGGATGTTAAAGTTTCTTCATGGTACCAGTGATATCAACAAAGTCCTAACTGACGACGAAGGCTTAACAGAGCAGCCATTAAGTGTTAGACAGTATTCTAGGTTAGTACGTGTGGAGGTTTTTGGTCCAATAATTAGAATCTTTGTTTTTTCCGAATGTAGTAGTAGGAAATTACTAGTCATTAAAATTTTTGCATCAGCTATGCATTCCATTAATTTTGTGAATTGGTAAGTTTCATCAGGGCTTGAAGAAATATAGAGCTGAGTATCATCAGCGTAACAGTGAAAACTAATGCCATGCTTCCTGATGATATCTCCCAAGGGTAGCATGTACAGAGTGAAACTGCAAATACGGTCCTAGTACTGAGCCTTGCTCAGTATGGTACTCCATACTGAACTTGTGATCGGTAATCTCTTTGCTTACTGCTACAAACTGATAATAGTCAGATAAGTATGATGTGAACTATGCCAATGCAATTCTAAAGCCATTATAATTTAAGTCTATTCAAAAATGTAAGGGAAAAATTTCTCAACAAGCCAAAAATCAGAAGAGATACAGAAAGCATGAAATGAAACTTCAGCTGAATATCTTAATAAACTGACTGATAGAATGAATAATGTTTTAATGCTGCACTTGGAGGAATTTGAATGACATTTATGCAAAATAAAAATAGTAATTTGTAATGTTACAAATGTCTTTACAGACATTTATTGAATCCTATAAAAGTGTACAAATTTAATATATATACAAAATCTAGGCTATCTGATATAATCTGATATCATCATGCTGTTCTGTTACTTATACAAAATTTTGGTCATACCACAGATAAAAGGTAATTCTGAGTGACTTGGTCTGGGTTTTTAACATCTGTGAGCACACTGCTTTCTTCGCTTATTCAAACTCACTCTCGGGCTGAGGGTAAAGCCCAAGTGGATTTAACATTGGCTTTAGGTGACCCAGATAAAGCTACATCCATCCAGCAGTGTCTGAGCCACAGATAAAACCTCTTTTCCTCTGCTTACTTGATTAGCAATGCCATTTACTTTTGCCTTATGACCTGCATCAGTTTCAAAGCCATAAAATGCACACGTTTCAAAGTCGATAGGATTTTTTTTTTATTCAGATTCAATGATAGTGAACCCATCACTGCAGAGGTTGCACTGAAGAGGTCCCTTTTATCTTTGCAAAGCTTTACACACAGACACACACACACACACACACTTATCTCCATCATACATCATCTGATAATGCTCTTGCAATGAACTCCACACGCACACACACACACACACACACACAAGCATGGATATGAAGGCACACACCAAATCGATGGACAACAGGGACATATTAAATCACTATCAAATTCGTTACACCTAGATAGGTACATGCTGCCAATCAATCTTTTAATTCAGATTAAAGGGTACTCTTACAGACATTTCCAATGCAGCATTCACAAAATACTGACAAGGCCCTGAGATGATGATCATCAACTCAGAAAGATGATAGTTCCAGTCTCCTACACCAGATTAGCTGGTGCTGCCAGAGTCACTCCAACCCAAAGCACAATGGGAAGGTTTTTAGAACGTTGCTCAGGTTTGTTGGATTTAAAATTGAATGTGGTCCAAATTATTTTACTTGCCAATAGTGGGTTAACTACAGTGGCTGAGAGAGCTCAATGCGCTGCAACTGAAGAAAACTCATGCAAATAGAAAAAAAAAAACCAGCAAATTAAGAACACATATTCATCAGTTTGACAACACGTATTGCAAATACTCACAACACAACCAAATACAGAAACATGCTGCAAATGTTCACAACGCAACCAAAAACAGAAACGCGCTGCAAAAATTCACAACACAACCAAATACGGAAATGTTCTGCAAATACTCACAACGCAACCAGTATTTGAGTATTTGCAGCGTTTCTATATTTGGTTGTATTGTGAGTATTTGCAGCACATTTCTGTATTTGGTTGCATTTCGAGTATTTGCAGCATGTTTCTTGGTTGTATTGTGAGTATTTGCAGCGTGTTTCTATATTTTGTTGTATTGCGAGGATTTGCAGCATGTTTCTTGGTTGTATTGTGAGTATTTGCAGCGTGTTTCTATATTTTGTTGTATTGCGAGGATTTGCAGCATGTTTCTTGATTGTATTGTGAGTATTTGCAGCACGTTTCTGAATTTGGTTGTATTGTGAGTATTTGCAGCATGTTTCTTGGTTGTATTGTGAGTATTTGCAGCGTGTTTGTATATTTGGTTGCATTGTGAGTTTTGCAGCATGTTTTTGAATTTGGTTGCATTGTGAGTATTTGCAGAATGTTTCTTGGTTGTATTGTGAGTATTTGCAGCATGTTTCTTGGTTGTATTATGAGTATTTGCAGCGTGTTTCTTGTTTGCATTGCGAGTATTTGCAGCGTGTTTCTATATTTGGTTCCATTGCGAGTATTTGCAGCATGTTTCTTGGTTGTATTATGAGTATTTGCAGCATGTTTCTTGGTTGTATTATGAGTATTTGCAGCATGTTTCTTGGTTGTATTGTGAGTATTTGCAGCGTGTTTGTATATTTGGTTGCATTGTGAGTTTTGCAGCACTTTTTTGAATTTGGTTGCATTGTGAGTATTTGCAGAATGTTTCTTGGTTGTATTGTGAGTATTTGCAGCATGTTTCTTGGTTGTATTATGAGTATTTGCAGCGTGTTTCTTGTTTGCATTGCGAGTATTTGCAGCGTGTTTCTATATTTGGTTCCATTGTGAGTATTTGCAGCATGTTTCTTGATTGTATTGTGAGTATTTGCAGCGTGTTTCTTGGTTGCATTGCGAGTATTTGCAGCATGTTTCTTGGTTGTATTATGAGTATTTGCAGCATGTTTCTTGGTTGTATTGTGAGTATTTGCAGCATGTTTCTTGGTTGTATTGTGAGTATTTGCAGCATGTTTCTTGGTTGTATTGTGAGTATTTGCAGCGTGTTTGTATATTTGGTTGCATTTTGAGTATTTGCAGCATTATTCTTGATTGTATTGTGAGTATTTGCAGCGTGTTTCTATATTTGGCTGCATTGCGAGTATTTGCAGCACGTATGTTGTCAAACTGATGAATATGTTTTTCTTATTTGCTGGTTTTTTCTATTTGCATGTGTTTTCGTCAGTTGCAGCTATATGGTATTTGCAGCATGTTTCTGTATTAGGTTGCATTGTGAGTAATTGCAGCACATATGTTCTCAAACTGATTTTTTCTATTTGCATGTGTTTTCTTCAGTTGCAGTGTGTTGAGCTGTCTCTGCCACCATAGTTAACTGTGAAAATTTACAACACACACACAGGTTTGTTTCGCTACACACACACACACACACACACACCTAACTATTTGTCAAATGACTCAGTTTTCCACCTCAAAACCAATAGTCTGTGCGCTTTTGAACATATCACAGATTTTTGTGAGTGTGTGTAAAACAATCCAACAACATCCATTACCTCCTCTATGTCCAGTGGGAAGAGGTACATCATAACAGAATTCCCACTCCAGGTCCACCTCAGGGCATGAGAGCCAGTCAGGGACACAGGGAATGGAGCATTGATTTTAATCAGTGATGTCACAGAATCAATGGGACCTTATAAGCCTCTGGTGAGAAGTGGTAATGAGTCGTGGCCTCATGAGAGGTACTTTTTATTGGGAGGGAGACAAGCAGAACATCTTGCCCTGTCTTTATTTTCGCCAATAGTAAAAATGTTCCCCTGATAACTTCATAATTATGAAGACTGTGATGATACTATTCCAAAAGGCATACACCATTCTGACTTGTTCACCAAAGCAGAACATCTTGCCCAGCCAAAGGGAAATGATTTCAGGCTGCAACACAGCCAAGCGAAATAAATGTGATGAGGTAACTTCACAAAGCATCTGCTCCTACAGTATTGTGTATAAATAAAAGGCATTGCAAGTTTACACAGTAAATTAGCATTATGAAACCTTTTTTTAACAAACAACTCAGTTGAACAGCAGGTCATTGTCCTGCCACATGGGAGATATTGACTCCAATGATCTGCTGTTTTTTTAAGTGCCACTATTAATCACTTGCTTTGGTCACCATTATCACAGCGTGATTAATTGCACTTCCTTAATTAATCTATTTGAATACATTTGTCTGACAAATAAGAATAAAGAAAGGCTATTTTCCCCGGGTTTATGCCCAGCTCTAAAGCACATGCCTGGTGATGTATGAGCAGAGCCTGATTCTGTTCACGTGAACCCAAGATGCTGATTACAAACAATTATTCACTGTAACTTACTATAATAAAGGGATAATCTTAGCTCATAAATGTATTCCCTTTGCCTTGAACCAGAGCTTTCCTGTTCACATGCTGAGTGTATACACTATACACGATTGACATGGTAACCTCGGCTGTTGGCATCTGTAACACCTAGGGTAAAAGAGCATGTTGTTTTTGATCAGACATGGTTTGGATCAATACAACCCTTTCTTCGCATTCATGCATGTATCAATAATTGATTGAGTCGTGTCAATGCACCAGATGGGGCTATTAAACTGCTAAGTATCAATCACGGCACACTTTCACGCACAAAACCTGTTCAATTGCAGTAAAATTGCTAAAATACCTCTTCCTGAAATACCAATTCACACATGCAGCAGCTTCCCATCTTTGTCCGTATTGATAACGTTCACACATCAGCAGCAAAATGGTGTTAAAACCCCATTTGCTCAGAGAAGATATGTCCAATTTGACAAATAAAATCACGTCTCTGTAAACAGTCAAATAAAATGTGGCTGCCGTCAGATGCGTTGTTCAGCCAATCAGAAGACTTTTGAGTCACTTTCTGTCTTTCATTTTGCACATTCACAGCAGACACTTCTTATATATGTATGTATATATGCATCAAAACATCTTAAAAGGAATAGGACGACACAGAAAAATAAAGACAATGTGACCAAAAAAGAAGCAAGATGAGAAAGCAAGAGCAAGCTTTTCATCGCTGGAGGGAGCGGAAATCTTCAAAACGGCTTGAAAACAGATGCCAATCTTGCTTTGCTTCTGACTGACAGGTAAATATATTCCTATAGAAAAATGTTTTGTTTCTGGTGGAAGTTCTAGAACACCTAACATTGCCTATAGCACATTTTAGAGGGTTAGTTTACCCAAAAATACTCGTGTCGTTCCAAACCCGTAAGACTTTTGTTTATCTTCGGAATGCAAATGAAGATTTTTTTTTGAGAGCTTTCTTTCCCTACATAGACAGCCATTTGCAACTTTGACGCTTCAAAAAGTTCATAAAGAGATCGTAAAACTAATCCATATGAGTTGAGTGGCTTAGTCCAAATTTTCTGAAGAGACTCACTTTTTATGATGAACAGATTTAATTTAGATTTTTACTCGCATATAAACATTGATCAGCGAACATAAATAGAAGCTAAACCAAACCTGAATGATGTGTTAGAACAAACTCTTCAAATGTGCTGTTTAACACCACATTGGTTACCCAGCATGTTTGAGCTTCCAGAAGAGGTTTCTTCTCAATCAGGTTCGGTTGAGCTTCTGTTTATATGCAAGTAAAAGCCTAAATTAAATCAGTTTGTCATAAAAAGCGATCGAGTCTCTTCAGGAAATGTGGACTAAACCACTCATTTGGATTACTTTGCGATCTCTTTATGAACTTTTTGATGCGTCAAAGTGTCAGTTGCGTAGCTGTCTATGTAGGGACAAAAAGCTCTCAGATTTCATCAGAAAATAAAATAAGCATTGACTGATATAAAATATTTTTTTAAAAAAGTACAATTTACATTTATTATTTTCGTTTAGTTTAAGTACTAATACTAAAACCTAAAGACGTATTAAAAAAAATACTAAAACTTGAACCTGAAACCTTGAAATCTCTCGGTTTTTGTCTACTGAAAGTGTTTTGATAAGATGTTTTGTCAGCTGAATAATTAACATGTTGATAAACATCTGTACAATCTATTGAACACACTTTTATCCTCATAGTCTTGTATTCTTTGCTGTCAAAAATTAAATGTGGTGCAACCCTGACTGAAGTCTACTGACTTTCATTTTCATTATTTTTGTGTGAACTATATTTACAGTAAAGGCTGTGTGAGTAAAATCACTTCAAGGTCACTTTGAATTTTTTTCATCCATGCTTAAGAAAAGTAGTCGGTTATTTTTAAACAAATATTCAACACTGAATGCATGAGTTCAAAAGAAGGGTTTGCGCTCAGCATGTTCTTTCCTGCATGTTGTGTTTCCTTTTTTTATTCTCTCCAACAGCAGATCTCGCTCGATCCAAAGTGAGAATGAGGGAGAGGGTTACCATGACTGTGCGGTTGGTGGCCTCGTTGATATTCTCCTCCTCATCCTTCTCTCTGCCTGACCCCTTTTGTTAGCTAAATTACATAAGCTGGTGGAACAGTGGTGGAATGAAGCGCAGGGGTCCAGAGATACAAAAACAACAACTCATGTATACATTATTTCACTAATCCCCCGTAAAACACTTATTATGCAGCAATGAAAAGCAGAGATAAAATGATTAGCCTGATGTTGGAGATGGCTCTGCCCATTTCCTCTTATGCTCTCCAACACGACTGCCAACTGATGCTTAGCATTGCAAATGACCTGCCAGAGCACTAAAAGAAGGGAGGGGAGAAAAGAGGAGTGCAGAGAGGAGGAGGGAGTTTAGGGGAAGACTGGGGAGGATGTTGCCGGGGATGGGGAGGAGGAGTGGGTGTGTTTCACTATTTATAAAGGCAAACTCATTCTGTATGAGCTCTTTGATGGAGTGCAAACCCATGGCTCCAAGGACAAGAGAGAGGCCGGTAATGTGATAAGTGGCCTGGTTGATTTGATTCCGTTCCAAGTCAAACACATGTTTTATTCCGCTCCATTTGATGCCAGTGCCATTACCTGTCTACCTGACCAGACATAGAAAAGTGCAGTGATAAGAATACCAAACAAAACAATCTAATCACCTTGTGTCACAACATAGATTTAGCAGCTGGATACATTTTTGTCGATTCCGGTAGTTTGCAACTCAAGGCGTTCTGTTTTGGCAAAGTTTAATCTACTTTGGAGTTGTTTACACGACACCGTTTTCAACTAAAAACGGAGAACTTTTTATACATTTTGGCCGTTCATTTATATGACAACAGTGTTTTAAGGGTCTGAAAATGCAAAGTTTTGAAAACGCATTTTTCAAAGTGCAAGTTTTTTTATTGTCCCCATGTAAACAACAAAAATGCAAATTTGTTAAAATGGTGACGTCACGAGCATGTGTATTACAAGTTTCTTTACAAAGTGACATCGCCAACTACTGGCCTGGCATGGATAACACAGCATTTTTAGTAGTTTTCGCGGATCTGTGAATTGGGATCATTTTGACAAAGTTGTACGCGAAAAAAGCAAGGTAAATTAGGACTTTGTCTTAACAATTAGTCTGACCAACTAGCAACTAGGTATGGTTAATTATCTACATTTTGATGTAACTGACTTAAATAAAAAGAAGTTATGACCAGTTTTGAAGAAAAAAAAAATAGATGACTAACCAACAATTCAATAAGAGGTTAGAAAAAAATTATGTATATGTATTTAATTATGTATATAATGCATAACTGTTTATATGTATGTTTAAACTTAGACAAAATAAGCATTTTATCATAAAATGAATGTTACCACAATAGGTTTATTTAATTTGTGTTGATTATTAAGTCTATTAATCAAAAAATGTGCCTCAATTTTTTAAGTTAGGAATTCAAAGTTTAAGTAAGCAAAACTGTCAAATTTTTATTTTTCACTCATACATTTGAACTGTTTTTAACTTGAAATGTTTGAGTATACCAATTCATACATTTAACTTAAAGTTATCATGTAACCTCAATGTAAACATTTTTGATTAAAACATTGAATGAGTACAGCAATATTGTTCTCAAACCAAGGCACACGCACCACTTATCACCATGATGGTAACTCTCCAAAAACCCACATTAACAGAAACTCTTCTAAATTAGCATAACAAAACTTTAATCACTACTTAACATTAATCTTGCACAAAACAACATTATATAACACTTAATTTTAACATTTACTCTCCCTTTCGAGTGCCATGGGCAAATCATGCTGGGAAATAGAAATCCCAGCCCAAGTTTCAGTTAAACTTAAGTTGGTCTAAATTAAAAGTAAAAAGTTAATGAAAACATTAAAACAGTTCAGTTTACTTAAAATATATCAGTTCTGTGAACTTGAAAGAAAAAGGATGTGCAAAATACTCAGTTAATTCCATTCAAAGTTAATTTGACTGAACTAATTTGTTTAATCCAAACTAATTAATTATTTTAAGCATCAGGGTTTACAGTGAATGATTTATTTAGCTCTTTTTTTATATTAATACATTAAAATTAATAATTAAAAAATATTTAAATCAGTCAGTCGACTTGCAAACCCCTTGCAAACCACCAGTGATCTGTGGACCCAGTTTGAGAACCCCTTGCAACTGGTGTGCATTATGAGACAATAAGAACAGATAATCAAATAAGATTTGCCATTTAATTTATGTGGAGTAGGATTTTGGATGAATTAGTCTGCCAAACCATCCAGAGAAAAAAAAAAGCTTTATTATATCATGGCTGTTTAGGACACAGTATTTGCAGTATTTTCACAGTCTTTTGATTATATCCTTTCATTAAAAGTGTTTGAGTGTGATTATGTCTTTGCTGTGCCTCAATATTCACAAATACCTAAAGCCAACATCCATTTTGTATCTGATCTGAACCTGGATTGTTCCACCCTCTAATTTGACATGTAACAGGATATGATGTGAGACGGAATACATGTTTTTTCTCAGTAGAGTAGCTAGGCATGTAAACTGTTCCTTTTATTCGATGTGACAGCTACGTTTGACGGTCTGTACAGGTTTTCACACTTCCCTATCTCAATCTTCTTGGATCTGGAGCAGGTGCATCCAGAGAGACAGTGTTTGCTCTAAGGTCTGCATAGTCTTAAGTTTGTCTCGCTGGTCTGGGGAAAGAAAAATAAGGTTGGGCAGCACCTGTGCAAAGATGTGTTTCTCTGTTACCTGCCATTTCTAGATTTTGCAGACACAAAGCCTCCCCTGCTGATGGGACCTGTCCCCCTTTCCTAGATCTTTAAAGTCCCCCTGCAGTCAATAATTTTATCCCTTAAAACTCATATTTGATAATCTAAATGACTTTTTCCTGTGAAAATGATTTCTTCATACCTTTAAATCGGTTGAATGTACCTCTAGTCTACACCCTTGCTTCTTTTACTATACACCAGGGATGGACAACTCCGGTCCTGGAGGGCCAGTGTCTTGCAGAGTTTATCTCCATCCCTGATAAAAACTCACTTGCCTATAACTTTCTACTAATCCTAAAGACCTTGATTAGCTGGTTCAGGTGTGTTTGATTAGGGTTGGAGCTAAACTCTGCTGGACACTGGCCCTCCAGGACCGGAGTTGTCCATCCCTGGTATACACAGATCCATGAATATGCAAATTAATCCCCACCTCCACTCAATCACACCAGCTTGGACTACCTGATCAGCTCGGTCAACTGTAGGAAACACTAAACAATGGCAAGTGGAAATATTGGTTTAATTCAACCATATTTTGTACCAGAAACTAATTCAGAAGCGGAAAAGCAAATTATACAGGGCCGTCAACAAGCCAATGTATCAGAATGGTAATGTGTTTTATGTTTAGCTCTACAACATCGGACATAACAGCATGACTACAGTTGCATCTCAGTCAGCTCTGTAGTTCAATAGTCTGAGCAGTGATCAGGGAGTTGGTCATTTTAAGGGCTGTCTCAATTGCAAAAACCTTCCATTGCACTGAAGTGTTCACTGCCTAAAAAGTCCCACAATGCACTGTGAAAACCAGGGAGCATTGATTCTCACTATGTTCCCTTAACAGAAGTATGTAATGTACATCGCTAGACAGGTACTGAAAATAACTTACTGTAGCTAATATTTATAATTAATTTACGGCTGAAAAGTTGCAGGTATATGTAACAGTCAAAGTATGTATCATGATGTAATAATATAAAAAAAAATAAAAAAAGATCAGTTCTACTGTTGTTCATAAACACCATTAGTGACGTTATTTACTGTCCTTATCAGTGCCCGAATTCATATACAGATTCATGAGGGAGTTAGGGAGCTGACTGAGTCGCACCCTATGTTTTCAAACAGCTAATACTTTGTTTATAATGTAAAATATCTGGCTTCTGCCAGACCCTAAGTTGAATACGGAAGGCGTAGGACGTAGTGTATGTGTTTTGAACTGTGAGAGTCATTACACTTTCTTTGTAACTTGAATATGGAAGGCGGTCTGGTGGAAGCTAGATATTTGACTTTATAACTTGTTAAATATTGGTATTTTTGGGGTAATTTTTATTTTAAAGTGAACTAATCCTTTAAAGTGAACTAATCACCTCATAGACATATTAAACAACATTAAAAAGATGCTTTTCACTACAGGGGGTCTTTAATGACTGCTCGTCTTGGTCTTATTCTCCCAAAAACTGTGTCATTTTCTCATACACTAAGTTGTGCTAAAAAATATAAGCTTAAAAGTCCTTTTTATGGACTTTGTGCCATTGAAGTCTATATCAAAAGTGGACAGAAGTGTATCAAACAAAAACAAAACAAAACAAAAACAAAAAGCAAAGCAAAAGACAAGACAAAACAAACAAAAAAAAAGCAAGACAAAATAAATGAGAAAAAATATGCAGATTATCCCACAACTTTCCCATATCCTTTTGTTTTTTTCTCTCATTTTACATTTCTAATTCTAATTTATCAATATGGATCCACAAATCAGAAATGTCACGAAACCCCACGAAAAATACACTCTCATTATGTAGTCTCTCAACAGTCTGAAACAACTTACATATTTTACTTTTTCACAATAAACTGTATTTTATACATCAATATGAGTGAACAGCTTCAAAATTTAAGTAATTTGCGAATCTTCACAGGCTATTTCACAGTCTTGCACCTTTGTCTGGAGCTGTTTGGTTTGGTTCAACGTTTTTTTTTTTTTCTCTTCATTGAGAAAAAACTTCTGGAACTAAAGGCCAATTCACACCACACCGACAGACGGCGACCAATGTGGACAATCATCAGATTGCAGTACCACACTTCTCAGGCATTCCACGACCCAAAAACGAACACCGACCAGCACTGACAGGAGTAACACACTGATCCAACAAAACCCTGACAAAGGGTTGAAATGGCCTTAAGGCCGCCAAAAAAGTAGGACATCACTCTTACACTTTAGGACTGATGTCTGCATATTAACATAATGCACATTATGCATAATTCTCATGAAATGCATCAGCATATTACTCACATTAGATATTCTATGTGAAATAATAATAATACATAAAAAAAAAATAAACACACCTGTGTTATGCTAATGCAATAATTTTCATACTAATATCATGAACATGACTTTTGCGTTGAAGCCTTGGTCCAAGAAATGTGAAAAGGTGTTTAGCTAGCATTAGCTGTAATATTTTTTGAGTTTAACAAGTAGCAGTATTTTCTGTTGCAAGTCAGGTGCAAAAGTCACTGTGCATAATTCAAAACCCCAGGGAAAATGTTTAGAGTTATTATAACCTTTCTTTAGATGTACTTTGTAGCCAGGATTTGAGAAATCAGTCCTGCCCATGTTCTCAAATGAAGCTGGTAATTACAAACAGCTTGACACTTCATGCCTCCTATGTGGAAAAGGTCTTGCATATTTATAACACACACAGTATTGGTGATGGTTTGCACAAACGTAAATATGCATAAACCTGAATATGCTCTCTTTCTTCCCTTCTGTCTGTGTGATTTCTCACCAGAAGTGATTTATGGCCCTCGTGGAATGGGTCAAATGTTGAGGCTGACTTTATTTACTCAGGTATACATTAAGATGACTTCACCTCCCTTCAGTGAATGAAATCATGCTGCAAGGGAAATAAACATAATTGTCATATTTTATCAGCATTCTACTCTAGATAAACCACAGGGCTGCACCAACTAAGAAAAGACAGAGCACTGCATCACAGGAAAGTGAGGCTGTGAGGTGAACGTGGCATTTTTGTAATGCCTCATGATTTTCCACTAGGAGGCAATTTTTCATTTTCACATTTAGTCACAACCCACCGCATGCCCCAAATTCTGACATTTCTAGATTAAAAAAGAAAGAGCACCAAATTATAGGTCAGGAACGAATGTTGGGGGAGATGTGTGAAATGAGAAGAAAAGAACAGATAAAATAGTAAGTAAAAATGGGAACAGATGTAAGATGAAAAGCATGCGATTTAACTTATCTGTTCACATGCAGTCAACTTGCTGTGCTGTTTTAAAAGCTTGGTTTATCACGTCAGCACTTATTAACACATCGTGTCGCATATGTATGCGTCTTTGAGAGTAGAAGGGAGATTTGGAGAGAAATTCAACAGTCAGTGACTGAACACTTAAAACATGTCTATGTCTATATCTTATAGGTCTCTATGTCTATTTGATCAACCGGTTTAATGAACTCCAGAAGAGATTGAATGTACTATGAAAACATGCTGTAAAACTTCCTCTCCAGTACAAAAAGATCATTTAATGAAACCAAGCTGCAAAAAGCACTCATTAAAATAAAACCCTCTGACGTTTAATGTTAAAAGCCCAAAGAAATCCCAGAATTTACACATCAACAACACCTTTTTGGTGATCAAATACTTGACCTGCCAAGTCATAGCGAGATAAGTAGACCAGTGTTTCCCAACTCTGTTCCTGGAGGCACACCTTTTCCAACTCTTCCTAATCAAACGCACCCTTAAACTCATCAGCTCATTAGTAGAGACTCCAAGACCAGAAATATATGGGCCAGATAAGGGAGACATCCAAAATGTGCACTGTTGGTGTGCCTCCAGGAACAGGGTTGGGAAACACTGAAGTAGAACATTTCATTCAACATTTTTAATAACAAAGTAAATTTAATTTAGAAGTAAATGTAGGTGTCATTATACATGCAGTGTGAAAAAAGGATAATCATTCTGAGATTCGCTAAACATTGCATTTAACAGTGTTATTACATTATTAAACTATGATGGTCTTGGTGGCGCCCCCAGAAAATTTTAATAGGGGTGGCCAGATGAGGGCACAGCAATTCTTGGGGTGGCAAAAAAAAAAAAAAATGTATATATATATATATATATATATATATATATATATATATATATATATATATATATATATATATATATATATATATATATATATATATATATATATATATATATATATATATATATATATATATCCTATATGTATATACATATACATACATGCAAAATCAATTGGTAGTTATTAATAGAATAATGAGGACACAAACCTTTACATTCAGTCGTGTTCGGTCCCATTTATTTGCATACATATACCTACACGTTTTAATCCAAAAGTGTGCACATTTGTAGAAATACACATTTAGCATTCAGATTGCATTATGGTTTCATAATTACGGAGGTCATAAAATGTAGTTTGCTAGGGTGGTTCGGGGGAATGCTCCCCCGAGAAAATTTATATTTCTTTGGTGTACATATGTACATTTTTAAGACGTTTTAAGGCCAAAAAATTGGATAGCAATAGCTTTAAAACCATGTTAACAAATACATGCATTCAATATACATGCTCCCTCGTCGTCACATGTAGCCTATCTTTTCCAATTTTCATTGATTCAACTTATTCGTTTAAAAAGCTGATTCATTCAGTAAAGAAACAGCGCCATTTGTTGCTCAGGGACGCAATTCAATGCTCTGGATTTGATTCTGAGCTATATTCGTTGGCGAAATTGTGCAGAAACAGGCAATGATGTCTAAAATGTAAACATGAATAAAATGTATATAACATTTGTTATGCTGATATCTGGAGAAAAACGTCACTCTTCATGTGATATTTATTAACACAGTGAAAGCGGGCACTCTAAATGCGCACCGACACTAGTCTAATCTACAAGACAACATCACATACAGGGATGTCAGATCGATTGTGCATCGTTAAAACAACAATTATGATGAAATCACACACACCTAACCTACGCTCTTCACAGTATAAATAACATTTGAAATTCAGGTCTGTAGACATTACTATTTAGACTCTAGGTGGCAGTGAAACAGCTACTCTGGTGGCGTCAGTCAATCTATATTTTTTGGTGGCATTTTATTTTCTTTCACTTCATGAACTTGTGAATTTACATTATGCATTTAAATTAATAGTACCCAATGCAAAATCATACTGGGGTGGCTACAGGGGTGGCCACAGTTTATGCAGGGGTGGTGAATGAATCAGCTTTTTAAACGAAGTTGAATCAATGAAAATTGGAAAAGATAGGCTACAAGTGACGACGAGGGAGCTTCAGTTGAACAACAGTGAACTGCGGTCAGATGAGATGTTGTCAGACAGGGGTCAAGCCACCCCTTGGGGACGCCCCTTGGTGCTCTTCACATGTCGGTCAAAAATGACCTTTTTTTTTTTTATTTCAATGAAATTAATGTACTATATTTTAGTTCGATAATGTTTTCTTATTTAGTATTTTGTATGGGATTTTATGGTGCTAAATTTTATTTACTGTAGTTATAATCTATTTATTCACTTTTTGAGCATATACCTGAAAATGAAATTTCCAACAAAGTCATACATTTTGAATGCTTTAGAGCACAGACTTAATTTTGATCTCTTTTCAAAGATGACACTTGGCAAATTATTGCTGAAGTGAAAAAAGTTTTAAAAAGTTAACTAAAAATTAATTTTACATTTATTGTTATGAAAAAATACTATTTTCAATTTTTATATGCAAGAAAATCAAAGCCATAAATCTAAACAAGTTGTGTTCCAAATTTGAAGTTGATATCTCAAAAAATGAGCTTTGAGTAAGACTTTGTTTGGCTGCAGTACCAAAGGTTTTCACTAGATGAAATTCATCTCCCATTCATTTCCAATTTGGTCAATTTTGACCGAGAGGATCACAAGTGTGACTTTTTTCAGGACCATTTAACCTTTTCGAATCATGTCCATGATTATTTTTTTTGTGTGTGTGTTCACATAGCAAGTACCAAAACCTTTACCAAGTTTCGTACCATTCCGATGAAGTAAAAAATTCTAAAAAAAAAAAAAAAAAGAGGTACAATTTTTCGGTCAAATATGACCAAAGAGCACCATAGGGTTAAAAAAAGATTTAATTTAAGTGAGTGTTGGATGACAACAAAGGTAATCAAAATTGTAAAACATAAAAACAAAAAGAATAGGAAAAAAAAAAATAAGCATGCACACTTAAACATTTAATATGTCAACTGATACTGACAAATTTCTAATATTAGCTTGAATTTTTGTTATAACAATATGCATCAGCCCCTAATCAGGGGCTTTCCTATTTTTGGATACATGCACATTGCACATTTCTATATCCTAATTATTGTTAATGTAATTCATTTTTCAGGAGCTCATTGCTTCTACGTTCAGTTAAACTGCTAACAGTGATTGTAAATTAATTGCCTAGATTATTACATTATTGCTAACTGCATTCTATAGATTGTAATGTTGACATGCATTCTCTGTAAAGCTGCTTTGAAATTATATGTATCGTGAAAAGCGCTATACAAATAAATGTGAACTGAATTGAATTTTGACCATACAAACCACAGTTTAACAGCTAATTTAAAAAAAATAAATAAAAAAGCAGTTGATAAATTTCACATGGCAGGCATTTCAAATTACAACGAGCAAAGGAGAATTACCACAGTGTCAATTAAGAAAACAACTGTATTTATGTTCCGTTCCATCAGTCTATTAATCAGTGCTTTGTGTTCTCAGCCTCTGTTCTTCTCCCTGGCATATTCCAGAAGCAAACAGAATAGTCAAGGCCAGGGAGAAATCTCTCTTTTCATGCACCAGAAGGTTCAGATGCTCACATCAACTGTGCTTATTGTGAACTCCAAACAAGAAGCCTCTTAAGTGATTTACATACTAACATCAAATTGTCAGATGCTACGGATCTAGAACAATGTGCTGCAACAATAAAAATACAAATAAAATGTCACAGATAATTTTTTTTTATTTATTTATAAATCCCTAAGGGCCATTCATGTTGGCGCAGACTGTATGGCCCTTTTAAAAAAAATCGAAAATATCTGTACAATGAATGTTAGATCAACTTGGAGGAAGTACTTAAGCTTCTGATGTCCGCACGGATTCTACCCATTGCGTTAAGTTTATTATATTGTATATTTCAAGTGAATTACAAGCTCAGTGAAGACAGTGCAAACTGTATAACTCACTCATATATTCTTGACCAACATGTTCCATTGATGTTCTTACTGAAAAGATGCTTACTCAACCAAATACATTTAAACTTGACATATTTCTGCAAATCTTAGTTCACACTTATTTTCTAAATTTGACAGATTAAAAAAAAATCACGTGTAAAGGTTTTGGCACCACTCCGGTTGTTTTTTTTAAGGTCTCTGAACTTAATTCTCTTAACTTGTAAGGACTTGATCAGGTCAGGTGATGACAGTTCCAGAGCTTATATAATAATTCTCAGACTCTTCAAACCTCTCAGAGTATTTACATTCAACAGCCACGGGCTGCTTTAAGCAGCAGACTGAGAATCAGAAAATAAAGATAATTGAGTCTTATAAAGCAGGGGAAGCTTATGAAAAGATATGGAAACGCTCACTTTTTGCATATTGCAATATCTGATATGCCACTGAGAAATATAAGTTAAGGGAAAATTCAAGGCACGATATGAAGACCAAGAAAAAAACTCAAATAAAACTAGACTGGTCTGGCATTAAAATCCCATATGGCTGCAAAAGACTTGCAGTAAGATTTAGCTGGAATAGGAGCAGTGATGTTAAAGGATTAGTTCACTTCAGAATTAATTAGTTCACTTCAGATTTATTTTTCCTGAAAATTTACTTACCCCCATGTCATCCAAGATGTTTATGTCTTTCTTTCTTCAGTCGAAAAGAAATTAAGGTTTTTGAGAAACATATTTCTCCTCTCTTCACCGAGGTTCATCAGGTTGAAGGTCCAAATTACAGTTTCAATGCAGCTTCAAAGGGCTCTACACGATCCCAGACGAGGAATAAGGCTCTTTTCTAGTGAAACGATCTGTCATTTTTTTAAAAATAAAAATAAAAATGTATATACTTTTTAACCACAGATGCTTGTCCTGCGATGCACCATGCATTATGTAATCACACTGGAAAGCTTGCGCGTAACGTGAAGTACTGGGGTAGCGAAAAAAAAACCTCGATTTTTACTGTTACTCCCTTAGCTTCTGTACTAGAAACACCCTCACAGCAGCGTAAACTAGGTTTTTGTAATTTGATGCAAAGGTGATATAATACTAAGTATATTGTTATACATGTACGTTTTAAAAAAAAATATATATATATAAAAAACTTTGCAGGATTTACGATATTGATGACCATTAAAACGCATCATCCGTGAAAAGGGTCTATTCTGAAGTGAACTAATCCTTTAACTTGTGCTGCACAAGTCCTGCATTACTAGCAAAAACATCAAATACACAGCAGGGTTGTCATAAGGAAACCTAACCTGCAATCTCATCACAAAACATGTGATTTACTTAAAGGGGGGTTGTAATGCTATTTCATGCATTCTGACTTATTTACACTGTAAAAGAGTTGCATTCTCATGCTAAACATAGCCAAATGTTTTGGTTTGAACATGGTTTCAAAACAGGAGTTGGACGTATGATGCAGTATTTCTGTGCCAAATCCACTACGTCCGGGTTCGGTACAGGGTTCAGAGAGTTTTTTTAGAGTGTGTCCTGTATGACGTCAAAAGAGAGCGGAATTCCTTGTATAGGCACTTCTCCCTGATAAGCGTGCACACACACACCACACAGAACAAGAGCAAGAGCACGCCCATCAAAGCGTTTTGTTCGGGATATTTTATTTCTCAACAAGGGCTGTGTCTCAATTCAGGGGCTGCGCCCTTTGAAGGCTGCATACATCATCGAGGCAGTCTCATTTAAAAAAAATAACAATTAGATTGCAGCGTAAGAAAGAAATTATACCTTTCAATGAATATCAGTCAATTTTATTACCGTTACTTTTCTTAAACATGACATCCTTGATGACGTCTGCAGCCTTAAAATGCGATCTCCGGAGGACACAGCCTCTGAAATGAGACGCAGCTCTTGTCACTGAGGGAGTGTTTTTGGTTGTGAGGGAAAGATTACCTTTTTCAGCTTCCCAAAGAACCCAGTGTCAAGGGAACAGTGGATGAAGTTTGTTTTTCCGGGGTAGCAACGGAGTTCTGCATGTATGTTTGTTTGTTCCCGGGAATTCGGTGATGAATACTTTGTAAACAAGTCCCAGTTCAGCACTGGATTTGCAGATCGAGGGCAGTGAGTAAAGCTGCAATCAGTATTTTGTAAGCAATTGACGCGCAAGTGCATATAAAGTAAACAACACAAACGTTTTTGTTCCCTTTATATTTATAATGATGTCACAGCTGCGATCTCTACGCAGAAGCTGCGAGTCCTCGTGACTCTTTAGCTCCCCCCACGGCACTGATGGCAGACACGCCTCCAGGATCTCTGCTTTTTTCGGAAAGACTCAGTTTAGCGTATCTATCTTTTATAAATATGACAAAACTAAAGACTTTTCGGAGATATGAAGGATGCATTGTTGCTCTATATGTACTCAAGATTAACATGAGATTGGCAGAAACTGTGTGTGATTCCCCTCTTTTAATACAAAACATATTGCGCTGAAAATGGTGTAATATGGTGTAAAACTATTCAAGATATACAAGCAGTGGCAATGCACAAAAAATAAAGATTGATTTATTGAAGCAGTTTAGAGTTACACTTTAGTATAATTTGTAAGTAAATGTAATTCCACTCCCCAAAGGTGTTGTAGAACTATGTGCTGTGACTGGATCAGATAAAGTAAAACTTTAATATCTGTTTTGGCTACATTCACCAAAAGTATGTTTAGAGAAAAAAAAAAAAAAAAACAAGCAGCAGCATTTGAGCAAAACAACACTTTATTAAGGGAAAATTTTGCCAAAAGAAGAAGAAAGGATTCTACAAAGTGTCAATAAATCCTTGAAGCTAATGGCCAGAGAATAAAAAATTTTATCTAAAAATTATATAAATCATCGTAGACTATGATCCACAACAGACCTCAAATCAGCCTTCACATTTAACATGCAACATAGACAGCCTAAGAATTTTACTGATCTGGAAACATTCTGTAAGGCAGAGTGTGTGAAAGAATCCTAAATCCTAAGAAAAAAATCCTAAATCCTTAAATCTTGTAGTTATTTGGCTACAAAAAACATTTGGAGAAGACCAAAGATCTTGGCAGCTAACTTGGGAATACATTTACAGTTCCTATATCTACTTGGTAATACAAAAATCTCCAAAACAAAGATTATTTTGCAACAACATTATTCAAAAAAAGCTATAAAATCTGACTACAATGGTATCATTCAATGACCTGCTTTAAAACAATGTAAGACAATAATATTTTACAGCAAGGCAGCAATTAGTTGCCCAATGAGAAAACAAACAAAACAAAAATTGCATACGATTGGCTCTTTTACCTGTAGGGCAGGGCTTCCTGTCCTACAGCAGCCATGTTGATTCATTGCAATGTTTTCTGCACATCCCATTGTGTATACTATCCACCCTAAATGGTATTGAATATTATATCACATACTATTTAGGATGAGGCAATATCTCTTATTCATACTGAGTCTGGTAACACTTTTGTAAAAAGATAAAATAAGCACATAAACAGTAAATGTGGATTCAACATTTTGATGTCACCCAGATCATAAAATATTCAGTACAAAATGAAAGAGTGCGATTTTGCTTAAAAAATACTGGTATTACAGACCAATTTATGCTGACGGATGCACAGACTTAACTTATTTCACAGACATAAAAGGCAGTATCATTCCATGCCAGAGTGCTGAGTTTTGTAACTTGCAAAGTGCTGCTTCAATATTTTTAATGCTTCAACACATTTAATCATATGGTTGGTGTCTCTTCGATAGCCTACCACAGTTTGTCAAATATTCCATGCATATCTTCAGAAACTATTGAGCACCTGAAACATTTAGAGTATGAAGAAACTGAGGGTTTGCCACAACATGTCATAAACGTGTGTCTGGTGTTCCTTTTGGTGTCAAGTTGGATACTCACTTCAGCCTCCTTTTGACGACAACAGTTGCAGCAGCAGGGAGAGATGAAGCCAAACCCCAATGCATAAAAACATGAAATCATATTCCGAGGTGCGAAATCGAATCGCCAAATCAGAATTCGGAGTGAACTTCCACAGCGTTCTATTTGGAGAACGCGCCGGCTGACGTAGGTATCCAGCGCGCGCGTCCTACTCCCTTGAGAAAGAAGAGCGTGAACGCGCCTCTATCCTCCTCGCTGCTACAGTGAATGCGGGCATCCAGACGCCTGACTGAGTGCGGCGGTTCTTTTCCGAAAGCTCGGATGCCAGTGCATAAAGAGCGTTCTGCTGAAGCCGAAAGGGAGAAGGCAAATGTATATTCACACGGACGCTCAGGTGTAAGTGATGCTACTGCAAGTTGAAGTCCTGGAAGTAAAACCGCAGCAGATTGGGAATAAACGGATAGATCTGCGTTTTCCGTTGCAGAGCGCACTCAGTTCGTTTGGAATACAGAGACGCAGCGTGGAATTACTGGAGCCCTCAGTTTGTGAACTAAAGTCAATTCGTTTTTTATCGCATTTTATTTTTTAGCCCATTTTTCTTATTTCCCTTCTTTATTTTCTCTTCTTTGTTTGCTCTTATGTTTGATTAGATTTATTAGTCCCCCTTTTATTCTAATGTTATTTACTATCTGCCCTTTCAGTTTTTTTTGTTCTCTCATCCTCTGAAAATATCTTGTGTTCGTTTTCGCGAGGGTAGATTGTGGTGAAAGATACTCAATCTCAAACTGAGTCGTGTCATGGATGGCAAATTGCATTTGCATCTACGGAACAAATCGGGAAATATAGAATAACTACTGCTGACAGAGACAAGGTAGGCTATGTTAGTGCTTTTATTTCTTTTAATGTCTTCAAAAAATGCGTTGTTTCACATTCTGTGCATTTGAATGGTTTAAAAGACCAGCGTATTGTCATAAACCGACCACTTTATGACTCCATTTACCCTACTTCATGATCCTTTAAGTTGAAATAGCCTATGTGAAAGTGTCGTCTGTGAATTCGAAGTCTCATGTTTTCTCTTCAGTATCATGTGCACTGTGCATTCTTATTATCAGAATCAATTAGAACAGAAATACATTCAGAATCAATGTCTCTATTGCTTTTCCCATTCATGCCTCGACCATTAACTTAATATAAGAGGCTACCTATTTTTATATAGCCTTCCAGTCAGACCACGTTATTGCCTTGACTGACACTGATAAATCAGCAAGTCTCATTGGAAATGTGAAAAACTATAAGAAAAAAACATAAATTTGAGGGTTGCGTCTGTACGTTTTCCCCTACAAATGATTATCCGTTGGATATTTCGTCATATTTTGTCCATATCGACGTCTTAAGACAGTCTCTACTGTCACCGCGCGACTGTAATGTTATTTGAAGGTGATACAACTGTGATTTGGCGCCCGCTGTAGTTGCCTTTAACGCCGCAACTTAAAATAGAATTCCGTTTCCATCAGTAACCGACGAACTGATAATCGTTTAGTCAATAAGCCAATGCAGCTGTCTTTCAATTAACAATCCCGGCCAGGCTTTATGCTAATTAATCAAAGCTGGATTTATCCGTACAGGTCTGCGGCCGTGAGGAAGAGCAGTTGCCCATCTGTTGAACGCGTCTTCACAACTGCTCTTTCAGTGCCGTTTCTGCTGCAGCCACTACGATTATATATTCTGCGCTAATACTCTAAGATGGTGATCTAAATTTGCATTTTTCTTCAAGAGCCCGCCACTTTAAGTAGATTTTTAGAGTAGATAGAATCAACGTCCATTATTCTTTGAGTGTCATGGAATGAACGCACACGGATGGCACGTGCATTAACCCTTTAATAGACAAGAACATGAAACTACCTTGGTAGTAATTTCTTTGTACTTTATATATATGTATACATGCATACAGATAGTTAGATAGATAGATAGATATATTTATAGTTATTTTAAATATAATCAAAGACCAAAAAAAAAAATCAAAGACCATGCCACACTCTAAAAAATGCCGGTTAAAAAACAACTCAGGTTGGGTTAAATATATAGACAAACCCAGCTGTTGGGTTAAATGTTGCCCAATGTGCTGGGCAGTTTTTTTTTACCCAACTATTTTTAAAAATTACTATGGCTGGCTTAAAATGAACCCAAAATAGGTTGGAAAAAAAAATCAGACACATAATTACAAGAGGCAACAATAATAATCAAAAGATAAACATTTATTAATAAGCAATTAAAAAAAAAAAAGTTTGTTTATTTTTTTATTATTTAACCTAACTGCTGGATCAAACCAACCCATTTGCTGGGTTTGTCCATATTTAACCCAATCTGGTTTATTTTTAACTCAGCATTAGAGTGCATGAGGCCCCGCCTACAAGTTGTGACGTTGAGTATGAGCATATTTTTATTTATACACCTTATTTTTAAAATTTTTAAAATTTTCTGTGAATGTGGTAGACTTTCAATTAATTAACTGCTCTAAGTAAATAATTATAACAATAACAAAATGCAGTAAACGCTGTTGCATGGCAAACAAGTGTGTTTATGATTATTATTATTATTATTATTATAGAAATTAAAATATGATGTCAAATACCACTTTGCAACGTCAAACGCTTTTTGTTCAGCTAAAATATCTGAAAGCGGCTGACACCGGAAGCCTTGCACAATCAAGTTAAAAATGGCAAATTTAAAAATTGACAAATTTGAAAAAATAATAAACATTTAAATAATTTCTTTCTTTTTTTTTTTTAAATAACGTGGAGAGTGAAATAGTATGCCATACAGTGATGTTACTTTGGGTAATGTCTTTCATTTTCTGTGCTGAAATATTGAATGTTCTTCAATTTTCTGTCATTTATAATGTGTAATTTTGGTACACTGCAGCAAGTCTGAATTCAAAGTAGCTATAACTAGTATATTATATGCTTAGTATTTATGTCATCTTGATATCTCAATAACCAACATTCGAGTGTGTGATGCATTGCATCAATTGTGATTGTGTGTACATTACTGCTAACTCTATGCCACATTATAAATCAGTATAAGCACCTAAATTCACACAGTTTGATGCAGCTCCTATGCAGAGAAAAATCGTTCTAGATAGGGATGTTTAACTATAATTGGCTCATAATGCCATGAGGGGCCCCTCCGCGCTGTGGGGGTGTCCTGTAGGCCTGTGGTAAAAGATGGGAACACTTACCTCAAGGTCAGTGTCCTTCTCACGGCATGTTGCCATTTTACTTTTAGATAAAAGTGGTGAGTTGACACTATAGTCTTTATAAGTTGCTTGACCTAAATATTTGCAGGAACTACTTTTTAAAAATTCTTACTCAGAAAATAGGCCCACACACTCTCTCACTGTTCCCACTCCAACCTCTGAAATGTCTCCCAGGATGCAGACACCATTTAAGGGTTAAGCTTGTCTAATTAATGAGAAATAAAACCGGTCTACAGGCTGCTGGGGATAATACCTTTAGCGTGATGTGTGAGAGAGAGGCATTTATGCTAAGTTTATCAGTTTATGTGTATTTTTGCCTGGCATGCAATCCAGTTGGATTCAACCTGTACTAAACCTGTAGCTGTGTGATAACAAGGATTGAATTTGGTCTCTCAAATACTGCTAGATGAAAATGAACATGTGCGGTAATGTTTCCTCTGATGCATTGGTTCCCAACCAGGGAGATCTGCAAACTTCAAAGTTCCAAGATGACTATTTTAATTAATTTTTTAGTGGGGTCAACTTTTTAATCATTTTAGCAATGGTGCATTTTAAAGGAAATTGCAAATGTCAAATTCTAACTCATTGACGTAACTTTTCAGCTAGTGTGTTGGCAGGCTTATAGTGTGATGTTAAAACCCTCTCTGAACAATAAAAATGTTATGAAAATCCATTGGTTTGTATTTGAGGTGTTTTGGAGATTAAAGGATATATTCAGTATAGTCTGTTGCTGATTCTTCATCATGTGATACCTAAGACTATAGATATAGAAAGACGGTTCACTCCTATTACTTATGAATGGGAAAAACTCTGCAATATGGCGGAATACGTCCTGCCTTCTAAGTAAAAGAGCCAATTGCTGATTGGTAAAGTCATTGTGTCACTGCAGCTGCTGTTAGAAGCTCTGGTTCCCATAGGAACCTGAGACTCGCACTTAGGACTGCGCATGCGCATTGGCTCATCTAGGCTGAAAAATATGTTTTTTTTAATGCTATTTGAGCATAAGAAACAACATTTATGTGACAGTTCATGTCAGATTTTGTTGCTGATTTGAAATATGTTTATTTATGAGCTCGCCAAGCAGTTTTTGAGATTTTAGGATTCCCCTATTCATATAGACAGAACTTGGTCTTGCATGCCTGAAATAGCTGCCCGAAGGTGTTGCAAATATGGCCACCAAGTGAACAGACTTTCCTTCAAAGGGACTTTGGTGATACTTACTCACAGTGTCTGTCAGAATATTGCAAATGAATGCAGTAGAAAAAAGACTCAACACACTGTTGGATGCCATGAACTGGATGTTGTCCACCAACAATATCTGTAAATCCCAATGTGTGATTAATAAAGAAATCAAGCTATCATAACTTAACATTACTTAAAATACCAAGTTTTGGCATCAAAACTTAAACAGGTGTGTTTAATGTACTCATTTGGCATCAAGATTTTAAAATTTCAAAATTTCAATTTATTTAAATGATTTGCTATGCCTGTGTTTAATATCATTGGTCATCCTTGAATGTCTGCCTTGACAAACTATGCTGATTGGTCTATATAACTCAAGGCGGTAATTATTTTGGTCTTTGTGAATTTGCTGACACAGCAGGCCAGAGGTTTAGTTGTCAATTTCCCCATTACCCAACTGAACTCAGAGAATCACTTTCCTCAAATCATTTAAGTAGTCTCAACGTATTAGGGTTTACAGTGTAACAGTTATGAACTTTTTTATGCTGAGGAAGGGAAATCCTATGAGTCCATGCATTGAGATTACATTGAAGCGTATCATTCTGCATCCGGGATGTGCTTAAGTGGTTTTGTGCCGCTGTGCATTGGACCTTTCTCATGAGGACTTCAATGGTTTTGATCAATATTATAGTTATTTGTTGAATCACCTTTTTGAAGGACCACACTTACATTAGTGTCTGAAACGTGTCTGATTGGGGGCTGGTCGACATGATGTAGGCTTATTATACATGGTTTTGTGAACAGAGACACAGTGCACGTTCAGACAGCTGACTGACTAATCAATTATGAGAATTTTTAGTTTCATAAATAACTGGTTTAATTGACCCTTCGCAAAGACCCGTCCCCCCTTAGTTACTGTTGCTTTGTCCGACAAGCCGTGGCGCTGTCACGCCACACACAGTGAAAAATACATCGCGGAGCAAAGAAGACACTGACAACACATCGACAGTCAAGACAAAACAGGTTGCTTAGGATATTAAACAAAGTCCCAGCTTTTTTTGTAGTTTTTTTTAAGAAATTCAAACAATAAAAAAACGTTTTGTGGCTCTTTACTGTGTCGTAACAATGGTCGTGACCGATCACTGTATCGCCTCAGCTCAAGAGGCTCGTAAACCGATCATCTCTTCCTACTAGTTCATTTATAGCGTCAAATAAACATGAATGAACATGAGAAGGAATGTTGTTTCAAAAGCAGAAAGATGTCAGTAAATGCCATTTTTGAAGTTTAAGTCCACCGAGGTTAATCTTCTAACTCCTGACTGCTTTGTCAGACAAAATGGCGGATTCTGCGTTATGATTGGTTAGATCGCTTGTCAATCAAACTCCTGGCGAAGGGTCAATTCCACAGCTGCCCACTCCTGCAGAGTATACACACTAGGTGCGTCCCAATTCGCGTGTTTATGCACTATTCTATGACGTTTTTAAGTATAAATAGTGCGAGTAGTGCGTTCACACTGAAAATTCCAAAAAGAAAAAGTGCACTTTAAATACCCGTATGATGCACGAAATTAACGGAAAAAACCAAGTGTGGAATGTTGGACACTTCATGCACTCAACTGTCCCAGCTTTAATTACATAGTGGATGGGAAGGGGCTGTCAGATTCCGATGTTAAATGACAAAATAACCTTATACAATTCATGCACTACATGGATGAGTACATAGTGCATAAGTGTATAAGTGCATAGTGTATAGTGCGTTATTTGGGATGCAACTACTGTTCCTTACAATTAATTTATTTCTGCTCACTTTAGTTCTCATTACTGAAATCCTGCATTTAATTAATTAATTAATTAATTTGCCATTTAGCATAACCAAATTTATTTGTCAAATGTACATAAAGCTGTTTATTCTTTTCAGTAAATTCAATATCAGAAAGATCAGCTGCATATACAGTATTTATTTTAGTCTACATTCTAAATTCACTAAATTCACTTGGCACATTTAAAATGATCAATTGCAGTTTTTATTACTATCATTTATCATTTATCTTTTTTAGACATAATAGTAAGCCAGACATTTATCACTGCATCCCAACTGAAAGGGACTGTAGAATTCAGAACCCCTTGTTTTTAGCGACACCGGCGGTGGCCGTTAAGTGAACTGCAGCCAGCAACTTATTGCTCGCACTTGTAACTTACAAGGGACTGACGTGATTCAAGGCTTTGATATACTTACGCAAAGTTCTTTTTTATTCTTTGTTTAGACGTAAAAAGTAGTTGGGAATACCTTTGCACATGTAGGTTTCTAACGTCTAGGTAAATGTGCTGCGCACTTTCCTCAATAACAAAATAAACACACAACAAAAATGACAGCACGGAGAAAGCGACGGTTAAGAAAGATTCTGATCATAGCGATGTGGATATGATGGCACCAGATCTGCGATTCACCAGCATCATGTCGACAGATGAGGTAATTAAAATTACACTGTCATGAACGTATATTTGAGACTAGACTAGCCTATAGATCTTGCTGTGAGATAAGTTTGAATTAATTCCTTTTCTTTGCATGAAACATTGACATTAGAATACAGAATAGCTCGTTTGGCATTATCATGGCATAATTATTTGCCATAATTCTTGTGTGATTTAACGGAAGAGAGGTTCTCGGGCGTGCGCATAACCGTTAGGCTACATCCTTTGGATTTTCCCGGCAAAACCGGCCCGAGTCATTCAAATAAAAAACAGTCTAGGCTTTCATAGACAACCTAAGAGTCTTGTAAGGGCTTGTTTTTATTTTATGTTACAAGCTGTTCGCATTTAATACATGAACATTCTTACATAAAGACCCTTTAAGGGGTTTTAATAAAAAAAAAAAAAAAATGGGAGGCTGCATTTCATGTTCAAATTGAATGCCAAAAGTCATTAAATATGTCATCAAAGAGGGGATTTGAATGTTGTCTTGGATATTGGAAGGCCTTGCGAACCACTGCTCTAATGTATCTATTGCCTCTGTAAATCAGTATGGAAATTGCTGGCTGTGTGTGATCCACACAATCTTGTAAGAGAGAGTGATATCCCTCACCATCTCCTGCATGTTATGGGACGTAGAGAACTGCATATGGATCATGAGCCAGGCAACAGCTTGGTCTTGCCTGGTTGAGTGGTCCCTGGCCGCTGCATCATTTCAGAAAAATACCCCTCCCACTTCCGCTTTGGACCATACACCAGCCCTACTTGTTCATGAGGCGCCTCACTGAAAATATGATATATCGGGTTTAGGCAGTGAGATAAAGCGTGATGTTTTAATTCTTGCAAACACTGTCAGCTTGCATTCACTGCCTGGGAAAGCCCTGGTGAGCAATACTGCCTGACAAATGCGCTTTAGCCTCTTGTCTGTGCTTCAGCAGGCTTTCCTGTCTGTCGTCCTCGAGCACAGCTGCCTTATCTGTTATCAGCTCTCGGCCCCAGAAACGTGATCATTCAGGAAAGCCAAATCTAGCTCGGCTTCTATTGTTCATGTTGTCGTGTAAAGCTGGAGGTTTGCTTTTCGAGGCACAGATGCTGCGATCAACAGGGTGCCTCTGGCTTCTACCCATCTTCATGTGTCAATATTTGTAGTGGGCAATTTTGTGTGCAGGGCCCTCTAAAGCTGAATGGATTTGTTGAAAATGACTCTGAAATTGCATCACTGTTACCAAATTAATTGCTGTTTAGAATAGAAATATCAGACACTTATCAGACAACATAATTATTTAAGGGGATATGTAATCCAAAAATGAAAATGATCATCATTTACTAACCCTAATGTCATTACAAATCATTTTCAACTGGTTCGGTACATACAATGAAAGTCAGTGGGACCGCATTGACATTCATTGTATGAACAAAAAAATACACAAACATTTTTCATAAATAACTTCTTTTGAATTCCAAAAAAAAAAAAAAAAAAAGGTTTGAAATGATGACAGAATTATAATTTTTGGACAAACTATCCCTTCAAGATATAACCAAGCTATGAGTGCAGTGACCTTTTGATAAGCCATTTGTAAAAAAAAAAGTCAGAATGACGGGCTTTTTGATGCAAGTACCTGTCGTTGTTGTCTTCTGTTCAACCATTTGGAGCTGTCATCATCTTTCTCAGTCCTCCAGTGACTCCAGGACTTGTAGCGGTGCACTCTGCGGTTTCAGCATGCTGCCCAGCAGCAATATTTGCTTTTATGTAATGTTTTTTTCCATTATGTCCAGCCAAGAGAGAAAGTTAAAACCTCACAGATTGTATTGATTCTTTGTCTCTAAGCCTCTGTGCCGTTGTACGAGAGAACCCCTGAGACGTTGAAGCGACACAAGGTCTTGATGGCTTTTTCCCCTCGCTGTATTTTTTACGGTCAAACTCAATCTCTCATTTCGTGTTTGACTCCGAGCTCTGAATTTCACTTCCTGACAGTTCTATAGTCGGGTATCATAGAGGGCCTCTCTGTCATTGGTATTTGTAGTTCACCATGCTCTCTGATTTATTACTAGGTTTTTAAATTTAAATTTTTTTATTATTATTAACGATTTAGTCTGTATTTCTCAAACTTGACTGGCAATGAGTGCAGAGCAAAGAGAACAAATATAATGTTTCCTCAGCAGCTGAGCAGCTGACTGTACTAAAAGTGCATTAAAAGAGAAGTATGAACAGGCAAAAAATTCAATTGTAGACCAATATATTTTTGAACAAGACAGCTGCTGTTCAAAACAAATCAGAGGTAATCAGATTTAAGAATGAACAAATCTCTAATTAAGACAAACAGAAAATCACTTGCTGTTAAAAAGCAAGCTGTTTAAATAGTTTTCTTTCCAGATCAATGGACGATTTGACAAACTGGATTAGAAGTTTTTTCTATATCTAATTTTGTTATACATTATTTGCTCAAGTTATATTTGTTTATCTTGCTACAACTGATGCAGGAAATTAATGGCTACAGGATATACAGTAGGAAACAAACATTTTGATTTATAATATGAGTGCTAAAGGCATTTATCTCATAAAGATGCACAGTTTGCTTGGGGGATGCCTATAAAATAATGTCAGTGAAAACTTGTGACAGCAATGACAGTAATTCTTCAGGAAACGCCTGTCACCATGGTGTAACAATGGCATGGGTTACATACTAATCAACCAAATTTAAAGCGGTCATGAACTGCATTGTTTTATAATGTTTCCTGGGGTGCATTTATAATGTTAGTATGTTTTTTACATCAAAAATTGTCATAATTTAGAAATAAAAGGCATTTTTCCTACCCTGATTTTAGCCCTCTTATTTGAACGCTCTGTTTTAAGGGGTGTGTCTGCTGTGAGACTTCAGTATAAATGTCCACTGCTGTGATAGGCTAACATCTTTGCATATGAAATAGCTTAGTATTACTCTCTCGAAAACTTAGAGCATGTTTTTACCAGTGGTGTAGTCCTAAAATAATAAGTGGTGTACTATTACCCAGACCCCCCCCCCCTAAAAAACAAACAAACAAACAAACAAACAAACAAAACAAAACATAAACACGACAGTAAATGTGTTTTATGTTGTTTTTCACTAGTAACATGTTTCATTAAAAACAAATAAATACAGTACATTCTAATATTGGTTGACATTTTTCATGCTTTACAGTTTGACTTATTTAAACATGATGCTTTGGAATTATATTCTATAATTATATTATATTATATTATATTATATTATATGTGAAAAGTGATATATCTGAAATTAAAGTTTCATTTTATTCAAAAGGGTGTTAAAAAAAAGCCAATTATTCAAAATCTAATTTATTAACATTATAAAAATGTGGTCATGAGTTTCACAAAAAAACAAAAACAGTAGTCAGGCGGATAAATTTTTTTAACCCCTCTCTGTCAGTAGGTGGCGCTTATGGAGCAGCAGAAATAGAGCTGTTTCCCCGGTAACCTCTGTAAACTCAGTTTTATATTATTTACGCACATGTAAGCTTATCAGTTTGACAGAATTTTCTACTTCAATGTGTCATAAGAAGTCAAACTATATCATTTTCCATTATCATAGCATGTGTTATGAAACATAGCAACCTACACATAGCATATAGAAACAACAGAACATGTCACAGGTGTAATATAAATCTAATGAAAATATATTCCCTTAATATATTAGGCCATCCTTAAAAATATTGTGGTTTGCAGTAACAGTAAAAAAAAAAAAAAAAAAAAAGGTCGGTAGGTCGGTCTATATATTTATTTTCAAGTTTCAATGTAAAAAAAAAAGTAAAATTTTGGTGATGGTGATTACGTAGGTATGAAATTAAACAAATATTGTTTAAGCATATTGTGACGTCACTGACTGGGTCTTTCAACCTGTGCCTTCGGGCGCAGCCGTGTTTCGACTGTTGGGCCTAAAGCGGGCTAGTGCGTGCCAGGTAGGGCTGTGTATCACCAACAATGTCACGATACGATACGCATCACGATACTAAAGCCACGATACGATACGTATCACAATATGGTTCAATTTAGAATTTAAATTTCTTTTGAGCAGAGTTTAGTAACAGTAATATGTTTATTGAATAACCAGTGTTATAACAGTCATGATAACTGAAAAAAATATTTTGTTTTTGTCATTAAAAAAAAATGATTTAAATTAAATATAAAAAATGTCACAAAAAGCTTCTTTTAAAAGCTTGCTTTTAAAGTCACTCCCTCAGTAACTGAATTGACAATTATAGTGACACTGAAGCATATCAACAAAGCTCAATGACTAATTTCACTTGCAACAGTAAGTTGACTTGTAAGAAAACTAAGTTAGTTAATTATATTGGCCATAATATTATAATAATGTCTATACCACCTGTTTTTTTTTTGTTTTTTTTTTGTTTTTCATCTGTAAAAATGATTTTTTGTGATATCAACTAAAAATATGTTCTAGAACAACATACGTTTTTATTAACGTGGTCTACAAAATATGGCCTACATGAGTTTACAATACACACTTAACAATAAGGTTCATTTATTAAACATCAGATAATTTATTAACATGAACCAAACATGAGCAATACATTTGTTACTGTATTAGTATACAGATACTAAATAAATGCGCAGGTCTCCTCTCGTGCGTCCTCCCCACTGGACGAGGCCAATATCACTTTCGTTTCGCTTTCAGATATCTCTATTATATATGCCATCACTGCTTTTAACTTTCTAGATGTAATTACCGAAATCAAAACAGTCCATAAACTATATCCTCACGAAAACGTCAGTCAAGCAAGCTCGCGCCTCAACCTGAGAGATCGGCCTTCAAATTTCTCGGTTTCTGAATGGACGGTTTGGCTTGATTGACAAACGCTAACGTTCAGTCATGATTTATATACCATCGACCTGTCCTAAAACGTTAGCGCGCTTTGATCGATGATTTGGAGATCGCGTGTTTCTCTGTTCGAAAGCGTCACGTGACGTCACGTGATTGGCTAGATTTAAAAGCAAGACAGACACAATACGGCAGCTGCTGTATCGATACGCGCATCGTCAGGAGTTCATGACGATGTATCGTTGTATCGATATTCTGAGCACAGCCCTAGTGCCAGGGCCAGTCGCGTTTCCACTGTCACTTCCGGGGCTTGATCGTGCCTCATCGGGGCTTCCTCGGGGCCAACGGCCCGGGTTTTTCGGCCCGCCGAATAACTTGGTCCAAAGCGGGCCAGCTCGGGCTTGAGGAGGGAGTGGTTACGAGCAAAGGCGGAGTTTATCTGCGTGTGGAGAGGCGCCGATCATTACATGTAGGTTACCAGCTAACAACAGCATTAAAGACTTTTAAAATCATTTTAGCTCAAAACTCACTTTCAGACAGCAGCAAGTGTTTTAAATAACTTATGTTTGTGATCCGATGTGGATTCTGATCACCAAGACTATGCGCGCTATTACCATAGTAAACATGGTAAATACGACGGCTTGAAGAAATCAGAGAAATATACGTAGGCTATCACAATCATGTAATTATTTTATCTGTCAGCACGTCTCGTCTCTCAACAGGTTGAGACGAAGCGAAGGCACCGGCCATAGTGTGACATCCGTTAACCAATAGTGTAAACATAGATGACGGTTTTTATTTAAAAGAAAGAACGTAGCCTTCGTTTGTATGTAGGCCTAGGCTATTTATATATTTACAATACTTACTAAAATATAATTAATATTATTTTATTGCTTTTATATTAGTTGTTTGAAGAGTAAAAAAAAAAAAAAAAAAAAACATTGGTCGGTCTTAACGCAAATTTACAACCGGCAAGTCGGTCGGACTTAAAGCAAAAAAAATAATAAAAATTTGAGTCGGTCCTAAATTGACAGGGTCGGTCGGGTTACGGCAAACAAGAATATTTTTAAGGATGGCCTTATAAATTCTACAAGTTAGCCAAATTTGCCATAATTACTACAATAAAAACAATATAAATTCTAGTAAGGGTGGGTCATGAATAGTTTAAAAAGCTCCCTAATAAATTTTGGCACAAGATGATGTTTGTCCTCTTTTTTTTGAACTAGAATTCAAATGGATCACACATTTTATCATCAGTGTCGGGATGGCTCATGGAAATCTTATCAAACTTTTGGAGCGTGATAAGATTCAGAGTAGCAGCCTAGTACTCTTATGTTTCCCGCACCACTAATGCATTAAATAAACAAGGCTTCAGTTGCGCTGATGGTCTTTTCAGTTTGTACAGGAACGTTATAATTAATTAATAGTCTTATTTACTAGCCACCATATTTCTCTCACGCGGTCACGGCGTGAGAGAAATGCGCTCAATGCACCGCTCAAAACACTGAGCGGCGTTGATCTGAGTTCTCTCACTGCAGTCCGAACACGTACTGTCAAGCCTGTTTTTTTAGTCGATGATGGACGGGAAAAGGTAGAATGACAGAAGTGCTCATGCACCAATTACAACAAAGAATAACGAGTTTACACAACAGCATTGGACACACAGTTAAAGGGGAAGCTAACAGGAGAATATTTTATGGACTTTCGAAGCAAAAAAACAAGTGGGTGTACGCAAATACTGATCCTTAGAAGTCGTAATACGCAAACAACCCTGAGCAAAAAGTAAGCATACGCGTATGCGTGCGTATCGCCCCGGCTACACCACTGGTTTTTATTATTATAGCTCTCAAGGTTAACTAATCGTGAAAATTGTTAATTACATTTAGATCTATTGTATTATATTTAGATCGTGGCATGAAAGGTTGCAGTGATGAACATAGGCTTGGGCGATAAAACGGTATCGATATTTATCGACGGTACGCCTTCATCGATAACGATAGAAAAAATGTTCGATATAACTGTCAATATAGATTCACTTAAATGCATTAAAACATAAACAGACATGAAGATCGGTTGCATGAACAACTCAAGCTCGCTCCGTCCCTGGATTAAAAACAGACGCGCTACAATGACACGCAAACAAGTTGCTGTGGAGTTGCGCAATCGTCACGTGAAATCAGAACACACGAACACATGAAAATGAGTGCTGTACCTGCGGGCGACGAGGAGATTGTGAATAAAAAAGGACATGTCAGCTCGTCAGTGTGGCATTTTGTGGTTTCCTTATGTCTTACAGTTGATCTACTTCAAAGTTCGTCTTGAGAGAGCAGTTTTCATGTCTGTATAAACAGCTGCACATTGTTTTCAACCACACAGTATCTTTATTTCTGTTACAAATATTCAAATTATCACAGAAGTAGTGAGATAAAAGTTTATAGTTCAGATATAAATACTAATGTCTATGTTATCGATCAAAAAAGAAACAAAGAAAAAAAGAAACTTGACGCTGAAAATGATGCATTTATCGATTACATTGTTTCACCACCAGGTGGCGTCACGTGAGTGTTAAAAAAATATATTTGACGTTGAATTCAACAGATTCTTTCAAATACACTGATTCATCCAGTAATGAAACAAGAGTATTTATGAGTGAGTCATTGAATCATACATAGAGTAGATTTTTTTTTTTAATTAAAAATAAATAACCATATTCCTAATATTAGCCCCACCAGTGGATGAAGTAGGTGTTGATTTCTTCTGCAGAGGTGGCGTTTCACCTATCTATAGATAGGCACATTCCACGATGAGTCGTTCTATTATCGTAACTATTATTTTTACTCCTCTGAGATAGAAACAGGCTTTCATTGATTCCTCTAGTGTCAGGATGTTATATTTGGATTTATCTGATTTGTTCACAATTGTTGACTCTGCCTTGCTCAAGACTATACAGTGTTTATATTGAGCTGTTTATTTAGCAGTTAGCAAGGGGACAGAACACCATTAATTCATACTCTTGCTTTACAGTTATTACCTGCCCATCTCCAGGGGTTCATAGGCCCCTTTTGCTATAGACACACACAGTGGATTTCAAAAAGGGATGACCTAAAATTAACATGATTATTTTTCTAAATTAAATCTAAATTAATTCTTCTTCTGATTCTACTGTGCATGTCTGGCTGCTTTATCTTCTCTGAGTGGCTTTAACTAGCATCTTCCTTCTATAATATTTTGGTTAGTGTCAGCAGTTCCCCAAACACTTATTTAGCTCCAGCATTGGCATGTACAGATTAGTGGCAGTTTATTAAGATCAAGCGGGAGTGAATCCTGTGTACACACATGAACATGCCCCTGGAGCCAACCCAATTCAGTAAATGATGATTTGATAAACTGTTTGTCCTGTAAAGCATTTTCACAGCAACCACTCTCAGTAATTAAATGTACACAGAATGCGGTGTAGCTTAGGCTACTGGCAGCAGACACTGTATGTGTTTGTACACCGAGTTCCCAGCAGAAGTCTGATGTGGTCTGTGTAAAAAGTTCATATGCACTGTTGAGGCAATATCATCATCAACATGCTGTTAAATTTCAAAGGTCTTGTGCTAAGTGATTAGCATTTAGCTTGCTGTAATCTTGCCCTATGACAATTATGCTAACGTGTTTGCAGACAAGCAACGTGGGCTAGAGTAACTTCAACAACATTGCACAGGTCTCAGCTTCCTTTCTGCTGTAACCAAGAGTCTTTTATGCAAATTCACCGCTGTAGCCTTCTGTGAAATCTCTGTCACAGAGATCAATTATTGTGTGTGGGTAGACCACAATGCTAATGATCGAAACTGCTTTTTGCACAGATAGTTATGCTCACTGTAGCGACTTAATTTATTGAGCTCATATGAACAGGATTAGGAAAAAGAAAAAGAAAAAATTCATTAGGAAGAGTGCTGTGTTAAAACCTGATTATTACAAGACTCCTGCTGTAGAGTGGTTTAGTCGTGATGTCAGTTTGTTGGCCAGCCTGAAGGCTAATTATTCACCATGGATTCTGAAAGGAAATAATTTGATATTTAAGCAGTTTTAAGCATTTTTAAAGTCATTTGCTTTTCAATATTGTAAGGTCAAAATGACTTGGTGTCTTCCATTTTTTTTTTTTTTTTTTTTTTTTTTTATTCTGCTATAACATATTTAAACATTAGGGTTACTAATAGATTCTGTGTAAGGACTACAGTAGTTGTCTGATTTGCCAAGCATGTAAATTCACATTTTTCTGGTAGTTGTAGTCCTTATTTAAAAAAAAAAAGAATAATAATAAAAAACAGCGTCAAAGTTCACATTTGAGGTGCGATTATATAAGTTACGTTGGAAAGTGAATTGAAAGTCTATAGACCTTATGTAGCCCTGCCCATTTTCATTGTCTTTTGACTTCCTATTTGTATTTCCACTGTAATTTTACGTATATATGAATGAACTGCTTGTTTTAAAAACTTCCTGGTCTACTGATATTTGTTAAGACATCTGCTTTAAAGATTACATTGCTCATGATAACTTTTGTTAACTCTACAATAAGTAAATCCACTTCACCAGCTAATTATTCTTTGACATTTGCGATGCAATCAAAGACAAAATTCTAAACATGACTACGTGCAAATTTTTCCTGCCGCATAAGGTCTATTTAAGTCCACAGACCTTTTACTCTAATTTAAAACTGCTATTTTAAAAACTCCTTGATGGAAACATTGGTGAAAATTGTTTTAAGCAGACATGGCTGATGTAGTAATCTAAAAATGGCCAATTATTGGCTGATTTCATTGCATGAGTCAGTCGAGATGAACATTGAGCATTGGTCTTGATTTTCCAACATTGGAAGTTCTTTGAAGGTTCTTTAAATGGTTGATCTTTAATTTTTCCCTATATAATTTTATTTTTGTCTTTTGTTTGTATAGTTTATTAAGTAAACATTGCCAACAAGTGAACTTCATCAAGTGTCTCCCAGCATGCACAGTGTTATCATCTCCCACACGTCTGGCTTCTGCTCAAAGCTTCATATCCACCATCTCAGTATGATGTCACCACTCGGGTATGCTGTTAGTCAGCCATTCTATGCTTCATTCTCAACCAAATCAATGTCCCTTTTTGTTCCTGCCTCCCTTGATTTCCTCCACTGCAGCTGTAATGATGATCAGATCATCAAGCTGGGAATATGAGACCGATGCATCAGGGTGAGAAGAAGTGCTTTAGCATTGAAGAGGTGCAATCAGCAGATCTATCCCTGTGGCACGGTTACTTAGTGCTCACTGGTGCTGTGGCCAAATGTAGGTTTAACTGCATAGATCTCAAAGCTATCCAAATGTACTAGACTGACTAGATCCAGAGAATGGAGTCTTAAATCTAGCCCACTGTGACCTCTTTATATTTGAATGTCTTTTCATTTTATCGTCTCCAACTAGGTGGCAACCAAACCCCCAGATTGTAGACAGAGCCCAACACATGCCAGTCATGACACTATAGACCTTAGTCAGGTTAGTTGTCATATTGAATTTAATGCAGATGTAAATGAGGCTGTAAGGAATGGATGTACAGTCTTTACAATGGCACACACTGTGTTAAGGTCCTAGATCACATAATTTCCACAAGTCACAACTTTCAAAACTATTTTATGGAATTTTTTGTCTACTGAAACTTTTTTTGCCCCAGAAAGATGTTTCTCAGCTTAAAAATTGGTATGTTGTTAAATAACATTACAATATATTAAACACACTGTAATTCTATCCCTCACAGCCTCGTTTTCATTCCTGTTAAAAATTAACCCTTGTGCATCAAAAAAAAAAAAAAAAAGTTGCACATAGGTGCAAAATGGACAAAAATGTCCATGTCCAAAAACTGTCATAAAAATGATTAATATTTTTTTTCCACTTTCACTGATGTCAATTTTTTTAACCAGCATCTGTTCTATCCATAGATACCAAACATTCATTAATTTTAAGAACTGTAACCATGAAAACCCTAAGTATCTCTTCTATTCATAATTAACAAACATTCATTCATTTTCAGAATTGTAATGCTTTACAAATCGGTTTCTTTACATCCTCAGCTTCTAATGCACCTGTGTGCTCACTGTCAATGGGCAACACTAGCTTCAGAGCTTCCTCTGCTGAGTAACGTCTCTTCATCTTGCAAACAATGAAATGATCAACCCCTCAAGCACCACATATTTATAGATTTGGCTGTGAGAACACCTTTGTGAACTTAAACTTTGTATAACATCAACCAGACTAAACAATCAGCATTTTTTGTGGTGAAAACTAAAACAATGTGTTTAGGGGCTTCTGAGCTTCTACTTCAAATTCAAGCGCATCTTTTATCTCCATACAAAAACAATAACAAGTGAAAAAGTGCAATCAAGGGTTAAGATGCATGTTTGGGTGAAAAAGAAAAATCTCAAAGGTCATTAACCTTCTCCTTTTTCATAGTTTTCAAATGGCCCTATGACCCTGCCAAGGGTGTGACTCATACATGGAGTGGGATTTTTGATTGCCAGTACAATATAATTCCTTTCAAACTAATTACACACATTACATTTTCAGTAAACACATGCAAACTACACTCTGACATCTTTACCAACATACCCACACAATTATAGCTGCATTATTTTTCCAATTGACTCTATAATAGATTATATTATGCATAAGCAGAAAACACAAATAAAGTGTTTTTATATGCCAAATTTGAAAATATGGCACAGTCTAGTAAAAAATGGTAAAAATGTAAAAATTGAAGCCTTACCGATAGAATGAATGCCTATTTGCAAATATTGTATCATTTTATAGTCAATTATCCATGGGTTAAAAAATTGGGTTTCAATGTGGACATTTTTGTCCTTAAGGTCCTGAGTGTGAGTATTTTTTGTACGGAGGGTAAAATTGATTTTTTTGAAGGAAATGAGGGTAAAATATTAAAATTCCAATAAAAATAAACACCTGAGCCAAATTCATGTAGTTGGCATTAAAAAGGCATCGCACAAGGGTTAAACATGGCGCTACACTGACCAATGTCAAAGACTTTAGATATGCAAAGTGCACTCATATTACTACAAATGGGAGAAAGTGCTATGCACAATATATCCCGCCTTCTAAATAAAAGAGCCAATCAGCAATTGGAAAAGTCATTGTGTCACTGCAGCTGCCTTTAGAAGCTCTGTTTGCTATAGAAACAGTCAGTGTTCTGAGACGCGTGATTATGACTGCAGATGCGTATTGGCTGGTCCAGCCTGAAAAATGCCAATTTTGTCATGATTTGAGCATTTAGAAACAAAATCTATGAGACAGTTGTTGTCAGATTTTATTGATTTCAAATATGAAATTTAATCAAGCAAGCTTGGTGAACAACTTTAGAGAATTTGATGTTTCCTCATTCAAAGAGATTGAAGCTGTACTTGCATGACTGAAACAGCTTGCCCAAGAGGCTTTTCAAAGATGGCCCCCGAGTGAAATGACTTGTCTTAAAGGGACTTTGCTATAGACATATAATAACCAGATTTCAAAAACTGCATTCAGACCAAATCAGATTTAAAACCAGTTTTAAACTGTTGTCAAATTTCAAACTTGTAATCAGTCCGCATACACTTTTTGTTGTATTTTTTTCCCTTTGGTCCCAGTCTGTGAAAATCAGTGCAAGATGGCAAACTTCTTCATTAGTGTCTGTCCACATAAAACAAACTATTATGTATGTGTATGAGCTGGAATGAGAAGAATGACTTTCTGGAAAGTAATTACAGTAACTACAGAAAGTAACAAAGTACAAATTTGGGCTGGACGGTGATCTTCAGTCTTGCAGTGTGTACTTCGCATTACTGAAAAGGACATTTTAGGTCTGTACTATGCATAGGTCAACATTCTTGGAGATTATGAAATACTAATTCAGCAAAAGTTGTGCACAGAGTTATTGTAGTGACAGATTTTTCACTGGTAACAGCTCACCAAGGAGGAGTAGATGGCAGGCTCCCAGGAAGCTTTATGTTAATATATGTATGTGATGTAATGAACAAACTCAGTCTCATCTACCTCCCCTGTGGCACGCATATTAATTGCACGTCCAAAATAGTTTATTAATCTGTCTGTTTATTAATGAGTCTCTGCCACAGAAACTTTGCAGCCTGAAATGCCTTGGAGACTCATACAGCATGTCATATTGAGGTCCTGGGAATGAAAATATATCTCTGTCTTTTTTAAATCATGTTCAGAAAATGGCAATATGTGCATAATTAATGCATGTTGTGTTTTTTACAGGACATATGAATTAAGTTAAAGGGATAGTTCACCCAAAAATGAAAATTTGATGTTTATCTGCTTACCCCCAGTGCATCCAAGATGTAGAGGACTTTTTTTCTTCAGTCGAACGCAAATTATGATTTTTAACTGCAACCGCTGCCGTCTGTCAGTCAAATAATAGCAGTGATTGGGAACTTGAACAATAAGAGTCGAAAAAACTTCCATAGACAAATCCAAATTAAACCCTGCGGCTCGTGACGGCACATTGATGTCCTAAGACACGACACGATCGGTTTGTGCGAGAAACCGAACAGTATTTATATACTTTTTTACCTCTAATACACCACTATGTCCAACTTCGTTCAACTTCTGGTTAGTGAGGTCTGATCGCGCTCTGACAACGGAAGTGATGTCTCGCGCTCATTGAAGTATATGGGCGAGACATCACTTCCGTCATCACAGCGCGTTTTTTGACCTCACTAACAGGAAGCTGAACCAAGTTGGACATAGTGGTGTATTAGAGGTAAAAATTATATAAATAATGTTCGGTTTCTCGCACAAACCGATCGTTTCGTGTCTTAGGACATTAATGTGTCGTCATGAGCCGCAGGTTTTAATTTTGATTTGTCTAAGCAAGTTTTATTTACTGTTATAATTGAAGTTCCCATCTACTGCTATTATTTGACTGACAGACGGCAGCGGTTGCAGTTAAAAATCATAATTTGTGTTCGACTGAAGAAAAAAAGTCACCTACATCTTGGATGCACTGGGGGTAAGCAGATAAACATCAAATTTTCATTTTTGGGTGAACTATCCCTTTAATATAAAAGTATGGCTAGTTTTGATGGGGTTGTGTCTTTTTATTTGTGTTTGAAAAATAAGTTTAATTTAACATTGACCTCTTAAAAGCTCTTTGGCTTCATTAAATCGGTTATGACCTCTGAACTGGCTGCACTTTTCCCAAGGGGTTTTCTTTTGTTTCCATATTGTGACACATTTGCTTCCTAATTAGGATTTGAAAATGGTTGTTAATAATCTACCAGCACATGCACGCTTGAAAAGCAGTGCTTGAAGCTCAGTGGCAATGGCATCTGTCAGACCTCTCCTTTTTGCCATTATTATGCCTAGCTGATAAAGGATTTATGTAACGCACACTTTTATCCATATGCAATTAATTTCTGTAACTCGATGCCCAAGGGTGACCACGTCATCCTGTTACTGCGTGCTGCCAACCAGTTCAGCACAAGTTGGTGACTATAAATTACAGTGAAAAATAGTAGGGTTAGCAGTGCCATGGTTAGGCTTTTATTGAAAATGCATAATAAACAAAGCGTAGGAAGGTGAAAGGGAGAAATGTGTCCAAGTGGGGATTGTGCAGCATGGAACAAGGTCACATGATGAACACAAACAAAATAGTCCTGGCAATGGTGATGATAAGCAAGTCTTTTATGCTGCTTTTACACTAATACACAAGGCCTAATGCAAAGATCCAACACACTCTCATGGCAATTTGTAACTATTTTATGTTTTAGCAAATTGGTGGCTAATTGGTATCAATTCGTACAATCTCATTTGTACGTTTTTGTACAATCTGGTTATGCCCCACTGATAATTAAGTTTAGGGGTGGACCTTTATACCTATTAATTTATTTTTCTAAAAAAAAAATATTAACATTTCTATGAATTATAAGGCCATGTGACAACATGCATGCTGTTTAGTAGAGTGTTGTTGTCATGCCGTCATTTTAAGCCGGACTGCTTTAAAAACGAGGGTCAATTTAATGTAGAGGTCTTCAACCCTGCTCCTGGGGACCCACTGTCCGGGAAAGTTTATTTCCAACCTGCTTCAGCACACCTGCATGTGTAGTTTCAAGCCATCCTGAAGAGCTTGATTAGCTGCATCAGGTGTGTTTGATTAGGGTTGGAGCTAAACTCCATGATAGTGGGTCCCCAGGAGCAGGGTTGAAGACCTCTGATTTAATGAGTTGAATCAACCCTACAGCAACTTCATAAATGTATCCACTAACCATTCAAAAGTGTCCAGATGCATTCTAGAAGTTGTAACTTCTTCCTGAGTCTCTCCATCAGTGTCGACTCCGGTTTGAACAATGTAAGGCTGAACACCGTTACTGACAATCCTCATTTTGGGTGCGTGAGATTCACCAGCTTTGTTGTTGTTGAGCAACCAAAGCTCACACCCAAATAAGGGCAACTTTTACAAACTATAATAAATTATCTGTGGGATATTTTAAACTGAAACTTCACAGACACATTCTGGGGACACCAGAGACTTGTATTACATCTTGTGAAATGGGGCATAAAAGGTCCCCTTTAATGTTTATCATGGTATAATAGCTACAATGCCTACTATTTCACTCAGTCAAATGTATACTATGTAGTATTCACCAAGTAAGCTAGTATTTCATTTTGAACATGATCTGATAAACAAGAGCTAGTGTGTTTATATATTAAGCAAGAGAAAAATAAATCCAGATATCAATTTGCGTGGGCATTGTTGGCACTTTCAACTTCTGCGTGTGAGACGCAGTCAAACGCAGCTCCTACACAGGTCTACTAAAAACTAGAATATAAACATTTTCAGGCTTTGTGCTGTCATCAAAGGCCTGGTGCGGTAAGCCTTGTTTTCATCTAGCTATAGTGTGACTGCGTAATGGCTTTTGGTTGCTCCTGACTCAAAGGCTTCTCAGGGGAGGTAGATGTTCAATGAACGACGAGTCAGATAAGGATATGTGTTTTTCTTTCTATTCCATTCCAAAGTACTACGTCTGCGGATTAAATCACTGTGTATTCGTGTGACGGCCGTCCTTATGCTGTGATCCCAAAGGAAACATTTGATTTATAAGCTTCTGTAGGTTTTGTCTCTTTCAATATTCTCCTTTACTTTCCCTCCCTCCTTCTCTACCTCTGCCATAATTTTTTTCTAGATTAATAGATGAGTTGAATAGCAAGTCAGCTCTGTTTTATAGCTCTATAGCAGTCTATACATTAAAGGTGTTGTGACCGTTGACCTTCAACACCTACTTACTTTCTACATAAAGAAAACATCTTGATTTGAGAAGCAGCTTATGGGGAGAAATGCAAAGGCATCAGCTTGAGTTATATTTTTAGATGCTGACTTTCATTTTCCCATGTGCCTGTGTGGCGTACTTCCCTTGAAGGATTGAAATGGCTCGATACAGGCGTCAAGGACTGTCTCTCCAGCCCCGCTGCCTGTTCTTCGGCTCATCTGCGGCTTGACTAATTATGGCCTCCAGCATTAGGCCGGAGAACAAAGAATTTTCACAAAGCTGTTAAGAATGGCATCTCGCAGACAAGCATTGTCCTGCACTGTCTTCTGTCGCTGATCGATGGATTGCTTGGCAAATTCACATGGGTAGAATTTTTAACTTGTGTAAGTAAAGAGCACAGCTACTGCTTTCAGGGAAAAGTCCTCTGTGGAAGTTGGTTGCACTGCATTATGCCAGAGTCATTCTAATGCGTATTCCTATTTCCAGACTGGCTCCCCTGTGATCAAGCAACAGTTTATGTAATGCAATAGATCTTTGGCAATAAGAATAAGGATCTGGACAAGACAAATTGGTTTAATAATATCTGGTGGCTGGGACCAGTCACTCCTCTTTAAAATAAGGACAGCCATTTTTAATGTGCTACTTGATGTGATCATTGACTGGCTGTAGTCCAGGTAGCTTGAAGGCAGAGTAATATCAGAGAGCATGACTAGACTTATCTCTCTATGCTTCAGAGCAGCAAAATTTCTCAAAGCATATTTATGAGTAGAAATACAGTAAATAAAGGACTTTTATGATGAAATTGTAGTAGAGAATGGTATTCAGTCGAAAACTTGACCCTTTGATCTTTTGTAAAGAACAATGCATTCTGTCATGTCATGCAGACCAAATGAAATATAAAAATGGGGTTGATGAGCATTGGGGGAAATTCGAAATATGCGAAACAGGGGACTTCTGATGGAATAAAACATATCTGAAGGTACTAGATGCATTTTTTTTAAGGATATTTTACGTTTTAAAATATCTCCTTATATTTTGTACATTTACTGTATGATAAAAAACATATTCTGAAATGGAATCCATAACAGAATGTATGAAACAGTACAGAATAGCCAATGAGCTGTTAGATCCATCAGTTCTGACTCACCTCATGTATTTTACCAATTGGTTGCATTAACTAAAATTTGTATGATTAGAGGAAAAAAAAAAACAGCCAACTTCGCTCATTACATTGATTCCATTACATGCATTTTGTGTCCTATCGCCAACTGTAACATGCAGCCAGCTAAACAATACCAGCATTTAACCTAATTGAGCCGCATTGACTGATCTAGTATGGGTGAGTTCTGTTCTTCATCTCAGCATTGGTTCAAGTGTGTTGTAAAGCTTTGCATTAATAGATTCACATCTCTGCGTTGCCACTGCTGTTTCTTAATAGATGTCATCCTTAATATTTCTAAACTCGTACTTAAAACAAGAGGATGTGTTTTGTTGTCTAACCTGCAGTTCAGTATCCACCCTTGGGCAGCAGAAAGGCAGATGTTGAATGAGCCACCACATTCATGAGCAGAATGGCTTCTGGACCTGTGCTGAATTAAATCGGGCTCTTAACTGAGGGTTGTGCATGTTATTCGAGTCTCGACTTTAATGCTGTTTTTGATGATGCTGAGAGAAATCCACTTTGCTGGAAGTGCTTGCCTGTGGCAGTCGTCTCAATGATTAGCTCTTTGTGGTACAAAAAAAGCTCTCTGAGTTGAGTTTGAGTCAGTTCGAGTCTATGCAACTGCACTCACGCTTGTCAGGCTGGCCTCGCTGTCCGCTTTTATTACATTTGGTTTGATTTAACAGGATTTGCAGATGACTTATTTTACATATGGATTTATGTCTAGACTTGAGAGAAAATTAAAAAGTACACCTTCCCCACCTCCAGTCATTGCTATGATAATGCTATTATGATCAGAGAAAACATCAGCTATGCAGTTCTCTTCTAGTTTTCTGCATCTTTTGCACAAATTATGTTCTTTAAATACTGTAGCACTTTTCCTCATCTGGGTGCATGGTGTTAGACTTTTGTCTGTATTTCACTGTCTAAATTAAGTGGTCAAGATTTGTTTGGTTGTAGAGTAACATCAGCAGATTATTTGGTATGATATGCTCAACAGTTATTGATTATTTGCTTTTAATCTGTAAAATTTAGCCTCTGTTAGCTTTCCCTTTATGTTATAATCATTTCAACTTCCTCATGTTCACCCTGAAGAACAAGCAGTTCAGAATTTCAGTCTTCCACTCAGTCAGTCACAACTCCTTAGACTAATTTGTCACTGTTTTCCAGGCAAAACTTTGCAGGCATTACCACAAGTACTTGCTGGGATTTCTGTAGTACTATTTCAATTTCACGTGTCAATGAGGATGTCAGAACAACCTTAGACTGCTCAGTCAACACTGTCAGTTGTGACCACAGACTGCTAAGATATGTATCGCACAGTGTGACATAAGTTGATGTTGCTGTCCCTGGGCTGTTACCCAAGATCTCACTCGGGTCAGATTGCATTCTGACATGCAACAATCGTAACATGCCATTAAAGGAAGTCTTTGTGCTATAGCTAGTTATGAGGGAGTATCCCATGTTGTACTGCCTCTGTAGATGGACTCAGTAAACCATAGACTGTCTTTTGCTTTAGAGTTTTGGCTCATGCTTTGGGGCTGTGACCTAGATTACCTCTTAATGGCACCAGAAGTGCACAAAGAGGATGTTAACCACTTTGGAGCCCATTACATGGACAACCAGGGGCATGTTTGGCCACAACCCCTCAGGTAAAGTGTGTTATCTTGTCTATTATAATTTCTGCACTGTTGGATGCGAGTTTGTGTGGATGAAGCAAAAGCTGGTTGATTGTTTGCTCTTTTTTAAGAGCAAACCCTTGTGAAGTTGTTTAATGCAACATGGATGGCATGACTTCTTGGGATTTACAATATATCGGTACCATATTGGTTTTCAGACGATATTAGAAATTTTGATATCGAAAATATTGCATTTAAAATGATTGATTTTGGGTTGTTAGTGTTTTATTTTTAACTGTATAAATTTAATTATGATAACTGAACAATAGTATACAATTTTAATATCTGCCAATTATTGGTTATCGTCCATAACATGAAAATAATTATCAACTTATCTGTATTTCTGTCATGACAACTCTCAGTGAGATTGGCATGGTAATAGATATGGCAATGCTGATGTATTTGGTCTTGGCGAAATAGATCTGCTATGCTGTTGCTGCTGCAGAGCAAGTACAGAGACTTTCTACTGCCAATACTAGGGCTGTAACGATATGCGATATGAAATCGAAATCGCGATACGCAGGTCCACGAACCTGTATCGCGATTTGAGAAGGCAGAATCGCGACACACCCCTTCCAACTCCCAGAGTTATCCTTCCTGTCCAGATCCAATGCTACCACATTTTTAAATTACTATAAGTATTAGGGGTGTAACGATTTATCGTAGATGGTGTGTCTCAATAAGCTCTCTAGTTCAGTAAGTGTTTCGGGCACACACTGAATCTTGCAAGCAGGTTTAAACGTTTCTCATGTCAGTCTCTTGCATGGTCGCGTGAGAAAAGTCGTGGCTTTCTTTCACCGCAGTGCACAGCAACAGCTTTGCTCACAGAAAAGCAAAATACGCTTGCGATGCTTTGCTTTAAGTTCTGTGGCGCCGTTCACATATTGCGTCTTTTCCGCGTGCAAGTCAGTTATTATTTTCAAATGTAGCCGCGCGGCAGGCGCGCTCATAATGGGATCAACGCGGTCGCGACGCGCATGCAATTCTCAACTTCTCAGAATGCCGCAAACGCACCGCAGGTCGTGTGACAAGAATCAACCGATCAGCTATGGCCTTTCCGTAACAAAACATCAAAAGCTCAGCCGAACAGCTGATCATAGCTGTACATGGTGGTTTTTATATCTTATCTCCATCAATATATCACGTAGTAAAACTAATGCAAGGGCTAGAAATCATTTATCCTTTGCAGAAACATCCTCTGATCCTCTTGGAGAGCCCAGTTCAAGGTTGCATAGCAACGACCGACTCCACAGGAGCGCAAGCGCTTTGGAAAGAAGGAGAAGCGGTGCGGCCACGCCTTCCACACGTTTTTAGACGCGATATGTGAACGGCCCTTATTCATAATTCTAAGTTCATGTTAAATTTTAAAAAAAAAATTTTAGTGACAGACAGCCCTATTCAACTGTTAATTTGAATACAGAAGGTTTTTATTAAATTTTATATTTATTTATTTTATTGAAATGTGATCTTGTGTGTACAACAAGGACAATTATTGAAATTTGTTAATGTTTTTTTTAAAAAAATCTTGTTTGAATTTCAGTTTCATTTTGTTCAAAATATTGTGATACGTATCGTATCGTGAACTCCGTATCGAGATACATATCGTATCGTGACCTGAGCGTATCGTTACACCCCTAGCCAATACATTCACAGACATTGCTGTGAGCATGTAAGACATGCTGCTGCACATAAAACATACATGAAATAACCCCCGCAGCAGATCTATACAGGTGGAGCTGGGGAAGGTGGAAGGTTTCTGAAAGCGTTCTGCAGACTGCTAACAGCAAACACTTCTGGTATTTGAATGTTGAGTCGCAGCTCATTGATATGACAGCAACCAATCAGCTGCACTATGTAGATAATGATGTGATAGCTACCAAATTGAGTTAAGGCCCTATCAGCCTACACCATCTAGAGTTTCATGACAGAACTTGGTATGAGGTTTTGTGTGGCACTTTTCTGTGCCTCAAATACAGCCATTGATATGTGGAAATCTCTTGAGGAACACTCTAAAATTATTTTTAGAGTATAGTAAATGGTACAGCTTTAAATACTGGATATTATAGTGAAGAACATATTGGCAGTTGTTTCAATTTCTGATTGTTGAAGTTAGGGCTGGATGATTAAAGGTGCCCTAGAAACAGTTTTTACAAGATGTAATATAAGTCTAAGGTGTCCACTGAATGTGTCTGTGAAGTTTCAGCTCAAAATACCCCATAGATTTTTTTTAATTCATTTTTTTAACTGCCTATTTTGGGGCATCATTAACTATGCACCGATTCAGGGTGCGGCCCCTTTAAATCGCACACTCCCTGCCCCCCCGAGCTCTCAACTATAATACAGTGCATTTACAAAGTTCACACAGCTAATATAACCCTCAAATGGATCTTTACAAGATGTTCGTCATGCATACTGCATGCATGCGTCGTATCATGTGAGTATAGTATTTATTTGGATGTTTACATTTGATTCTGAATGAGTTTGATAGTGCTCCATGGCTAACGGGCTAATGCTACACTGTTGGAGAGATTTATAAAGAATGAAGATGTGTTTATGCATTATACAGACTGCAAGTGTTTAAAAATGAAAATAGCGACGACTCTCTTGTCTCCGTGAATAGAGTAAGAAATGATGGTAACTTTAACCACATTTAACAATACATTAGCAACATGCTAACGAAACATTTAGAAAGACAATTCACAAATATCTCTAAAAATATCATGTAATCATGGATCATGTCAGTTATTATTGCTCCATCTGCTATTTTTCGCTATTGTTCTTGCTTGCTTACCTAGTCTGATGATTCAGCTGTGCACAGATCCAGACGTTAATACTGGCTGCCGTTGTGTAATGCCTTGAACATGAGCTGGCATATGCAAATATTGGGGGCGTACATATTAATGATCCCAACTGTTATGTAACAGTCGGTGTTATGTTCAGATTTGCCTGTTCTTCTGAGGTCTTTTAAACAAATGAGATTTATATAAGAAGGAAAACAGTAAACAATGGAGTTTGAGACTCACTGTATGTCATTTTCATGTACTGAACTCTTGTTATTCAACTATGCCAAGGTAAATTAAATATTTGAGTCGAGGGCACCTTTAATCGATAAATACTTACCCCTTAAAAATATACCACCGAGTGTGTAGCCACGTGACTCTGCCCTGTCCAGTCAACACACGGAGATGCCGTGTGAGCGCTAAGCCTTGCGTCTTCACTAAACTGTGTCAATTGTATGTGTTTTAAGGTTTGCCAATTTGGACATTCAAACGATTAGACGATCGGATGTGTATTATTATATCGAGCTACCGCACTCGCGCAGCTGCATTGTGGCACGAACATTCATACACAAAACGTGAAGATTGCATGCACTGAGAGGAGCAGAAACTACTTGTCAGCGCTGCCCTTTGATTTATCACTAAAGTAGCTTAGAAACTCAAAAGTTATTATAGCATATATTTTTCTACTTTTGAAGGAACTATTTACAACCCACAGCTTCACAATTAATAGAGAAACGGTATGACTAATTCACACATGCAATCGCTATCATTAAGTACTAGTACTGTGCTAATTTATCTGTATCTGATTTACAACGAGCAGAAATCTGTAAGAAATGTTACAAACCATAGATAAAATAACTGCTGAGAGTGAGCTGTTATGTCAGATTACTCTTTCAATAGGAAAAACTATCCCACCTTTGATAGTCAAGCATATTTACAGTACAAAGTACCTTGTCAGTGAACTATGAGGACAAAAAAACAAACAAAATAATTGTTCATTAATCGTAATCGAGGTAAAATGTTCAGTTAATCGAGGTTTTGATTTTAGGCCATAATCGTCCAGCCCTAGTTGAAGTGTGTTACACCAGAAGTTAACGGTTGACCCTGTGAAATAATTTATTCAAAATGCAAAATAAAAATCTCTCAATCCATTCTAAATGTCTGCTAAGGATCAAAATTGCTAAGTGCAAAAATTAGCACATTGAATGACATTTAGAATGATAGTCATTCAGTGAATTTTATTTTATAGGCCATAATGTAAAGTGTCAGATGTAATACCATATCGAACAAGAATTAATTGATCTAATGGCTCTCACTTACAGTAGTGGTTGAAGGCCAGTCACTTGTAGTTATTCTGTTACCATTCAAACAAACTTTCTGCCCTGGCTATACACCAATTTAACTGTATGAATGGCAGTCTAAGATGAGACAGGATTAGCCTTCCTTTTCCACAAGAGAAAGAAATGTTGTGTGTGTGTTATGACCAACACCCAAAACATCAATTTTCAGTCAATATCCAACAAAATCTCTTTTAAACATTATACATTCTGCTGTAGAAATTAGTTCTGGATGACATCTTTGTCATATGTCAAGAAGGATATCTGTCTCGCTCAGTCATGCAGAAAAATGCTATTTAAAGCCGGGAATTGGAATCACACGAAACAGAAAAGTAGGGCTGAAACCACAGGAGAGAGAGAGATGACACAATTTGTGATTTTAGTGATTGACAACAACACATACCTTATTCATTGGTGCCAGACGTCTGAATACACTGACTCTGCTTTTTAATGACTCGTTCCCAATATTTGAATGGTCCCAGCATCTCTTAACTATTTATCACACTTGAAGCAGAGCTTGGGAAAAACTGAAGAAAAAAGTATCAGTAATCTGATCATTGGATCATGGGCTGAATTGTTATTAAAATAAGGTAACACTTTATTTTACACTGTATTTGTTATACATGTTACATGTAGTTACTAGTAAAGACTAAAAATTGTGCATAATTACATGCAACTAACCATAAACTACACCCTAATCCTAACCTTAACCTTATAGTAAACACATGTAGTTAATTATTGTTACTCATTACTTAAATGTATAATTACACTGTAACATGGTCATCTTAAAATAAAGTGTATCCTAAAATAATAATTGTAAAAATTAATTATTCACCTCTGTCATTTTAAACCTGTATGATAATTTTCCCATGGGAAACGAAAACTAAATTATTTAAAGAACTGCTATGAACTGCTGTTGAATGGAAAGTTTCCATTTTCCATTTTTTTTTCAGAAGAAAATAAGAGTAATGGATTTGTAATGAAATGAGTAAATAATTTTTATTTTTGAGCAAACTGTTCCTTTAAATTATTAAATGCAAACTGCTGCTGGGATTATAAATGTGTGCTCTTTTGATTTGGAATGCAGTGCAAAACTTTGTTAAAGTTGTCATAGCTGCTGGAGGCTAAACTCTATACTTCACTTGTCACACAGTGGGTATTATATCAAGAATATATGATTACCATACATTTGGAATTCCTCTGTAGTCATAATTCAAATAAGGTCATAAACTGTGATGACATAATCATTCAGTTATTTACTTCATTAGAATTAGTTCATGGTTTGAGTTCAGAGCTGCAGGTTATGTAGATGTTATTTCCTCACACAGTGCTCAGTACTGACACTAGTGATGGTGCAACTGCATTATTTAGACTTGTTGATTAAAGTCATTCATTCTCAAACTGTAGCCGGTTATACTGACCCTAACCATAATACTCATTTAACAAAGTCTCTGGGGAAATAAAATCTAAGCCTAAAGTTTGTCAAGATTTATGCATTGGAATATGACATATTGATTCAACTGTTAACAAAACAATGCATTTTTAAGTTCACATTTTCATTATTCATTCAGTTTCACCAGGAATTATATTGCTTTTGAATCACTTCACTATTTCAGTCCTCCTTTTCCCTTGATATTCATGAGTCCCTGCTTATGAATAGTAGAAGTCTGGCTCTTATTGATTTAAGGTGCTTTTTTCACAGCAAATTTGCATGGCTAACACTCCGGGGGCAGATGAAAACTATCGGAGAGTGTCCGATTTTCAAAGCAAACTTGGAGAATATAGGTATTGATCCACTCTTCGGCAGGCTTTTATCTGGGAGTAGCTTAATACCACGACAGGAATAAAAGACTTCGAGGATGAGAAAAAGACCAGAAAGAGCCATTAGACAGCGGTTTGTGAGGCGCATCAGATTTATCCGTGCTCTCAGGAGAAGGATCTATGGCAGCGTAAAGCATAAAAGATAACTCTGATCTACACTTATTTGATGGCAGTCATTCCAAAAGACATTGCGACACAAGACCGCTACCCACCATATTTGCATTGTTCATTGATTGGATTCAGTTATCAATGTACGCAGTTTATCATATGCATCATTGGGTGAGCTCTTGAATTTGTTTAGAAACACTCCCACAGAGTGGATGTTACAGGAATATTGGCCTCACACCTCAGATATCACCTCTGTAAAGCTGATTAGTCTGAATTGAAAAGCTAATACTCCGTTTAGCAGCTGTGAATTGCCTTGACAACCTTCTTAACATGCAGTGGTAGTGTCGAGCTCTGACAGTTTGTTTAACACCATCACTCCTGGAATCCTCTTCATTTTTGAAGCAGACTCTTTCATCCTAGAGATATCCTCACTCCAAGGTCATAGAATGTGCTGGATAATGCTTGAGCTTTGGTTAGTGCAGTGAATACATATTTTTCCTGGAATTCAAATTTTGAAAACTTCACATATTTAATTTAACACATTTGCAGTGAAGAACGGCAACAAGATTGATACCTAATTTCATGTTCTGTTTTCCTGCCCAAACATATTCCATCCTCATATGTCACATCTGGAGTCTGTAATAATGCACCGTAACTGCAGAACATTTAAGGAGACTTCCTGCTGTATATCATTGTCATTTATATTAGTTGTAACATTGTGTCAGGTGCTGTTATGTGCGGTTAATGAATCCATTTACAATGGGCCGTCTGTTTGTAAAGCAGAAATGTGTTGCTTTGAGAGCTGGGGTTTCTGATGCCTAATATTGTGCATCATCTGTTTGATTTCCTGCGTGGATAAGATTGATGAATGCAGGAGCCTGGTTGGCAGGCCAATTCCCTCACTGTTCCATTCATCTACAAAGGTTCCGTTTTTTTAAGCTGCCATTCAAACGTTGGGGGGCTTTGTTTTGTCTAAAGAGGAGCAGACAGATGAGAAAGGTCCTGGACAGGTGGCAGCCATCAGTAATTGCTCTGGATATCGTCCAGAATTTGCTTGACTCTATTGTAACTTGTTCGTTCTTAAGGCAACATCCCACAACCCAACTCAAAACAATTCAATTTTATGTTGCGAATGTCACACTTATCATCTTTGTGCCAGACGTATCTCGCATTCACTAATTAAGAATGGAAGAGGCATGACCATCTAAATGACTTGACTCCTAGTTTATCTCTGATTCCTTTTCAAGGATTGTTAAACTATGAAGTTTTGGTCTAACTTTACTCTGTCAATGTGTGATATGTATTTGGTCCTTATAGACAACTGGCATTGTGATACGTATCTTTGTGCTTACTGAGAACAAAGTTTAGATTATATCTGAGTAGGGCAATGACTTGTCAGTTCTTCAGGATGAAAAAGCTCTCTGGTCACTACCAAGGCCACGGGAGCCCACCCCAGAGACTGGCAGTGATTAATTCAAACGTGTCAGAATTTGTCTGAGAATTGGTAGAACCATTTACCCAGCAGGAAGTTTCTGGGGCTGTTACCACTCACCCGCAGAGAGACACAGCCATACACACTGACTCCCTCTGATTCTCCTACAACTGTGTTTGTGAAGTTTACTGAAAAAATACCATCTTTAGTTGTATTTTGGCCTTATTTTGTCTTTGAAATGTCTAGATAATCAAAAACTGATCTACAGTTCTGCCTAGCTAGCTAGCTAGCTTGTTTCGTAGGTTTAATGCGGAAGGCGTAGGATGTAGTGTAAGCATTTTGAACTGCGAGAGGTGTTACACTTTATTTGTAAGTTGAATACGGAAGGCGGTCTGGTGGAAGCTAGTTATTTTACTTAATAAAGTGTTAAATTTTGATGTTTTTCTTATACAAACACATCCTTTGAAGGCACAACTTTGTACCTTATCTGCCTCTAAAATGTGCATATTATTACCTTAGAGTTGTAATATGTACCCTTAAGGTACTACTAAGAAACTTTTTAGGGTAAATAAGGTACAACAATATCCCTTTGCAGGTGCTGCTCTACTGACAAGCTGTTGTACCTCGAAAGGTACAATTTTTGCAATTTTTTTTTTCTATGAGTGTATGGAGTTGCATACAGCTTACTGAGAAATCTCTAAATTGTTGTTTTTCAGGCTTTACTGATCCATATCATCCATTTTGCACACTTGGAATAAGAAAGTTCTGGGGTCGATCAGGCAAGTAAAAGGTGCCCTTCGGTTAAGGCTTGCACAACTAGAGGACATTGCATCTCACTTATGGGGCCTAGGGTCCAAAACGCCCAATCAAGGGCATAAACTCATGCCAATCTGGCATGTCTAAATTTGTGGAAGTGCCATTTTAAGTGCTGCCATGTCAGCTCTTCATCAAAGTTTTACCCTGCTGGGAGACTGACAGACCATAGATCTGATGTAGCCTTGACATTGAGCCCAGATCCCTTTTGGGATAACTGGCATCCCAAAGAACCAGGGACCGTGTGTCCGACTGACCACATAGGTCAAGGCTTTGAAGGTCTGCTTTATGTCCAGGATGGTGGCTTCCATTTGTGGCTTTTTAGATTGGTGCCATGACCCAGATGGGGTTCCTGTGAGACAGCTTTGCCCATAGCCATTCCTTTCAAGCACATTATTAGCACAGCATAGTAATGGGCATAGCAGAGACACCACCAGCACACATGCCAACTGCAGTGGAGGGCTCTGTCTGCAGGCAAGCTGGTCCCTGTGCACTGACAGGGAAGGAGACTGTCCCACTCTATTCCCATTGTGTTCCAGCTACTTTGTTTTTAAAGGAGGTCAAGTTGCCCAAGGGAGAGATGCGCAAGGTATCACTGGAGTGATGTGTGTTAGGAGAAACTCACTGTACAAGGTGAATAGTGGAGAATAGTGTTGTCACAGCAAAGGCTGAAAGTGATATGATGGTTGTACGTAAGTTCTATTGGTAGTTGCAATACTTGCTCAAATTGAAAGAAAACTAAGAAACAAAAGCAAAACATCCATAACTAAAGGGTGATATGGTGTGTACACAGACTTTGTCTTTTCTCAGGAGTCTTTGATTGCTCTTTACACTTGGACAGGCAGCCACAAAATCCACTCGTAATTAAGGACCAGCTTCCCGCTTAATGTGACTGGCCTCTTGAGCCACTCCCAGCTGCTGTTGGAAACGTTAGCTTGCCAGCTGTGAGCCTCTGCCTGTGGCTTCCCATGGGGATCAGGCTTATAGTGTGCATCTAAACAACTGTTGTAGCCCTTTGCACACCTGTTTACCCACTATCAATCACAATCTCTTTGAAGTAAGATTCACATTGGTGAGTTCCACCAGACTGTTTGGATTTGATCTACTGCAGTATTTGGTGATGGTTGCCGTGGAGATCCAACCCACCTCCTCTCTTTCGAGGGACTCTCAAGGGAGGAATTATTTCAGCTTGCGACTAACCTAGAGTAATTAATTAATAGCTGGTGTTAATTAAACTTGTGAATTATAGTCATTTAACTGTTCTATGTGGTGGGTGATAAAAGATGTATCACCTGCTTGAGCAAGGCCAGAGTGAACATTAGTTAAGAAGAATAGCACAAATTAAGGTGGGGTCTAGAAGCACAGGCAAATAAAGTAGCTGTATCAGATCTACTGATTACCTGCATATTTTTCCATGCTTTCCAAAGTTTTTGCAGGCATTCAGAGAAACTTCTAAAGTGCATGGTCAACATAAAACCTTAATCGGCGGATCGCTGTAATCATGAGACAGCACCATCAACCTGTTGGTGAATTGAAAGAATTTAGTGGTTGCCTAGAAAGAGAATAGTCCATCAGCCCATAGTGCACTTCAGTTTGCAGTCACACTTGAATAGCGCTGTTTACTTAAGACACACACACAAAGACAATCATGACTCTAGTTTTTGATATTCTTTCTTTCTTTCTTTCTTTCTTTCTTTCTTTCTTTCTTTCTTTCTTTCTTTCTTTCTTTCTTTCTTTCTTTCTTTCTTTCTTTCTTTCTTTCTTTCTTTCTTTCTTTCTTTCTTTCTTTCTTTCTTTCTTTTACTTTGTCCTTTCACCCCTCTCTTCCTTTTGCCTTTCTTTGTTACCTTCTTTGGCTCTTTGCTCTTTTATCCTTTTTTATTCTCTGTCATTTTTTAACCATTTTGTTTCATCCTTTCCTTGATCCTTTGTTCTTTGCATTATACCTGTATACAGGGCTTGACATTATCACCCGCCATCCCGCCAAATGCGGGTGGATTTCAGCAGTGGCTGAAAATTGCCCTGAAAATTCTCACTCCTACTAGCCACTTTGGCAGTTTGAATTTGATATATAATACAGGGCCGTAACCACCATAGACATTAAGGGGGACAAGTCCCCCCCAATAATTACAAAGGGCTAAATCGTCCCCCCCGAAAATATTTAAAATTCTTGCACTGTTCTGCTGCACTTCATTACAGCACTCTGCATGTTTTTAGGATGACAAAAAGGTTTAAAAGTTACATTTTTAGTCTGGTCTGCCTCAGGGGTCTAAGAACGCTCTTCAATGTCAAAATTATTGAGATGGCCAGTCAAATTAATAAGTATGTGGGGTTTATGTTCTCTTTTATGCACACAGCCTTCACAGCACAGACGGCCACGTCAATCGATCACTTAACGCCGTTGTGGAGGTTCTATTTTCCGGGAAAATCACAAAACAAATAATAAAAAAAACTATGCGAGGGCGGATTAGAACACGCAACCTTTAATACTGTTAACAAAAATTCGACCACTAGGGAATTCAAATGTTCTTTGCGGATCTATGTATTTATTCAATATATTGAAGAATCTCGGAACTAAAAATATATTGTATTATGAAACTATCACATTAAACATGAGTTCTCAATGTACTATTGAAATTGATTACTGGACGTCATAATGTTATTTTTTTTTTCTACAATTGTTATTGTATATATCTGATATAGCATTGTATTAGCAGCAGTTCCATTCATTGATTTGTTTCTTTATGCTTTATTAAAAAAAAAAGGTCCCCCCCCAATGTTCAAGACATGGTTACGGCCTTGATATAATATATACATTTTTAATTTGTAGTCTTTTAAAAAGGTATCTGAAATAAAAAAACTAAATGCAATGTAGTGTAATATAAATTTTTCAATACGTATCAATACTGAAATGTCTGAAATGCTTTCAATACTCATTTTCCACAGAATAGATACACAACACCGGCTGTGCATTCTCGTTCTCTCATCTCTCCGACAGTGAGTCGACACACAAACCCACCTCCCCTCACTCACTCGTTTCATTTGCTCTGGATGAAAATTATTGGTGTTACAGGGCGTGAATTTTGGCTTGGGATTGCTCGTATTGCGCATAATTTTACTCATTCCCACAGATTTTGGGCTCACACATAAAGCTGCCTCTCAATACTAAATTGAGTTGTTTTTCGCTGCAGATACACACAAAATAATATCACAACGCCAGTCTTGGTGAATATATTCATGTAAACACAGTTATAAATTAATGTAAACAGTTGAGAAAGAAAATGCATGCGTGGCTGTATAATGGATCCTCGCGTAGGTCTTAAATGACAGCAGCCTAATATTCCTGCTGCCAAATTGTGAGATAATATTAAAAAGTTTATAAGGCAGTTTTTCCCCATGGTATTGACATCAAAATTTTGCAAGCCCTGCCTGTATATCTTAAGCAAACAATTTATTTATTTATTTATTTTTTATTATACAATGAGGTAAATAATTAAATTAATGAAAATATTGATAAAAAATTATGGCCAAGGGTGACCAAGACCAAGAGTCTCATGAGCAGCGTTTTGTCTTTCATTACTGGTGTTCCTCTAGTGTGAGAAGTGGATGTCAGAAATCTTTTTATTCAGTGAATATTTTTCTCCACATTTGTAAGAATTTTATTTTTATTAGGTATTCACCTGTGATTGTTTTGGTGATTATCTCATGGGCTAAATTATTCACATGCTCAAATTGATTCATTGTGCTACAATATCATTAAAAGTCAGCTGTCAGGACAGATGGTGCATGTCAATCAAAGCTGTCTCATTAATATTCATAAAAACAGCTGCATGTCATCCATGTGAGACTCAAATTAGAGACATTACTATAAACGTCACCTCTCTGTCGATTGTTTTTAAAAAAGTTAAAGCCCATGCTCTGCATTAAAGAGCACACTGACTATTATATCAAGATTAGGCAAATTATACAACATTGACAAATCTCTTCTCTCTGTAGTGTTGCTGCAGCCATGCATTAATTCGGCCTCCCAGTGTGTGCTTGGACGGAAGGTGAGGCCCACCCTCCGGTAGCACTTTCCTTTACAGGGACAGTCACAGTTCAGTTTGATGTATCACCAATCCCTCTTCCTTCTGCACACTGTATCCGCATATGCTTGTTTGGTTCTTTCTCTTTGGTTTCACAGTTTGATCAGGTTTTCATTTTTCTTATTTTTCTGATTAATGTGGTCATTTGATTTCAGTGTCAAAATAGTTTTTTTTTTTTTTTTAAGTATACTTTATGGATGCACCAATATAAACATTTTGGCCAATACCGATAATTCTTTATATTTGAATAATTTGATAAACGATATAATGGCCGATAAATCTAAATCCAAATTTTTTTATCATTTTTGAGAGCCTTATTAAAAAGACAAAAGTTTCACCATTAAAAGCCATGTCCCAAGTACACAATTATAATGTTCTCATTATAATTCTATGGAGCCTATATGACAGACTTGCGCTGCACATGTTGCACATTTTTTAAGTGACTCCAATCATTTTTCAAGCAATTCAAAATCATCATGGTGAATAATGCGCATTTGAAGTATAATCCATTATTTATCAGCTTTAATATATCGGCCAAATTTTCTTATTGGTCCGAAAATGATAACATATCGATGCCGATATGGTGGCGATATATTGTGCATCCCTAGTATACTTATAAAAACTCTCCTTCATGGATATGAAATAAGCTTATAGTTAAGCGATTAGTCAGTCATTAGTAGAGCAGAGAGCAGATAGCAGAGAATTACAAATTTATGTCTCAATTAGGGATGGGCATGATTAATCGACGATTGATAATTGATCGCTAAGAATTTCTTCGATGACGTTAATTTGTTATTGATTAATCTAATGCATTTTTTTTTAATCTAATGCAGGTTGCGTTGCGTAGTGTGAGTCTTGAAGCAATTAAATGAATTTCACTGTGTGGCAGCAATTAAACATTTTACCACCAAGGTGCAATATTTGACACCTGTGATCTTCCGTTTTGAATCTGAGGGAGACTCCCCCACCCCTGAATTGCACACCTACAGACTGGTGGAACATGAACGGAATAAGGTTTCCCGGGCTGGCCAAGTTAATGCGGAGGTACCTGTGCATTCCGGCACCCAGCGGGTGTTTTCGGCGGCTGGACTGACGGTCACCAGGTTGCAGTCGCGTCTGACCCCAGATCATGTCAACATGCTTATATTTCTCAACAAAAATCAGTAGACTGGTGCAGAAGTTGTATGCGAGTTACTAAAGTTAGCTATTTTTCACGAGGCTTTAAGTAGCCTAATTTGTTAAGTCAGCCTAATTGTTGGAAAGGCTAATATCTGGCCCTTTCTTCTGGCTTGGATAGTTTTGAGTTACATTTTGACAAAACCTGTCAGATCTAAGTATTATTATGTTTTTTGTTTAAGTTATTGTTTAACATGATTCTTTTTTATTATTATTATTTTGGAACAAATGAGGTCTCTGTTTAAGAATGCCGGCTCGCAGCTGCAGGTTCCGCTGCTTTAGAGCACCGTATATGCACGCGCATATATGTTCGGTTTGCATAACTGAACGTAGTTTGACTGTCTGCCACAAGTTGATCTTGTAATAAAGGTCTCATTTGAGGAAAAACACACTGTATTTTTGTATTCATTGCACTTTTGAATTATAAAAGTTAAATAATTTTATTAAAAAAATATTAATGATTAATCGGTAGTCGATCATTAATTCTCCTGACAACCGACTAAGAAAATTTAAGCGAATGCCCATCCCTAGTCTCAATATATTCCCCCCTTTTCTGCATAGGTTATGACATCTTATTTTACTATACATATACGCAGTATATAAGCGTGCCCCATTTGAGTGAAGCAGGTATAAATGTAACTTTTGTAGATGTGAGCAAAGACAATAAAAAAAGAGCCTTTTGGTACAAGGTCCACCTTATTAAAAGTGAGGGATTTTGAAGGTGAAACGAAACTTCTGCTGTCGTTCAGGGAAGGGCAGAGGAACAAAAGTGAGTTTGACAGCTGAAGATCATGGCACTCTTCAGAGAGACTGGTTTTTCATGTTGAGGACAAAGCAGATGATTTCGGTATGCAGAGTAGCATCGGTGAGACCACAGGATGTAGACACTGACAGGATAAACCCAATCATAGACCTTCATGATTGGATAATTCATTTATAATGAGCTCCCAGTGTACTTAAGTAGCATGGGTGAAGCATCTTAATTAGTATAAATCCATTCTCAACATGTTACATGCTTATTTAGAAGGATAAAATGGATAGCTCAAATAGCCTGAATTGTGTTTGGTCAGTACATCAATCCAGTCTGGCTAAAATATACAATGTAGTAGCTAATCGCTACATGAAATGCTCTTCACTTCACTACCATATGTATCACTGTGTAGCACCCAAATTTGAACCTTTGTTTACATGTTAGGCACTGTATTGTTGTACTGTTCTAATACTCAATTGAAATTGGGTTAGTACTTGTAGTACTTGTATTATTTTCTGCCATGGAATAATTGTAAGATCTTTTTAAATTAAATAAATAAACTGATTCTGCTGGAATAAGAGCATAATGAATTAATTCAAATGAAATGAAAGTGTTGTTTTAGTTTATTATGCAAATCTGGTCTTTTGTACCATATTATTCTCTACTAATTTTAAACATTTGCTGAAAAAGTTATATGCACTCAATGGAAATTAACTTTAAATTTTCTTTTGACATTTTGTTTTTGTTTTTTATGAAACTGACAGCTATATATAATTATATTCTGGGAGGTTTAATTTAAGTCACATACATTTCTCTTCCTGAAACTGAGCTGTGATAAAGCGCCTCATGTCTCCATCTTGTTTATCATGTTTCACACGTTCGTTCAGTGTGCCACAGTTCATGAATACCACAGTGTTAAACTTCATGTCACGTCAGCAAAGATGAAGATTGCATTAATGTCACCAAGACAACAGAGCAGAGAATGTCTTGATCTTCAGAAGAGAAAGTCCATGACATGTTTCCCTCCCCATAAATGCAGTAGTATGCTGGTGCTCATCTATAGAAAGGCATAAGTATACTTTCTTTGAGATCTCTGTATTTCAATGTCTTTCTAATGTTTCCCCCCCAAATTTTTTAAATAACCTTAAAGGTGTCTTTCAAATCTCTGCTGATTATATCCTGTTCGTATCCAAAGATGGGTATGATATATATGTGTGTGCTGTGCGTTTCATTTTGCCTGATAACTGGGGTACGTGACTTCTTTTTGTTGAGATATGCATGTTTAGTGAACATAAATCTTTTGGTCTTTGGGTGGCTGAGACTCCAGTAGCTCTGGAAGATGTGACTTTGCAGTGGGAAGCACAGTGCGATGGGCTGATGGTGTTTAAGGAAACGAGCTTGTGGTTGGCGCTGAGTCCTCATAAATCAAAGCGCGAGTGAATAATTGGGCTGTGGATTGAAACCTGAGTAGCCATCGCCACAGGTATGCTGCGACATTGGGCTGGCAACTGCCATATATCACACACACACACACACACACACACACACACACACACACACACACACACACACACACACACACACACACACACACACACACACACACACACACACACACACACACATATACTTCTATCCCCCTACACTACCCCTCTACACTACCCCTACCCCAAACCTTCCCATTACAGAAAACTGTCAGCAAAAAAACAAAACAAAACAAAAAAAAACACAGTTTTTAAGCCATTTGGTTTACGAGGACACAGGAAGTGTCCTCATAAATTATGTTTACATTGTAATACCCATATCATTATACACATTTGTGTCCTCATAAACCATGTAAACAAGAACACACACACACACATACACATAGAAGCAAGCACCAGAAATGGCACAAGATTGTGTGTTTCACATTGTGCCATTTCTCCCTTCATTTTTTTGCAGTTGTAACCTGTATAAATTCATATCATAATGTATAACGTTTATACACGGTCTGAATTTGATTTAGTGTGGCAGCAGTTACAGCTTACAAATCACCTCAAATACTGTTAAAGATGTGGATTGTAAAGCATGCAATTTTTTGTTATTAAAGTCTTTAAAAATTGCCCTTTATTATCAATTGGAAACATGGTTATGTCGAATATATCTATGATATTGAAATACATGAATTTTGCTGACCCCTCCAGGATATTTGAATTTGACAAGGATTAAAAAAAAAATGTAAATGAGTAGGTTACAGATTGGTGAATAAAACTAAAAATGAAAATCCTGTCATGTTCTGTCATTTTATTACCCCCTCTATGGGATTCAAATATATTTTGCAGAATATTTTGGCTTAACTTTATCATAAAATGAATGAGAATGGCCACGAATGAGCAATGACTTTAGATGTCATTGGCAGCAATCTTGGTGCATTGTGTCTTGACACACCATGTTTATGTACAATTTTATGTTATATGTTAAAATAATAATATTATTTATATGTTTACACAAGTATATTATGTCCAGTGTTGGGTAAAGTTACTTTAAAGCTAATTCATTAGAATGTTGCGTTACTCCTTAAATAAGTAACTAATTGCGTTACTTGGTACTTTTTTTATTAGAGAAAGTAAAAAAAAAGTGATGGGATGCTAAATATTAAAATATGGAAGTGCCGGTACTGTGTACCGATGCATACCGGCCCACTTCAAGCACTTGTTACCCCCAACACTGATTATGTCATCATACCCAAAATCCATAATCAGCACGGCTCAAGTGCATTTAAATTAACTCATTTTGTTCAGTGAACTCTTTTTGTCCAGTGTCTGCCAAATTTTTGCGAACACTGCATAGGGACTCTGTGAATTGGAACACAGCTAAATAGAGCCTCAGTTCTTCTTAAAAGCATGCTGAGCAGAAGTGGGCGCGACCTTCTCTTCCTCATCTCTCTGTGGGCAGTTGCCAGGATAAGTGTTTTTGCTTGATGAGCCATTTAGAAAAAAAAGGAGAGGGAAAAATGTGATAAGGCACTGATTTGGCTCTTTGCAATCTTCTGTCAGTGCCACCGCAGGGGAAGAAATGAGCAGAGGTCATTTCTTCTCATCTAATAAGCTGCCTGACTGCTGTTTGAAAGTAAGGTGGGTTAGAGATGGCGCAGGGTTGGGGGTGTAAGAAATTCAGATTAAACAAGTTTCTTTTTTTCTCAACGTTTTTGTATGCTTCTTGCACTTTGTTTCTTTGACCTTGAGTGTTTTTTTTTTTATGTAGTTATTCTCTGTCACTCTGTTTTTAAAGTAGGACTTATTTCTTCTCTCCATGCTCTCATCTTTTGGACCCTTTGAAGTCCTGTGGGAGAAGACTTGAGCACACCTGTCTCTCCTCTGTCCTTACCTTCTGAAATCTCCACATGAATAATAAATGCTGCATTTCGCACATGCTTGCCTGCTCAAGGGAACACTTCTTTGTCATCCTCTGCCTTTTTTGTGGCCTCTGACTCTAGAAGATCTTGGGTTTCAGATTGGTATCACCTTAGACTTATTCATATACTGTACATCGCAGGGCTTGATCCACATCGTATTTGCAATTTTTGATTGTTCTTTGCTCTGGCTGTGCTCCTCTCTGCTGGTGAGATGAAAAGTTTGAGCACAAAAGTTGAGGGCCACAACTTTTTCTTCAGAATTTTCTTAATAAAAAACTTTCAGCATGTGTATGCCATCTTGATGCAGATAATGTGATTTACACAAAGCTTGTGTTTATGATTTTAGCCTAGATCTCGTTACAATTGGACTTTGACTCAATGGTCTCAGGCTGGGTGCTGGCCGTCACAGCATTGTCACTACATCTTTCATTGATCTTTTACTTTTGTTTTTACATTTGGTTAAACATTTGGTTTTCTGTGCATTGAACATTACATATCATGTGAATTTATTTATTTATTTATTTATTTTTAATGGGTAACTTGCTAGCTGGCAAACATAAGATGCTGTTGAAATTGTGAGAATGATTTGTATTCAAATGATGTCTTGAAAGCATCAGTTAAAACGGGTTGATTAAATAGTTACATAATAGTATGTAATACATTTCCATTTAATACATTTAGCAATGAAGTTAATTATAGCTGTGTCGAGACATGACTTTCCCTCTAGCTTTGGGTAAGTTACTTACCCTCATCCTCAGCTCCTTTTATTAGTGGAGTACCTCAGGGTTCAATACTTGGCCTGCTTCTTTTTAACTTATTTGCTTCCACTTCGGAATATTATTATGAAGCATAATGTTTCGTTTTCTTATGCTGATGATACTCAGCTTGCTGTTGAAAGCGGGCGATTCCAATACAGCCTTTGCTGGACCGTCTTGAGAACATAAAGTTGTTGTCATATAACTTTCTCTGAAAATTTTTTTATCAATTACAAATTATTTCTAAACTTAAAACATTATAGTTTTTCAAAGCTTTAAAGAAGGTTATTTATGGTTTTATTATTACGTCTAGTCTATTGCAATAAGTATTTTTAATATTAGTATGTCATTTATATGTGCCATAGAATACAAATAATTTTTAAAAGGTTAGTTCACCCAAAAATGAAAATTATGTAATTAATGACTCACCCCCATTTCATTCAAAACTCGTAAGACCTCCGTTCATCTTCGGAACACAGTTTAAGATATTTTAGATTTAGTCAGAGAGCTTTCTGTCCCTCCATTGAAAATGTATGTACGGCAGACTGTCCATGTCCAGAAAGGTAATAAAAACATCATCAAAGTAGTCCATGTGACATCAGAGGGTCAGTTAGAATTTTTTGAAGCATCGAAAATACATTTTGGTCCAAAAATAACAAAAACTATGAATGTATTCAGCATTGTCTTCTCTTCCAGAATCCTTTCTATTGAATTGATTCCATTGAATTGATTCCATTGAACTGATTCCATTGAATCCTTTCATCTGTCGGCGTTGGTAATGCACTTTTATGTCGCCATGGTTGTTTTTGGCGATTAGGACATCTGTGACATTTTGAAGCATCGAAAATACATTTTGGTCCAAAAATAACAAACTACGACTTTATTCGGCATTGTATTCTCTTCCTGGTCTGTTGTCAATTCGCGTTCACGACTCCGCTTCTTCTTCTTTCCTGTTTTACGGCGTTGGCATCCAGCTTATTTGGTGCATTACCGCCCCCTTCTGCTCCGGAGTATGGTTCACGAGTCCGCAGTGACGCTGCTGATGTAAGACGCTGTGACGTGTTATCTGGTGCACCAGAGCTTCGTTTACAGTCTGAGGGAGACGCACACTGTATTCAAGCTATTCTACATTATTTGTAATTTGGTATTGCTATATTTTTTAAAATGGTGCGTAAGTGTGCATGTCGCAGATGTTCTAATCGCCAAAAACAACCAAGGCGACTTAAAAGTGCATTACCAATGCAGACAGATGAAAGGATTCAGTGGAATCATTTCAATGGAATCAATTCAATGGAATCAAAGGATTCCGGAAGAGAATACAATGCTGAATAAAGTCGTCGTTTTTGTTATTTTTGGACCAAAATGTATTTTCGATGCTTCAAAAATTCTAACTAACCCACTGATGTCACATGGGTTTTTATTACCTTTCTGGACATGGAAACATTTTCAATGGAGGGACAGAAAGCTCTTGGACTAAATATAAAATATCTTAAACTGTGTTCCGAAGATGAACAGAGGTCTTACAGGTTTGGAACGACATGAGGGTGAGTCATTAATGACATAATTTTCATTTTTGGGTGAACTAACCCTTTAAGTAACACCATTATACTTTAAAAACTTTAAAAACCATCTAAATTATTATTATAGAAATAAGTTCTTAGATGTATTCCCAATATTGGAATAACTGACTATAAATAGGGAAAGAAAACACTAATCCTTTTCACCTCAAATATTCTAGATAAGCTCCAAAGTATTTTACAGCACCAAGAGAAAACTGTTAAAATCCTGGATACTATAAGATTTATAATGAACTAAAAGACCTTTTATAGACTGCATGTCAGACATTTCTGATTATGGCTGGGTCTTATTTGCACCTTCAAAAATGGAGGGCATGGAGACCATGATTAGGTTCAATGTCTGAAGTAATCATATTCCAAATATAATGGAGATGAAGATGAATGTGCTCCTTGTTTTCATGAAGTTCATCACTGAAAAAGAGAGCAGGAGGTACAATGAAAAGGCTGAATGACATTTCAGTGTGTGAATGTCAAACTGGATGAAATGACTAGGGATGAGAATTATTAGGAGTGAAATAATTCTGATTCCAATTCCCCATAACGATTATTCCTGCTTCTTAATGGTTTAGTTAATGACTCTTTTAGTACTTTTGAGGAAACACCCCATTTAATGAATTTCAGCACTATTTTTAATTGTGATTTTGGCTTTTTCCAGCTAATGCAGAAAAAAGAAAAAAAAAAAAGTTTTATTCCAAGTACTTGATATTGACAGCAATGACCATTTTTTAATATACAACATAAGATTGGAAGGAGCATTATGCTCCATTTCTGCCACATGGTGGTGAAACTCCAGGAGAACACCAGATGACAGGAAGTGTGTGTAAATGAATGCAGTAGAGTAAACAGCACCAACACAAACACACTGAAAAGCCTGAGGTGGTAGCATCAGCTGGAACCTGCACACATGCCACTTTACAGGCTTGTTTATCTGAGGGGAACCAAATGGTGTATCCTCTACCCCAGTATTGTCTGGTTTCCCTTTTCTCAACATCACATTTTCTCATATTTTATGTCAAAAAACATCCCTTTTTGTATTAATGTAACTATTTGTGGAACAGCTTTTTCATTGTTTATTCATCCATAAGGTGTTATGACTTTTGCATATAATTAATTAATATAAATGTTAGTACTAATGATTAATGATATCCCATATATTAAGAGATAAAAAGGATATATTTTTGATACAGTGTTGATGAAGAGGTACTTAAGCTAATTTGATTTGGTGTGGTGTTTGGTTAAAGTGCCCCTAATTATGCTTTTGTGGTTAATACCTTTCATGTAGTATTACATAGAAGTATGTCAGGGATGTTCCACTGCCCTGCAGGGTTTAGCTCCAGCTTGCCTCAGCACACCTGCTTGGAAGTTTATAGTATGCATCGACCTTGATTAGCTGGTTCAGGTGTGTTTAATTGGGGTTGGAGCTGAACTTTGCAGGACAGTAGCCCTCAAGGAGCAGGATTGAACACCTTTGCTTTATGTGAATGTAAAAAGAGTTTTAAAGATCAAAGCGCATGATAAATGGAGTTAAGAATTGATTGAGAACGAGTCGTCAGTAATTCTAATCTTACTTTCTGCATGAACCTATGTAGATTTTTACAGTAACAAACTTGCATTATTCTAGCCTATGGTCTTCATTGGACCTGCCCTCAAACACTGTGGTTGTAGCTGAGGCCAGGAAGAGTTTGGTTTGTGTTGTCTATATATCAGAACACACTGTTTTCTGCTCTGCGAGAGCAAATGAGGAGCTCTTTTCCAAAACGCTATAAATCCATTTGAATAGTTTTTATGAAAATGACATTTTTTTTTTACCTAGACCTATACATTTTGTTAATATTCAATTTATCCTGTTAAAATTGTCTATTTGCTCAGTCTGAACATGTTAAACAATGAGTGTTAAATGAAACAACAATTTTGTTGATTATAAATTCAAAGTTTTTTTTTGTTTGTTTCAAAACGCTACAAATCCATCCTTTTTTTTTGTTTAGCCTTTTTATATAAATACATATAGAATTTCAGTATTGAAAGGGTGACTATATGTTTTAAACAGTTTACTGAACAGGTTGATCGCCTGATATGATGTCACGCACACACACACACTTGCACACACACACATATGAGGCGAGCCGAGACACCCTTATATTCAAACGACCCTATCTCGGGAACCAAGCCGAGTTGGCGCTCCGGACTCCGGCCCCCAGGTGTAGGTCTCACTGGCTCATCCAGGCCATCAAAAGTGTTAATAGAGTTTAAAGCACTCATTTTGAAGACTGAGCACAAACAAACTCCCTCGCTTCAAAGAACCGCCATGTTAGATTGCATCGAACGCTCGCCGAATTCTGATCGGTTGAGAGGACATATCGCATTTAGGCTAAAAACAGGTTCGGCGCTTATAGCGGTTTGGAAAGAAACTGCATCTTGCAGTACATTTTAAGAAATATAGCGATTTGGAATGAAACATTGATGGAGCAGAGAATAGGTTCAGTACACAGCAAAATGGCATGACGAACTAATTTTTTTTTTAATTTGGTGTTTATCGCGATTTGGAAAAGAGCTCTTCAAATTCACTTTGCATGCACTTAAAAAGGATGAGCATTCGGGCTGACATTGATACAGTAAAACCGAAGCCATTGTTACATTTCGTATCACTAAGTGCTGAGGAAACCTGAAATTAAGATACAGTAATGGCCGTTTTTTTTCGTCATGCTCTGTAAGAGGTAGATCAATCACAATAGATTGACCAATCAGAGCAGTGTAGGCTTTTGGAAAGGAGAGGTTTAGAGAAATAAAAAAACGGCCCTTTATTGAACTGTTTCCGACACTGTGAGAAAAGAGGTGATGCTGCAATGTATATTATAAGAAAACCAAAGTGTTTTTTGACCCTCAACCTGTTGTAGGAAACCTCAAAAACAAAATTAGGAATATTTAAAATAGCATTATAGGGGCACTTAATACTGTTCTAACCCAGCCGTATGTAGTATGTCCATGTTTGCCCACTGTCCTTAACCTGAGTAACCTGATGTGAGATGTGTAACTCTTCAATTAGCAGGAAGCGTTCAATGCCGTCTATCGGGAGGGCCTGTGAGTTTGAAGCTTTGCCATTTCAATCAACGGGCCTGTTGTTGTTTTTGTTCAGCAGACGGGACATATCTGTCCGTTTGCCACATGTGTTTCATCACGCTTCTAATTGGATCTGATTCTGTCTTCACCGGCTTCCCTGCAATTAATTCACGCAGCTCTCTCCAGGCCTTTTTCATAAAAGAGGAGAGAAAGGTGGGATTAGAGAATGAGCGTGCATATTCATGAGGGCTCACCCAAGATGTGTTGGATTGGATATGATATGAATATGAAGTAGGCTTCAACGCCTGAATGCTTCATAGACGATCACAGGGGCCTTTTATAGAGTTGTTTGGGGTTGTCTGCCTCCTTTAAGGTCTATAATAGTATTCAAGCATAATAAATTAAATGTGTGTATATGTGTGTATGTTATCACACGACACACGTTTGTTTCACTATAGTTGTCCACACTATATTGTTCCATTAGTGAGGACATAGCATAGACTTCTATTGATTTTTATATCAGGTTAGTGATATTTTCTATCACCTAAGGGGCCGTTCACACAGAACACATTTTTCCATTCCAATGCCCTACTTTTCCATTGTTTTGCAATGTAAACACACACTAGATGGACGTCTTTGACCGTTGCACTCGTGTCTTGCGTATCTTGCAGTGTCTTGTGCATGACACTGTGTTGTAAAAAACACGGCGCTCAAGTTAAAATCAGTTTTAAAAAACACGTCCCGAGACCTTGCATTTTTTCCCCATTCCACTGCCCGCGTCTCACGTTTTTGGAGGCAAAAATGCATTCTGTGTGAACGAGCCCTAACCCAACCCTTACCCCTAAACCTACCCATCACATGAACATGTAGAAAACACTAGATATAAATAAAATAAAAACAGTGGCCAATTTATAAGTCTATTTAAATGGTGACCAGTCAAATGACTTCATAATATTTAAAAGGTTAGTTCACCCAAAAATTCTATTTCAATTCCAAACCCGTATGACCTTCGTTCATCTTTGGAACACAAATTAAGATATTTTTAATATAAATTGAGATATTTTTTTTTTGTCCCTCATAGAAAGCAACATAATTACCACATCAAGGTCCAGAAAGGCAGTAAAGACAAAAAAAACAAAAACAGTGACTTTGCTCAACAAATTCGTCTCTTCCCTGGAAGTGCTAGACGAAAATAGCATAGGAGAATGACAGGGAAGAGACAAATTTGTTGAATATAGTCATTGTTTTTGTTTTGTTTTTGCGCACAAAAAGTATTCTCGTCACCTTATAACATTAAGGTTGAACTACTGTGGTCACATGGAATATTTTAACAATGTCTTTACTTTTCTGAGTTCATCAAAAATATCTTACTTTGAGTTCCGAAGGTCTTTTACGAATGTGGAATGACATGAGGGTGTGTAATTAATGACAAAAATTTCATTTTTGAGTCAACTAACCCAATAAGACCAGGGATTTAAGTCAGCAGGGTCATTTTTTCCCATGTTGTCTCATGGTTAATGCAAGCCTAGGATCTTACAAATTCTTATACAATTGTTTGCATGTCTTTGCAATCTGATCGATTTAACTTATGTTTGCATTTATGCTCATTCTCTATTGCCTATCAGTGCTGACAGTGGTTTTGTGACAGCTCTTGGTGTGTGTGTGTGTGTGTGTTTATGTGTCATGAAACAGTCAGTGGACTCTGCAGTTAAACACCCTGCTGCAGAGGCAGAGTGGAGAGGAGATGGACTAATGCAACGCTAGCGCCATCGATTATGACACAGAAGAGCTCTCTGGGGTAGCAATGGTCAGGCTATTTGTTTGACAGGAGAAGACTGCAGGGAAGTCAATTACAGAGAGTGTTCGCCTGCTCAGAGAGTCCGAGCAGCTGCTGGAGGTGATCTGTGAGGGAGCGAGGGAACGTCCACCTCACTCTGACCTCTTGACCTCCCACAGGCCCAGCAGTGAGCCACTGACTGTCAGAGTCAGTGAGAGGGCAAGCTCTATACATTCCAGGTCAAACCCCAGGTCAACATGAAGGCGGATCTGTCTTTTAAAGGAACATGTGCCCTTTCAGCTCATTGATGGAATATATTTGTCATGATACGATAGTGTTTAATTGCATTTTTTAGTGTGTTTCACTTTAAGTTCTCCTGAGCTTACAAATGTAGCCTTGACTCTATTTCATTTGCTGCTGCCGAAAATCATTGCAGTGTCAAGTGCACTTGATGATTTATGATTTTAGAAAATAAATATCACCCCAAACCCTTAATGACATGTTTCTTGAGAGCATAATCTATCATTTTTGCATAATCATTATCATTTTAGTAGTGGTTTGTTTAAAGGTTATGTACAGAAAAGTTACATCTCTGAGCTTAAGTGCAGAGAACAAAATAATAGGTCATCAGAGAGAACATTACCAGGTATTTTGTGGACTTAAAATGAAGCCTGTGTCTCTCAGTGGCTTCCTATGCCTAATGTGTGTCTATATGCAGGTACATTCCACAAACTATGGTGGAATGTGGCAATTGGCTTTTTTTTATGTTTTCATAGCCTTCAATTCACACATTATTTGGTGAACAAAATTGGGCAGGATTTGAAATAGCATGATTTTAAAATAAAATACAGAAAATACAATTTGGACTCTGTCAAATTAATTGATTATCTGTTTCAGCTCAAAATACCCATAGATTTTTTTTTAAATTCATTTTTTTTTAACTGCCTATTTTTGGGTAATCATTATAAATGAGCCGATTCAGGGCTACTGGCCCTTTAATTCTCCTGCTCCACGCCCACAGAGCTCGCGCAGGCCTTGAACAGTGCATAAACAAAGTTTACACAGCTAACATAACCCTCAAATGGATCTTTACAAAGTGTTCGTCATGCATGCGGCAAGCATGTGTCGGATTATGTGAGTATTGTATACTGTTATATTGTTTACATTTGATTCTGAATGAGTTTGAGGCTGTGCTCGGTGGCTAACGGCTAATGCTACACTGTTGGAGAGATTTATAAAGAATGAAGCTGTGTTTATGCATTATACAGACTGCAAGTGTTTAATAATGAAAATAGCGACGGCTCTTGTCTCTGTGAATACAGTAAGAAACGATGGTAACTTTAACCACATTTAGCAGTACATTAGCAACATGCTAACGAAACATTTAGAAAGACAATTTACAAATATCACTAAAAATACCATACCATGGATCATGTCAGTTATTATTGCTCCATCTGCCATTTTTCGCTATTGTTCTTGCTTGCTTGCCTAGTCTGATGATTCAGCTGTGCACAGATCCAGACGTTAATACTGGCTGCCCTTGTCTAATGCCTTTCATAATGTTGGGAACATGGGCTGGCATATGCAAATATTGGGGCGTACACCCTGACTGTTACAGTCTGTGTTATGTTGAGATTCGCCTGTTCTTCGGAGGTCTTTTAAACAAATGAGATTTATATAAGAAGGAGCAAAACAATGGAGTTTGAGACTCACTGTATGTCATTTCCATGTACTGAACTCTTGTTATTTGACTATGCCAAGATAATATAAATTTTTCATTCGAGGACACCTTTAAAGTTCAGTTTCTGCCTTAAATTTTCAAGTAGACTTGGCTGTGCAAGTCATTTAAACTTAAATTGAATGTCGTATAGCTCTAAAAACAAGTGATATTTTCAAAGGATTACTACTAACCGATTGCACTAGTTTATTCTGATCTGTTTTGAGGTTTTCTGCTTTGTCTTAATGCTGTTTTTTTTACTCACTGTGACCACATAAAAATTAAGCTATTGAAATATAATGTTTATTACCCCCCAGAAAGTGAGGCTGACATATTTAGAGTTCTTTATCTGTTTTGTCTCTGTATCTGTTGGTTTTATACATCTATCTATCATTCCTGAAAGCAAGGAAGCATTAAAACAATGTTGTTTGCATCCATGGTTCTGTCTGAGGCTGTATTTATTGGTTTTCTCAGACTGCTGGTATAGCACTTCAGATTTAGGGTCAATAGCTAAACAGAGAGTGTGGAATCCAAGCTCTTTTCAGCTGTTTGGCTTTGAATTAAAAGCATTTTCCCTATGTGTGTCTAGTTTACAGCGCCTGCTTCTGTACTTTTACTCTCCAGGTCTTAATCAATGGCTGTGCTCTCAATGTGTACTTGTGTGCTTTCTGACCAGTTGGAGGTTTGACCCAGGCATATATGAGCCTCCTTATGTTTTGTCTTGGTCGATTCACATTTTGAAGGCAATTTTTCATGCCCTAACTGTTTAGCTCAAGCTTTTTGTCCAGTACATTTGTGTGCTCTTTACTGGTAAACAATATATTCTTTATATAGTATTATAGTGTAACTCTTTACCCACAAGCGCTATTATTTTTGATCATTTTTGCAAAACTTTCATGGCCCCCAGAAGATTTTTAGATACATTTAATAAATTAATATTTAATAATATGCACCAAAAATTGATGCACCTCTTGATGGAAATAAATGTTGTGATTTTATTTCCATTAAGAGGTGCATCATTTTTTGGTCAAGATCTTGTATTGACAATGCAAGAGGTGAGCACTCTGTAAAGTCTTCTCCAGCACATCCCAAAGACTTACAGTGAATTTAATGTCTGGACGCAGAGGTGCCAATTCCTGTCTGAAAATGGCTCTTCATGCTCTCTCCCAACCATTCTTTCACAATTTGAGCCTGATGAATCTTGGCTTTGCCATCCTGGAATATGGCCATAGATTTTATTACATGGTTGTTTAAGAAATGAAAAGCTACACACTCCATCAGAGTGAGGGTTAGAACTGTTGCCAAACATACAACATGCTAGAAACATAATAATCACTGCCAATCATAGACTCTTAAGCATTTGCCTATTTAAATCCAAACAGTCTTTTTTTTTTTTGGCCAGGCAGTGTAAATAAATACCTTCCTGTATAACTCAAAAGATATTTTGAAGAATCTTATAACTGTTTCATACAGTGAAAGTAAAGGGGGACCAATACAACATTGGACCCCATTGACTTTCATTATATAGAAAGGGGGGGGGGGGGGGAGACATTTTTTTTTTCAAAATGCTGCACAATATTTTGTGTTCCACAGAAGAAAGAAAGTCATACAGGTTTGGAATGACATGAGATTGAGTAAATGATGTCTGCATTCTCATTTTTGAAATTTAACATTCCTTTTCAGGATTAGTTAATTTCAGAATTAAAATTTCCTGATAATTTACTTACCCCCATGTCATCCAAGATGTTTATGTCTTTCTTTTTTCAGACGAAAATAAATTAAGGATTTTTCTCCATATAGTGGGTTAAAGTTCCAAATTGAAGTTTAAATGCACCTTCAAAGGGCTCTACATGATCCCAGACGATGAATAAAGGTCTAGCGAAACAATGTCATTTTCCAAACAAAAATAAAAATTCATATACTTTTTAACCATAAATGCTCATCTTGAGTTGCTCTGCGATGCTCCCTGCATTACGTAATCATGTTGGAAAGGTCACATGTGATGTAGGCAGAAGTACTGATCCAGTGTCTACAAAGCGAACATTCAAAGACTAAGACAAACGCCTTTTACATGTTGGATGATTTTGAAGTTTGAAGGAGAAAATGAGATGTTTTTTTTGCCCTACCATGGTACTTCCGCCTACGTCAGCTTTCCTACGTGATTATGTAATGCGTGGCTTATCATAGAACTAGTGCAATATGAGGATTTGTGGTTAAAAAGTAAATACATTTTTATTTATTTTTATAAATAAAAATCGTTTTGCTAGATAAGACCCTAATTCCACATCTGGGATCGTGTAGAGCCCTTTGAAGCTGCATTTAAACTGCAATTTGGACCTTCAACCCATTGAACCTGGTGAAATCCACAGAAAAATCCTGGAATGTTTTGTTTAATTTCTTTTCGACTGAAGAAAGAAAGACATAAACATCTTGGAAATTTTAATACTCAAGTGAACTAATCCTTTAAACATAGCCATAAATGAGAACTTCTTGTGGTTTTAGATTTAAAAGGACTCTCACAAAAGTACTTTTTGTCAAATTTAGCTGAATCCAGTCCCTAAGTATAGCTAACTACACACACAAATACATCGTCTAACATCACCAGAGTGTGTTAGAAGAGCTAGAAAGATGTGAAAATGCACACACACAGGACAAAATGAACCCATTACTATCGTATTTAAATTAATTGATTTAATCTCCACAAATGCGCGTTAAGTTCTTAATGTCATCGCTAATTATCACACTGTTTATATGCCCAGGGGCTTCAGGAAGAGAGAAAGAGAGCTGCCACAGATTCGCACAACCCAATTGTTTATGTCACTTCTCAGGTGAGACGCTCTGCTCTCTGGATCTCAGCATCTAGCGGTTGAACCCACAGACAAAGGCTCCATTATTGGAAAATAACCCAGGACCGCCATATTAAAGCCTAGCCTGTCCCTGTCACTCTCAGTACGAGGCTACACGATACACTCGCCTCCAGTAATATCCAATTTAAATGCTTGCAGGTGGCATGGCAAATGGGCACCCATTTCCTTTCACTTATTTGTTGCCCACAGAGGCCACTGTTTTTGTTGCCCGAACATGTTGTGAGGGAAGGAGAGATATTGAGAGTCTGGTTCTCCAATCTCGCTTCATAAAAGAGTTGTGAAATGCGGGGCAGATATAATTATCAGCGCTTGCTGGATTAAGCGGCCACCTGTAAAGGGGTTCGGGCATCAATGGTGAGCATTATGTCTGAAGAGCTCTTTTTATGTGTGAATGAGCCAGGGACAAGGCCGCATCGATACGATCCTTGGTGGAACACCACCCCTCAGAGGCTCACCCTGCTTTATCTTCTGTCTAGATCGGTGCACACTTATGGATTGAAGTACTGCTGTGAATTCAACCAGAGGTCACCTGCGTGCCTCTCACAGCCCAGCTGCTCTACTCTTTTTCTTTTTGGTATCCATCTTTCACTCTCTAAGTTGATGGATCACTCTTGCTGTTGGCTATCAAGCAACCTTGAAAATATAAGCTGTTCTGTTTCAATATAAGTTCTGACTGGGAATTTGATGACTTTGCTTCACCTTTGGGAATTGAAAATGAGGAGACAAAGAAACTACTTCTACATCAACCTACCTAAAGTGCCATTGTTTCTCACTGTTGTTCAGGGACTTTTATTCAGTACTTTTCTGAGGTATAATTTGATAAACTGGATTGTGCTGGACAATTTCTATGTATTCATATATGCATTGCCGATCTTAAATGAATATTCTGCATTCAATACATGTTAAGCTTAATTGACAGCCTTTGTAGCATAATGCCAATTACCACAAAAAAAGTTTATTTCTTAAAAAAAAGAAAAAAAAAGAAAAAAAGGCTAGATGGTGTCGCTTATAATGGGTGTTAATGGGGCTTTTATTCTCTTACAGTATATTCACTTTTTTAGCTGTAAATCTGTTTAAATAATTTTTAGTCGCTTTGGATTTTAGGGTTTTTTGTGTTAAGGCTGCTTTAAATAAATAGCTTACAGCTTAGAACTGAACAAATATAGCATTCCTGTGAAATAAATAAATAAATAAATAATAATAAGACAATTTAAAAGATTAATATTACGCTTTTACTCAAAACTCACTTTAAACCACTATTGAGTGTTTGTATTAACTTCTGATTGCGACCTAAAGTGGATTTTAATGAATTGTTTTTCATGGAGCTCAGAATGAAGAAGTGTACAGGACAGCGCCATCCAGAAAGGCAGGAATTATGGTTACATATTATGATTGACAGCTGTAGGGCAAATGAGAGCTCGATGAGTCATAACTGACCCAAATCAGGAAGAGGAGAGACTGAGCACATTGTGTACGCTCTTTCAGCTCTCCAGGTTGCATAATTCAGTTAGAAATGAATAGAAATTATATTCTGTATGATGAAATATTTTTCACACGTGAGAATAAATCAATATTTCTCCAAATATGTGCACTTTTGGACTAAGACCCCTAACACATGCTGTCTAGTGCATGTATGTGAACATACCAGAGCAGACATGAATGAATAAATGTACATGTTTTTATTCCATTTAAAATATAAAAGAATACAGACTGATTATTTTGCACTCCTGATATAAATTGATGTTGACGCTAACGGATAGCTTTAGGTATTAGCACACAAAGGTGACGACTACAGCATGTTACTAAATGTTACGACAATATTTTCCGGTTGGTTTATTTTTTTTGTTCACTCTGATATAGTTCATATCTCTAGATTGTACTAAGGCGCTATGCTTTGTCTTTGTTCATGGGAGCCGCTTCATGGTTGGCAAAGTTTTTGAGGAACTGAAAAAAACTGAATAAAGCATGCGATTTTTGTTTATGTTCAAGTGCACTACATCTGTACCTTCAACCAAAGTGTCTTTGTTTCCTAGATTCAGGTTCAGGGACATGCAGTATAAATACTATGCAATATACTATGCATATATGCAATATAAATGCAAATACTTTTATTCAGTATTTTTCTGGGGTATAATTTGATAATGCGAGTCCTCATGTCTTTTTATGTCTCAACTCAGCAAGTGCTGTATCTCTGTCAAAGAGATCTAATTAAGCCTGGAGTGTTGTTCTTGGTGAAGGTGCTGCTCAGGTTATTCAACCTTGTGGCGACACATCGAGAAGAGGTATGAATGTCACACACACACAAGAAGCTTGTGAAAGATGAGTATGTTCTCCAGTCAAACCCCGCTGTTTCGTCTTACTGTGAACAGCCGGAGCTGGCATAACCTCCTGAGCTGGATGTCGGCCAATCAGGAGTGATGAACTGGTGTGAATGTCAAGGAAAGCTTTTTGATAATAGAGAGTTCACAAAGATGTCTTAGTGTGGATCTGAGCTGAGTCTGTGTTTTCATTCACAACTCTGCAGTTTCATGAGTCTCTTTTCTAGCGAGTTGTTTCTTTCACCCTTTGCTGTCCTAAATAACTGATGAAGGGTCAAGAATGAATCAAGAGTGAACATTTAGTTTTTCTGCCTCAATATCCATGAGTCTGGATTGAACGATGAGTCTCTTTACGGTTGAAAGGAGTGCTAAGCTAGAGGAGTAATTGTACAAGTGAGTCAGAAGGGCTTCGTCTGATCTGTTGTGGTTGAGCTACACCAGATTGCGTAGTATACCAGATTGGGTTATATACCTCTGTTTCATCTTTATGAATTAACAAGGGACCTTTTTTTTTTTTATTCTCAACGCTTAGGAATGCATGCATCCAAACACTTCCATGCACACACACACATATGAGCCACTTTTTTCTGCCAGTCTTTGTTAGTAAACATCTGTCAGTCCACAACAGCATGCAACGATTGAAGAAGAAAGAAAATATTAGCATCAAAAGCCCATGGTGTCCAGACCTATGAGCGACAGCGGAAGGATTATAAGGCTGTCAGAATAAGATAGAAGAGTCTTGACAGGTTTTTCATTGTCTTTAACACATTCAGGAAACATCTGAGACTGAGGAGAGACATTGGAGAGAAGAAAAGATCTCAGTGTGATTGGATGATTTTTCTATACATATGGGACAATTTGCTAACAGTAGAAAGATGACAGGAAATTATGGGAAACTACAGAAGTATTTTGACAAATATTACTTTGGTAAATCCAGGATCAATCAATCAATCCAGGATCAACAATCCTCAACGAATGAACAAACCTTGTATTCCACATTTATAAGTTGCTTTGGATAAAAGCATCTGCTAAATCAATAAATGTAAATAAATGAATGAATTTGATTCACAATTGTCATTATAAAATTGGAGCCCCTAAAGGGACATGGTCAATGTTCCCTCTAAGCTGCGCGCGTGCTCGGCCGCGCACTTCTGAAGCCGCGACCACGCAGAAAAAATAATTGCCGTGCAGAGAACAGACATGAAAATCATGTGTGGGGAAATCCATTTGATAGTAGTAGTTTAAATGAGAAATAATTGCAGTGCTCTGGACAAGAGTTATTGTCGCTATAGAGTTGGAACCGGTGAATGCGGTTTACAGGTTTCATAGAAAGAGAACGACTGAGCGCGTGTGAGCTGGCTGGCCCTGAGCCAAATCAGTCGAGGTAAGAATACTGTCATGTTTGCGGACTAAATACCTCAATACGAGAGGCAACGCAAAATAAAACGTTATGTTTTAATGAAAAGTGGTGGAAATAACGGATGATGGGCACAGAATGCTAACAAAACTCTGAGACATTTACAATCACATACCCACCACAGGTGTAGCTTGCAAACTCAAAATACATCAGTTATACCTCAGTTTAAATAGATTTTTGTGTGTCGTGGTGGTGTGGGTTTCAGGGATGTTTAGATAACTATAAAAGAGTTAACGTTCATCAGATCTGTTTAAATGCTTCAGTTCGTTTTCACTTTATAATATATTAAAACAAATGGAAGCATTTAAACTCATATAATACTGTATATCAGTTTAAATACTTAAATATTATATTATATTTTATTATATTATAATGTGAGCCTAATTAAAAAAAAAAAAGATCTCACAAGGGGATTGTTTAGGGCTCCTTGCCACGAAAAATCTTAACCTCCTGGTATATAAAATCTGGGAAATTCATAAGCAATAAACATGTAATTTTGATGGTTTAACATCATGTTGCTAATAATTGACTGTACAAAAACACATTATGGTTGTCCCAAACCATCATTGTAACTGCTCATATTATATTATTATGAAGAACTGAACTGTCCTGCAGGAGGACAAAAATATATATATATAAAAAAAAATAAAAAAATAATAGAATTTCTTGGTAAAGACTGGTACAGTTAATATAGCAATGTGAAAAAAAATCTCAAGTAACCTAAAATGTTCTTAATTTAGTGAATGAACTGCTTGTTTTCAAACATATTATTTAATAAATCACTAAGCTACATCAAGGGTCAAATAAAATAGAAACAGCACATTAAAGTTAAATGTTACAGTTGCATGATAAAACCATTTTTTGTGTGTGTTTACGTTCATTGTACAGGTCTGATATAAAGTATGTTTTTGCTCAGGTGGCCAAAATGTGCGCTCAACAGAGAAAAGTTTTGCTCAGTGAGAAAAAAATAAATAAATAATTATATGTAAATAAATATGTCAACTTTACATTCTCTCGCAAAGAATGTAAAAGTTTTGTGAGCAAATGCAAAGTTTTTTGGGGAATGCAAAATAAATATTTTCAACGGAACGTAAAAACATTAACATTATTTTTTTTTCCCATGTCATATTTTATTCATCACCATGTCTCTGTAGGGACTGCGTGCATTGCTGACTTTTTTTTTTTTTTTTATAGTTAAGTATTAATGTTGAGTATATGTTGAGCATAATGCTATTATACATAAACATATATTTAATTTGTATATAAACATAAAATTTAATGATATGATTTTTTTGTTTTTGGATGTATTAATTATAAATGATTGCATGCCAACGAGCTAATCTATCTATCTATCTATCTATCTATCTATCTATCTATCTATCTATCTATCTATCTATCTATCTATCTATCTATCTATCTATCTATCTATCTATCTATCTATCTATCTATCTATCTATCTATCTATCTATCTATCTATCTATCTATCTATCTATCTATCTATCTATCATCTCTCTCTCTCTCTCTCTCTCTCTCTCTCTCTCTCTCTGTGAGTGCATGCTGGGAGTGAGTGGGCGGAGTGGCAGCCGTTTGTGGCTGTGTGTGAGCGTCTGAGTGAGTTGCAGCGTGTTTGAGTGAGTTATTACTTTTTTCCTTTTCCTTTGCTTGTTTAGTTTAGTGTAGATTTGTTTGTCGCCGATTTTGTCACCTAAGGGTGGTAAAAATGGGGACAAATTCAGATGGTTGTGCTTCTTTAACCGCTCAACATGGGTGTAAATGTTTACCTGATGAATCCATAACAGTTGAAGACTGTCTAATTGCGATTAGCAGTGAAGTTGGTGCTCGGAATATTGTGTCTGCATCAAGGATGAATAGAGCGGTTGTTGTTTTTTTGAGAGAAGTATCTCTGGTTCAGCATTTAGTTGAATTTGGTTTATCCGTTAGAGATACGTTTCTACCAGTTTTGCCGCTATCGAATCCTTCTAAGAAGGTTATTCTTTCGAATGTGCCTCCATTCATTACTAATGATTCACTCGAGCGTTTGTTGGGACGCTATGGTAAACTAGTGGGCCCGATTAAAAAGATCCCTTTAGGATTAAAAAATCCAGAACTCAAACATGTGATGTCGTTTAGACGTCAAACTTTCATGATCCTGAATGCTGAATTTCAATCCTTGAATACTTCAGCAAAAACTACTTTGCTGGGTAAAGAGTATACCATTTATATCAGTACTGAATCAATGAAGTGTTTTACTTGTGGGAAGTATGGTCATACAAAATTGGCATGCTCAATGAATAATGAGGCTAATATTAATGTGACTGAACCTAATCCTTTTATGGAACAATTGCCTTCTGCTCTAGTAAGTAATGAAGGCGGAAAAAACAGTGATGGTAATGTTCAAGAAAATGAAGCATCTCTCCCTAAAGATGGTGAGAGTGCTAACGAACTTGTAATGGATAAGCATTTTGATGATATGGTAACGGTACATACTTCCGTGAATACCGCTGTAAGCGTAAGTGATGCAGTGCGTGATGGAGTAGAGAGCGCTGACGCAAATCCCAGCGAAATTTGTGAATTGGAGCGAACTGTAGTGAGTGTTGAGAACGTGAAGCCTGGCGGTGAGCTAATAGATTCGCAGGCATCGGAACTTGATTTGTCACAGGGTGATGCAGGAATGCTGATAGAAGGAATTGAAGTTCAGTCTATGGATTCTGACAGTGATACCTCTGATATTGCAGAAAGTCTTGGTAATACAAATTCTCAGGGAGGCTCTGCAGAGAGTTGTCTCAATCCTAAATTGAAACATCCTTATTATACAGTTCGTCAAATAAATGAATTTCTTGACAATACTTTCAACCAGCGAAGACCAAGACTTGAAAAATACTTCCCAGATTTACAGCTTTTCATTGATTCATGTACATTGGCTATGAGAAAAGCAACATTGGAGGAGCTTGATCAACCTAAGCGATACAGGCTCAAAAAACACATGAGCATTGTTAAAAAAAAGATTAAAGGCTTGTTTTAAGGAAATAATTTTGGGGTCATGATTATCAGTATATTTTTTTGGATGTTTGGATACCCTAGTATTATTTTTCTAATGACATTTATAAATATTGGATCCTTTAACATCAATGGATGTCGGGACACAACAAAGAGACTTGCTCTCTTTAATTATCTAAATTTAAAGGGGGCGGATATTATTTTGCTCCAAGAGACCCATTCAAACTTACAGAATCAGACACAGTGGAATTGTGATTGGAAGGGAAGTATTTTAATGAGTCACGGGACTAATGTTAGTGCTGGTGTCGCTATACTTTTTTCTCCACGTGTCTGTAATCAACCAGTTATGTTTGACATAATACCTGGTCGACTTTTAAGAGCAGATGTTATGGTTGGACAAATAAGTTTTTCTTTTTTTAATATATATGCTCCAAATGCTGGACAAGAGCGTAAGATATTTTTTAAAAAATTGTCTGATGCTTTGTCACAGTGTCCACAGGATAATGTTGTGGTAGTAGGAGGTGACTTTAACTGCACTGTAAATCCTGACTTAGATAGAAATCATGATGAACCTCACTTAGGTTCTGCAGAAGTTCTAAAAAATGTTATTGGTTATCATGATTTTGTTGATTTATGGAGAGATAGTTTTCCTGGGGTTAAACAGTATACGTGGTTAAAAACGAACTCAAATGCTTTGTCTGGAGCGAGACTTGATCGGTTTTATGTTGCTAAGTGTAATAGTGGTAGGTTTTATAATAGTTTAATAGTACCATCTTTTTTATCTGACCACCACTATATTTCCGTGTCTGTTTCTGTCCTGTCTGCTAAAGCCTATAAGTCACACTGGCACTTTAATAACAGATTATTACAGGATCACTCTTTTATTCACTCTTTTAACCTTTTCTGGCAATCATGGAGAGAGGGGAGATGTAGTTTTCCTTCAATACGTCAGTGGTGGGACATGGGCAAAGTGCATATTAAGTTGTTCTGTCAACAATATACCGCCCATAATACCAGAACTCTCAAAGAAAAAATGAAGTCACTAGAAGAAGATATTCTGAGACAAAGTAGTCATGGTGATTCAGCTGATTCTATTGAGAGAAACAAATTTCTTTTAAAGACATTGTTGGAGGAACAAGGAAAAGCAGCTCTCTTAAAGACCAGATATTCTCAATTAAATGAAATGGATGCTCCCACTGCATTTTTTTTTGGTCTTGAAAAAAAGACAAGAGAACAGAAGTATTTTCATAAATTGAATTTACCACAAGGTGGAGTGACAACTGATCAGCAGGAAATTCGTACTCATGCTCTTTCCTTTTATGAAGAACTCTACTGTGCTGAATCATGTGACAGAACAGCAGCAGAACATCTTTTGTGTGATCTACCACATTTATCAGAAGAAGATCGACAAACCCTTGATAATCCTATATCTTTTGCTGAACTTTCTCTGGCTGTCCAGGAATTGAGCTATGGGAAGTCACCTGGTTTAGATGGCCTTTCAGCAGAATTTTATCGTACTTTTTGGAATTTGATTGGGGAGGACTTGTACGCAGTCTTTCTGGAAAGTTTTAGTCAAGAGAAACTTCCACTGAGCTGTCGGAGGGCAGTCGTAACATTGATTCCAAAAAAAGGAGATCTTGGGTTTCTTAAAAACTGGCGACCTGTTTCATTGATCTGTGTTGATTTTAAAATATTATCTAAAGCAATAACTAATAGACTGAAAAAATATATGACAAGTATAATCCACGAAGATCAATCTTTTTGTGTCCCGAAACGTACAATTTTTGATAACCTTTTTCTTATAAGAGACATTATTACGGTTGCACAAAGACACAAACTGGATATTGGATTCCTTTCCTTGGATCAGGAAAAAGCTTTCGATAGGGTGGACCACTATTATTTATTCAAGACCCTGGAAGCTTTTGGTTTTGGAACACATTTTATTTCTCTTGTTAAGTTACTGTATAATGATGTTTACAGCATGCTACGAATTAACGGGTCTTTAACTAGACCTTTTCCAGTGACCAGGGGAATAAGGCAAGGATGTCCTCTGTCTGGTCTTCTGTACTCTATTTCTATTGAACCTCTGTTGGTCATGCTGAGGAAACAGCTGTGCGGTATTGGTGTACCAGGTTCCCCTGAAGTAACCCCAGTGAAACTTACAGCTTACGCAGATGATGTTACAGTTATAATTAAGAATACTGATGATGTAACTAAACTTATTTCTTGTTTGAATAAGTTTCAGAAAGCCACATCTGCTCGTATTAACTGGGACAAGTGTGTATCCTTGTTGTTGGGAGACTGGGAGGATATAGGACCTCCTCGATTACCACAACAGTGTAAATGGGATCAGATTGGTTTTAAAGTACTTGGTGTTTTTTTTGGGACAGCCCAATATACTGAAAAGAATTGGGAGGGATTAGCAAATCGGGTGATCGGTAGATTACAGAAATGGCGATGGCTTCTCCCACAGCTTTCTTTTAGAGGGAGGTGCTTGATTATTAATAATTTGGCAGCCTCAATGTTATGGCATAGAGTTACTGTTTTAAATCCTCCTAAGGATATGCTTACTACAATTCAAAAAGCTTTTGTGGATTTTTTTGGAACGGTCACCATTGGCTTATTCCTGGAATACTGTACCTTCCTGTGGCAGAGGGAGGACAAGGATTAATACATATAGAGTCAAAAATATTAGCATTGAGATTACAAACATTGCAGAGGCTTTTGTATTGTTCTGCTCATGTACGATGGGTTTCATTTGGTTTATCTATATTAACAGATCTAGGTGGAATAGGCCTTGATAAACAGCTGTTTTTAATGGAAAAGCCATTTGAGGAAAAAGCAAACTGTTTAATTTCTCATTTTTATACGTCAGTAATTAAATCATGGAAATATTTAAGTTTTTCAAGAACAGAAGATTTGCACTATGGGGTTTCAGAACCTTTGTTTTTTAACCCCTTTATAAAGTTACCATCTAATTTGTCTTGTTTTATTCCACATTTTTTAAAGGCTGGTGTAAGTAAAATAATGGATTTGATTGATTTGACACAAGGTCAGTGGCGAACTGTACAATCAATTGCTGCACAGGTTAAATTAAAATCTTTGAGAACTGTGGATAGGGTAATTCAGTGTATTAAGGATGCTTTTCCCCCTACATTAATGTGTTCTATAAATTCAGACTTGGAAAATGGTTTTACACCTCAGGATTTTCCTGATTTGAAGGTGACATTTAAATATAGAAGAGATGTTGACATTATAAATCAGAATACATTGTTAAAGGGATATGGGGATTTGGTTTTTCATAATGTGGTGAAGAAAACTCTCTATTATATTTGTGTTAAATCTGTGCATGTTGGACAATTGCAAGGAAGAACCGATACTAAATGGAGGGCTAAGATCTCTATTTGTGAAGGAGTATGTCCATCATGGAGAGTTTTATATAAACCTCCTGTCTCTAAGCGTTGTGGAGATCTTCAGTGGAGAGTGCTCCATGGTGCTATAGCCTCAAATAGTTTAGTTTCAAAATTTACTGAGACAGTCTTATTATGTCCATTCTGTAATGCTCATGATACTGTTTATCACATGTTTTTTGAATGTTTAAGACTTGCTCCTTTATTTGAAATACTGGAAAAATTGATCATAAAACTAGGATTTTCATATAACAATATTTTGTTTATTTTGGGATATCGATATAGAAGATCATGGCAACAACAGTGTGTTCTAGCAAATTTTTTAATTGGCCAAGCTAAGCTAGCCATTTTGAAATCCCACCAGTGTAAAAATGCAGGAAAGACTGTTGACATGGTAGCTATGTTTAAGTCTTTAGTAGAATCCCGAGTGATGATTGAGTACACATACTATCAATATACTGATAATGTTGTTTTTTTTGAATGGAGATGGTGTGTGAGAGAGGCACTGGTGTTTGTAAGTGAATATGAAAATTTAGTTTTTAATTGGTAAAATGAGTTTTTTGTATTAAATTGTTTGTAAATGCATGTTATGTTTAACCCTTAGATTGTTTTGAATAAAAGGGTGTTAAACGTCTCTCTCTCCCTCTCTCTCTCTCTCTCTATATATATATATATATATATATATATATATAAAACTAACATGAACTAACCATGAGCAATACATTTGTTACTGTATTTACTAATCTTTGTTAGTGTTAGTATTAGCGTTAGTTAGTGAAAATACAGTTGTTCATTGTTTGTTCATGTTAGTTCACAGTGCATTAACTAATGCTAACACAATTTTAATAATGTATTAGTAAATGTTGAAATTAACATTAACAACGATTAATAAAGGCTGCATAAGTGCAGTTTATTCTTATTTCTTGTTAACTAATGTAGTTAATATATATTAACTAATGAACCTTATTGTAAAGTGTTACCTATTTTTTTAATTAACATTTTTTTCTGCAGCTTCAGTGTGATTAGTCACATGACATTTACTGTTCAGGTGTTTTGCTCAAAAAGTGAGCAAAGATGGCAGATTTTAAATCTTTTTACAATTTTTAAAATTGTAAATCCTGCACTATGTGAGCAACTGCTGTTAAAAATGTGAAAGCCAATGGATAGCTTTCTATCATACACGCTAACTGCTAGGCCATGACTTTAGCATGGTACTGAACGTTGCAGAATAGTACGCATCTTTTCTGGTGTGTTTAATGTTGTGTTTACTCTCATATTGTTCATATCTCTAGATTTATCCTGATTCATGATGCATCATCTTTGTTATGGTAACTGTGCTCATGATAGATGAAGTTTGAGAGCACTTACTTGATATCTCTTGTCATGATTTATAGGTGAGAGTTCCATGATACGTTTTCAGTGTTTGCTTTTGGAAAGGCTCTCTTGAGTGATCTGACATCAATTATTCTGCTCTGAGGTCAGACTCTCAAGCACTGCACATGTTTTTGATGTGAAGCTTGAACTCTGACAAGTCTTGCATATCTCCTTGACCATGACAACTTATGATGACCTGTGGCCCTGGTGAGGTGACCTGTGAAGTGATGAGAGGGGAGTGAAACATCTTTCTGCAGGATGTCAGTGTAGTAGAGATGGAAAGGGCAGAGGGCACTGCATCTGCTCTCACTACATTCATGTTGGTCCATCAAGAGATGCACAAGCCCTTGACAGCAGCAAGAAATGTGTTTTCCCCATGCATACACAGCCATTTTGGCTTTCAGAGACTTCACAGTGCTTCACCACACTTTTGAATGCTGCTGTCTCCACCAGGTATCCTAACTAGCTTGAACAGAAACAATGCCTTCGTCAACCAGCTTCACCAAAAAGGTTGACAGGTTTTTGTTTTTTAAAATGCCTACAGTAGTTTGGCCAAATTTAAAACCAGTAATAATTGCAAACGTATTATGCTTTGATTGCTTTAGCTGAGCAACATGTAAACGTCAATTTATGTGGAACAGATGCATAAAGTTTGCAAACTTTTAGCAGAATATGTACTCATTGTGTGCTTTCTCCCACTTTCTTTCCGTGTCTATCCCTGTTCCTTTCCTCACCATCTCTGTGGGTCTTCTCATTTGAATGCTGCTGAGCTGTTGTCTGGATGATGCAGCAGCCATTGATCTGATCTCTTGTCTCCTACAGCAGATCAAATATACAACACATACCTGCAGCGTCAGCAGCACCCAGAACCACATCACACTGTCCGACAAAGAAAGAGAGAGGGGGAAGGTGCCTGCTGTTTAGAGAAGAAATGAATGAACCAACAAAGCAATATAAATAATTACTCCTACAGCAGATCAAAGACGCATGGCTGAGAGGTGGGCCGCTATTGCATATTGTGCTTTCTGAGACGGGAAATTTCATTCTGACTTATACTGCTGCTGTGTCCGAAACCCAAGGTAGCTGCTTTGCTGCCTCACTGCCCAGTCAGTAAATAACTAAATAGGCAGTGTTTTGTGTATCAAGGCACCTCCTAAGGTTTCAAACATGGTTCCAGGGCACCATAATGTCACATCTAATGATCTAAAACAAATTTCAAGAGAGCTTTAGAGAAAAGCAAGCAAATATTTAATGAGTGCAATGCTTATTACTCTGTAGAAATGACTCATAAGCTGAAAAAAAATGAACCACATGCACATTTTATCGAGATATCAGGCAGCAAGGCATTTTATGCTGCATAGGCACAGTAGCGTTATAAACGTTTTTTCATTTATAAACGTGTCCCCCTCAGCCCATTCTCGTTCTCCGCGGGGCCCAGTGCGGTCGCACCAGTTGCACCGCCCTAAGGACGGCCCTGCCCATGAGGAAAACAAATTCTAAATCATCAAGAATTAAGTTTAAAAATGCAGGTGCAGGTTTTCTGTGATGGGTAGGCATAGGGGTTAGGAGATAGAATAAATGGGACTCGAAAAAATGCAGGGTTAAAAAAACAACCCAAGTTGGGTTAAAAAAAATGGACAAACCAGTGATTGGGTTGTTTTAACCCAGCGGTTATGTCAACTATTGTTTAAAATTACTGTATTGCTTCCAAAGTATGTTGGAAATTAACATTTATTAATATGTTTTATGTCTTTTGATTATTTTTGTTGCCTCTAGTAATTATGTGTCTGATTTTTAATTATTGTTTTTAAACAATAGTTGAGTTAAATTGCCAGCACGTCGGGCAAATATTTAACTTAACATTTTTTACGTTTAACATTCAACTGCTGGGTTAAAACAACCAAATCGCTGGTATTGTCCCGTTTCAACCCAACTTGGGTTGTTTTTAACCCAGTGTGTGTACAGTGTAAAAATCATTATCGCTGAGTTCAAATATACCTATATATATATATATATATATATATATATATATATATATATATATATATATATATATATATATATATATATATATATAGTAGTTGAAAAACAGTATGTGAGCCGTGTAGTATGTCCAAATTTATAGTATTCATAAAACAGTCGGTAAAATGTGCCCAGATGACCTACTTTACTACTACTTCTGCCATGATTCTGAAGTATGTATTCGATAGATACTTTATTCTTTGTGAATGGAGGTGAAGCGTAGGTCACATGACAATGACAACATGGTGGATGTAGTACATCTGGATTTCATTCATACTACACATATTCAGACTATATAGAACATAGTTTTTAGTGGTGGCAAAAAAGTTTCAAACCAAATGTAGTTGCTATGCGAATTTGGACGCAGCACATGTCCATGGAAAGTCACCATAAAACATGGAAAAACAACATGTTTTTGTGTGTGTTCAAATTTTGGTAGATTTTCTTTTAAGGTTCATGTAGAGCATACAGTATCTACACGTGAAGTCTAAAGGTTGTTACTGCAGTGCTTATATAATTGCATTCGAGGTGGGCTGAGTGGACTAAGGGTAACAGTCTGTGTCATTAGCTTTCTCTTTTGTCCAGTTACAATAGAAAAAGCAGCAGAAAAACCAATAACATCGCAGCCAAGTCCCCTCTAAGGGTTTTTATTTAATTTCTTCTACTCCTCCTCGACCCCTTTAATCTTTATTTCTCCTCTCTTCCTCTCTCTCTTGCATACACTTTATTCCATCTTGCCAAATGAAGCACTTTCTCCACTTGCTACTCTAATTTGGAGTTTTAATTTAGTCCTAATGTAAGCAACCTCTCTCTGTTTTGTGCTTAGACTTTTTTTTTTTGTTTCTCTCTCATTGACTGAGAGTGCTATTTGGAGGGAGGTTTTGATGATTGAGTGTTGAGGAAACAATCTCTCTCTCTCTTCCACTCCCCTGTACTCTTACTGTAATGCATCCATTTGTGCGGTCGTGCCAATCACAACATAATGACACTAGCAAGACTGCACACACATCCCCATGTAGAATTGGTGCATCTTAACTCCATCTGGGAGGTTTTGCATATCTGACAGACCTTCAAAGCACCAGTACTTGTGTTTTAAAATCTTCTCCTAGTCACAGGCCTACAAATGTTCAACATGAACGTAAAAATGTGTGTGTATATATATATATATATATATATATATATATATATATATATATATATATATATATATACAGTGCTTCCCACAGGTTTGAAATATACTTGCGGTGGTAGCCAGGCGAAAAATCCTCCTATTACCCACGGCACAAAAATGGTCTACTACATGTGACAAACAAATAATGTGTGATTTTTAACAGTTTTTTTTATTTATTGAAATAAATTTTAATTACATAGCATATTACATTTAATTACATACTAATATTATGCATTTCAGCATTTAAATGGTTCTCGTTTTCCTATGTTCTCCTTGCTGTCATATAGTGTCTCAGTGAAATGGACACAGATTTTACTAGTAAAATTTATTAAATGAATAATATATGTGTCAAATAATGTGTCAGTCTTTTCTTCCTGTGGGGGAGAATAATTTACTATGAATTAAATGGAAATCAAATTAAATACAATTTATTGTGTAACCAAAATACCAATAATGCCCAAAATAAAATTAATAAAACCTAGCGTGTGACTTTTAATTATAAACAAGCCCGAAATACACCGGGACTCTTATTTTGAAATGTCTGTACTATTGCAGGCTGATTCCTCAGATTCTTACAACCGTATAAAACATTTTATATAAAGGCCATAAAGTAGACATTGTAATAATTCATCAACTTGAGTTCATTAGCAATCGCTTGCATAAATCTGCGATTTTCATTGATTGAGAATCACTTTGAAGCAGACTGAAGCGCTGTTGCGCGAGCTTGTAGAACACGCAACAGCACCCCCTTGTGACTTTGCAAAATGCAGCGCCCCTGGGGATTTCAGTGGGAGTAAACAGTTCTGACGCACACATAACGAGCAGGTACGAAATGACTAGTTAAGCAAAAATGTGTCTCCAAATATACTTGGGCGGCCGTTATTATACGTGGGCAGCCCGTCCAAGTAAAGTCTATGTGTGGGAAGCGCTGATATATATATATATATATATATATATAAGATAACAGCTCTGAGTTGTCATCTATAATGCCTGATGAGTTTGGAGACAAGAGATCTTGTCACCTGACAAGAGATCAGAGACCATTCCTTTATTCAGAATCTCTCCAGATCCTTCAGATTCCCAGCTCTATGTTGGTGCTTCTTCCCTTCAGTTCACTCCACTCATTTTCTTTAGGGTTCAGGTCAGGGGACTGGGATGGTCATGGCAGAAGCTTCATTTTGTGCTCAGAGACACAATTTTGTGTTGGTTATGATGTTTGTTTTGGATCATTGTCCTGATGGAAGATCCAACCATGGCCCATTATTGGATTTCTAGCAGAAGATGTCAGGTTTTGATTTTGTATCTGTTGGTATTTGCTAGAATCCATGATGCCATGTATCTGAACAAGATGTCCAGGACCTCCTGCAGAAAAATAGGCCCACAACATTAAAGATCCAGCAGTATATTTGATTGTGGGCATGGGGTACTTTTTATCCATGTGTGCACCAAACCCATCTGGTGAGTTTGCTGCCAAAAAGCTATTTTTTTAGTTTCATCTGACCATTGAAGCTGGTACCGTTTGAAGTTCCAGTCATGTCTGACAACTGAATATGCTGGAGATTTTTTCTGGATGAGAGCAGAGGAATTTTCTTGAAACACTCCCGAACAACTTGTGGGGATGTAGGTGCTGTTTGATTTTTTTTTTTTTTTTGGGCTTTCTGAGACTCGAGACTCAACTAACTCTCAACTAATTCTCAATAGCAATTCTCCAGCTGTGATCCTTAGAGTCCACTCAAACTTTAACTTTAAACACGCATTAGGGCAATTTAGACACACGTCCTCTTCCAGGCAGATTTGTAACATCTTTAGTTGATTGGAACTTCTTAATTATTGCCCTGATAGTGGAAATGGGGATTTTCTCAAAATTGACTTTGCTGACTCTATCGACTACAAACAAACTTGGCTCAGTCATTTTTTGTCAGATTCCACCAAATCATACAAGTCAAGTCAAGTCAAATTTATTTATATAGCGCTTTTACAATTGGTAATTGTTCAAAGCAGCTTTACATATTAGAAGCACAGAAAAAGGGAAGTGGTTAAAAATAAGCTGTACAACCAAGCGTGGTAATATGTAACATATACAAGATGGTGCTACATTAAGCCAATGTCGGCTGACTCCCAGGGGTGGAAAAAACCCCCTAGGAGAAAAACCCAGCGTGCTAGCACTGGGAAAAAAGTCCTAGGAGGGAAAAAACCCCTTGGAAGATATATATAATATATGTAAATGGATATGGAGATCAAAATCTGAATTATACATTTTTATTATAGAGATTAAAAATAGATTATATATAAATATATGTAAGCGGATACGGGGATTAAAAATCTGAATTATAGATGCAGCCAGAATTGGATCTTTAGGCCCATTGTCTCCTGGGCTACGTTGTAGTCAGGTCCAGACACTGGTTCTCCATCTGATCTGGATACGGCCTGAATCCAGCACCCGGCAAACCTCAGGATAAGCAGAGAGACAGATATTAGCGTAGATGCCATTCTTATTCTGATGTACAGGTAGATCTAGTGTTATAGGAAATGTTCTCGGTTCCGGCCGACCTAAATATTGCAGCGTAACAATCCTTTAACGGATTTGAAAAGTGTTAATGTATTGATAATGTGTTATGTGTATGCAAGAGCAAAGAGATGTGTTTTTAGTCTAGATTTAAACTGACAGAGTGTGTCTGCTTCCCGAACAATGCTAGGAAGATTGTTCCAGAGTTTAGGTGCTAAATAGGAAAAGGATCTGCCGCCTTCAGTTGATTTTGATATTCTAGGTATTATCAACTGGCCTGAATTCTGAGATCGCAATAAATGTGAAGGACTATAATGCATTAAGAGCTCACTTAGGTACTGGGGAGCTAAACCATTTAGAGCTTTATAAGTAAGTAGCAAGATTTTAAAATCTATACGATGTTTAATAGGGAGCCAATGTAATGTTGATAGAACTGGGCTAATATGGTCATACTTTCTGGTTCTAGTAAGAACTCTAGCTGCCGCATTTTGGACCAACTGTAGTTTGTTTAAAAGCCGAGCAGAACAACCACCCAGTAGAGCGTTACAATAATCTAGTCTTGAGGTCATGAATGCATGAACCAACTGTTCCGCATTTGTCATTGAGAGCATATGTCGTAATTTAGATATATTTTTTAGATGGAAGAAGGCGGTTTTACAGATACTAGAAACATGACTTTCAAATGAAAGATTGGTATCAATACACCAGTCTGAAGATTTTTTAATAGATAACTCATTCTTGAAAATTTGCTCATTGCGACTAATTTTGCCAGCATTAATATTTCTTTACTGCCACTTTTGATCAATTTAATGCATCCTTACCAAATTAAAGTGTTAATTTCTTTCAAAAAAATAAAATAATAATAAAAAAAATCTTACTGACCCCAACTGGTAGTGTAATTTTTCTAGTAGGTTTTTATCAATATTCATTTACATATCAGCCTCCACAGAAAAATCCCTCATGGTCCTCCATTCTTTACATCTCATTATTTTGATGTAATGTTCTGCATTAAAGAAATGTGGATGTTTTATCCTGCTCCAAAACTTGGACTTGCAAAACTATTCTGACTTACCCTGGCCTGCCCTTTTTCTAATTTTGTATTTTAGACCCTGTTCTTACAGATTACATCCCTTGTGACATCTTCTTCATGCACCCTCATTTGATCAGTGTCCTGTTATACGCTCTTGCCCATGAAAGGATTGACGCAGTCTCCGCTTCAGCTTGCAAATGAGATTGCAGCATTTAGAGAGCCTAAATTCTCAGGCTGGCCGCATGGCCCCGCCGCACGGCAGGGATATATTCGTGGCAGTCCCTCGTCAGAATAGATTTTGCTTTAATCTAAAGCTGTCAAAATGCTGCACACTGTTTCGTGGGATTGCAGAGCCTCTTGTTTCTCTCCTATGGCCTGAAAAGGGAGATGTTGAAGACGCAGAGTCTCAAATGAAGAACTTTTCACCCAGCCTGTCATGATGAGTAGTTGCAGACGCATTGAAAATTGTCAGCACTGTTCTGTAAGGGTGCTTCATCTTGAAAGTGTTTGACTAGCCTGATAGTGTCTCACCAAGACCTTTGCATGAACTCTGCACAATTTGATGGTAAAGAATCATTTTGGAATATACACTCATTGCTTTATTAGGTACACCTTGCTAGTAACAGGTTTGACTACCTTTGCCTTCAAAACTGCCTTCATTTTTCGGTGCTGGAAGCATTCCTCAGAGATTGACATGATAGAATTGTGTAGTTGCTTCAGATTTGTCGGCTGCACATCCATGATGCGAATCTCCCGTTCCGTCACATCCCAAAGGTGCTCTATTGGGTTGAGATGGTGACTGTGGAGGCCATTTGAGTATAGTGAACTAATTGTCATGTTCAAGAAACCAGTTTGAGATGATTTGAGCTTTGTTGATATGATGTGTTATCCTGCTGGAAGTAGGAACCATGTCAAGCCACTTAAGTCACTTTTCTTCCCCATTCTGATGCTCAGTTTGAGCTTCAGCAGCCTACAGTGCTTACTTCCATATGTCGAATAGTATGTCCAGATACATAGTATTTATAAAAAAGTAAGTGGAAAGATGACTTACTACTTGCGGCGAGAATCTGAAGTACACATTCGATTGGCATTTTACTGTCCCATGAGGCCAGGAAGATTTGTGAATGGAGGTGAAGTGATGCAACTGATTCCATAGGTCACATGACAATGACAACATGGCGGATGTTATACATTTGAATTTCATTCACGCTACAGACATTCATACTGTATAGAATGCACTTTTTAACTGTCGCACAGTAAGTTTCAAACCAAATGTAATGCCTGTTATACAGTATACAATTTCATATGTAGTTTGTACATGCTTAAATGCTTTGAGTTGCTGCCAAGTGATTGGCTGATTAGATATTTGCATTAAAGGATTAGTTCACTCCAGAATTAAAATTTACTGATAATTTATGTTTTACTATATAATTTACCAAGATGTTTATGTATTTCTTTCTTCAGTCGAAAATAAATTATGGATTTGAGGAAAACATTCCAGGATTTTTCTCCATATAGTGGACTTCAACGGCTACAAACGGGTTGAAAGTCCAAATTGCACACTGTTAGCCCGGATAAGTTGAATTTACTTAAAATATTTGAGGAAACTGGTTGCCCTAAAAAATTAAGTAATGATTAAGTAATGTGAACTTAATAATTCGAGTTCATTTAACTTAAAATGTTTTGTAATATTAATGACTTTGTAGTTATTACACCTAGTATATTTAAGTTCAATTTACTAAGCAAGTTAACTTGCCACCAATCAAAATTCATGCCTCCCATCATGAATTACTGCATGAATAAATTATGAGCTGAATTGTCTTAGTAATTTTCTTTATTCTCACTATTTAAATTTTGCTGTTTTTCTGTGACTTTTTAGTAGCTTGTTTTCTAATGTTCAGAGTTGATCTGTTTGCTTGTCACTGTTGTTGAGATTCATACACTGATTCTTGATGTCTATGTGTGCCTAATATATATATATATATATATATATATATATATATATATATATATATATATATATATATATATATATATATATATACTTTTACAATACATTTTTTTTTAAGTTGTCCTTTATATATATAAAGGACAACTAAAAAAAAAAAAAAAAAAATGTATTGTAAAAGTTGATATTCCGCTGTAGAATCACAGTGCTGCTGTAATCAATAATGTAAGTCTAACTCAGAGATTGGGCTCTAAATGAGTTCAGTGATTCAGATCAAATAATGATTATGTGAAAACATAACCAACACCACCTGATCATCTTTTAACTTTGCTTGTCTGGTTGGTTTTAATGCAGTTAAAACTGCCCAAACAAAATCTAATATTAAAAAGTCAAGGGTCAAGAGCTCAACTAAAACAAACCCTGACCTCGATGATGGTAACTTAAAAACTTCATAATTTAAGTGCATTTAACTTACATTTATTAACACATTCAAATGCACCCACAAATTAGTAGAATATACTTATATTTTATAAGTAATGCAACCAAACTTAAAATATTCTTATCTAGCGAAAAAAGCTAGCGAAGTGCCACGCATTACAAAATCACATTGGAAAGGTCATGCATGACGTAGGCAGAAATATCTTGGTACGGCGAAAAACTCAACTTCAAAATTGTCCAACATTGTTGTTTTACCTTCTTTTTTTTTTTAGTAAACGCTATTTGACTTATCAGAGGAAAATGTGCTTGATTGTATTGCAGGACACAATCTATTCAGTGCAACTAAAATGAAATTATATACTAAATATCAGTTCTTTGAAGTAAGCAAGTTATGTTTCATGAAATTATATTCCAGTTATGCAGGGAATGCTTGTTTGATGTTCTATGCTTGCCATTAATGTGCAGAGGAATGTGTTCCTGGCCTCAGAAAAAGCATCTTATGAGTCCTGGTGTGTAGCTGAGATTAATTGGGTCATTGGAGAGCTTGTGTTGGAGCTGAAGTTAGGGCCACCTCCGAGCGTTTAAAGAGAAGCCCATCGCTTCAGAGTCGAGCAGAGGGGATGTATAACAGGGCTGCTAACAAACGCAGCAAGCGAACATGGGTGCGGAGGAGAGACTCATTCTAATAAATATTCACACTTTGCTGAGGGGAGATGGAGACCTCTTTTTTTCTTTTTTTCCCGCTCTCCAGCTGCTCCATTAGGCCTCTGCTAAGAGGGAACTTTGTCTCAGTGCACGTTTGGAGCTAACAGATGGTGACATTTCAGGCCTCGCCCAGTGTGAAAAAAGGTTCGGGGGCATGGGGTTGGCACATGGACATTGACACAAGGTTCATGTGGGGTCAGACGCACAGGTATGACCTACCGCAGATGGAGACAGATGGATGAAGAGTCTCACAAATGGTTCCCATCACATTTGTTGAGATATTTTTCAAATGATCCACTCATTTTAAAGGATATGGCAAGGATATACCAACCTATGCCAGAGTGATTGCTTTCACTTGGTTGTTCTTAGCATCTTATCTGGACAGAAATAAGTTGGTGTTGCTTTTATTTTATTTTATTTTAAAGCTGTAGTCCACAGCTTTTTTTGGTTAAAAATGATTCAAAATCAATTTTTGAACAAGTACATAACCAGCCGGTGTTCAAAACTAATTTTCAGAACAAATTTTCTTGTCTCGATTCACAACCGTAAGCTTGTAATAATGTTTTCTAATAAGAGCGACATGGCGGATTTCCGCGGGAAATTTGAGCATGCAGCAGTTCCTCTGTGCGTCATTACGTCACGTCCGTAAACAGAAAGGAAGGAGTCCTGTTCAGGCTAGTCAGTTTTATCACATGAGGATGCTGCTTGTAGCGGATCATTTTAGGGCTGCAAATGATCTAGGGCTGCAACGATTAATCGCGATTAATCGTTTGCAAAATAAAAGTCTGTGTTTACATAATATATATGTGTGTGTTCTGTGTATAATAATTATGTATATATAAATACACACACATTCATGTATATATTTAAGAAAAAATGTTATATTTATATATAAAATATTTGTTTATATGTAATATAAAAAAAAAATATATATATATATATATATATATATATATATATATATATATATATATATATATATATATATATATATATATATTTATAATACATGCATATATTTCTAAACTTTATACCTGTATGTGTGTGTATTTATATATACATCATTATTATACACAGAACACACACATATATATTACGTAAACACACTTTTATTTTGCAAACGATTAATCGCGATTAATCGTTGCAGCCCTAGATCATTTATAGCCTTTTCAAACAGCAGCTTAAATAATTAAAATTATCATTTGATGGCGGATTGTAACCCAGAAAGATCCAAATGACAATCATCAGTGACAACTGGAGATTCACCAGTAGTCAAAAAGCAAAAGACTTTGGACTGTGGAGTGGCTACAGAAATTTAAATCCACAGGTAAGGCTAATATACACATAGTCATGCAATGCGGATGTTGTTAACATTAACAATTTGAGAACAATATAACAGTAATAATAATTTGCACGGTTTGGTGTGATCAGAGCTAAGCGATCGTTAGATTTAATCACTATTGGCAGCGTGATTTATTTTAGGCCTAATGCTTTTTTCCTCAGTTGGTCAGAACAAAAGTGGCAGCCATGTTACTTGTTCAGATGATATTTTCCAGTGAAAATTCTTATATGGGTCATACTTTCAAGACGTAGAATCTGTGATTCTGAAGTTCAGTATCCACACCGGTGCGGTGACTGACAGCAAGCATTAGATTCATCCGCGCTGACGAGCTGTGCCGAGGCATAACGCACGTACAGATAACTGTTCCGCATATGACTGCAATTGCAGGTTTTAAACAAGAGATGGTGACAAAGAGGAAAAATTGCGGACTGCAGCTTTAATTCATTTATTTTTTATATTTTTTTTATTTAATTGTATTTTTTATATTATATATTTTATTTGAATTATTTTATTTTATTTTTTATCAGAAATAAACATGTCTGTGTTTATCCCATACAACCTGCATAAGAATTAAATTAATTACCTATTTTTTTTTTTTTTTTTTGCTTACTCAGAGAATTTTGTTTTCGGCCTAAAAATCTATGTCTTATCACAGAAAATCCTCAAATGGCTGTATAGTTAGGGAGTCAATTATAATCCTCACCTTAAGTTTCATTTCAGTGGGTTTCATCATGAACGCAACATGTACGCCCATTTTAGTAATGGCTACAGAGATCCCAATCCTGTTCAAATGAGTACATGAAACGTCCTGTGTTAAAAATTTTACACAGTCGTGATTTGGAGAAGTAATCCTGTCTGAATAGTGCTTTTGATATAAGTCTCAGACTTTGCAGGTGTCACTTGGTTAATGGCAGCGTTATGGCAGAGTCTGGCTGATGAGAGCGGCGACGACAAGAGAGAACAGCCTCATAGTCGGCAGATTAGAGGAGCTCAAACAGCCTGTTTCAGGATCCATTTGAATTATTGATGTGCCAAATCCTTTTTGCGTGTGTCTGAGTGTGTAACTTCAAATGTAGGCTTTTGTGTGTGCCAGTGTGTTTCTACCCAGATAATGGTCTGTACTCTATGCATTTAGGTTGGTTGGTTTGATGGTACTGTATATACCACGCGACATTAGAAAAGTATGAACCTGTTTTGCTATGTGCTATGGTAGATATTTTTGTGAAGCTGTCACTAGGCAGGATTGCCTTACATTATTCACATATAAGAGCGATGAAGAAAGTAATGCAAAAATACAGAGTGATGGAGATGAGGAAGAGCTGTTTATTGAGGGTTGTAATGCAAAGTGGAGTTTAGATGTTTATGGTTGCCAAGCAACAACTTACTGCATTAATAATATGCTGTACAGATGTGGTACTATCCGTTTTATAATAGTATTTTTCCTCTTTTATTAAATCTTTTATAGTGTGCTATCTTTTATGTTACATAATGTGAAGTTGTTTTGCACTTATTTATGAGTAACATTGTGGTTTGCATCCATCAAGTAGTGTTGCGAAGTAAAACTAAAAACATTAAAAATAGTTTTTGTTAATTTAAATAAAGCTGAATTAAAATAAAATATAAATATTAGATGAAAAACTTGAACTTAAAAAAAAGGAAATATTGCCTTGAAATAACTGAAATAAATGAAGTTTAGGTTGAAGTTCTAAAATTAAAAACTGAAACTGATGTAACAATAAATTAAAGCCAAATTGAAATATATATTTTATATAAATTATATATATATAAATACAAAACAGAATTACTTCAAAATTAATTAATAAAAATATAAAAAATACAAGCTTATTCAAGACATTAATTATCAAGATCTAAATAAACAATATAATTCATTTAAATTGCTTAATCCAAAATTTCCATAATTTATTAAATTATTTATAAAAATGTTTTATTATATATGTGTGTATGCATGTGTGTGTACATATATAACATTTAGAGAAAAAAAAAAAATTATATATATATATATATATATATATATATATATATATATATATATATATATATATATATATATATATATATAATTAAATTCACTGTGATATAAAATAATTAATTTTATAATAACAGTTTGTTCAAACTGGTGATCTTCAGTGCTCATAAACACAACCTAGTCTCATTCTGATGCTCGTCCTTGTGCAACACTGTCTTTCATGGTGTCTCTGCGTTCCAGAATAAAGAAAAAAGTCTTGTTCCTACCTCTCCAGTGTCCTGCCACACAAACAGGGCACCACACATCGATAAATTATGAAAGGGTTGAGGGTTGGCATGCTGGGACTGCTTGCTGGGACTGCTGTTTGAGCTCCCGCTGTCTCACAGAGAAATCACACACAACATGTCACTGGTTTGTTCTCTCCAACCTTAAATAAACGTCACTCTCAAAGCTTATGAATTTATCACGATGCCCTAAAGGCAAGGAAATGTTCCTTTTAGCACACACCACACAACGGCCATACACACACAGGCAAGGCCATAACAAGTAATATGGGCCTAGGTTGCTCATTCAGGAGGAAAATATCTTTTATCCTAGGGCAGTGGTGATATAATCATATATTGATATGTATCAAGATTCCCTTTCTCACGATACTTTTGATTATTATTTGTGTGAGATATTTCATATCTCAGCCACTTCCATGAAGCTCCTGGCTGGATAAAAGTGAAGCAAACCACACAAGAAAGACTTGACATATTCAGTCCAGTTATGATATCATGATGGATCACAATCTACTGAATCGCAACACGTTCCGTGATTTGTGCCTTATGCTTGTGTAGTTGGCGATATTCAGCCCTACTAAGATCATTGTCGCATTACTTTGCAGCTTGTTTTTATTGGTCACCAGAATCCTTTATAAAGTCATGTGTGAATAGTGTCTGCTAGCTGTGTCTCTGTGTAGCGCATTTGTTCTGTGTTCAGGAATGCTCTTTAAGGGTCTCTGGAGAAGCCTGTTGGACGAAAACAACTGCAAAAAGCCCTCAAAAGCCCTCAGCCCTCAAACTCAACTGAAATATAACTCTCAGTGATGTTGCCATGGTTACTACTTCTCTCATGTCTAATTTTTATATTTTTCCCATCTTGTTCCCTTTTTTATTTATTTATTTTTTTTACTTTGCCTTTTCCTCACTTGTTACTGTAAATGCTGTCTGGAAAGTTTGCTTGCTTTTTGTTTGAAGATGTCTTATTTTTCTCGAGTACACTATTGCAGTGAGTGGAAAAACATTGTCAGTGTGAATGTTTTATTTCTGTAATATAACATATTTCCAAGTGAAAAGGATTATTCAAAGCAAAAAAGTAGGACAGGGTTTGATTTTATCCATCGGGACTTGAGGGTTTGTGGAAAGTGTGCACTGAAGTAGAGTCGGCCCATAAACCAGCCTAAACTGGTCTCCCAGCCTGGTTAGGCTGGTCTGTTAGATGGTTTAAAAATGGAACGGCATTTAATAGACAAAGCCGTAGATCACTGACAAGCTACGCAATATCACGTTCATTATTGCAGATGAATCACCTTCGATAATGAACGCGATATTGCGTGGCTTGTTAGTGAACTACGGCTCTGTCTATTAAATGCTGCTCCATTTGAAAGCAGGTGATGGCGATTTCGCGGTAATCAGGGAACCGGCTTTACTGACGAAATGCGCGTGACAAAAGCATGCGATATATGTACTTATAGGAAACATAACTTGGACATGCTTTCCTGTACAGGCAACCCAAACAGCAGAGCATGATGATAGCTACGCTACAGTCATGGGTTCGATTCCGAGAAAATACATTAACTTTTTTTTTTTTTTTGCTTTTGTTTTTAAATGTATGCGCTCAGTGCAAAGACTTTAAAAAGGATGGATGGCATGTCTACTTTTCCTTTCACTGTAGTAAAATGAAGCGAAAATGTTCTAGAAATGGCTGTTGACTTCTGCCAATTATGTCATTTGGATATCAAGTATAATTGGATTTTGTTTTAAAGTTTGACTCAAGTCCCAAATTATTTACATTGAGAGGGCGGGGTTCATGACCTATACTGCAGCTAGGGGTGGGCGATATGACCAAAATCTTATGTAACGATAAAATAAATTCTTATCACCATTTTCAATATCATTTAATAAAACTAATACTAGCCTTAAAAAACTCTCAAGCTTACTGCAGACAAATGAACAGTGATAAAGAAAGAGCAAAGAAAACAAACTACAATAGAACAGAGACAAATGAAATAGATCTACCTGAAAAACTTCATGCACTATAAATATATATATAAATATATAAAGTAATAAAATGTTTAAACAAACACTGCAGTCTTCTGTGTAAATTAAATATACATTTATTCTTATTAAATTTACAGAAGTGATTCATTCAAGAGCAGTGAGAGATTTTCTCTCTTTTTTGTTGATTGATTAGCATTAATGACAACAGGTAAATTTTTATGCTGTCACTTTAAGACCGACTTCACCGTCCCATTATATTTGTGCGTTGTTCTTTCTCAATTTCTCATTTTATCAACTGTTTACATTGACTTAAGACATAAATTACTCTATTTACTTGCAAATACATGTCACTTTGACACATAGGTATGTATATTTAACCGTTCAACACAAATTAGGAAACAAAAAGCACATAGTTCAGTTCTCATGCGTTTTATAAGCAGCAGCTTCAAGTTGCACGTCTCTCAGACAGCACTTTTTGCTTCACTTTTCAGGACGTGTGCAGAACACTTCGCTTTGGATTAGGCCTGTCACAATATCAGATTTCCAATACACTATTATCATGACCTGAAGTATTCACAATAATAATGTTATTGTGATATGTCTATAGAACTCTTATCAGTTAAACTATTTTTTTACTAAGTTTTTTAACCAGTCACACTAAATATTTGAGTGCAGGGAGTTTGTAACCATAACTGTTGCAAAGCATACAAAAATGGAGCAAATCAAATATGAAACATTCACAGTAAGATCAGAAACATGCATTCAAGAACTTTTTGATTTCATATGACTTTAAGTATGAGATATCATTTAGAGTCCCTTTTAACATTTATCTACTGCCATCCTCAACAGAGATCACAGGAAGCTTATCGTGCCGATTGCTGACCTCCTCACATTTATCACACTTCCTGCTGGGTAGCAGGCCATTGATTGGTAATCAGCCAGTCTCAATCAATTCAGCACAACGTGGATATTCATAATGGAAGATGTCACACGGCACAGCAAGATAATGCATCACCCACATGCCATTTTCAGCCATTTTTGTATGATGCAACATGATAATTCCATTGAAGAGGTGTCTTTTTCTCTCCTGTCATTTAGGCGGCAAATGGTGACCTTCAAGGCTTAATGCGTACCCCGTCTTTCCCACCGTTGTAATTGCCTCAATATCTCCTTTGTCCCTGGAAAATTAAACCCTGTTCTTTCTGCTTTTGCTGCTTATTAGCCCCCTGCAGTGTGGATGAATAAATCAATGGCTAAAGCAGGGCAGGTCTAATGGGGAGTGTAAGCATGTCAATGAAAGAGAAGTTCGATGTTAGCCAGCCCCTGACCACGGGACGCTTTGCGAGAGGCCTTGGGGGTCTGAGTAAAATAGCCACGGCGCTGCATCCACTCCACAGAAAATGTAATTTAATCTTCCAGCATGCGGTCCACATGACCTTGCTGACGAGAGAGAGCAGGCTGAGCTTCTCTCCTATGGGGTCTTCATCAGAGAGCTCATGTACGTGTACTGGGGTGCAGGGGTGTATCTAGGATTTAAGGACATTGTGGGCCTATCCTAGAGTCACGTTGGGGGGTGGTGTATTTCCTTAAGTATCTAATACACTTTAAAAGTATCAATAGCTAATTGTGCAATAATATTTTATGTTTGAGTTCATTCACACACAATATTTTTGAATATTTTTGAATGTTACCTTTTATGGCTTGTGTAGTATAGCTATTTGTGAATGTAAAAGATCTGCAAAGTTTTAAAGATCAAAGTGCATGACAAATAAAGTTATCGTCTCTCAAAAACAGGAATCGCTTTCGAACTGCCGAAACAAGTCGTCAGTAATTCCAGTCTCACTTCCGTAACAAACCTACGTAACAATGAAACAAATTTGCATAATGGCAGCCTGTGGTTTATTGGGTGTCTGCAAACAATGTCTGCTTTGACCCGCCCTTAAACAATGTAATTGTAGCTGAGGCCTGGAAGAGTTTTATTCGTGTTATCGACATTTCGAGAAGCTGTTTTTACACTTACAAAGGATGAGGGTGTGATTTGGCCCATCAGTAAAAGCATGAAATGGGTTTGGATGAGTGTTTGTAGTTAAGTGAAATGTATTAGAATTTTCTCAATACTTAATACTGTGCTTTGTGTGTTTGCATCATGTTGCTTTGTACTCCTCTGATAGTAGCAAATGATGATAAACATGACTGACGATATTCATGAAAATGATGAATATCTATTTTACTGCTACAGTCTCAATAAAATTACTTCATTTCATTGGCAATGAAATGACACTGATTTTGGTCACATGGTGGAAGACTAAAGAAAAAACAATCCATTTTTTAACCCTGAAAAAGAGTTATCTACTACTTGAGTACTACTGGAGTTTTGTGGCATCGTGGCCTGAGAGAAAGTTGTTATCTCTAATTCCATCCCCGAGCAGTGTACACAGAACCTGATGAATCAGAAACGGAAACGAGGGTCAGGTCTCTCACTAGGTGTCCTGGTTAGTGAAGCAGAACATTCAGTTTTCTGCACGATGTTTCAAAGCTGAGGGCTTTTACGCTTAAGGCTGCTGAAATGGGTCAGGGTTTTACTAGTCCAGCAGGTCGACACTGACCCAAAACTGTTCTTTAGGTGACGACAGACCTCCTAGTTGATGCATTTGACCTTTAAACTATATCTCCTTGACACATTTAGAGTGCATTAGTTTTGATTACTCTGACCGAGGGAATAAGTGCTGGGAAACACTTGCATGACTCTGTGGGTTAGTGTAGCATATTGGTTTATTCTCTGGGCTAATAATGTGGACATGTTGGGGTCAATCTGTGGTATGGCATACTGTGATCTGGATGGTTGGTTCACAAAACTTAATAATTTGCAAGGCATTTAGTTTCACAGAGCCATGCTTATGATTATTGACATAAACTCTGGTCTGCACCATAGCTTATTCTGCCCACAGGGACTGTTTAATTGATTTCTTTTCTCTTTTTTTTTTTCTTTTTTTAACATAATGTTAAAAATTTGGTGGATAAATCTGAAACTGATGGTAGAAAAACTTGGTAGCTCAAATAAAATTAGTATGGCATACACTAAAGATATTTGTTGAAAATGTTTTGATGTTGTGTTCAGAATTTAAGCAAGTTCTAGGTTATAACTTGGGGATGCTTCTGTAGCTCAAAAAGTAAAGGATGGTGCTAGCAGTGCTAAGGTCATAGTTCAATTCCCAGAGAATGCATAAACTGAAAATTGAAATGAACTGAAAACTGAAAAGCAAAGTATGCCAAATGCCTGAATGTCATGATTGTAAATTATAAAATAGGCCTATCAATGAGAATAGGAGTGAGAATACTGCTATCCAGTGTGGTTTTCATTGATTTACTGTAGAGTGAATGGAGAATAGTTGGCTGTTAATTATGAATTCAATTGCAGTCCCTATTGATAAAGTAATAGCTTAGTATGTTAAATGTGAAATTTTCACATTTAGGACTTTTGAGTTCAGTAGAAGAGCTCTAGAACTACCGATCAATGCATTTATTTAAAGAGGAACCTAAACCATTTTAGTCATTTGGTACTTAATATGACCAATCAAGTTATGTTGCTCAAGAAAAAAATGATTCACCCTCTCCAACACATATCCTCCTTTTCCTGATGGGAAATCACCAAACATCTGGTATTTTCTCTTCACCTTCTCACTTCTCCAAAGTACACTATACTCTAGTACATATTTTGTCCTTCAAACTGCATATGGAGTCTTGCTTAGTCCTTTGGACATCATACCCAAAGGCAACATATGTGCCCTTAACTTGACCTTGCTATTCCAGCCTGCTTTCCTGCATCTGAAAGGTCATTAGAGCATTACATTAGCTTGCTTTAGGACCCACTACAGGGCCTTTGATACCCCCTGAACGGCCTGGCTCTCCTCCTCCGGTCCTACACGACCCCAAGGTTGCCTGAGAATCCTTGTATCCATCAATCAAATGCTCAGATGGATTTCAAGCATGTACACTGAAGATGGATTTACAAATGTCAAGGTGCTGCTCTCATCTGTAATGAAACATGGCTAGTTCAGTTGGACAATTATGTAATTGTTTGTGAGGGTGTGTGTGTCAGTGTGTGATTTTTCACCCTGGGGATGTGGACTCAATGAGCTGGCTTTCCTGACCTGAACACAAAACTACAAAGCTTTGCTATTGTGTCAAGAGCAGCTTTGGAGTCATTTAACAATGTTCAAGCTAACTATAAGTAGGAGTAATTTCACATGATGAGTAATTGACACATTTTTAGCAAGCTATTCTGGACTTTTGGACTGGAAGTTCTTCTTTATCTTCGCACTGCATTTATTATTATTATTATGGATTTTTAAATGTGAATAAGAAAAGGTCAGGATGAAATGCTGTTCTTTTTGGACCACTAGCATCAGCAAATGAAAACGTACAAAAATAATAATAATATATATATATATATATATATAAATATATATATATATATATATATATATATATATATATATATATATATATATATATATAATTATTTTTTTTTTTTTTTTTTTTTTTTTTTTTTTTCAAAAAGTTTTCTCAGAATTATCCTCCATCTGTCATTGGTTAGATAAACTGATAGCCCCACCCCCAAAGCTGCAACCATTGGTTGATCCAGTGTTGCTATGTCAGACTGGTCGAGCAGATCAAACACACAAAGGAACACAGTGTTTACTTTGCTTGCTAATCAAACTACAGAATTGCTTGCTCACAGTTGTCTCTTCATATTAAATACCTGTGTAAAGAGTTTTGTGGCTTTAGTCCATGTCATCTGTATGCTAGAGTGCTCCTATTTGTTGGCTTTTAACAAATATAAGGTTCACTTAGCAGATGTGTTTTTAAAGCCTTTGACTTCCAGGAAAATGGAACAAAATACTGATGACTCATCCAGCACTATAGATATTTTTGTCCAATAAAAATCTCTCTTGAATGAGAATGCCCCACCCCTTGCAACCATCCAGAAAGTAACAAATCACAATTCATGACAGTGATGTAGCTTGTCCATTGGTAATGTAAATAGTACATGCCTTTAAAAATGCCCCACCCAAAAGCTTGTGATTTTTAAGCTGAGATACGATATTATATATCTGACAAATATCAAAACCATCCCTGCATCTCTAAAGATCCCCATGTCTGCATTGTCTTTCATTACTGTTTCAGTTTCATCCCAGAACCTATTATTTCCAGACATGCTCCTTACACTGTGTGTGCCTGACCTTCTATGTCTTTCCCACCTTCTTTCAAGCTTCTGTTCTCAGAAGCGGTTTAGTGTTTGATTTCTTTGTGCTAGCGAGGGATGCTCTTCTGTTTTTACTGACAGCTGCTCACTAGTGTACTTAATGAGCAACTATTATTCAAACAGGAAGTATTCTTTTGTAGAAATAATCATGTACACAGAAATGTATCAAGGTGGTATAGTCACCGCAAGGCATAAAGTACACATATTTGTATGATAAATGGTGGCTGTGTTCATATTACAGGCCTTAGTTATCTTTTTGCTTTGTCGGTTATCATTCATGTTTATCAGTGACCTGTATCTTTAGCTGCATTTCCTCCGTAGGAACTTTCCCCAGGAACTAGGGACTTTTGGGGTGTTACTCTGTGTGTTTCGACCACAGAGACCAGGGTCTAAACTAAGTTCCAGGTAAAAATTCCCCCCTACTTTTTCAAAGTTCAGGAACTTTTGGGGGATGGACTTGGGATTGGTTGAGATCATGCAGCATGACTCCACGCAGAATTTTATTTCAAATACCATTTTTAAAAGCCTGTTGTGGTAAATGCAGTAAGTGTTGTTTCTATTCGAATTATCTAAAAATACAACTGAAGGACCGATGACAAGTTTCAGGCTTTATTAATGCTGCCTTTAGTAAGCTATCGGAAATTTGAGCTATCGGAAATTCCTACTTCTGAAGTTGTGATTATGAGCTGATGACATTCAAGATTTTCGAAATGGGAGGGTGTTTTGTGTTACGATAATTCTGAGAGCATGTTAAGGCAGCATAAGCTTATATACGGAGGACAAAATCCAGCAGGAAATGGAAAGTCACGCATAATCCTATGTCACTGGACTAATCTTCATGGTACTTTACATCGTGGTGGAAATGCAGACAGCCACAGGTCTTGGAAAAAGAAAAAAAAAGTTCCCGGAACAATTCGTTCTGAGTAATTTCGGCTCATAAGTGTGAACAGACAGTTGCCTTAAAAAGAGCTGAATGAATTATATTAGTGCCATTTCCCTTTACTTGTATTATTGCAATGCATATACACATGACACTCTACATATGTGTTTGTATGTGTACACTGACTACATCAGTTCTCCTGGGCCTTTGGGCCCCTAGAATTGTTCTCACATTTCATTAAAGTTGGCACTGGATGTTGCAACACTAATGTGCTAACAAAGCTTGGTTGTGTTGTATCCCCTCGAGTTTTGCCTAACTAAAGCATCTCCCCCAATTATCAATTATAAGTGGTATTTTGCCATCTTTGGTTTTCTGAGATTTTTACAATTTTTTTAAAGGTGCTGTTGACACTGAATGAATCAATATTGTTGTTTTATATACAATAAATTTTAGAAAAAAGAAAAACAAACGCACTACCATCTGAGGTGCCAGTCAAAAGAGATGAATTCAAATGTGTATAAAAAAGGATATATGACCACACACTCAACTTGCGAATAATTTATTAGCCAACGTTTCGGCAGAAGCCTTTGTCAAGGTATATTTTCACTCCAAGTGGAAAAAGCATAAATAGACAATCAGCAGGTGCATACAATTAATCCCAATCAAATATACCATCAATCAATTAAGTATTCTAAAAAAACTGTCCAACATACATGACATGAATAAATACATGTCAACAACAGGAAACATCACCAACAATAAAAAGCAGAAGAAAACACTTATAGAAAAGGTATTGAACGAGTGTCTCCACTGACGAGAGAAGGTGACCTTGACTGTATCTTACTCAAACGTGAAGCTTATTGGATATATAAATTAAGGACTCTTATTCCCTACGGTCTGAATGTTGAATTCGATCTAAGCTGTTTTCTATAAGTGTTTTCTTCTGCTTTTTATTGTTAGTGATGTTTCCTGTTGTTGACATGTATTCATGTCATGTATGTTGGACAGTTTTTTTAGAATACTTAATTGATTGATGGTATATTTGATTGGGATTAATTGTATGCACCTGCTGATTGTCTATTTATGCTCTTTCCACTTGGAGTGAAAATATACCTTGACAAAGGCTTCTGCCGAAACGTTGGCTAATAAATTATTCACAAGTTGAGTGTGCGGTCATATATCCTTTTTTATACACTTATATACAATAAACACATGCATTCTGGTGTGACAGTTTTGACTCAAATCAGAAATGTATCCAATCCAGGACCACATGAAATTAGAGCAAATCGGATTTGAAAGGATTTGTTCACATGATTCAGGAAAAAAAAAAAAAAAAAATCAGATTAGTGTCACATGTATACAAACATTCAGATATGGCCTGTCTGCACCCTGCAGTTTAAAATAGCCAATGACAAAAAAAAAAAAAAAAAAAGTTCTTCCCCATAATCCCACAAAATAAATCAATAAGTAAATAAGCAAACGCATGATCAGATAACCATTTTCCAAAAATATGAGACATGAGAGAAGCGATAAGCACCTGTGAAATGGAGTGCGACTCGCTTCTTTGTGCCAATTCATCTATTTATTTATTTCTTGGTAGAATAATTTGTTTGTGTCGTTTCATTCATGTAAACCCTTTATTCCAGCCATCTCACAATAAGCTCAGGAACCTCTCGTCATATGAAAGATGTATCCACTTTAAACTCTCGTGTTTTCATCTGCCTTGTTTAAAGGCCCCTCTCCAGAGCCAATTCATAGCTTCATTTAACTCGCTTCGCTGCTGGTGACTGATTTCAACACAACTCATACACTGAGATAATGTGCTTTTGGGATGCAACAGAATATTCATAACATCCCAACATATGCTTGACTAGACAAATGCGTTTTATCTTTATATATTAAACTTTTGATTCTCTATCAAAGGTAAACTCGAAATAAATGTGAAAAAGGTGGCAAAGTTCTGGTATATGGGTCAAAGACATATAAGAAACACATGATAAAGAAAGGGAAAAATACTCTAATTTAAAAAGGATATATGATAAGTTCTTAGATATATACTCTTTGTATTGATTTCCTTTCATAAGGTATTGAAGAACTTTTGTTTCAATGTTTTAATGACTTTTTAAATGTCTTGTAATGTAACCATCAAGTAGGGAAAAAGAAAAAAAAAAAAAAAAAAAAAAAACTTTGGATACATGTTTGCACATCTTAATCATTACTTACAAGCAATCACATCATTACCACATGGCACTAGCTGATTGAGCTCTGCTGATCCTGCAGGCAATGAGATTGCTTGCTCAACATTTAAATAATCTGGTTCAGTGTTTGCTGTAGGCTAGTCCTGCAGCGCTTTATTACAGTTCCTCTGAAACCTTCCACCTCCTGCAGCTCCACCTGCCTAGATTAGCTACAGGATTTATTAATGTATATTTATGCTGCAGCAGCAGCATATCTTACATACTTACAGCAGTATGGATTAGCAAAAGCAAGAGATTTTAAAAGACTTATAAACCTTGACAAACAATCATGATTGTTTCTATATGATATCATTGTTTTGTGTGTTTTTATTTGTACATATCTTAAAGTTTTTCTTTATGATGCTTTTAATGAGGCTTTTTTCTCATTTCTCTCAGATTCTTTGTATCACCTTGACATTTTTGACTTCATACCCAAAACAATTATCAAAAATAATTTTAATTCAGAAATTAAAGGGGTCCTTGATTATCATTTCACTTTTTCAACTTTAATGTTGCTGTTTGAGCATAAACAACATCTGCAAAGTTATGACGCTCAAAGTTCAATGCAAAGGGAGATATTTTCTTTTACAGAAATCGCTTTTTAAGGACTACAACAAATTAGAGGTTGGCCGATATATCGGGCCGATATTTGTCTTTCTTTAATATATCAGCATCGGCCGCAGGCAGCCCTGTGTTATTGATGTGAATTGAAACTTTTGGAAGATTCAACAACAGTCCTAGGAGATAAAGGTAGCCTAAGGCTTAAGTTCTGATATTTCAATGTCCTATGGCTATATATTTACTATATATTACTAGTAAACTATGAAGTGTTGCTTCACTTAGTGAAAGAAAAAACGAGTAGCATTGAACTGTCGGGAACTGATAATGCTACAGCTGGTTGAAGGTTCGCTTACTTGTAGTTAACTTTAGGACTGTGGTCCAAAACTACTAGCAGCTTGCTTGCTAACATATTAGCCCCAATGTTATAAGTTCTGTTTTATTTTTCCTGCATTGGAGTCGGAGAATTTCACTCTGTGCTTGGGGTGGAGAAGGCAGCTGCTCTCACAAACACTGCATGATTGAGGGCTATGTTACTTCGACAAATATTGGCAATATTAGGAGGATTTGGCATTTCCAATTAATGTAAGCCTGTTACATTCTTCTAGTCTATTATTATTACTATTAGGTAAGCTACTTTTATTATTCAATTAATATAATAAATTTGCCCCGCAATAATTTCACAGCACATCACCACATAACTGACGTGCTGTGAGGATAATAAAAGATTAGCTATCAGCTCCTCTTTGAAAATCTTTTAAACATTTTTTTTAGATCTATTATACAATGAATTAGACATATAATTAAAATTATTAACAGTCTATAATATTTCCTAACACTGCAGTCATAAATGAAAATTAAGAGCAGCTTTACTTCAAGCACCAACTTTAAAAAAAACAAACAAAAAAAACAAACAATGTTTAACACAAAATACTATTCTTCTCATTTGTTTCACTATATGTACAGGCCACAAGAGAAATAATGGAATAAATTAAGACAGTTATATACCATTATCAGCATATTATGTTGAAATTCGTCTCTGGGAGAAAATGCTCCGTTAATGCAGCGTCAGACAGCTCCGTCACTTTTACTTTCACTTTGAATACTGACTTTCGGCTCAGGGGGGCCGTGCAGATGTGCGCTACGCCACTGCGCAGAAGTGTATGACATTTGTTCGGAAGCGTGGTTTGATGCAGACAATAGCTGGGTTTCCATCCAACTTTGTATTAATGAAAATTCAGCTCAAGAATATGCGCATCTGCGTCTGTTTCCATCAACTGTGTAATGCAAAAACAAATGGACATCAGCCTAATAAAGTGATGTGTTCCGACCAATGACTATAGGCCTACATATATGTTGCACAGTTATTATCCTCGTTAAGTCTGTCTAATGTTAACCGTCAAGAATGTCAGAAACCACTAAGAGTTTAGCACTGTTCTTGCATACAAGGCATGACAAAGTTTTTAATTGATTTTTATGTATAAAGTTGTATTTATTTTATTTAAATATATATTTAAGTTTACATGTTCCAACAAACTTGAAAAATTCTGCTTGATAAATTACTTTTATGTAATTAATGTTTTCATGTAAATGATTGACATATTTTTTTTTTTTTATTAGCCTACCTGTTTTATATATTTAATACTTGGTCAGTTTATTGATTTGTTTGTTTAACTTTGGATAAATATTTTATTTAAAACCAGTGCAGTGCACAAAATTAAGATTCGAGAGATGGTCCAAGTCAGTGTTCAATAATGTTGTGCATCCACTTATTATTAGTGTGACTTTTTAGCATGCAAATGAAGGGGAAAACTTCAAGATATCGGCCCTAAAAATCGGCAGCACATATCGGCCATCGGCTGACCCTGACTTCTAAATATCGGCATCGGTTATAAAAAACCCATATCAGTCGATCTCTACAACAAATGGCTGGTAGGGACTACAACAAGCTTCTTCCAAACCCCAAAATTGACATAAATCCTGCCCCCAGGAACATGCAACAAAGGGGGTGAAGCCATGTTGGACTGCTTTAGAGAAGAGGAAGAGTTGTTGTAGTAGAGTGCTGTTGCCATGCCATCATTTTACATCAGACTGCTTTACAAACGAGGGTCAATTCAACACTGGATTTGCACAAAAGATTAACATGACGGCACATGCTAGTCAATGAGTTGAATCAATTCCACAGCAACTACATAAATGTATCCACTAACCATTCAGAAATGTCCAGTTGAATTCTAAAAGATGTATCTTCTTCCTGAGTCTCTCCATCAGTGTCTGACTCTGGTTTGAACAATATAAGGCTGAACACTGTAAGCTCTATGATGTGTCATTATATTTTTATCGAGACAGGAATAAAAAGGACCTTGCCTGGAAGAGAATAAGCAAAGAAATCGGACAATCTGGTTAGTTGTAAAACTTTTTGCGTGATTTTAGCCGTTGATACTAGTCCACCTTCTAGCTAGCAAAAGTCGGCCGGCATAACAGAGTTAAATTGCCGCTACGGGTTTCCAACTGACTATGTTTATTCAGAGGATCTGTGCAGAAAGAGATGAAAGCCCCTCCCATGACGCGAATTCGCGTCTGAACACACTTTGTTAGGCGCGTGAATTGAGCGAATTTTACGCGCATCTGAAGCGTCTGACTTCAAAATGTTCAAGCGTCCATCTAGACGCGTCTGGCGCGAATTTGACGCCCCAGACGTGTTCGGTGTGAACGCAGCATTACTAACAATCCTCATTTTTGCTGCATGAGATTCTCCAGCTTTGTTGTTGTTGGGCAACCGAAACATGAGCTGTTAGAGCTCCACCCTCTTTTGGAAAGCAGACCAGGAGCAGCAGCTCATTTGCATTTATAGGGACTCACAAAAAATTAGTGTTTTTGCTCACACCCAAATAGGGGCAAATTTGACATTCTATAATAAATGATCTGTGGGGTATTTTGAGCTGAAACTTCACAGACACGTTCTGGGGACACCAGAGACTTATATTACATCTTGTGAACAGGGGCATAATAGGTCACCTTTAAAATAAAAGCAAGCTTATCATAGAAGAGGTGTGTCCAAGTCATTGTATGTGTGAATTGCATTCTTATGTAATTAAAAACGATCAGATAAAAAAATTTGTGTCATGACACGTGCCACATCCTATTGAACAAAAACTGAAAGACCTGTAAATGTCACAGTGGGAAACTAAAGGATGCATGTGTGTGTGTGTGTGTGTACGTGCATAAATGAAAGTGTGGGAGATTAGTTGAGAGGCTAAACCCTCCACAGAAGAGTCATCAGTCTTTTCGGTACATCCGTCAGGGATTTCAGACATCGGAGAAAAGTATGCGTGTCCGTTTTGTGTCTTTGTGAATAGGATTGCGACCTTCACAGAGAGAACACGCAGCCCTGAAATGATTTACAAGTCTGCTCTGAGTGGGAAGGAGGAGAGGAAGGCTGAGACAGAATGACAAAAAGGCAGAAAGCAGGAGGAAAGTCAGAGATTTCCACCTATTGATCCAGGTGGGAGTGTACGGAAACCCGAAGGCCTTCCAAATGAAGGACGTACCTCCGCAGCCAACTGCATGCCAGTAATGTGACCCACTAACCACATGTAATTAAGACAAAGGGACCGGTGCCAGAGGGGCGGGCTGACTGAATGAAAAGTGAGTGGTGGCTCAGGAGAGGCTGAATTAGGGCTCACAAACACAGCTGTGGAAAAAGGCTGGCATGAGGAGCTCTGGCAGGCGGGAATCAAGACCGAAGGGGCTGATTTACAGGAAAACTTTCCGCTTCATTAATGCTGTCAGAGAGCTTAAATGGCCCGATATGTGACACGACCGTTGCTCTCCATCTCGCTCTGTTTCTCCTGTCTTGGTTTTTCTGTTGTCATTGCCATTCTCTGGCTGTTTGTTTATGACACTCTGCAGTGTCTCCACAGAACAGATTAAAGAGGATTAGTGATGTAAATCTGTTAATGAATCTAATATTCAAATCACATTGTGTTGCCCTTCTTGCTTTCTCTCCTTCAGAACTCTCTTTCTCTTTTGTTTTATCAACACATACTGTTTCCCACAACACAAATTGTTGTGGTACATAGGCTGTAATAATCGATAATGAAAATAATCAACAATGAATTTTCTTATTGAATTGCCATATTTTTATTTTGTGCATGTAGAATCCTCACCAGTAATGGGCACACTAGCTTAAAAATAAAGTAATGAACATTTTTTATATGTGTAGTAATACATCTAAACGTATGCATGTGTGGTCATGGATATTTCACTAAATCCACCCACCATTGCTGAGAGATTTTCCTTTTAGCACAAATTACTTCTATTTACAATGTGTGAAAAGCATTCAATGCTATTTACACTTGGATGCCTTTTATTGATATTTATATGATGCAAACATAATTTAACACTATTATAGTCATTGTAAATACCAATTTCTGTGTGAATAGCCACTGCCTTTCATTCATCCATCCATCCATCCATCCATCCATCCATCCATCCATCCATCCATCCATCCATCCATCCATCCATCCATCCATCCATCCATCCATCCATCCATCCATCCATCCAGTCTTTCTATATGTCTGTCTATCCTTCTATCTACCTTGGTTATTTAAACTATTCAACAGCTTTCAAACTGTGAATTTTTTTTGTATTTTATCACTTCACAATGTTAATTTTATAGGTTGAACCATTTTGCCAAAGCTGCATAGCTTTAAACTTAAACACTCAAATTGTTTGGAGGCGAGTAATGGGCAAAAAATGATGATCGATGATCTGTTTTATCAAAGAGATATTTGACTGATTAATTTTTTTACCTTAAAGCTCACTCATCTATATGTCTTTCTTCCCCCACAGGACAAATGACATAGGATGAACACTGCTGGTCATCTCTGTCTGTCTGTGCTGTCATCCCTTTTTGCACTGGCCTGGGCTGTGGAGCCGCTGGGTCAGGCTGCCCCCTGCTCCTCTCTGGTGGCTGGGGTTTTATACGGCTCCTTCTCGCTCAGGGACCTCTTTCCCAGCCCGTCGGCTCTGGCATCCGGATGCTCCTGGACTGTGGAGAACCCTGACCCCACCAAGTACTCGCTCTATTTCCGCTTCAATCGCCATGCCGGCGCCTGTTTAGCTTTTTCCCCGCTGGTGCTGCCTCTGGACCACTACCTCTCAAACCAGACCTGTGGACCCCCAGACCAGCCCACCTTCCCCTCGGACCCTGAAGCCGTTGAGCTCTGCATGGTCCCAGGCCCTCACACGTTCCTGCAGTTTGATAAGAACTTTGTGCAGTTGTGCTTGACCGCTCACCCCAGCGGAGACGGCGACAGTGAAGATGGGATGTCCGAGGGCCAGGCCCCCTTGTCGGCTGAAACCTTGGACTTCCGGCTCGTAGAGGTTCTGCTCATTAATAATGAAAATTCGAGTCAGTTTACATGTGGAGTTCTGTGCCGCTGGTTCGAGGAATGCTTGCATGTCGGCTCCGGCTGGGAAACCGAGAGCTGCAGTATCACCCAGACGGGTTGTGTTTGTCCCAACACGGCCCCTCCGGTGTCCCTGCTACCCACTGCACCCCACAACAATTCCTTAGACCCCAGCGTGAGTGTCTTGCAATCCCCACCCGACGACTGTTGTGTAACACAGCTGCATTCAAAGAATGGCATCGCTATAGCACCGAGAGATGTCCGGCAAGGTAAGCCAGGCTTCTTTTTGACCAGCTGCTAGCTGTTCCCTTTACAGCCGTTTCATTAAAATCAATTAAACTGCTTTGCAAGCTACTTTGTTTGATTGGGTAACCATTGGCTCTTTGTGGATCACAAACAAAGTGTTTCACTTTCAGCTTGATTTGGAGAGCTCATTTTGTATTTAAATTATTAGCCTCTAATTACAAAAGGGAAAGAAACTTTAAAGCGCTTTGAACTGCCTCCAATGAGGATAAGTGTTTGTGATAAAATGGTAATCACTGACTCCCCTTGGCTGCACTGTTTGCTCCTGCTGATTTTGGCTTAGGACTGGGGAGGCATGTGTGCTACTTTATCTTAGACACTGTGTCTTTACTGGTTGTGACTCGATAAGCTTCTATAGTGATGAGTACTTTGTCAGTAGACACTGGCAAAATCATAGTCGGTCAGAACATTTTGGTGTTTATTATGCAAGGGTGAATTCTTGAATTTGATTGACTGAGCAGTGTTCTTTGAGTGCTGGTATTTAGTACAGCACTAGGACTGTTTGAATCAATCTTGAATCACTTGTTTGCATATTTTAGTAATGTTTTTCGGTGTCTCTTTCTGCAAGTTATATTGTTACGCCAGTAGGTGGCGATAAATTACTGTATAATTAGCAAGTCATTGAATCACTGAATCAGTTCATTCAAAACCACTGATACTTTCAGGACTGAGAGAGTCATTAAATCAGTAAACGATGTATAAAACAACTGTTGCTAAATTCGGGACCACATGGACTACTACCATACTATTATCACTATTTCTGCCATATAAAGGTATGTTCGAAGTAGTAAGAGTAGGTTTGTTTACAAGTCTTTATGAGTGACTCTTTGAATCATTCGCTCAATCAATTCATTATAAAAACACAGATTCATTCATGCCACAATGGTGTGCTGTTTTGAGGTGCGCGAGGGTTCAGCGGTGTTGCTTGGATTACTCGTTTGCGGAGCAGAAATGGACAAAGTAACTAGGCATATTAGACATATCATAAATCACGCGCAATGTGACGGCAGGCACTATGCAAGTGTTTTTTGCTAGTTTCAACATTGTTTAAATAACAAATACACTCGCACCCATCTGTTTGCCTAAGGGCGTGCTGTTCTGAAAACGAGCGCATTGTTGGCATGTTGCTATTTTGAGGCAACTGAAAACCTGACTTTTAAAGGGAATGGGAGATGACATATGTTACACCCAAAACACACCCATGACTCATTTAGAGACTAGGTACAATCCTTTTGGACCATGCGCCTGGCTTACCATTTTTTCCGTCGTTAAACTAGCAAAAGGAAATTCGAACATGCCCTAAGTGCACCTGCACCATGTGCTTCAGACCATGAGCTTTGATCATTACAATAGGGCCCAAATGTAGGTTAGGCTGCTCGATTTTAAATTCTTGTTTATTGAGCTGTTATTTAAAAGCACAAATATACAGCGCTGTGTAGCTGGGTTTTGGTATATAGCCAACACATGACAGAAATTGAAATAAAGTCGTTGACAACATTTTCTGCCTGCTTGTTGTGACTGATTATGACAGAAACATACAGTAACATAGTATCATGCTGGGTGACCACATTTAAATTTGCATATATCGCAAATCTGTCACTTGTCACTTTTGCTGGCGTCTTGCGTTGATGATTTGTGTTGCATTAAGCTTCGGATTTGTGGGTGAGGATTGAGGTAGAGAACAGTTTATTGCAGGAAATGTGGGCCTTGTTGATTAATTTAATTTAATTTAATTATATATATATATATATATATATATATATATATATATATATATATATATATATATATATATATATATATATATATATATATATATATATATATATATATATATATATATATATATATATGTATCAGAATTGTGAGATAAAGTGTGACACCGAGAGAATGTGTGACACTGAAAAAGAATTGACTAGAATGGAAAAGTGAGAATGAGAGGACGAGTATGTGCGTGCGTGCTTCAGTCGGGCTTTTCCTGGCTCGCTCTAGTGCCTCTCAGCTAAAGCCACACTGAGTTTTATCCTCCCTTGAGTCAGCATGCTGATTGGCTGTGCCAGACAGAAGGACACTGCCAATGTGCCTGTCACAGAGATGCAGCCTTCTCCTGTGCCCGCAAAGACTGCACATTAAACGGCCTTCTCCTCAAAGCTGACATTACTGACACCAGCCAATTTCAAGCATGGAGAGTTCTTCTCTGGAAAGATGTTGACAGTATTTTTAGGTGTATATTGGGATATTTTCACCGTAATTAGGCCACTCTGGAATAGAGGATATATAGCATCCTGCACAGTAATTTCAAATGATTCAAAATCATAAAAAAAAAATGCAGAACATCAAAGCACACAGGCATATACGGTAGGTCTCCAAACTACTATATAATGTAATAACATATACACATAATTAGATCCACTAGGACTCTGCGCATTTGTTCACATTTTTGTGAGGGGAAATCTATGGAAGCTTGTTTCTGCCACAGAATAAAAAATTAAAAAGGTAATTGCGACTTTTATCTCACAATTCGGACGTTATAACTCAACAATTGTGAGTTTATATCTCCCAGTTAGGACTTTATAACTTGCAATTGCGAGTTTATATCTCAGAATTCTGAGAAAAAAGGCAGAATTGTGACTTATAAACTTGGAATTGTGAGAAATAAAGTCTGATTTGCAAGATATAATTTTTTATTGTGAGATAAGTCACAAATACATTGTTTAGTTTAATTATATTTTTTATTCCATGGCGCAAACAAGCTTCCATAGAAATCTGCTGAAAGATGTGGAATAGAACTGAAAATAAAAATAAAAGATCCACTCTAAGTTTCCCCTCATTAAAGTTTCATTTGTAATGAATTACTATTGAAATACGATTAAAATAATATACTGTATACTCACATGAGATTTAAATCGTGATATACTGTATGTGTGTCATAATAAAAAGCTTTTTATTTTTACATGGTGGCCACCATATTGACATGACCATTGACATATCACATGACCACTGACCAGCCGAATACTCATTTTATTTTACCTCAGTAGCCTATCTATTGTTGAACGAGTTACTAGCGCACCAACATTCTTGTTGCGAATATTCAAAAATATTCACATTTACCTCTTATTTAAACTACCTTTTTTAAAACCGTTCCAGAATCCACTTGTGAAAGACAAAATTTGGCCTTCATCAGAGATCTGCGGGTGGTACATTTTCTACCATAATCCACATAATGCTGAACTGCAATTAAATCATTTTGTTTAGATGGGAGATGAAAACCCACCACAGACAAACTTTGTTTTGGTGAACTGTCACCATCCCTTGGTGCGCAAATGATTTAATTACAGGCATGTTATCCGAAGGCTTAATTGGACTAATTATTTAATTGTCTTCAGGCTTAGGTATTTCTAGCTCATCTCTAGATCAGAGAAGACAATCCCTATGCTCAAAGCCCATGTGAACATGGAGCTTCTTGCTCTTGTGTGTAAATCCCAAGTGCCGCAGCTTCGAGATGGGGTTGACGAAGGCGGATATAATCCACACACAGTTACAGCATATCATCTTTGTTATGCTACAGTGTTGTAGCTAATAGAGGCTAATTGGTGTGGTTGTATGTGTGTGATGTTGATCTAGTTTCCTGTAGACTGAAATATCAGCTTGCAGGCAGAAGAAGCCAGATCGCCATGCTGCATTATCTAGAACACTTGAGTTAATGTTGATATAATCACTCTTTGATTACATCCATTAAGTTCACTTTTCTTTTTTCCCCCTTATTTTTTCTTAAAGCTCCTAGTGCATTGTGCGTTTCTGGAGGTTCCTGTAGCCCCAGCTTTAAAGTACAGCTGTAAAATCGATTAATTGCAATTAATCATATATTTTTACATAATATTTCACTTCAATTGTGATAAAGTATGCAAACGCAGCGCAAGTGTCATTACGAGAAGCAGAAAGTGTCTGACTTCACGTCTCCATTTTCAGATCCTCCCCACCTGCACACCGCTACTCTCAATGATTTTTTTTTTTTTTTCAAAAAGTGACTTTATATCCCACAATTGTCACTTTAAGTCGCAATTACAAATAATAATATTCCACAATAGCAAATTTTTCTCACTGTGGTATTTTTTTTTAAATGTATTTATTTATTTATTTTTTAAATATAACTCACAATGTGACTTTATATCTCACGAATGTAACATAATGTCTCACAATGTGAATATGTCTTATTTTAAATGTTTTTACACTTACATTACTTCATTATATAATTCTCAACTATGGAGGCTGAGACTCCCACTGAGCAAAAAAAAAAAAAAAAAAGTTAAAATTATGAGGCATGAATGGATGAATCACACTTATAGAATAGTTAACACTAATGTTAACGTTCTTACCATTTTTTTTTTTTTTTAAGAGTTACTGTGAAAATATAGCTTTTTTAAAACTTGTTCCTTGAATTGGTAGAATAACTGGTTTGGTGGTCCCTGGAGTCTGTAAAGGTTGAAAACCCCTGCTATTTGTCATCAGAAATATAGTACATGGCTGCTGCTTTGCTGAATTACATGCAGAGAAGCCAGACTGGGTCATTGTTTGAGCTGCAGCTTTTTGTGTTGATTTTCTGTTACTCTGAGGGGAATATTGTGTCTTTCTTTGAATTTTGACTACTCTGCATTTTTTTTCTTCCCAGTTGGCATTCGAGCACACTGTCTGTTACATCATTGACATATGGAAATGCTAATGAGTACAAGGTGAAATATAACAGAGGTTATATGAAGCATGAAAGACATCATTAGACTCTATCACTATGAATTCATCTGGGTGTGTTTCTCTGAATTCTTAAAATTCTTCTTTGGTAATTGTGATGTTGCAGGTTGCAGACAGTGGAGTAAAGGAGTTGCCTTAGGGTGATGATACACGGGGCAACTTTTTGACCAATGTTGCTGGGCAATGTTGCCGTCAACGGGCAACCTGGTGAGACAGGGCAACTAATTATGGCAACGCACAGTTGGCATCAACCAGTCTGAGAGGAGCCAATCTATTGTCAACCCACGGAATACTTTATTATTAAACGCTTGTTAGGCACTTTATTTCAACTTTTCAAATATTTTCTTCATTTTTATTAAATATAAATGCCTTTCCGATATAATTTGTGATGGGAAAGGGAGAAGAGCGAGTTTGGTAAAAAGCGGATTCGAACCCGGGTTGATCGTGTCAAAAGCTACTTTCGCATACCATACAGCCTACACCACTGCAGATGTTAAACAGAATGTGTCTTTTTAGCATTTAAGTGAAAACATTCGATGGCTAAATTACAGCCTACGTACATTAAATTAAACACCTGTTGGTATGTTAAGCATTAAATGAGGTAAATTCCCTGTTTTGGGTAGACACATGACAACTTACCAGCGTAAAAATATAGAAGTTGACGCTTCACTCCCCTGCAGCTGAGAGGGCGTCATCTTGTTTGATTTTTTTCCAAAATCTCCAAGCCGGTCACAACATTGGCTGCTAGCATTCTGATTGGAGGATCTCAAAAATTGCCCACAACCGATCTAAAGTGTCCAGATAGAAATTTGTTGCTCATACTCAATGGGAAAGTGCCCAAGCAACATTGCTCGACAAGATTGCTCAAGGTCGCCCCGTGTATCATCACCTTTAGGGCTGCAACTAATGATTATTGGTTGTAGATAAGTCATTTTGGCCATAACTAGCTGGTAGCATTACTACATATCTCTTAGTATAACAATATTCCCCCAAATATTTTAACTTTTCCTTAGCAGTGTAACATGACAAAATTGTTTTTATTCCACACTTTTTTCCAGAACAAGTCTGATGCCGGTATTTTCATTGCATAATTTTTAAGAACCAAAACAATATGAATCGTGTTAGTTGACTTAATAAATTATTACAGTTTTTTTATTTTTTTTTATTTATTTATTTATTTATTTATTTATTTATTTATTTATTTATTTATTTATTTATTTATTTATTTTATTTTGTTACCTTGTGAGGTTATTTTTTTTTTTAAACAAGGAACTTAGTTTGGCTATATTACTCAGTGACTTGCAAAATAGTCTTACAAATCAACATGAAAAATAATTGTGATAAGATTGTGGATCATAATCATGCCTGAAAAAAAAAAAAAAAAATCCCTTATTGCCCACCCCTACTTCAGCCTAATAACAGAAACAGATTTAGTCCATCAGGTTAAACAATTTTGAATATCAGCTGAGAAAAATCTCAAAGAATTTCATTGCAAAAAGTTCTTCCCACAAAAATTCAAATGACTTATTAGCTCTCGTCAGAGATAGCAGGGTGCCTTCAGCACCTGTGCAACAATTAATTTTCCCAAAGTTCTGTTATAGCTTCATAATGACTAGCACTTTCTCTGCTAGAGATAGCTAGTGATGTTGGCGGCACAACTGCCATTACAAAAGGAAGGAAGATGGACTGAATGCTAGTCTGACTAGTTTTATTAACTTCAGTGCCCACACGCTCTCATAGTTGCACACTTTCTGTCTCTCTATTTGGACTTGAGACTTTGAATCAATATAACCCACTCCTCTCTGAATAATAAGTGTGCTTCTGTGTATGCTTGTGCCAAGAGAGACTCTCAAACTGTTAGAAGCCTTCCAGTGTTTCTGCAAAACTAACAACTTGGGGACACGCATTTAGCATAACGTAATGGGAAGGACAGCTGATTTTGTGTGCAAGTTCCAATTTTGAGGCCCACATGGAATATGTGCATGCATTTCCTGTGCTGAGTGGGAATGAATGAGACATATATTTGTTAAAATGTCTTGTATTTGTAGCTGAAATCATTCGTAATTTTTATTTGATAATATATAATGATTATTTAATATATTTTTAAAATATATTTAACAATTAAATCATTATATTAAATAAAAATTTCACTATACCTAACCTAACTCTATCAAGCATTCAGATTCTGTAGAAATCTGCCGAACATGAATATTGTAACAAAATAAAGTGAAAGTGATGTGTAGCCAAGTATGCACACATCCAAGTGTATACATACAACAGTGAGTATTGAACTTACACACACACACAGTGGCCAGCCATTTTTGCTGCAGCACCCAGGGAGTGATTGGGTGCCTTGTTAACGAGAGTGGAAGAGACCACTTTTCATCCACTCCCCCTACCTACATTGCCTGCCGGTACTGAGACTCGAACCCACAACCTTTAGTTTACATGTCCAACTCTCTAACCATTAGGCTACAACTTCCCCCAAACAGTAAAATAACAATTTAGAGTATTTTTGTGCTTATTGAAAGCCTGTCTGCAGGTGGTATTTGTGTAGCTGTGTTTACAATATATGTGTATATTATGTGGAGCTGGGCAATGCCCAAGGCGAGGCTGCAGCGTTGTTGTTAGAAATTTGTTAACAGTGGCAGTGTCATCATGATGGATGGAGGAGTCTTCTCAGTACTGGTTCCACTGCTGATCTGAACTGCAGGGGCGGAGGAAGGAAGGGGCCAGCTTTGTGATCCTAGTCCAGCTTTTCCCGGCCTTCTGTCCACACATGGTTCCCCTTGACCAAGAGAGCCAGTAGGTTAAGATGAGGGTCGCTACTGGTGTCTCTTACACCTTTCAGCCAGGTGTTCTAACCCTTACTTTGGCTTGCTTTCTTAGTTTTTAGAGAGGTTTTTTAGAGTCATCTGGGTTTCCACGGTCATGGAAAAGCTGTAAATATAAAATTCTGTTTTTTGGGGATCCTTGGTTCTTTATTCTAGAATTGATTCATATTCATTTGACACTCGCACCAGGTGACATAAGTCTTGCACAGAAGTTAGATGTATTTAATTGGATTTAGGATTTTTAACCAACATCAATTTCGCTTCGGGTATTGGGAGATTTTTCAAAAAGCTTCCATTTGAAATAATAACGCTTTGGTAAAAGGGAATGTAGATATTTTTAAACCTTTTTTGATCTCATAATAAACATTCAATTAATAATGTTTTCCATGTCTAGAAAAGTTTAGTCATTTGTCTCTAATAAATATGTCAAACTAGTCCACAGATTAGTCTGAATAATTGTCTGAATTATTTTTTTTTATAAATATTTATCTAGCGATTGCAAATGTCTGCAAACGTCATGAAAATTCATTCGCCAAAACATTTGACATTTTTTCTTTAAAGTGAAACATGTATCAATCATTCACAGTAAGACCAAAACATGCATTTAGAAAAAAAAAAAAAAAAAAAAAATAGGGTAAATTTCCATCACATGCCAACTTTAAAACATTGCTTTAAGTGCTCAGTCAAAGACGTAAGTTTGGGACTGGATTACTTATAATGAGCTGTTTTGCTGTGAATATGCTAGTTCATCTGAACAGTGTCAGATAGGGCAGGAAAGTGTTTGAGGCAACCCATGCAATCATTATTCTTGGCATTGCCATCAGGTCCATTTATTGCAGTCGCAATTCACCTTTAAGGACTGTGTATCATGCTGAATGGCCTGTTATAGTCCAGTTTTACATTTTATTGCTGACTTGTATAATTACCATTCTGTAAGAGACAAATCAATTATATATGTGGAAACGTATCATATGTGTAAAACGGTACTCCCTGCATGACACTTTCCCTAGTTACGTGACCTACATCCAGATACCCTCATCTTTCAGCTTATTGTGCTAATTCTTACATCAAACACTCAACGTTTGTTCAAAGATGGTAGATCTTCAAAGTTAATAGTCTGGGATCATGCTCCCTTTATCCGTCTCTATTTCTTGGCCTCATTGACGCTGTGTTAAGAGACAGGAGTATAATTCCACTTCATTATGTAGACTAAATATGTCATAGTTAAATACCCTATATCCATACAAAATAGCTCAAAAAGCAACAGCCCCGTGCATCCAAGAAAATAAGCTCTTCCAAACACAAAGAGCTGCAGGTAGTCTTGGAAAACGAAAAATCCCTAGAGGACACTGACTTGTTCTCATTCTGTGCTTCAGATTTGTTTTTCATTGTCTCAGAACTGACTTTCAGGAATTGTAATGTTTAAGAAAGCTTTAATTGCTTGGTTAATCTGATCTTTAGACTTAAGATCTGCCTTGATCTTGAGGTGTCTGGTATGACAAATGTCAAGGAAGCTAGCCAGCTGATGGTTCCCAAGAGTCGAAAGTGTGATTATATTGTTTACATCTTGTGGCTATACTTTTGAAACTGTGAGTATTTTAATGTTTATAAACTGGCTCCATTCACTTCCATTGTGTCTCTCACTGTAACTCAGTTTTTTGTTTCTTAAAGGATCAGTTCACTTCAGAATTCAGATTTCCTGATAATGTACTCACCCCTATGTCATCCAAGATATTTCTGTCTTTCTTAAGGTTTAAGGAAAACAATTAAGGTTTTTGAGGAAAACATTGAGGAAAACATCCCAATGAAATGGGAATATTCCTTTGAATTCTTTAATTTTCTAAGTCAGTCTCTCTATTTCTATATTGATGTTGAAATTCCTATAGCCTTTTGTGTATTTAGGTATAAGGTGCACTTGTGATTTATCGATCTGTTGTCAACCAAATGTGGCAAAGATCGGCTCATCAGTTCCAACTCAAATGGAACTTTCCATTCAATTATTGACTTGGCACACATGACCTGAGAAAGCCAAATAATTGAATTTTCTCGGGTTGATTTCCTTGAGAAATTCATTACCCCATGCTGCTTTGGTGCCATACTTTCTTCAACCTATTAGTATGTCATTCACTTCAAACCATCTCTGACTACAAGAGGACTTTCAAGCTTCCAATGCCTCCTCAAAAATACTTCTGAGAAAAACATCAGCACTGCACCATAAAAGAAACATGACAGCTCCTGCTCCTTCACGCTCTCTCCATTCAGCCTTAGGTCCGCTATAGGCGGTGCTCGCTCGCAACGGAGCGTCTGCCCATCACTGTTTCCATGCATGGTGGGAGGAAAAAGGGCTGTCCAAATCTTCAAAAGCGGGCCCTTCGAAAGCCTCCTCCCCATGCAGCGAAGCTGTCTGGTTGAAAGACTTGTCTTTGTGCTGCTTCCATGCATGAGAGGAGCATCGATCAGAAGAGGTTGTCATTAAACGTGGCGCTGCACTTTGTCTATTTTTGGTCGCATTACAGAGGTTTGGGCGGTGTGCGGGGGCCCGATGGAGAACCGTCGTTAATCATTAAAGTCACTGCGCTCTGCTGTGGCTCACACAGAGCGGTAACCGATGCAGTATACATGCACTGCACCAACATGCATGAAAATATTTTGTACACACGGCCAGGTGTATGAAACCAGCCTCTCTGAAATTCAGAGGGATTGTGGTTCTGTTCATTGCGGTTGTTCTCTACTATTCACTTTGAACACTTTGGGCAAAGTCACAGAGGAAGAAAGACAGATAAAAGGAGAGAGAGAGAGAGAGGGAGAGAGAGGTTGATGGAATCCTGTAGGGTCTTAGTCTTATTGTATGATTATTTTCAGAGAGCCTTTGGTCTGTCTCACATGGGGGGTGTTATCTAGCTTTCTTTGTGGTCCCTTTCTTCTACACTTCCCCATACATGGACTTTCTTTGCTGTACCTTAGCAAGAGCTCTTTGACTGTTATTACTTATCCTTTCAGTGTCTTTAAAATTCGAGTCGCAAACAGCGCTGTACAATAGTACTAATATAATAAGTCTAGCTGTAAATGTTCTCTGCCTCTGAGGTAGAAATCTAGCTGGTGTATTACTGCTATTAATTTAATCATAACATTTAATCATACCCACCACTGCCTTTGGAAATCAGCAGTTTAAAAAAAAAAAATACAATTTTTGCAGCATTTCCTAAAATGAGGTGTTTTTGTACCTCTGAGAAGAAAATTAGAATCCGTCTTTGGCTCTCGTAGTACACAGAGCAATCTGCTTTATGAATGAGGCTCTCATTCCCGGTCATGCTTGTTCAACAAGCTTGGGTTTGGGAAGTATAAGACCCACACACCTCAAGCTGTTGCTGTACACCACTCCATACTCTGAATCAGAACACCATACCCACCATCTTTGGCAGGAGGACTTGTTTGGACCAGGATTTGTTTGGGTTTCACACTGAGCTTTTTAGAACAGACTGCAGTCGCAAACGCTCTCAGATTCAGACCAAATGGACATATGCCTTAGTCTTTGAGCAGCAAGAACCAGTCTGGCTAGTTGTAAATTAAATTTTTTTGGTAAAGGATACTGCAGTCATAATTTTAAAATACTATTAACTAATATTGATATGTCACAATGGTTGACAACCAACAGATCTGCCTCCATCCAATCAACAGCCAATGGGTAGACCAAGTTCAGCGTTATTTTTTTTTATTTATTTATTTTTTTTACTTTTTTTTATTTTTTCAATAATCTGTTTCACTTTAAGGGTTAGTTCACCAAAAAAGGAAAATTATGTCATTAAGTACCCACCCTTGTGTCGTTCCAAACCTGTAAGTCCTTTGTTCATATTTGGAACACAGATATTTTTGAGGTTTTTGTATCCCCCATAAAAAAAGCAAAAATAATTCTCATCGCTTCATAAAATTAAGGTTGAACCACTGTAGTCACGTTGACTATTTTAATGATGTCTTTTCTACTTTTCTCGGACCTTGAATGATGGTAATTATGTTGCTTTCTATGGGGGATAAAAAAGAAAAACTCTTGGATTTCATCAAAAATATCTTCATTTGTGTTCCAAAGATGAACAAAGGTCAGGTTTGGAATGACAAGAGGGTGAGTACTTAATGACAGATTTTTTTTTTTTTTTTTTTGGTGAAGTAAGCCGTTCAATATATGTCACAATATGGGGGGCATGTTACTGTATTGTGACTTTGCTGCTAGCATGCATGCTGAATGTGCAGCAAGCACCAGTATCACCAAAGCAGAAGCACCTGAATGCACAACTTCCCATTGGGCACCAATTACTGCTGCAGCCTGAATCAGTCACAATCCTCATTAATGTGTGAAATCGGGTTCAGCTCGAGGGATCGTAAAGGGTCTCTTGTGTGCCCCCACCTTTTCCGGTGTGAAGCAGCACTGCTGTTAATTAGAGCCCTGTCCTGAGCTGAGCCCCGTGGGAGCTGAGAGTGGATCTCTGTGCTCTTAAAATTTGACAAAGAATTCAGCCATGAGGTGCCTACTATTGATAATCCATCTGGACTCCGGGTTTTAAGGTACTGTGTCCGTCCACATGTTCTATTTCTGTTGTTCCAAATGCAGGTATATACAGGGCCTCTGTGTCTTTTTTGCATTTATTTATTAGGTTCCAAGCCCAAGTACCGAAGGTTATTCTTCTTCTGGCTGGGAGTCTATTGCAGCCCCTGGAACCGTATGTTGAAAAGGTGTGATATTTGGCAATGCGAGTGGGATTAATTTCAATATCCTTAGTGCAATGTTGGTGCCAGTCTCTCATGCCTTCTAGCGCCACCAACAGTTCATCATTTATTTTACTTTTTAGATTCAAACTTTTGAACTACATTGCTTAGAAATGAAATTGTGGACCTGAGGGTTTAAATTTCTGCCTGACTGATTTTTGAATTTTGCAGAACGCCTCCAACAGCTTTCATCAATTTAATCCCCAAATTTGGCTTAGATCATATTGAAACCATGCCTGTCAAAAGTTATTTAAATTTTTTGATACACTAAACCTGTTGTGTGTAACACATTCACAGATTTGAGGACCCTATACAGAAAATGAGGCTGTAACCTCACAATGCTTTGACATATTGAAATTAACTTTATATATATATATATATATATATATATATATATATATATATATATATATATATATATATATATATATATATATATATATATATATATATATAATTTTACCTAATGACTTAAGTGTCGAATTTATATAACTATAGCTTTGCATTTTTATTTTTTCAAGGCATGAGCACCGATGGTGCAATTTAGTTTAGTTTTCACTCTGTTGTTGTTAGTTTTAGTTTACTTGTATATTTTTGTTTTATTTTAGTTTTGGTATTTTAGGGCTGTTAGTCAAAGTTAAAGTGGCACACGGTTTACTTGCTAACCACAGTTTGATGTCAATGCCGCCTGGTTATGTTTTCATGTTTGAAGCAGGAAATGAAAAGTTACTGTTGGTTGTCTTTATCGCGGAGCCCTCAAACATGCCCATCTGCTACGCCACTGCTTATCTACCTCTAGCCTTTAAATCAATTAACTGCCATTGCCATTCAAATGAATACTCAACAAGATCATATTTTTGTTTTGTAACAGTTTATACTTTTCTTTTTTTTTTTTTTTTTTTGTCTCCCAGCCACACCACATTGAATTCACTGTCTTGTTTATGCCATTCCTTGTTAGCTAGCTCTTTTTGTTAGATGTGATTTTGCATCAGAAGTAGAGGAGGACAACAGATGTTTCTTGTCTTGCTCTCCCCGAGACCCACACACTCTCTCTCTTTTCCGCAAGAGATATGATCAAGGTGGTAAAGAGCCAATTATATGGGTCACAAAGAGATGTCACTCTCCACCTGGGGCAAGGTGTGCCAGAGCACACAACAGATGGAGGGCCACCCTCAGAGCAACTCTAATCAACACTTAAAATGACCCCTTTTTTCCTACAGGAAACAAGTTTGTTTTCTATATACAGAAAGGAAGAGTATTTTTATGCATGTTAAAATGAATGTTTGGTTTGAGCGTGTCAGATCTGCCAGTCACAACATTGAGACACAGAAACAGCTGATTGAATCACTCTTTTGACAGTTTCTCCAGTGTTTGTCAGTGTGAAACAGATTGAGATCTGTAAACATTAATTACTGAACCCATCCGAGTCAATATCCTAAACAAAGTTTGTTCTAGCTTGTTTTTTATTATTGTTATTAAAAAATATATATTGTTTTAAACAGTTATATGTGTTTATGTGTATGAACAGGCACGTGCACACATAGACGTAAAAGGGGGCTTGAGCCCCTGCCCTTTTTCTTCCTCGAGGGAAAGTCCCTTTTTTTCTGAGGTGCTTTTTTTAAAAATAAATATTCCTGTTTGCACACAGCTTCCTTGTCAAATTTATATTTACTGAATAAAATAAATAAATAAATACTATATATCAGGTCAGCTTTGTCGAGTTCAGCAGCCCTCCCTCCGCGACATTCCATTCATTCCCGCCCCCGCGCCCCGCCCCACTTCATGTTTGCTGCTGGCTGAACAACATGTTTGCTGCTTCTGACAACTATGCTCGGGAAAATACAACTGCTGTCTGGCGATGAGAAGCGAAAAAGAAAAAGCCCTAGATGGATCCATCCCGTGCATTTCTTTCAGGTAGCCTGTGTATGTTCACAAACGTGAAATTTGGGAAACTATTGTGTAACTATTTAAGGGTGAGATTATTTATATGTTCAACGCCTCGTTAATAGTTTGACCACCAGCAACGCATCTGCCTGATTTGATACTAATGTAATTTATGTCATATTATAATTTCAGTTATTTTAATGTGCTATACATTGTGTTTTGAACCATGTTGAAGATATCTGTAGGGCTGTCAATACCAGAAGAGGAGCATCCATGAACCGCATTATTAGATTTTCTAAGGATGCACGATTTATTAAAACGATTTAAAAAATCATAATACAGCATTACATAATGCTATTCTTAAATATGTGCTTACACGAGAGAATACATCAATAAAAGTGGCTGTAGCATTTCTATCAAAGTGGCCGAATATTATTATTTAACTAATAATATATTTTTAATTATGGTTGTTGGCTTTAATCGTGGATTTGATCCTGTTGTGCTATGCTGTGTAACAACAAAAATAAGCAGGCTTTTGGTGCCCTCTGCAGGCATTTGTTATAATATATAATGTATTTATAACATTTCAGGGAAGAAAAAAAAAAAAAAAAAAAACTCTTGATGTGTTTAAATATGCAGATTAGCTTGTTTTGGTTAATTTAGAAGAAATCTACAGATGCAAACAGATGGATTGTAGTAAGCTTAAAACAAACACCATCTAAATGTGTAGGGTTAGGGTTAAGTTTTCTTTCCATTAGAGTAAAAGACATGGCAGCAAAAATGGACCAAAATCTTAAAATTGTCCACTACATGAAAGAAGCATTCCAATAACACCAAAAGAATTAAAACAATTTACTGATTTGTGCAAAATAAACTAATTATTAGTGAAACTATTTCCCTCTCCTTGCCACAGTCATTTATTCTAAATATATACAGTGGTGGTCAGAATTATTGCACCCTTGGTAAATATGATCAAAGATGACTGTAAAAATAAATCTGCATTGTTTATCCTTTCGATCTTTAATTCATAAAATTAGCAAAAATCTAACCTTTCATTGAAGAAAAAGAATTCAAAGTGGGGGGAAAGTCACATTATGAAATACATGTTTATCTACAAAACACGTTAGCCACAATTATTGGCACCCTTTTATTCAATAATTTTTGCAACCTCCTTTTGCCAAGAAAACAGCTCTCACTCTTCTTCTATAATGCCTGATGAGTTTGGAGAACACCTGTCAAGAGATCCATGTTAGTGCTTCTTCTCTTTAGTTCACTCCACTCATTTTCTTTAGGTTTCAGGTCAGGGGACTGGGATGTCCATGGCAGAAGCTTCATTTTGGGCTCAGTGACACATTTTTGTGTTGGTGTTGATGTTTGTTTTGGATAATTGTCCTAATGGAAGATCCAACCACGGCCCATTGTTGGATTTCTATCAGAAGCGGTCAGGTTTTGATTTTTTATCTATTGGTATTTGATAGAATCCATGATACCATGTATCTGAACAAGATGTCCAGGACCTCCAGCAGAAAAATAGGCCCACAACATTAAAGATCCAGCAGTATATTTAACTGTGGGCATGGGGTACTTTTTATTCATGTGTGCACCAAACCCATCTGGTGGGTTTGCTGCCAAAAAGCTCTTGTTTTAGTTTCATCTGACCATAGAAGCCGGTCCTGTTTGAAGTTCCAGTCTTGACTGACAAATGAATATGCTGGAGATTGTTTCTGGATAAGAGCAGAAGATTTTTCTTGAAACCCTCCCGAACAACTTGTGGGGATGTAGGTGCTGTTTGGTCATTTTTTTTTTAGGCTTTCTGAGACTCAAGACTCAACTAATCTCTGCAGTTCTCCAACTGTGATCTTTGGAGAGTCTTTGGCCACTCAAACTTTCCACCTCACCATGCATTACTACGTCCTCTTCCAGGCAGATTTGTAACATCTTTAGTTGATTGGAACTTCTCAATTATTGCCCTGATAGTGGATAGTGGGATTTTCAGTCCTTTAGCTATTTTTTTTACAGCCACTTTCTATTTTGTGAAGCTCAACAATCCTTTGCTGCATATAATAACTATATTCTTTGTTTTTTTCTCATTGTGATGAATGATTAAGGGAATTTGGCCTTTGTGTTTCCTCATGTTTATACTCCCGCAGAACTGGAAGTTTCGGCTGGACAATTTCATGTTCATGATCACCCTGGTGTGCTAAAAAAATGTAAATATGAATGGGAATATACTTCAGAGATATTTTACTCATAAAATATTCTAGGGGTGCCAATAATTGTGGCCAAAGTGTTTTGGAGAGTGTTTTTCAATTCTTTTCCTTCAATGAAATGTTAGATTTTTGCTAATTTTATGAATTAAAGATCAAAAGGATAAACAATGCAGATTTATTTTTACAGTCATTTTTGATCATATTTACCAAGGGTGCCAATAATTCTGACCACCACTGTAGCTACTTGAAAACAGTAGTGTGGAAAACATGCACATTCATTTCCTTTGCTGTTGCCTGCTCTTGTGATAAACCTAGTCAGTACTAAAGAAGAACATGGTCTCTGTGTGAACTGATTATTTTGTAGAAATCAAGAATAAAACAATTGCGTGAGTGTGAGGGAATTAAAATAAATTGGCAAGGAAGTCAGAGTTGACTTAATATATTTAATGGATTATTATTTTTTTAAATAAATAATTATGGGAAGTGCACTTTTTTCCACTTGAGCCCCTGCCCCCCAAAATGTCTGTGCACGTCCCTGTGTATGAATATATACTGTTGCCACTACCTTTAGTTTAGTTGTCCACTATCTACATCAGTTTGTGCAAGTATTGTCACTGTCTAGAGCATTTTTTGCACACTTTTGTAAAGGGAGATTGATGGCTTTGTGTTCATATGCTGTGTATTAACTTTATTATCACTCTCTTTCTCATTGCCTACCCTTTTTACTTGGATTAAAATACTGTTTGACTCCTGTGGTCATTGCACCTGAAAATGAGATAGCAAGAATATTCCCTAGCTAATCCTCTGTACAGAACGGCTGATTTAAATAACATCCAGGTGTGTTTAAATCCTTGTGTGTGTGTGCTTGTGTGTGTATAGAGAGCCTTACCAGGTGCATAAAGCTATGATTTTTTTTTTCTCCCTGTAGTGTCTGTGTTTGTCTGGGTGTCCTTCTCCAGGAGTTAGTGAATGAAGAAGTTTGCCCAGAGTGTGTATGGGCAGGGCGAGCACTGCGGCTGACTTTAATTTACTTTTCTCTGTGATAGGGAAGTTATCATTTATCTCATCCACAGTACCGAGCTGTAATCCGTCAGGGGACACCAGTCCCGGAGCTCATGATTCAAATACACCCATGAGGATGTGTGTGTGTGCGTGTGTGTGTGTGTGTGTGTGTGTGTGTGTGTGTGTGTGTGTGTGTGTGTGTGTGTGTGTGTGTGTGTGGATTAATGGGAACAGAGAAGGAAGAGGATAGTAATGAGATTTGCAAAGGATGAGAGGAAGTGGACACACTACTCTACTGATTGCTACAGGAAACACCAGAATCTAAGGTGGCGGGTGCTATTTGATGTCTTCAGATTGGTAAAGCTCTAGATGACATGTAAATTGAATTCACGTGTCAAATTCTTAAATTCAAAGGTGAATTGTGTCATTTGAAAACAGACATTATTATTTTATTTTATTTTATTTTAAATTCTGTTTGGTGATTCTAGTTAGTGAGATCACACACTTTATCTGTACATTTATGCAATGCAGATTGATGCAGATCTTTTTTATTTTATTATTTTTTTTTAAATACCAATGATCCAATAGCAGCAAGAAAGCAGTGCATTTATGTGGTCTTATTTGTTTTGCTTTGCTTTTGCTTTTGTTTTGTTTTGATTCATTTTGCTTTTTGTTTTGCTTTTGTTTCATGTATTTTTTTTAACCAAACATGTTTTGAAGCAGAACAAAACAAAAATACTAAACAAGTATGTATATATATATATATATATATATATATATATATATATATATATATATATATATATATATATATTTTTTTTTTTCTATTTTTCTATTTTTTTTTTTTTGTTTCAGGTTGTCATAAGAATTTTCATAGTTTTTTTTTTTCTTTTTTTTTTTTTTTCTTGTATTTTAGGGCTGTAGCTAACAATCATTTTGGTAATCGAGTAATCGTCCGATTATTCTAACGATAACTCGAGTTAATTTTTAATATTTGGCCATTTCTTTATGACAGAAATGCTACAACCACTGTAATTTCTTGAACAAGAACATGTGGACTTAAATGAGGTCTTAAACTTTTATTTTGAAATCGCGAAGAGCAGTTAGCACATTGCACTAAGTAGAAACATACTGTATAATGTATTCTCCTGCGTTTGCTAAAGTTTACCTTACAAATCTGATTAAATGCTGCAGATTGCGTTTCCAGATGAATGTTAAAAGCAATCCAAACTCACAGCATATATAGAGATGGAGTTTGAGTGTAAATGATAGCAGTTCACATGAAGCTGCATTTACTGTGAACAGAGTCGCTCTGAAACGCACACAGGTAACCTACACATATGTAAATCAAATTAAACCTGCAGCACATACATTTATTTAATTAATTCACAGCCTTTGTAAACTCACAATAGCATTATGCTTTATTATGATTTTTAAATCAGGGTATCCGCGGGGTCTTGAAAAGTATTAAAAGGTGATAAATCAATTTTGGGAAAATTAAGACCCTTAAAAAGTATTAAAAAGTCTTATCACGGCTTTATAAAGTCTTAATTTTTTAATTTAGGCATTTTTATTAAAAAAAAACGAACAGGTACATAAACTAGGCTATTGTGGGTGCGTTCGTAAAATTACTGCGAAAATGTTTTATGTATGTTTTATGTTTTCTAATAACTCACCGACGGAATGGTCCAGCGCTGCGCGGTGCCATCTGTAGGACAAAGCTCAGCAAAGATGTAGGAATATCTGATCAGAGTTGTACACGGATACACATTTTTAAATAAATCTGCCGTGGCAAAGCTACTGAAAGTGATTTTCGGTGCTGGTAATCCATATATCATTTGCTGAAACAAACTCGTCATGGAGAGCGCGTCTCATGGTTGCGTAGTAACGACAGACGCCACCGCAGCGCCCGAGCGCTTTGGAAAGAAGAAAGCGGCGCCGACGCGTTTTCCATGCGTTTTTAGACGCGACATATGAACGGTCCCTAAAAGAGTTCAAATGGCTCAACGCACCAAATGCGAGTAGAATCAGCGCTGAAACGTGTTCGGTAACTTTTTTTTTTTATGAATGTGTTGGGAATTAAATATATAATTTGCAACGGCTGTGATTTAATTATATAGCATGCTTGCTGTAGCAGGTGTGTGTTTTCATTTTCGATTAACTGTAAATGCTACTTTGCTTGTGATGTTTAAATTTGCATTTAAAATGATTTTTAATTCTGTTGTTTACAAAGAGAAGTTTCAGTATCACATGATTCTTCAGAAATGCTGATTTGCTGCTCAAGAAACATTCACTATTTATATTATTAAGGTTAAAATGCAGTTTTTGCTGCTTAAAATTGTGGAAATCCAATTTAAACATTTCTGGTAAGATTTAAAAAATACAAAAATTAATACTTTAATCTGTCATACTTTAAAGTGATAAAGTGAGTGAAGAGTGAAGACATTTAAAATGTTACAGAATATATTTTAATAAATAATATATTTGATCAAATCAAATTGTAATTGTTCTGAAGGATCATGTGACACTGCAGACTGGAGTAAGGATGCTGAAAATGATCACAGGAATAAATTACATTTTACAGTACATTTCGCAGGTACTTTAATAATAACAATTATATACACACATAAAATAATGTGTGTGTTTCCATCGTAGGTTAGGTCTTAAATTTCATGTAAGGTGGTATTAAAAAGGTCTTAAAAAGTCTTAAATTTAACTTGTTCATATCTGCAGATACCCTGTAAATGGGTTTAATATCATACAGCCTTAGAAAACGGTCTAATAATGCGTTTCACGGATTCTCGTCCTTGGAAAGCACCTCTTCCGGTAATTTACTGGTTACTCGACACAGACAAATTGAAATCGAGGGTTTTTTATAAACGAGTATTTAAATTTAATCAAAGTATCATTACAGCCCTTCTATATTTATTGCATTTATTTTGTTACTTACTAATACTGTATGGTCCTATTAATATAACATCCAGCTGCCCAACTTGCCCAACTTCTAATAGACAGCAGATATAAAGCGGAAGATTTGAGAGGGGGTGGTAGTGAGGAAAGTATAGTTACCCACTAGGACACACTGGGGGAAAAAAAAAAAAAAAAATCTGTAAGGTAGGGGCAGATGGTCACATCCAATTAAAGAGCAGTGTCGTTCATCCAATCTTTATATTCTGTCGAAATGAAATAATATAATGGTTTTGGCTTTGGACTGCAATTTGCAGGAAGGGTGGGATCCTATGCTTATAAATGCTAGCAGGCTAATGTTAGCATTTCCCAGATCTCCTACTGCACCTTTGAATAAGCCGACCTGACATTGTCAGCACTTTTTCTCCTTTAAAATCTTTATTGAAATTTGGAATTGCAACCTAGAAGTGATCTGGCCCATGAGGAAAAGTACCCTTTAGCCAGTTAAACCCTTAAACGTATTGGTCATTCTGTCAGAAACATCCTTTTCATACACGCTAGCAGTCTGTTTGTTCAAAAAGCTACCGATAGTAGTGTGGCGTGTGTTTCTCTTGTTTCTTGATTGCTGTGTCCTCGAGATCAGCCTTGGGTGATTGTTATTCCATGGGTCAGTGTCAAGAGACTGTTTTAAATGGAGCAGATGAATGGGGGAGGGCTAGAGAGAGAGCGAGAGAAAGATACGGAGTGAGGCGAAGAGAGCGAAATGGAGAGAGACAGGTCCCTTTTGATTGCTGTGGTAACGGGATTAGTATTCTGAGTCCATCAGTTCCATCTCACCGTCTCTGTGGCTGGTGGCAAAGCACTGAGGTCTTTTATGTGCTGCCTTCATTCTTAGAGGCGCACTTTCTAGCTACAATCCACTCTCCTCTGAGTTCAGATGCATACAGGCTTAGAGAGCTCAAGGTTGAAGGCCACCTCTGGCAGCCGGCCATCACCACTCTTGGACTCTGGTGAAGGACTTCAGGGTACAGTGTTTTCAATCACTCAAGGCAAAAATGTCCACTTTAAACTGTGCACAGGTAAATTAACTATGCTGTTTGGAGGACTGGTCTCTGCGTTATCTCCGGGATTTGGTATATCACTCTTTAAATGCTGTTCTTATCATAGAAAATGGTTATAGTGGCATGTTTCCCAGCTTTCAAAAGGGTCTCATGCTTAAAGTTCAGGACTGGCATGGAGACAGCCATGAACCATCACCATTTTGTCCTTGAGTTAGGCTCTTAACCTCAGGATGTTTCAGAGGGGCTTTCCCTGTAACAAATGTTGAAGTTCTGAGTTAACAGTTAAACTACTGCACACTGACGACCTCTAGAGATTGAGGTGCTTAGCGTCATTGGTGCACTCGCCTCGCATGCCAGCAGCTGACGGGCCGGGGTTCGAGACCGACTCGGAGCAGGGTGATTAGGACCTGGACTGTGAGTTTTGGAGGCGGAGCAATGAAGAGAGGGGTGGGTTTGTATGGGTTGATTTCAAATATCAACAGTGTTCAACAACGAATATGAGAAATCGCATACAGCACCTTTAAACACTATTACGCACTACCAAGTCTACCTTTTCCCATCTTGCTCAAAAATATATAAAATAACACTTCATTTCAACATTTATTTCATGTTTCTTGATTGAGACATATGCAAAACATGCTGGGAACTAAAAAGCTCGTCCAGTTTCAGTTAATGCAACACAAATCATTCATGTAATCCCAACACAAATGGAATAAGTAAACTTCAGTTTTTTATATTTAAGTGGATTTAACACAATCAAATTAAGTTAGGACAAAATAAATAGCAATTGTGTTGCTTTAACTCAATTTAATTAAGCAATTTGAACAAGCAGCAAAAATCATTTTTCTACAACCCTTAATCCTACCTAATACCTAAACTTAAAGCTGCAGTCAACGATTTTTGGCCCTCTAGTGGTTAATAAACAGAACTGCACGCATCTTGCAGAAGAACATTGTAGCCGGAGCTACTTTTCTCCGTGTATGTCTATGGCGAGTCACGCAGTTACTGTAATACTCTGCAGCGGGTCCTACCTGTCCAGTTTGAAATAGTCCGAATATAAACACTTATTATAAGTGTACCATAATGACTCAGGGTTAGACAAAAACACGGTTTGGAAAATGGATTCATGTTGTACATTCTCATTATATAATTTTTGTCCATTTTGACCACACAAAAAAAATTACGGACAGCAGCTTTAACAACTACCTTACTAACTATTAATAAGCAGTAATTAGGAGTTTGAGGCAAAAGTCATAGTTAATAGTTAGGTAATAGTGAGAATTGAACCCTAATCTAAAGTGTGACCATTTTTTTATGTTTCATATCAAGCATGCTGTTTTGTTTTGATAAACGTGTTTAGTAAACACTTACTTTGTTTGAAGCCATTTTAAAAGTTTAAATCTGTTTTAAAATCAACTCATGAAGTCTAAAAATGCCTGGAGTTGCAGAAACACCCATATACAGAATGTTTGTGTATATATAGTCTGGCTTTTTAGGGTTCCGATTGATTAGGGTTCAGTTTCACCCTAGTTAGAGTTAAATAAGAATTAAATCTTATTTTAGATAGCCAAATTGATGTTCTCAATCTATAAAAATCATTCTAAACCAGGTGTAATTGGCATGTTGAAACTCTCTGTAGAATACAAATTGGATCCCCCTGGATTATAGTGAGTAGGTTGGTACAAGCATGGTTACTGATATAGAATGGCTTGTCCCTAACAATGTCTCGTTATGGTTGAGAGTTCAGTATTCAGCAACCTTCAGCTTGTTACAATGTGTCTGAGTGTCTACCCTGTGGCTTAATCAATACTTATAGCCTGATGCTGTCTATCTTAAGGCCTTCTTGGGGGAATGATAAAAGAATTGATCACATCCCAGACGGCAGCTGCACTACATGTCTGGAAAGACAAATGGAAGATGGCTTCATTAATATGGCTAGGTCAGTCCTGTGTGTTTCTGTTAACTTCAGAAAACCTGAAATCACATCCCTCCCCAGAGTCCTTGCCCATAGGAGTTTAAAATAGGGTTAGGATGGTACAATATCCTAGAAAGAAAGGCAACGATGCACCAAAGCCCTAGAGATCATCCTCTTTACTCCCTGGCTCCCTTACTTTCTGACTTTTAGACTATGCAGAAAGTTGAGCAGAAAGAGGAGAGCCAGATATATTGCACCCAGGTAACATATATATCCAGTATGGATGTTTTCCAAAGCCCTTGAGCCTTCAGTGTCCCCTTGGACATCTCATCTTGCTTCTCTACATTTCTCCACTGCCATTTGAGTTGTAATGATGCAGTTGTGGAAAATTATAGGCAAAAAGATATACAAGGACATCATACCAAAAGCCCCAGAGATCTCCTTTTCCCCTTTAAATCTTTCTCATTGCCGTAAGGTATCCATAGTTGCCAACTTGGGTGTAACAATTCTTCCTGCCCGTAACTTTCATTGACACATTTTCTGAGCAGCTCATGTTTGATCTCTCCTTGTGACACCACTGACAATCACATGACCAGATGACTCAAAATATGTGACCCGTGCTGGCAAAATGAGTCGCAATGAGTACATTTTCAAAAATGAGTTATTATTCTCACATTCTCTATTAGACACCTTCAAAATGATGTATGATTTGTTGGAATCTGACAAAAAATGACTGAGCTACACCTGTTTGAAGTCTGCCACCTGCCATCTCATTGTGTGGCCACTACTGCTGAAATAAAACACTTTCATTGCATGGAGACTTCACCATAGTTTTCTGTAAGATAAAATACTGCCACTTTATGTGTATCATTGTTTATTTGGGTGAGCAAAAGACATTTAGGGGTCTTTTAGGGCCTTTAGTGTTGTTTTCTTTTCTTTATTTGCATATCTCTACCCAGGTCCTACGTGACCCGCTCTGCGCGGTCTCGAACCTGGGTGTCGAAAGCTCTAACGAGGAGGCTAAAGGCTGCAACCTCTAGCATCAGTCGCTAGAGCATCTCTTGAGATCAGAGGAGTGAGGTTTACTTGCACAGTGACTACTATAGCTGGCCTCCATTACATATGGGACCTTGAGGAAACTGAATGTTTCAGATAATATTGTAAAATTTGGATTAGGAAATAATTGAGAAACAGGGGATCTTAAAATTATTTACAGACCAAGAAAAGTCATGAAAATAGCTAAATTCTTAATATGAAGCTTTACTTTGAAGTATAAAGATACTTTTCTATATGATTTTATATTATTTTAAATTGTAACTTGGCCGCCCCTAAAAAGTGTGATACGTGACATTACCAGAAGTAAAACCATGCTTATTCAAGGACATGCATACATAGCAAAACATAATGTAAGTATCTGAATAATACACACACAGTTCACTTCACATTATACCGTAGCTACCCACAATGCATCTGAGAGAGTGGACAGTTGAGTGTGTTCAGGTAACTGACTGGAGCGTGTTGTGTAGGATACTATGTGTAGGATGAAATGCATCAATTTCCATTCTGGAAATTGGTGTTAATGGTAGAAAGGGTGAGAGATGAATACAGAAAACATATTGTTTCAGGTTGACATGAATCAAAAGCATCAGTTGTGATCTCCAGTGGATTCATACACATCTACACGCCATTTAATCTTGTCAACTCATACATTTTTTATTTTTTTTATTTTTTTTATGTGTAACAGAGAAAGAGCTTTCAAGCTTCAAACAGTTGTAAATATCATACATTTGGTCCATATGACACATGTGTTGGATTCCAGAAATTCTGTTGTCATATGGTAATTCTGAGCGTGTGAGGAACAAATGAAAGTGACTAAAAATGAAAAGCTGTTAACCACTGCATTCAGATTATGGTCTCATTTGTGAACAAATCATCCAGACTGAATCAGGCAATTTATTGAAACTTATGGTGTAAAATAATGATTTGTTCCTAGATTGAACATCACTGCTTTTAACAAGTCATGAACAAGGAGAGCTATTATAGAAGATATAGCAATTATTGAGATATTTGGTAGAAGGGATATAGTGTACAAGCCAATTTTATGGTACTCTTATGCTGCATTTTGTTGGGCTTGGATTGTATGGAGAAAATGGTTGCTTCATTTAGTTCTGACTGACACCATGCAGCCTTATTTTTTTAAGATGGGGGAATGATCAACCATCTGTACCCAAAAATTTCAGATGAACTTTCACCAAGGTTTATTTTTTTGTATTTAAAGACAGTATTGCAACATTATCTTCTCTCTCTCTCGTTTTTTTTTTTTTTTTGCCTTTATCAGTGTCTTTGTCTAGGTCATTTTCTTCCCTCAATGTTGTAACCACAGAGAAATGTGAAATCCTAAATGAGACTGAGGCATAGCGCTTGGGGGGACTTAGGCCTGCTCCCAATGCACGCCAGTGTCAGCCCGCAGACACAAATTGGTGACAAGGGGGGACAGGGACAACTCTCAGGGAGTGCTATAGCCTACTGGGACCTTCAGACAGTGTCCCTGAGCAGGAATGTGTCTGTGAGTGCCATGGGAGACAGATGTTAGAGGTAGAAGAGGAAAGGGAGACAAGCTGAGAAAACGGAGTGCGGGCATGGTTTCGTCTTATACAACGACAGACCCAGTTTTCTACAGTTAGACCAACAGTTCTTAGTTCAGGTTTTCCTTTGCCATGTTGTGAAAGGAATCACAGCTTCATACTGTATTGATACTGTATGGCAGTTTAGTTGCTGTACGGGTGGTGGACAACTAATTTTTTTTAAGACTAGTTACAGTATTTGTGTGTGTTCGCTGATAGAAACAACAGCAACAAAAAAGTTTCCTCTAGTTTCAGTGAATCAACCATGCTTTTTTGTCTATATTATATTATATTATATTATATTATATTATATTATATTATATTATATTATATTATATTATATTATATTATATTATATTATATTATATTATATTATATTATATTATTTGTGTATATGTCTAAATGGACTGCTCAATATACTTTTTATATTTATTTTATTATTTATTTGAAAATATATGCTATTTTCTTTTTATTATATTATACTTTATTATATTATAATATATGATATATGATATGATGTATTTTATTTATTTTCCTTTTATCACTTTTACTTTTAGAACAATAGCAAGTGGACAGGAAATGTTAATATTGCAAGCCTGATTCCTTGAAACCTTTATTGCTCACACAAGCTTCACAGCTCAATGTGTGCTAATCACTGGGCCACAGCTTCGATACATATCATTATTTCTATATAGCTTCCTAATTTAGATTTTTAACAACACCCCCACATCCCTCAGCCAATGACGTTGTTCCATCTTGATGCGTGACACCAGTGCCGATTTACTGAGGGTGTGTAAAAGCTATCAGTGTTCCAGCGGAGCGTAGAGTCATTTGTCAGGTGCCAGAGTGACAGGAGCTGTTTATCTGATGTTATTTTGATGCTCACAGCGAGATCTGCAACACCCTCATTACACCTGGAGACATGTTGCTAACACGTTGTAGTCTGTTTTCCACCACTAAAGCACTTTAAAAAGGTTTGGATGCATGAAGTCATGCTGGCAGACTTTTGATGCAGGGAAACAATGCTAGGTGATTGATTTTGTTAGAGAAAAGGTGGGTGGTTTATCATTACTTTTTTTCTTTTTCTGTTATCATTGCTGATATAACAGCCTTTTTCAGCAAGAATATTAACAATATTAGTATTAAAGGAAACTGAGATCAAATACGATAAAAGTAAACAGATAAAATATGTTTTTGATGGAGGATAGCGATTGAAACTCTGTTCCAAAACCTACCTTGCCTCCTAGATGGCGCTTCCCATTGACAAAGACTATATAAACCGAGAATGTTCACTCATATTACTATGAATGGGAGAAATTGCATTGCACAATATGGCAGAATAAGTAGGGCTGTGACAGTAGGCATGACTGAGGTATTTTCTGAGGTGTAATGTTATGTGACATTGGCAACACTGACTGAATTGACGTGATACATATATATAAACAAACCCCGCCCCCCCTTCGGACCCCACCACTGCAACACCGGCGGTTGTTGGTGATTTACCACCGCGGTAGTAAAAATTTGCCACCATCACAGCCCTAAGAATAAGTCAAGCCTTCTAAATAAAACATCCAATCACTAATTGGTAAAGTCATTGTACTAATGCAGCTGACATTAGAATCTCCAGTTCCCACACATGGTATAGAAGGTTCACAGTATCATATACAAACAGAAAACACAATTATATAGTAAGTAAATGTACAATTAACTAATTAAGTTTTTTTTTTTTTTTTTTACCATGTAATTACGACTTTGACATGAACAGTGGATGTGAGTTTGGCAAACAGGTTTATTTTTTTTGTCTTATATGCCCGAAAATTGCTGCTAAAGGCGTTACAAATATGGCTTCTGAATGAACTGACCTTTCATCAAAAGAACTTTGCCATTAAAAATCCAACTCTCTGTTGATTTTCATAGAGTTTGGCCTAGTGTGTTTGCTAACAGTGTGATACACAGAACACACAAATACTGAAATAAAATAATTTTTAATTACATATAATTATTTTATTTTTCTCTATTGAATGTTTGAATTGAGTGGAATGTCACTGAATCTTAATCAAGTATTTTAATGAAGTATCATTTTAATCAACACGTTTCTCTCCTCGTCCGCTATCATGTATTTATTTTTCCACTCCTACTGCATTCTGAAATTGCCTTCTCAAAAGATGTGATACTGCCTAGAGCTGGGCTGAAACGAGGTGTCTTAGCAGACAGCATAATTAAGTCGCCTACCTTTCGGATTAGATTTCACGTCGGGAGCACCTTAAAATGCTTCCGATGGAGGTTTTGGAACAGAGCTTGAGTTAGCAAGACAAAGACTTTAAAGGAGAGAGAGCAAGAGTAAGAGGGTAACATCAATCTCGGGTGATTTAGCAACAAAATGACAAATGGATTGACAGACTGCAGAGCTCATTCTAGGGTCAGGTTAGCATGCAAACAGGTTACGATTGATGTGATAGCTGGCCGCTTCATCCTCTGTTCAACCAGGCTCTCTGACATACACTCCCACACACATATCCATGTCCTGTCAACACCCCTCCTCAACCCTCAGCCCACACACACTCCATTTTTTTTACTCTCTCTCTTTGGCTGATTTGTGCCAGAATTCTTTTAGCTGACAGACTTCTGGACCATCTATATCTGGGCTGTCTGTCACAGGAACACCCTGGCAGGGCTGGAGCGGCCCACGTCCTTCAGAGGCGGGCGTCTGGGGGCCCACGTCCACGGGCCTCATTTATGTTCATCTGCGGTGACGTTAAGTGGAATTTTCCCTCCAATTTGTTTGATAGCCACTGCTACTCTTGACGGACAGAGCTATTTATCATAATATCAAATGCGCAACACCCTTCCTCTCAATGCTGTGCTAATATGTGCTCGCACACACCATAGCCTTGTGGATATGTCACCTAAACACTGTTAATTTTGAATCCAGTACTTTTCTCATTTCCATGAAGCAAAGTTTATACTGTATGCTCATTTGAATAAAAATGGCCATGTTCTTTCTCTATCTCTTAAAGGGGCTATATGTAATACTCCAATTTTTTATCCTATGGTTAGCGTATTTTTCCAGTTGTTTTCAATCGCATTTTTAAAACGCCTGGAACATAACAAGGCGCTGAGTTTTTATTTTGCACTGAATTCTCAGCGTTTTTTACCAGTCGGTGAGAATTGAAGAATGTTCAACTTTGAGTAAAATGCAGCGCTCATCACTGTCACTTTGTACCCAGCCGTCCAATCACAGTGGAGGAGGGGCAGGACAAAAACAACACAACCAACCGCCAACCGTTCGGCTTGTAAAATGTCAACAGATGACAACGACAAGCATAAAAAACAGATCAAAATAATTCAAAACAAGAGCAAGAGCAAATACTTTACATTGTATCGACATTTTTATATAGATCTGTACATAAACAAACTAGCTGTGCAATGAGATACTAGTAACACTTCTACGGATATTCAGTATCATAGCAAGCAAAGCGCCTTGACTGAAAAAAAAAACAAAAAAAAACGCTGCGCTGCCGAAGCACTCTCAAGCTAGCAGCTTGGCATTTTCAGCAGAGCACTTTACGTTTTCAGCACTGCCTTAGCGACACTGGTGGCTGTTTAGTGAATTGCAGCCTGCAACTTATTGCTCGTGCTTACACTCTTGCACCATAACACACGAGAGACTGAACGTGGTTCAACGCCTCAATATACTTAGGGCAAAGTTCTTTTTCATTCTTAAATTAGAAATAAAAAGAAGTTGAAAATACTTCTGTAGCGATTATACTGTTAAACAACATCCAAACACTGTCCACGCTGCTGCGCACTTTCCTCTCAGTAACAAAATAAACACACAACAAAAATGACAGCTATGAAAAAGCAGCAGTAAGAAAGCATCTGATCATAGTGATGTGGATATGTTTGCACCAGTTCTGCATTTCACCGGCATCATGTTGACAGATGAGGTAATTATAATTACACTGTTACGATAGTTTAATATAAAATATGTTTGAGACTATAGACTATAAACATGGCTATGTGACACTATATGTAACACTATAGTTTGCATGACACATTGACATTACAGTACAGTATGTCTCTTTCTGAATTATCCTGAATATTGTATAAGCATTAATTTCATGTGTCGTTGAATGCAAAAGAGGTTCTCGGGAGCGTACGTAACCATCACATCCTTTGAATTTTCCCATTGAGTCATTCACATAAAAATACATGCTTTCATAGAAAACCTAGGAAGTCAGGGAAGGTCTCGTTTTTAAAGTTTTGTCACACATTGGCAATACAAGAAGTGATTAATACATGACAGTTCTTACATATAGACCCTTTAATAATAATAATAATAAAAAAGTAGTTTTATTCAGTAAATGCATTGTCTAGACCATTTATGTTGTCACCATGGAAAGCAACATTTCTTTTTTCTATGAAAATAGAGCTGCTAGTAATGACCACATCATGCTATGCATATAAATAGGGTAATTAATAGACATTAACATGTTTTAATAGCCATTAAAATGTTCATAAATGTGGAGGCTGTTTGACAGAAGGCATTAGACTTTTTCAGAGTACTAGCCCTGAATTTTTTTAATGGCAGTGCTGGAGCCGAGCTATATTATCATTCTTAGACACATCAGAGAAAAATTATTTCTCCCTTTCTCTGAACGACTCTTCTATATTCTCAGTACAGAACTGGAGCTACATAGTGTTACAGATCCCTTGTTTCCCTGGACTCCATTTCCCAGAATCCTCCTGTTCTCCACACCTGCACTCACTTCCCTCGTCAGTTCCTCATCATCACTCATCACCTGCACCTGGACTCTATTGTTAGCACTCCCTTTATATTGCACTCACTCCCTTCACTCCTCGTCCGTCTTGACTGTTTTGTTAATGTGTATGTCTGGCGTTCCTTACCTTTGTTTATTAAAAAGCATCTATTATTGTGGAAATCCGTATCTGCCTCATCTCTGCACCAGCATATCATAACAGAAGAACGGACCTAAACCGACCGGATTTCCACAGAGAAAAAAAAATGGAGACTTTCCCCAGCTCCCTGGATCCAGCTCCTCCATCGCCTCTCACCCTAACAGCCAGCGAACGCATTATCGGGCTCCTGCAGGTAGGACGTTCGCTGGAGAGGTATGTGGAGGAGTTCGTTGAGCTTGCTTACTTGACTAACTGGCCCGACGCTCAGTTGATCTCCCTGTTTTTGGATGGATTGGATGACGACACTATCCGTTTTGATGAACCTGTTTTTTGTTTCTCCTTAAGTGAAACTATCAATTTAATTTTGTGGTTAAATGGCTCCAAATTCTTTGTAGATGAGGTTCAGGATAAGTGTTGTCGTCCAGTCCATCCAGAAACACGGTTGGCCGGGCCAGTCAGTCAACCTCCGTCTTCCTCCGCATACCCCTCCAGCGAACTCCCTGCCTGCCCCAGGCTGGACCCATATTCCGCTACTGGGCCCAGTAAGCGGAGGAGGAGGAAGAAAGCGGCCCCAATGTCTCCAGAGCCCGCTCCAGTATCTCCAGAGCCCGCTCCAGTGTCTCCAGAGCCCGCTCCAGTGTCACCAGAGCCCGCTCCAGTATCTCCAGAGCCCGCTCCAGTATCTCCAGAGCCCGCTCCAGTATCTCCAGAGCCCGCTCCAGTATCTCCAGAGCCCGCTCCAGTATCTCCAGAGCCAGCTCCAGTATCTCCAGAGCCAGCTCCAGTCCCCACAGAGCCAGCTCCAGTGCCTGTGGGGATTTTAATTGTATTTGAGGGGATGAAATGGCCCTCAACCCCAGTCTCCGCCGAGCCAAGTTCTCCAGTCTCCTCCGAGCCAAGTTCTCCAGTCTCCTCCGAGCCAAGTTCTCCAGTCTCCTCCGAGCCAAGTTCTCCAGTCTCCTCCGAGCCGAGTTCTCCAGTCTCCTCCGAGCCGAGTTCTCCAGTCTCCTCCGAGCCGAGTTCTCCAGTCTCCTCCGAGCAGAGTTCTCCAGTCTCCTCCGCCGAGCAGAGTTCTCCAGTCTCCGCCGCCGAGCAGAGTTCTCCAGTCTCCGCCGCCGAGCAGAGTTCTCCAGTCTCCGCCGCCGAGCAGAGTTCTCCAGTCTCCGCCGCCGAGCAGAGTTCTCCAGTCTCCGCCGCCGAGCAAAGTTCTCCAGTCTCCGCCGCCGAGCAAAGTTCTCCAGTCTCCGCCGCCGAGCAAAGTTCTCCAGTCTCCGCCGCCGAGCAAAGTTCTCCAGTCTCCGCCGCCGAGCAAAGTTCTCCAGTCTCCGCCGCCGAGCCAAGTTCTCCAGTCTCCGCCGCCGAGCCAAAGTTCTCCAGTCTCCGCCGCCGAGCAAAGTTCTCCAGTCTCCGCCGCCGAGCAAAGTTCTCCAGTCTCCGCCGCCGAGCCAAGTTCTCCAGTCTCCGCCGCCGAGCAAAGTTCTCCAGTCTCCGCCGCCGAGCAAAGTTCTCCAGTCTCCGCCGCCGAGCAAAGTTCTCCAGTCTCCGCCGCCGAGCAAAGTTCTCCAGTCTCCGCCGCCGAGCAAAGTTCTCCAGTCTCCGACGCCTACGAGCCCTCAGCTCCAGCCGCCGCCTACGAGCCCTCAGCTCCAGCCGCCGCCGCCGAGCCAGCAGCGCCAGTCTCCGCCGCCGAGCCAGCCGCGCCAGCCGCCGCCGCCGAGCCAGCCGCTCCAGCCTCCGCCGCCGAGCCAGCCGCTCCAGCCGCCGCCGCCGAGCCAGCCGCTCCAGCCGCCGCCGCCGAGCCAGCCGCTCCAGCCGCCGCCGCCGAGCCAGCCGCTCCAGCCGCCGCCGCCGAGCCAGCCGCTCCAGCCGCCGCCGCCGAGCCAGCCGCTCAAGCCGCCGCCGCCGAGCCAGCCGCTCAAGCCGCCGCCGCCGAGCCAGCCGCTCAAGCCGCCGCCGCCGAGTCAGCCGCTCCAGCCGCCGCCGCCGAGCCAGCAGCGCCAGTCTCCGCCGCCGAGCCAGCTGCTCCTATGAACTGTGTGTCTGAACCCTCCAGCCCAAAGACTGTTTTCCCTCCCTGCCTCCCTCTCCCGCCTCCCATGTCTGTCTTCACTGAACCTTCACCTCAAGCCCCCTCGCCCAGATCTCCACCTCGGACCTCTGGGCGATTACCTACACCCTGGCTCCAACCTCCCTCTGCTCCACCGTTGCCCATCAGTCCTCCAGCCTCACAAGTCTCCATCCTGCCCCCGTTCACACCTTGGTCCCTCGTCAGCCTGCCTTCCCCTCTGGACTGCACTCCTCCGTCTCCGCTCCGTCCCTCCGTCCCTCGCTTCCAGTTGGCTTCCTCACTCCCCCTAGTGTTCACTTTGTTGTCTGTCGTCTGTGTTCAACTGCGGCCTTCTGGAGCCCCGGTTGCGCTTCGGTCGGCGGAGCCTTCGGTTCCGCCATCACCCGCCAGTCCTTCAGCGACGCCTGGGCTCAACGCCTCGAAGGCTTCGGCTCCTGACCCGCCATGGCTGCCCGCTGCACCTGACCCGCCATGGCTGCCCGCTGCACCTGACCCGCCATGTATGCCCGCTGCATGTCTGCCCGCTGCACCTGACCCGCCATGGCTGCCCGCTGCACCTGACCCGCCATGGCTGCCTTCGGCTCCTGACCCGCCATGGCTGCCTTCAACCCCTGACCCGCCATGGCTGCCCACGGCTCCTGACCCGCCATGGCTGCCCACGGCTCCTGACCCCCCATGGCTGCCCACGGCTCCTGACCCGCCATGGTTTTTGGACCTGCCCTGGAGACCTCCACTCCAGTTTACTCCTTCCCCTGCTCCGGTTTGAGGTCTCCAGGGCGCCCGCCCCTCTCCTGGTTGTTACATCTACGGCGCGAGGACGCGCCTACCGGGAGGGGGAGGTACTGTTACAGATCCCTTGTTTCCCTGGACTCCATTTCCCAGAATCCTCCTGTTCTCCACACCTGCACTCACTTCCCTCGTCAGTTCCTCATCATCACTCATCACCTGCACCTGGACTCTATTGTTAGCACTCCCTTTATATTGCACTCACTCCCTTCACTCCTCGTCCGTCTTGACTGTTTTGTTAATGTGTATGTCTGGCGTTCCTTACCTTTGTTTATTAAAAAGCATCTATTATTGTGGAAATCCGTATCTGCCTCATCTCTGCACCAGCATATCATAACACATAGCAGAAGCTTTTAATATAATAAACAGGTGATGTTTGTTCTTATTCTATGGAAAAATGAGAGAGAGAAGGGCTGTTTGTCTTCATTGTGTGTCAAACTTGTTAAACTTGTATACATGTGTGTTATTGTAGTGTCATTCAGGTAATTTTATAGTTTTGTTAATATTTAGATTTTTTTTTCTTTCTATATTTTTATATCTATAAATATGTTATTACTTTTTATTTCAGTTTTAGTTATTTTAGTACATCAGGTTGAACTAAATGAAAGTGAGAAATATTACCTTACTTTAATTTGATTTCATTTAAGATGCTTTTTTTTTTCTTTCTTTCAAGTGACAGTTAACTATAATAAATAACCCTGGAGCAGAATAAAGAATAATAAGGGAATAATGAGATTCGCCGGAAGGTGGGTGTGAAAAAATACACAAAACCAGCACTGACAACTGTAATTCTGACAACTCTTTATTCAAATGCTACAACTCATATCTTCTCCTTGCTTTGTTTATTAAGCATTTTGCACAATTATTTTGACCACAAATGAAAATTCAAAAGTCAATGGTAACCAAAAATGTTTGGAGTCCAACATTCTTCAAAATACCTTCTTTTGTGTTCCACAGAAAAAAGTGAATCTTACAGATATGGAATGGTATTTTTGGGTGAATTATCCCTTTAATGCAATTTCCTAGTTTGGATTATGAATCATGTAGCTGGTTAGATCAAAACTACAAACCCTGAACTCCAAACTCAAGGTCTAGAAGGACACCCAAAAATAAATGGAAATCATTTACTCATCCTTATGTTGTTCTCAACCTGTATGACTTTATTTCTTCAGCCAAATACAAAGGGGAAAGTTTAAATATGTGTTTTAGCTGCTCTTTTCCATACAGTGAAAACGGATGGGAACCTGAAAATGTCGAGCTCCAAAAAAGAACCATAAATGTGTCCAATGCACTAAAGTCTTCTGAAGGCATATAGAAAAATCTTACTTGATCACCATGATCACAATCCATTTACACTGTATGGACAAGTCAATTTTGAACATATGTCAGATATATGTGACACAATGTGAACAAAGGTACAAACACACAGTATCTAGAGAAGTTTTCAAAACCATTGTCAACTTTATGACCCACAGCATCTGCATACGCTCTACAGGAGAGATCATGATAATAGGCTATACAGGCTCTCTTCATTCACCCCTTTTATAATGCATTAAGGATAGTAATCCCCTCTGTGAGACCGCAGGCGGCCTTACCATCTCAACTGCCCACAGTGCTTGCGCACCAGGCATCGGCTCTTAATTGAATTTAATAATGTAAATTGTAGCTGGGGTCAGCATCACTGGAGAAATATACCTGGAATTCTAGTCTTCTAAAGTCCCATAAGAGTCCTCTTAAATAGACCAAAAAAAAAAAAAAAAAAAAAAAAACACACACACACACACACACACACACAAAAACAACAACAAGAAAATAGGCTCTCTGAGCTTTTCCACCCCCGCAGGGTGAAGGGAAAGACAGCATCTTCACAGACAGCACACCAAGCACCACAGTCTTGCTATTAAAAAAAATCACGTCACAACTATAGAAAAAAAAAATAATGGAGGTGGATTTGGCCTCTGTTCCCTGGGTTTGGCTAATTTACTGTGAAGTAATGACAGAGGCAGAAATATCTTCAAACGCTGAGCTCACAGCTCTGTTTTGGTGCTTGTTTTGAGGTCTGTTTCACAGTTCTGCTCATTTTATGCAACGGTTCTATCACTGGTATGTGTTTGTGTGTTGCTTTTTGGTTATTCATTTACATTTACATTCATTCGTTTAGCAGATGCTTTTAAACTAAGTGACTGTAAAATAAATTTGCTTCTTCTGTGAATTTGTAAAGCCATGATTTAATTTCTCATTCGTAAATTTTAATCATATTTGTCAAAAGCACTTGTTGGTTTTTAGTAGTAAAACTTTTTATGACTTTTTATGAATTCTCAGTGCTACTTCTATTTATTTATTTATTTTTCATAATAATTGTTTTTCTTTCCTAATTGCTTTGAATGGTTTGGACTCTTGATTTAATTGTACATCAGAAGGGTTGCATGCAAGTGATCACAAATTGCAGACCTTCAGATCGGGCAAGGGCATCCATGTTTTTTTTTGTTTTTTGTTTTTTTTTGCATGCAGTAGTGATGTCTGTGAGTTTTGCTAATGGCAAAGTGCATCTCCTAAACACAGAGGGTACGTGTCAGTTCTGGCACCACAGCAGGCTGGATAGAAGGATTACACCACACCACTTGACATAGGCAGATGACACATGACACAGCTGTCATTCATCTGTGCCTGTTCAGTGTTGATGATGCGGATGAATGAGACATGTGAATGTATATACACTGTGCATGAATGGTTGATGGTAGTTGGGCACATATTGGCACGTAGAGGCAACATGATGCAAATGTTATTCAGCGTAAAGGCTTAATCTTACAGACAGGAGAACCTCAGCCACAACCAGTGTTGGGTTACTTTTAAAAGCAATGCATAACAACATTGCATTACTCCCTAAAAAAGTAACTAATTGGATTACTTAGTTACTTTTTATGGAAAGTAATTGGGGCTGCCCCCTAATAGTTGCCTAAATATTAGTCAACGAGAACAGTGGTGGTTCCACTTCCTGCAACCACCACTGTTGCAGGAAGTGGTGGTTAGTCACAGAAAGTGGCAAAGTCACGTAGTCCGTGAGGGACATATTGTTAATGCCGCATCCATGTGCAGGGCTCTAGAGTGCGACCAATTTGGTCACACGTGCAACCTAATTTCTCAATGGTACGACAAAAAAATAAATAAAAATCAGAGGTCGCACCGGTGCAACCAGCCATTTGAGGGGGGGAAAAAAAAGTCTCTGCACTCTGAAAGTCTTCCTGTGGTTCAACATCAGATACACATTAGGCCCATAGCGTGGTCTAAACCAATCAGAGATAGTGAAGGGTGATACCGTCTGAGAAAGCGAGACATGAGCAATCGATCTCAGATTAACGGATCTACTACAAACATTACTATAATAAAGAATTGATCTCAGACTAATGGCTCTATTATAAAAATTACATACATTACAATATTAAACAATGACACGATTAATTAATTGACTATGTCCCCATTCCATTTTCATCTCTTTTAACCACAAACAATGTTAAAATTTATTTAGTTATTTGGTGTATTGAACAGAACTATGACCGTATTAACTGTCCCAATGTTAATGTGTGCTGAGAAGTGATGAATACTATGAATATTATGAATACTTGGTGTGATGAATACTATGAATACTATCCATTACATGTGTAAGCAGTAATGAAGCACTTAAAACACCAACACTTTTTTCAGTAAGTTACCTTTCTTGTAGAATTGAAGAACTTTATGTTGACCAGATTGTTAGTTAATTGTTAGTTAAAAGTCAATATTGCCTATATGGACAGCGATTTAAAAAAAAAAAAAAAGTGTAGAACTGTGGTGTTAAATGCGATGCGGACAAAAATGTGGACACACCTAACTTTTAGGCACACCAGTGCAACCAGTGCAAAAAGTTGGTCTAGAGCCCTGTTGTGGTAATTATAGTATGTCAGGCAGGAAATTAAAACATTCGCCTATAATGCATCGACCATTTGTTATCATTTGAAACATGTAAGTTGTAGCAACTTTACATGGCCGCTGGCTCTAACATTAGCCTAGATAAATGTGTGCTATTATTAGGCGCAGGTGTTTGTGTGGAATGTGGATGCTAAAGTATAGTACGCTTACTGCAAAACATGGAGGCACCGGCACAATCGCTTGCATTTTTTCCTGATAACAATAGAACCAACTTAAAAAACTCATACAGATAAGAGTAATACATCATTCAAAACAGGTCTACTACTGTAAAGGGTCTACTTTCTTTGTGTGTGCAAAATCACAATAACAGCAAAACAAATACTCTCTAAAGCCGCATCCAGCCACTATACTGTGGAGATGGTGAGTCATCATCGTCAGCTTCATCTTTGGATCGACACTGACTCAGAAAACACAAGTATATTATAATAACCAATTGACCCTTCGCCGGGAGTTTGATTGACAAGCGATCTAACCAATCATAACTCTGAGTTAGGAATTAGAAGATTAACCTCAGTGGACTTGAACCTGAAAAATGGTGTGTATTGACATCTTTCTGTTATTGAAACAACATTCTTTCTCATGTTCATTCATGTTTATTTGATGCTATAAATTAACTAGTAGGAAGAGATGATCGGTTCAATGTGTCACAACACATTAAAGAGCTACTAAACGTTTTTTATTGTTCGAATTTGTTAAAAATATGACAGTTTGAAAGCTGGGACTTTGTTTAATATCATAAGTAACCTGCTCTGTCTTGTCTATTGACGTGTTGTCATTGTCCTCTTTGCTCCGCAATGTATTTTTCACTCTGTTTGGTGTGACAGTGCCATGGCTTGTCGGACAAAGCAACAGTAACTAAGGGGGGCAGGTCTTTGAGAAGGGCCAATTAAAATGTCTCCTTGCTATTTTTGCAGACACATTCATAATCATTACTTGCGTGGCAAGCTTTATGTATGCGCTTGAGCGTTGAATAGGCTATATATTCACCCACCCTCAATAATATAAGTAATTAAATTAATATAAATGTGCGATTAGTTGATGGCTTAAATGAACGACTATCAATCGACTAGAAAAATCTTAAGTCGGGGACAGCCCTAAACAAATGCACTTCAGACGTTACTTTTTTATGCAACTATCTTTTCTCTTTGAAGTCTTGAGAAATTACCCTTTTTAATTGTGTATACCCTTAGACAAATAAATGGTTGTTTGCCACTCTGTTCTGGGTTATTTTGAATCTGAAAGGCTTTTCTTGTTTTGCAGGTCAAGTAATTGAGGCCCGGGATTTAAGAGATGAACATGTTTTGTGTCTGAAGGCACTGCACAGAGTTATAACAGACTCTGTTTTAAGTGCCTGCTTTTGATGTGTGTACTTTATCTCCCCGGGGTTCACATCTCTGTTGGAAGAGAAGCAAGTAGGGATATGTTGTGTGGGTGAACATGAGGTAATTATTCCTGCAAGGATTTGTTTTGTGTGTGTGTGTGCAAGAGAGGGGGTCATTTATTGTGCATTACAAAGTCTGTATGCACATTTCCACATAGTTCTCTATCTCTGACTGGCTCAGTGTATCTTTGGATAAATATCTAGAAAACTTTTAGCAGAACCTTCAAGAATCAGGTCTGAAACAGCAGCAACATCCAGTTACAATAAATGCTGCAAAACAATGCAGAATGTAACAAAACATATAACCTAGATATATGACTGCTTTAGGTGCTAACCTTACTAAATCCACAAGTGAGTAAAAAATGGATAATGTATTTTCTAACTGAGGGTGGGCTTGGCAGCAGGAGGAGGAGGAGGAGGAGGCGGCATTGTAATGTTTGATGGCAACAGGCAGTGAAGATTCCCTCTAGCACTTTTTAAAACAGTATGGTGGAAAAAGCCAGTGACTAAGAATCATGCTGAGGATGTGCAGAATACATCCTAGATTATATGGACAAAAACAGTTAAAACATTTATCATAATATCTACTTTTGTGTAAATAATGACTGATTTTATATATATATATATATATATATATATATATATATATATATATATATATATATATATATACACACACACACACACACACATACACACACACACACACACACACACACACACACAGACACACACACACACACACACACACACACAGTACTGTGCACAAGTCTTAGGCAGTATTTTCAGTATTCAGTATTTTCAACATTTATTTTGCCATTAATTGTAATAATCCAGTGAGATTTTTGAATACACAAGGAGTCTGACAACAGCCAGTGCTCCACATGGAGATCAGAGCTCACCATCATCAAATCCGTCTGTGATTACATGAAGAAACAGATGAAACTGAGACAAACTAAATCCAGGAGAACTGTGGCCGTGTCTCTAAGATGCTTGAAGAAACCTGCCTGCAAAGATACAGTACTGTGAAGAGTTTTAGGCACTTGTGTAAAAATGCTGTAAAGTGAGGATGTTTTTAAAAAATACTGTTATAAATAGATTTTATTTATCAATTAACTTATATTAACTAAATCAAAACAATATTTTGTGTGACCACCCTTTGCATTTTAAACAGTTCTTGTCCAGGTACACTTGGGCATCATTTTTCAGGTAGCTTTGGAGGCAGGTTTCTTAAAATCTCTTGGAGACACGGCCACAGTTCTTCTGGATTTGGTTTGACTCAGTTTCATCTGTTTCTTCATGTAATCACAGACGGATTTGATGATGGTGAGCTTTGATCTCCATGTCGAGCACCGGCTGTTGTCAGACTCCTTGTGTATTCAAAAATCTCACTGGATTATTACAATTAATGGCAAAATGAATGTTTGGAAATGTGAACAGATATTTCCTATTGACACACAGCAAAAGATATAAATAACTGGCTTAAAATCTTTTTTGGGGGGCGAAAATACTGATGTGCCTAAGACTTTTGCACAGTACTGTATTGCATGTATGTATATATATATATATATATATATATATATATATATATATATATATATATATATATATATATATATAATCTGTGTATTGAGACAGAGAGAGAGGGAGAGAGTCTGAAATTGTATCATCTGCCCAAATGCTCTGTCTTCAGGCAGGAAGAAAGAACGTGACCAGAATATTCTGAAGGTACCATGTGTGCCACCTGCTCTTGGAGGGGGGGGGGGGGGTGGCTTTAAGAGAGAGTGGAGCTCTGGCCCAGATCCAAGGATAGATTGGCTGTGTTGGGAGGCCAATCGCTCCCCTGCATTTCCAGCAAAGATTAGTGCGCTGGGTGCTATGCCACAACGACAGCACTCTTGCTGACGAGGGTCAGAAAGCATGATAGTCAGCCTTACTTTCAGAAAAAATTAACAGCACTTATAGAATGACTACATCAGTTTCTACTTTTTAAAGGAATAGTGAAATGAAAATGAAACAGAAATGAAAAAGTCTGTCATCATTTACTCACCATAATGTTGTTCAGTGTTATGTGACTTTGGTCGCATAACTTTGGTTTTATGTCGATTCATTGTGAATACGTAAAAAATAACATGTAAAACAGACCTCAAAATTTATTTTTGTGTTCCATTGCAGAAAGCAGAGTTTGGAACAACTTGACATTATTTTCATTTGGAGGGGCACTGATCCTTTGAAATCAAAGCATATCAGTAGCTCTTATTTCTTTATTAAATTATTACACAAAGGAAAACTATTTATAGATAATGTTTATTTAGTGAATACATCAATAGCAAAATGTCTTCTTGATATATGTACTTAAGTATTGTTTTTTCATGGTGTGAATTGGGCAGGGCAAATGACCCATCACTCCCCCATGGGAGCGTCAGTAGTTCCTAAATAAAGGAACTGCTGCACTTTAATTGATACTCTTATTTTGACAGATGTGCATGTTTAAAGGATGTAATTATGATTCAGGCTCTGGAGACCTCGACAAAAACAAGACCGAAAAACAGATTCAAAGGATTTTATCAGCTAATGTAAGTCAAAAGGAGATCATGACACCACAAACACTCAAAAAGATGAGTAACAAAAGGAAGGAAAGACCGCAGGAGGCAGAAGAACTCATAGAGAAGCCATATGGATGAGCAGAGCGAGGGTTAATTTAGTGAGCTGTAGAACAGAGCGCTAGGAAATGAAGTCTTTTCATCTCCTCTGGAGAAAACGTATGGAGATGCTGAGAGGACGTTGGAGACAGTATCTAACAGCGTATGTTATTCCACTGCCTGAGGGCTATTGTGAGAGAGAGAGAGAGCCGTAAAAGTTTGTGAGGTGCGTTGAAATAAGAAAGCTTTGCACTTTCTCCGTCCGACAGACAGGACGGTATCCGGTTTAATTCCCTCAGGAAATAAAGCAATGTAAGGATTTATCGGCATTTCAGCAATTATAAGAGCACTGTCACACTCCAGCGGTTACTCAGACAGGGATTTGTGGGCTTGGCACGGAAGAGAAGCTGTTTTTCTTTCTGTTTTCCTGAAACCTGCCTCAGGGATCAAAGACCTCCTGTATAGCTTTTCAATTTGAACATTTTATGTGATAGTAAAGAATTCATGGACGATGTTGGCCGAGGTAGGTGTCGATGTTCTGGGCTCGTAAATGTGGAATATCTGAATCTCCTTCGCTCGCAGAAAGAACAAAGGTTGTGGCGCGCATACGTATATGTGCGACACGCTTGCATGCAACATTCATGGAATCATGGTTTCATACATCTTGAATGATTCATTGGTCGTCCTTGTTCTGTGGGCTGTGGATTCAATTAACCCCTTTGCTATTGATGGATGGGACTCTAACTGATGGCCAGCTATCCTCACTAAAGAGACCTGTACTTGGCCTTCCACATGCAGCTCCTGTGAGAAGGGCCTCTGTCTCATGTGTCACCCATTCATCTTGTAATTGGTGTGTAGTTCTGTCAAACAACCATTAACGGCCCACCTCATCCCTTCCAATTACCCCTAAAGCACCCTGGAAGCTCCCACAGCAAACATCATTACTAGATGAGAGCTGCAGGAGCATCTGTCAGTCCAGAACATCAACAGAAAATAACACCGCCAGATAGTGAGTAGCGACTGGCCACGATGGTGGGCTAGTTGGTTGATGGAGGGACAGTTTATTTGTAAGGTTCAGTTTATCGATCTATCGTTCATTCATTCTAAATACCTATCTATCGTTCTGTCTGCCTGTCTGTCTGTCATCTACAGTATCTATCTATCATCTACAGTTTATGTCTGTCTGTCTGTGTGTCATCTACAGTGTCTGCCTGTGTCATCTGAAGTATCTATGTATCATCTGCTGTATCTGTCTGCCTGTCATCTACAGTATTTATCATAGTGTTGTCAAAAGTACTGACTTCGATACCAAGTCGGTACTGAAATGTAAAAAAATGTGATGCTTTGAGCTCTGTTGAGTGGATTCGTAAACACCTCTGATTGGCCATTGTGTTCATGCACTAATCAAATATGTCTGTGATTGGCTACAATGATCAACGCTTCAAAAACATGTTGTAAATAGACATCAGTGATGCTCTTCAAGGAGCGCTTACACAGATACACATGGGAGCATTTGAAAGCAGGCCTCTATCACCGATGTTTCAAACGCTCCATCCATCCATCCATCCATCCATCCATCCATCCATCCATCCATCCATCCATCCATCCATCCATCCATCCATCCATCCATCATCTATCTATCTATCTATCTATCTATCTATCTATCTATCTATCTATCTATCTATCTATCTATCTATCTATCTATCTATCTATCTATCTATCTATCTATCTATCTGTCTGTCTGTCTGTCTGTCTGTCTGTCTGTCTGTCTGTCTGTGTCTGTCTGTCTGTCTGTCTGTCTGAACTTTGGACATTTTAATGTATTAGTCAGCAGTGCTTTAATTAGTGTGATGACATTGTGTCATGCTTTAGCTTTTAGACAATTTGCATTGATATTACAATTCTGGCAGATACAGACAAGCCAATAATTATTTGTTATAATGATAATTATATATACTAATTTGGCTCATTTTAAATTATTTGTATAAGTGTGTGATACTCAAATTATAGAGTAAAAAAATAAATAAAGAAATAAAGAAATAAAATAAATAATTAACCCTTTCACGCTTGAGTTATTAAAATATTTTAGCTGACCGCCCAGAGTGAGTTTTTTTAAGGCGACCGTTATTTTAGAACGTTTGCCCTTATTGTTTCCATGGCGACGCATCATGATTTCAGAGTAACACAAGACGTGTCACTCGTATAGTTTTGAATGGGAGAAAGTGTAACGCGCAATATGGCGGAATAAGTCTCGCCTTCTAAATAAGAGCCAATCGCAGACTGGTAAAGTCATCACGTCACTTCAGCGGCCATTAGAATTGCGGTTTCTATAGAAACAGTCAGACGCGCGCCTCCAAAGAGACGCACATTTAAGTCTGCGCATGCGCGTTAGCTTGATCCAGCCTGAAAAATATAGTTCCCTTTCATGGGAACTATCGACGCTACGTCGAAACGACGTGATGGGAAACCTCTGCGCATTGCGTCGTGAAGCACCTCTGTATCCAACCAATGATGAGACGGGACGTCAGAGGCGGGTGACGTCACGGACCAGGAAGCTATAAAGCACACCCAGAACAAAGAACGCTAGCTTCTGTTGTCTTCAGTAAGCGCTATCTGTATCTTGTGTGTCTTATTTGCTGTTGTTTGTCTACCACGTTGCTGATATCTTCGTCTGAGGACAAGATTCAGTTAAAAGCACATCACTATATACATATATATATATATTTCAGTGTAGAAAACAACAATGGCGGAGAAACAAAAAGACACAGCTCAGGACAAGCAGATTTTTAGGAAGTGTGTGCATCCCTGCACTAGATTCATCTCGGGTGGGGACACACACGAGATGTGCGTTATCTGCTTGGGAGCCGAACACGCACAGGCAGCTCTCGAGGGAGCTGTCTGTGTCCACTGTGAACGGCTCACACTGAGAGTCCTGAGATCACGGCGAGCACTCTTCGAGGAGAGTGCTGCGTCCCGTGTTCCCCACGGGTCTGGTCCCGCTGTTGCTGAGGCACAGCGAAGGCTGCGTTCGTGGGGTTCACAGATGGATCTGGTGGAGGGGTTGAGACGGGCTCTGCCTCATCTCTTCCCTTACCTGCCAGACCCAGTGTCTCTTCTCCGGCGGTGGAAGCACGCTCTGCGGTTTCTTCCCCCCGGAGAGAGGCACCGGCGCTTAATATATCTTCCTCTGAGGAGGTTGATGTAGTAAGCGTCGACCCTGGTGATGAGGGACCGCCATCCTCATCTCCAGCATATGAGGAGCTGCTGGAGGTAGTGACGCGGGCCGTCGATAAGCTCAAGATCGACTGGCCCGCGGAGAGAAGCGACACAAATCAAAAAAGCAAACTCGATGAGCGCTTTCTCCAACCTAGGTCACTACCACAGCGTCGGGGTCTGCCGTTTTTTCACGATCTCCACACCGAGGTGTCGAGGTCGTGGAATCGCCCAGTCCAATATCGTGTTTTCAGCCCCCAAACATCCACATATAGTAATATTATGGGGCTGAAACACTACGGCTATGGGGCGATGCCTCCGGTAGAAGAGACGCTTGCGAGCTATCTCTCGCCTGAGTCAGCATCGTCCCTCAAGACCCCAACACTGCCCACTAAGCCCCTAAGAACAACATCGGGCTTGGTGGGCAAGGCTTATTCGGCGGCAGGTCAGGCGGCGGCTTGTTTACATACTATGTCAATATTACAAGCCTACCAAGCTGACCTGCTGGGGGAAATTGACGAGAGCGGGGAAGCTACATTTGAAACGGTTCAGGAAATCCGTAAAGCCACAGATCTTGCTCTCCGGGCCACCAAGGAGACGGCCAAGTCAATCGGCCGCTCTATGGCAGCCCTGGTGGCCACGGAGAGGCATCTGTGGCTGAATCTATCTGACATCAAGGACAAAGATAAAAATGTCCTCTTGGATGCGCCGCTGTCTCCTGTGGGCCTGTTCGGCGATGCTATGTCATCAGTCGTCGACAGGTTCCAGGAGACACGTAAACAGTCAGCGGCCTTCCAGAGATTCCTTCCCCGCCGCATTAATCCCCCGAGACTGCTGGGCGGGAGCAGCCTCGGCCGGTAGCCAGCTCCTCTGCTCGTAGAGAGCAACAAAAAGCCAGCGTGGCCACCCGTGCTCCCCCGCAAAAAGCTTGGGGACCGGGGCGGTCAACGCAGGCAAGGCCTTCCAGAGGTAGAACGGATCTGAGGACCGTTATTATCTCTCGGAAGGCCTCGAAGAAATCCTGACGCCAGTCGGCCAGGGTTTCAGAGGGCAGTCCCCTCCGGAGAGGTCCTGATATTAAAACACCAAGTGTCAGCGCCTCTTCGGTGCCCTCAAGGGGCCGTTCTGCCAACCCTGCCACCCAGTGTGCGACAGGGCGCAGCGGTTCCCACGATCCTCCGAGGAGGGTCGGTCACTTGATTCGTTTGTCTACCGGTGCGCCGGTCCAGACCAACGAGCCAAGTGCTCAAAAAACACCAGAGGCCAGTCTCAAGAGACTGGTTCCCTTAGTAGAATTTATGGAAGAATGGAAACTTCTCCCGAATATTTCGAAATGGGTGCTGCTCATTATAGAACAGGGTTACAGAATACAGTTCGGTTCTCAACCGCCCAGGTTCAACGGGGTTCTTCCCACAGTGGTAACCCCAGAGCAGTCTCTGGTTATGGAACAAGAGGTTATGACACTTTTGCAAAAAGGGGCTATAGAAAGGGTTCCTCCTCCCAGCAAGCTGTCAGGGTTTTACAGCCGCTACTTTATCGTTCCAAAGAAGGATGGAGGGTTGCGTCCCATAATCGATTTACGAATACTAAATCGTTCTGTACAAAAACTAAAGTTCAAAATGCTTACACTCAGACAGATTGTCCCACAGATCAGGTCCGAGGACTGGTTTGTGGCGATAGATCTGAAGGACGCATACTTCCATGTATCCATCCATCCTTCTCACAGGAAGTTCCTCAGGTTTGCTTTCAGGGGCGAAGCTTACCAATACAGGGTTCTTCCATTTGGCCTATCCTTATCACCCCGCACTTTCACGAAGTGCGTGGATGCAGCTCTGGCTCCACTGAGACTCCAGGGCATCCGCGTACTGAATTACATCGACGATTGGTTGATATTAGCTCAAACGGAGCAGCTGGCAGCTCAGCATCGAGATGTTGTTCTGTCACACATGAAAAAGCTTGGGCTGAGGCTCAACGCAAAGAAAAGTGCATTGGTTCCAAGTCAGATTACCAACTATCTAGGGGTAGTTTGGGATTCCACCACGATGCAGGCTTATCTGTCTCCTGCTCGTGTGAATTCCATTCTCGGAGCCGTGAATGGGGTAAAAATAGGCCAGTCACTAACTGTGAAACAGTTTCAGAGACTGTTGGGTCTGATGGCAGCTGCGTCCAACGTGATACCTTTTGGCCTGCTGCACATGAGACCCTTACAGTGGTGGCTCAAGACCAAGGGGTTTTCTCCGAGGAGAAACTCTCTCCACACGTTCAAAGTCTCGCGGCGATGCCTTCGAGCTCTGGCCGTGTGGAGGAAGCCTTGGTTCTTGTCCCAAGGTCCTGTGTTGGGGACTTCTCGTCGTCGCAGAATGCTTACGACAGATGCTTCCCTCACGGGCTGGGGAGCGATCATGGGTGGTCGCTCGGCTCGGGGTCTCTGGGAGGACCATCAACGTTCCTGGCACATAAATCGGCTGGAAATGATGGCGGTATTTCTTGCATTAAAATACTTCCTCCCAGACCTGAGAGACCATCATCCGCACGGACAACACGACGGTGGTCGCTTATATCAATCACCAGGGGGGTCTACGGTCTCGCCAACTATACTACTTGGCACGTCAGATCCTCCTGTGGTCCCAAGGGAAGTTCCTCTCGCTCAGAGCGGCATATATCCCAGGGAATCAGAATGTGGGGGCAGACGCCCTGTCGAGACAGGGGCCGAGGCCCGGGGAGTGGAGACTCCACACCGAGGTGGCGGAGCTCCTATGGCAGAAGTACGGTCGAGCGGAAGTCGATCTATTTGCCTCAAAAGAGTCGACTCAGTGTCCACTATGGTACTCTCTAACGCACCCAGCACCTCTAGGGCTGGATGCCATGGTGCAGACGTGGCCGAGGCTACGTCTATACGCTTTCCCCCCGGTTGCTCTGCTCCCAGGAGTACTGGAGAAAATCCGCCAGGACGGGGTCAGTCTAATACTGGTGGCCCCATACTGGCCGACAAGGTTTTGGTTTGCAAACCTAATATCTCTACTAGACAGCTCCCCGATGGAGCTTCCACTCAGACAGGATCTCCTGTCACAAGCGGGCGGTACGATACTCCATCCTCGCCCGGAATTATGGAAACTGTGGGCCTGGCCTCTGAGGGGGCCAGGTTCATAGATTCTGGTCTCTCAACCGAGGTTGTGGAGACCATTCTCAACTCCAGAGCTCCCTCCACGAGGAAGTTATATCTATACAAATGGAAGTTGTTCGTTGCTTGGTGTAATCAACACGGAACGGACCCTGTCCACGCACCTGTAAATTCGGTGCTTCAGTTCCTCCAAGAAAAATTCTCGGAAGGATTAACTCACTCAACACTAAAGGTTTATGTTGCAGCTATTTCTGCATTTCATGTTTCTTTAGGGGGTTCCTCGGTGGGTCGAGACCCCCTAGTAATACGCTTCCTCCGTGGTACTCTAAGACTGAGACCTGTGGTACGTTCTAGGACTCCAGCCTGGGATTTGGCGGTAGTGTTAGAAGGGTTAGCTGAGGCACCTTTCGAACCATTAGAACAAGTTTCTGAGAAGTTCCTTACACTCAAGACCATATTTTTATTGGCAGTCTCGTCTCTTAAAAGAATTGGAGACCTGCAGGCGTTATCAGTTTTGCCATCATGTTTGGAATTTTCACCAGGAATGGTGAAGGCATTCCTACACACTAGACCTGGCTATGTGCCCAAGGTCCCCACTAATGTTCCGGGTCCTATTGTACTTCAGGCCTTTTGTCCCCCTCCATTTAGGAGTGCGGATCAGGAAAAACTTAATCTGCTTTGCCCTGTCCGGGCCCTAGATACTTATGTCCACAGAGCTGCCCTGTGGCGTAAGACAGACCAATTGTTTGTATGTTATGGGTCCCCTAAGAAAGGGGGCCCAGCGTCTAAGCAGAGGATGAGCAAGTGGGTGGTCGAGGCCATTTCTCTTGCGTACAAAGCAGCCGGACAACCATGTCCTTTGGTGGTCCGGGCTCATTCTACAAGGGGTATGGCGGCCTCTAAGGCCCTGGTGTCAGGAGTTCCCATGTCGGATATTTGTGATGCAGCCGGATGGTCATCCCAGCACACTTTTATTAGATTTTACAATCTAGATATTAACTCCACTCCAGGTTCAGCGGTACTGTCAACAAGATAACAGACATGCATTTGGCTGTACGGCCTAGTTGGGATAGCGTTCCCATCACATCGTTTCGACATAGCGTCGATAGTTCCCATGAAAGGGAACGTCTCGGGTTACTTGTGTAACCCTGGTTCCCTGAATAAGGGAACGAGACGCTACGTCACGTTGCCGTACCCCCGGCATACCTATGAGCGCTTACTTCAGACATATTCCAGAAGCTAGCGTTCTTTGTTCTGGGTGTGCTTTATAGCTTCCTGGTCCGTGACGTAACCCGCCTCTGACGTCCCGTCTCATCATTGGTTGGATACAGAGGTGCTTCACGACGCAATGCGCAGAGGGTTCCCATCACGTCGTTTCGACGTAGCGTCTCGTTCCCTTATTCAGGGAACCAGGGTTACACAAGTAACCCGAGACGTTTTTTAGTCAAGCTAAATTTTCACACCACATTTAAACTAAATTTATGAGCCGGTTGTTGTTAGATTTCATTGGTGATTTCAAATATGAAATTTAATCGTAAGGTTGGCGAACAGTTTTGGAGAATTTGATGTTTCCCCATTCAAAGAGATAGTGCGTGATGCCCAGGATGCCCGAGAGGCGTTTCAAAGATGGTCGCCGAGTGAAATTACTTGTCTTAAAGGGACTTTGACGTGACACACCGCAGCCACAATAACACTGTGCAAGTGAGTGTGTTTTGTCATTTAAAACCCTTTATAAATAATCTTTATCTTGATCTATAACGCGAGATGGGTGCCTCCATCTTAGTTTGCGTCCTGTCAGTCGGATTTACAGCATGTGAATTCATCAGTTTCTCACAAAATACATGCAAGTAAGTGGCTGGTGAACTGGAAGAATAATAGAGTAAACGTTATAGTTTAATTAATAGCCTATTATGAATAAACTTTGGCAAATTATATTCGAATGAATTGTCATTGCTGCTTCCATTGATGTCTGACATAAACATGTATTGTTTTACTGGTGCTTATGTGTATTTAAATGTCTGAAACCTAAAAAAAAAAAAAAAAAAATTATGCTGTGGCTGAAAACACTGCATAGTTGTGACATATGACAAGCGCTGAGCGTGTCCGTCTCACAGCCAAAGCATGAAAGCATAGTTTGAATCTGGCATTTATGTCACTGAAGGTTCTAAATCCCATATGTAGGACCGTACTCTCAGGGGCACAGAAATAAAAATCCCATATGTGGGACCGCACCGCTCAAAAGGTTAAAAACTAAAATCCACCATTTTCAATGTTTGTTTAAGTGAATTTAGGCATCATAACTTTAGAATGTACAGCATGAAAAATGAATATTCATTTTGAGATTTATCAAAGGTTACATTTAAGTGTTGTTAGAGTTTGAAAATGTGTCATTTTGTTCACCTTTAGTAGCAAGCTTGATGGGTCGGTGCACATTATCATATGTTTAGTGAAGAGAGGAGAGAGTGGGAAGGGTGAACTGCCTAAAGGCCTCATTGATTGGACAGGTCCGCCTCGTCAGCATGTCCCTGTGATGAGCTCAGTGAATAACCCTGTGCATAACAGGCTGCGGTGCTGCGGGGACATGATGGACTGACCGGATTCAAGACCCCAGACACCAGGGGGAGACACAGATGAAGTGTCATAATGGTACCTTATAAGTAAATCCACACGCATTTATACTCGAGAACGGAGTGAGAAGGATTTGTTTGGCCCAGAGGCTCAGGAGTAGCTTGTAATATTACTGATAGTGACCGTATTAAAACACCTGTCAAATTAATCATCTTCTCATTTAGCAACTATAGGATTAATCTCTCAAAGCATATGGGTAGTTCATTACCCTGTAGTATCTTTTAACAACAGAATGTTTAAAGATTGTCAAAGTAATTAAATGATTGTAATATACTGAATGGCTTTAGGATGAGCAGTTTTTATTTTAGAAAGATAAGCTGACAGGAAATGTTCTGTGTTGTTTAATAGTCTTGTTTCTTGCCACAATGCAGCGGGGTCGGTCTCTTATGATCACCAAGGCTGCATTTGCTTGATTTAAAATAGTATAAACGGTAATATTATTACAAATTAAGATTTTTTTTTTCTATTTGAATATATTTTAAATTGTAATTTATTCCTGTGATGGCAAAGCTGAATTTTTAGCAGCAGCCATTGCTCCAGTCTTCAGTGTCACATGGTCCTTCAGAAAGATGCTGATTTGCTGCTCAAGAATCATTTCTTGTGTATCTTAATTTATGTTCATTCACTCTCATGCTGCTCCAAACTTTAATTATTTTCTTTTTGTCTCAAAACACAATTGAAGTTGATGCTGCTGTTTCCCAGACAATTAGAGTAAAACGGTCACTTAGGACTGCAAAGCTTCAAAAAATGAGCGAAAGAAATATGTTCTTTGTGCTGGATTCCAAGTTTTATGATTAGTTTGAAGCCATGTTGAAATGTTTGTCAGGAAAACACAAATTTAATTTGTTCTACTGATAAACTTTTCCTCTGTTACAGAGGGACTGATACCAAAAGTCACTGGTTAGAGTGTCCTGTAACCAATCACAACATGCTAAATTTGAATATGCACATAATGAGATTTGAGAGGAACTTAAACTTCTAGTCATAAGAAGAATATTTAATGAAAGAATATTCACTTTTATTGTATCACTAAAAGCAGAATCAATACTCCGCATTCAATATTCTACTATAGGTTGATAATGCGAGTTTGGAATGATGTGGTGGGTAAATGATTTTGGCTGAAATATCCCTTTAAGAAAAGAAGGAATATGTAAATGAACATTTTACTTGGCTCTCTTTCCTGTGTACAATGATAGTCAGTAGGGACTGTGTAAAGCTCTGCTCTTATCTTCTCTTTCCAACTGTGAGGAGGAGTTTTAACCCAGCATGGCCTCCCCTGTCCTTCCCACTAACCCTCACTCATCTCACAGACTCACTAGAACACTCCATCCCACATCCAGACCCCGCTCCCTCTCTTTGCATGGCTCATTAGCCCACGACATCCCTACTAACTACAACTGGAGCTCGCAACTGTCATGGGAGCCTGATGTCCAGCCAGACACGGTAGGCTTGTGTGGATGAAGCTCGGTCCATCTCGCACATGCTGTGGTGGTAATGAGGAGCGCCGGGCCTCGTTTAGCTGGGCTGCGCTAGCACCCATTGAGACCCAAGCCAAAGGCCCAGAGCCAGAGCCTGCAGCTCTCAGCCAGGTCTCTAGGACCCAGCCGGCTCCAACCGACTGGCAGCATCCAGAATACTGAGCAGGGCATCAGCATCATCTCAGCAGAGCCCTATGCTTAACAGCTAGACGCGCTGTCTCAGAGTGTTTGACGTCTGAGCACCGCAGTCTACGTGTCCCCATGCTGCAAAAGATCAGCAGCAGTGCAAGCTGGCTTCTGGAATAAGACCAGAGTCATATGTGGATACACAATGATCTGGCTGTGTTTTGTTTTGACATTGTAATAAATTCCAATGCATAATGCAGTGTTGTGTTATCAGTGAGCCCAGACAGAGTCTGCAGGCTTAATTCACTTTTTTTTTCTTTTTTTTTTTTCTTTTTTTAAATGAGATGAATGAGGAGAAATCCTACACAACTCTTTGATAAACTTTTAACAAGTTTTTTTCAGCTTCAAACAATGTATTATTTTTTATGATTAATGATAATAACACTTAAAATTTATTGCCTTGATGAAACATCAGGGTTGGAATAGATAAAGAGATTGACAAATCAGTTTAACATGGAGTTATAATTAATTTTGAAGTTTTAAGTGTTAGCAATAAGATAATGTGGTTTTTATAATCAGTTAGCACTGCTTTTGTCATTTTTTACAAGATGGACAAAATTTGTCACTAAAAATGTCATTCGGTTTAACCAAAAATGAGGTTTTACCGATTGACACTTTTGGTTATACTGAACAATGACATTTTCAAACAATTCTAACATGCTGATATCTAGCTAACTAGCTAGTTAGCTTGCTAGATAGCTAGCAAAAGGACAATGAAACCTTTTATATTTAGTACAAGTTTTTAAAATATTATTATTTCCACGTTTTATAGCGGTTGTACCAAATGACCTGATGTTTCGGGACTTGTGTATGAGCAAGTGAAAACATGAATCTTTCAAATAGTTAAAAGAGAGTTAGTTACTTTGCTTCACGACCATGTGGTCCTTTGCAGGTGCCTGAATGATGTCACATCCTGTCACATGATATCTTTGAAATACCTTTTTATGTGGCAAAATACAATTAAAACCTTTTGGATTCAATTAAAGATATCTAGTTGAAATACCTTACATACTTTGGATGTCATAACTTATTATTAAGGCCTTTGGATAAAAAACAAAAAAACAAAAACAAAAACAAAAAAAAAAACATCATTGACCCTGATACAGTAACTGACCAATGAGGGAAAATATATACATATACTGCAGTTCCACAGTTTTGGGTTATAGGATTTTTTTTATTATATTTCAATTTTATGTTTTTATTTTTTTTATTTTTTATTCTTTTAAAAGTATCTTAAAAGTACTGAAAGAATATCTTGTGCTCACCAAATCTGCATTTATTTAATCAAACATTAACAATTAACAATTTAAAATGACTTTTTTTTTTTTTTTTTTTTTTTTTAATTTATTTCTGTGATGGCAAAGCTAAGATTTCAGCATCATTACTCCAGTCTTCAGTGATACATGATCTTTCAGAAATCATTCTAATATGCTGATTTGCTGCTCAAGAAACATTTCTTACTATTATCATTCAGCATGTGTGTGTATCAGCACAATATGAGATCAAGAAAGAGTTAAAGTTGTTGTGCTGTTCTGACACTTATTATTTGGACTAAGCTGGGCCCTCATGCTGATTTGATTAGGATATCAGGATCGAGTTGGACATTTTTCATGTGTTCTCATAAGAATGGAATGGCGGTTGAGACAGACTTTCAGTATCACCTCTGGTGCAATGTGTTCCTGTTAAATAAACCTGCTTCTGAGCAGGTTTGAGCTTACAGGCCTGTTACTATGACAACAACTCCAAGAGGAGCATTGAATAACGCAACACTCCAACATTGTCAAATCCTTAACAATTAAATTAAAATAACTCCATAATCCTTGTTCATACAACAAGCTCCTGGTCTCTAGAGGCCTGTGATTGTTTCAGTCCTTCATTTTGTTCAGATGTTTCAAAATAGCGATTTTATGACAACTTTAGCAAACACACATACTACACACATTAGATGAAAACAGTTTAACCCTAAACACGTTCACAAAGTCTGGCTTACCCACAACCAACATCTGTACTTCTGCTCTTGAAGTGCCTTCTGGAACATTGGAAACAAGCCCCATCACACCACATTTGTCATTGGGTTGACTTGACTTATGGCCTTCCTGAGCAAGATGTGCAAATACTGAGCATCTCTCTGCAGTTGTCACAACTTCTTTTGACATTCCATCAAAAGAATGTCACAAAACTATCATTCAAGATTTATACAAGAGCGGTGACAGAAAAAAAAAAAAAAAAAAATAAATATATATATATATATAAATATATATATATATATATATATATATATATATATATATATATATATATATATATATATATATTATTTTTAATGGTGGAAGTGAATGTTATTTCTTTGCTAGGAAGTAGCCTATGTACTGTTATATATAATGTTTTGATTACTAGTAAATGATGACAGAATACATTTAATTAAATCATTTACTCACCCTAATGTCATTACAAACCAATATGACTTTTTTTCTACATTTATTAATTTTAGTAAATGTATTAAATAGTTTTAATTTTGGATGAATTGTCCCTTAAAGAGAGCAGGTTTTCCTTTCTGAAACTCATACTTAAAGGGAACTTATTATGCTCCTTTTTTACAAGATGTAAAATAAGTCTCTGATGTCCCTAGAGTGTGAATGTGAAGTTTTAGCTCAAAATACCCCACAGATCAATTTTTATAGCATGTTAAAATTGCCACTTTTTGGGTGTGAGCAAAAACGTGCAGTGTTTGTGTGTCCCTTTAAATGCATATAAGCTGGCGCTCCTGGCCTCCTTTCAAGAAGAGGGTGAAGCTTCAAGAGCTCATGCTCCAGCATACCAGCAACAACAAAACAGGACAATCTCACACACTGAAAATGTCAGAAACTGTCAGTAGCGGTGTTCAGACTTATATGTTCGAACCAGAGTCAGTGATGGAGAGACTCAAGAAGAAGTGACAGCATGTAGAATGCAACAGGAGATTTCTGAATGGAAAATGATTGGTGCAAAAGTATAAGACTTTACCAGTGTTCTTTGAGACATTTCCTTCAAAAATGACATATAACAATGATGTCCTCACTGACTCAGATGGTGGAAGTTTATGGAGACTTTTATGTGCATTGGTACATCCCAAATCACAACACTTGTAATGCCCCTTTGGCTCAGACATTGTACAACTCCAGTTGCTACTGCGATGATACAGAAATGGGGGACTCTGTGCTTCTCACTCAGGGCTGTGCCTATGATAATAGGGCAGATCGTCACCAACTGTGGGCGGGGCTTCTCTTAATCTTTGGCAGAAGAGAGAACTTTTTTTTTTTTTTTTTTTTGATTCTCTCTTGAGAAGTGAATTACAGTTTTTCTATGTTTCAAAGCATGTGATTGGCTGTTCACTCCTGATGTCACACTTTCATCTGCATGTGGTCCATGATCTCATGATGTTCAGTGCTACAGTACCAAAAAGCCTGATTGAATTGGTTTGGTTTTGTCAACTTGAAACTAATCCTTTAACCCTGTGTTTGTTCAACTGCCTTCATCGTATAGGCCCCAGAGCTTTAAAGTTACAAAATAGACACAAAATCACCCTAAAATGGTCGACTTATGGAAATATTCATCAAAAAAATCTTCCACGGAAGGTTTTTTAATGCCATGAGTAAATGACAACAGAATATTAACTTTAAGAGGCTTTAAGATGTTTTCCTAACCAACACTCATGCTTAAAGTAATGTATGAAGCCGAAAGTATACTTCCCTTGTCCGTGTTCTGCTCCGGCTTGTGAACAGTGCGTGAAAAGGAATTTTTGTCATCATCACAGACCAATGATATGCAGACAGATTTTTGTGTCCGCGTGGACAACAGCACATATGCGAGTAATTTGAGAGCTCAAAAACAAAAGCATGCAACAATCACATCCAATAGAGTACAATTTGAATGGCTTGCATGCTCAATTGTACACTAAATGGAGTGGAACACAGAAAATTAAGTATACCTGGGTCTTTAATTTATATAGAAATGAAAATTCAATCATTTGTTCACCCACATGTTGTTCCAAACCTCATGAAAATAGATATTTTAATGAATGTACTTGTTGCTCTTTTCCATGTCATTATAATGAATGAAGACCACAAGATTTGTCAACATTTGGACTTATTTTTCACAAATTATTCCACAGAAGGTTTGGAATAACATGAGGGTGAGTAAATGACCACATAATTTAAGTTTGTGTGTGAACTATCACCTAATGAACCAGTTTAAAGAGCTGGCAGGAAATGTTTCCAGACACCATCACACTAGAAGAAATGTCGGAGAGGCAGTTTTAATCTATCACAACAGTAATTAATATTTGAGTGGTTACCATTCCTCAGCAGTAAAGCTGTGTGGACATGGCAGTGTTTAATGCCTTTAGAGCCTGCTGTCCACAGAGGAAGTGGAATCCACCTGACAAATGGTGCCAGAGCACACTCTCCTTGTGTATTTCTCACCGGCGATAAGTAGGAACATTTAACCGTATTATGGACACACTGGCAGCAGTGTCAGGAGTGGTTTGGACGTGCTAGCCCGTGAGGCCTTGTTCACTAATTTAGAACCTCCTAGACCAAGACCCCACGGGCTGCCTGACTAAATTTACCCAGCTTTTCATTAAAGCCATTAAGTTGCTTTCTACTACCTTGTGGAAACCTTAACAAATGAGGATGGTGAGCTGTGGAAAGGTAGAAGTATGAGAGGAGAAATGGAAAGAGTGATGGGGGGCAGGAGGTAAAGACATTAGTGTTGTTCCAGTACAAACAAGTGAGCAGATGAAAAGAGATGGGTGGTACAAAAAGAAACTGGAGAAAAACATTAACATTCCTCGTCTGGACAGATACTCTGACTGCTCAGATTTTCCCACACAATTACAGACATTTGCATAATTAATGGATCTTTCGAGGGCTGCTTACCCCACTGCATTTCATTTTTTTAAATCTAGCAGCAAGATAAATAAGTAAAAAGCCTCGAGCCTGAAAATATATTCACTTTACTTTCTGGTTGTAGCTTTTCCACTGTCCATGTACAAGGGATGGGCTCGAATGCTCAATTTATTTATTTATTTATTTTTTATCTATGTAGTTTGATCTATGTAACATTTCAGATGGTCATCTTTGGCTGTTGCATGTTGTGTTTTTAAGGATCACCATGATTTTGCCTAGTAAGACATGTTCCATGTTTTTTTTTGTTGTTTTTTTTTTTATCCTGGACCAACATTCCTCTCTGAAAAAGTAGTCCTAACCCTATCCCCACCCCTAAACCTAACCCTACCTTACCCATTACTTATCGCTATAATCAGACGGATATGATATGTGAACACTGATGTAGAAGCACCTAACCCTGTTTGTAAGCCTAAACTTGAAAAAACTGTAAACATGTCCCTCAAAAGTCATTACAATTGGAATGTTGTTCCAGGGTCAACAACGATGTTCCATCCATCCATCCATCCATCCATCCATCCATCATCATCTTGTTCTGAATGATACATAACCCTGATATTTTGTTAAAAGTTGCACTGTTGCATGTAGTTTAGAGTTTTTTTGTATAAATTTGAGTACTCATGGCCATTCATCTACAGATTTCCCTTAGCTTCATCTGCTCTATATAATGTCAGTGTGGTCAAGGCACTGCTCTTTGATTCACTCTGTTTCCACTGTTCCTTTGGCTCTCCAGCTCTGCAGGACGTCCTTAGCTCAGGTGGAGATTGCAGATGAGTAGATTAGATCCCATGTCATTGGATCGCAGCAAGCCAAATCAATCCTGTGTGCTGGAGCAGTACAACAGAGAGAATCGCAAAGCTCATCGATCGCCTCTGAAACAAATCATACATGCTGGAACACTCACGCCCCATGCCGAAAAAGCTCTTTAAAAAATTTATCAAATATTTCTTGTCTTGTCGAATTGTTTCTCACCTTTAACACGATGAATTCTCTGTCAGAATTCAGCACCGCTTGTTGAAGGGCGAATCAGCTTTGTATGCTCTTTGCAAACAGTGTTGATGTGCAGTAGTGAACTTTTGAATAAAGAAATGAAAGTTTTGAGGGGTGAAACTCAGGTGAGTTTCTTATAAGTCAGCTGTAAGGTGATCTCTATCAGACAGACTACATAATGAAAAGCTTGTCTTTTGAAGTATTTAAAAACACATTTTACAGATTTTCTGTACTACCAGCTTCACTTGGCCACCGATTAAGACTCATAATGCAACACTGCAGTATCGTACATACTCACATGAACATAACAAGGGAAAATGCAGTTGAATTACATAAATGACAGCTGCGATTTAAATGGAAAGGTTGAGGTTGACATTTCCTGTCTGACAAGATATGAAAAATTGTATGCACTTTTTGAGTGACAAGCTGCACTGCGGTTGTCTCAAACTGCTCTTTCCCTTCCTGCCATTTACTTTTTTCCTTCCAATGTCTAGACACCAGAAGAAGGAAAACTGCACTTCAACAGCTATTCAGAGCCCCCATAAACTGCCTTCAAATTTATAGCCTCCGATATGTGCAAAAGGAAGCAAGGACAAGTTAAAGGGAACCTATTTCCCAGAGAGCCCTGGAAACAAGCTCATCATCTTTGAATCCATTTGACCTTGGTTTGATGTAACCTGCACTATAGGTAACCCATTGAAATAGCAAAGATTGATGCGTTTGCACTTGCTTATAGCTTTGTGCATCTCTAACATCAGGAGGCAAATAAAACAGGAATGGCGTCTGTAATGCATAACTTTGCTGTCGTGGTCAAGACCAATTTTATCACTACATACGCTCTGTTACAAGATGAGAAATATTCACAGGGTCAAAGTATAACACTAATAATGGTAAAACTGAGAGGAAACAGCTGAAAGAAAAGAAGAGAGGATTCTACTTCGTCTTGAGAGAAGGGTGATACAAGCGACCCCTGCCTTCAGCCGAGGCTAATGTGTTTTTGAAGATTGCTGGGATGAATATCAAATGATGATGCAAGTTTTATGGAGACAGAGGCTCAAAGTAGCTGGCTTCTTTAAAACAGATTAAAGAGACAGAAGATGAGGGAGATGAGTAAGCTACTCGTACGGTTGTGCGTCTAGGCAACATGCTCCCAGAGGCCTTTACAAGTGCCTTTCCTCTTGAAAGGTGCTCATTCATTCATCAGGCTATTTAAGGCTGTCGTGTTTGTACAATCCCCTTATTTTCTGAATCCGCCTCATAACCCTCAAGAATAATGTCCATCAACCAGACTAACTAGTCTATCTACAGGTACCTCACACTCATGCTGCAACACATTTTCTGGAAAAGTTTGCTGAAAAAAAAACAAAAAAACAATCTGATTGGTTGACAAACGTTCTAAGGCGTGCAATTATTTTCAGGGAAACACACGGCTAAAGTAGTTCTAGGCAGGTATTTACCGCATTACAGTTCCATATTACTTCGCCAAATGATTTAAGTTCTTTCAAAAGGTCCTTACAGCCTACAACAGCAAAAGAAACAAAACCCACAACAGCACTGACCAAATATAGTAAACAACAGGATAAAAACGACAAATTATTATTATATGGTTTTTGCCACAAAATATGTTTTATTTTGTCCTGAAAGGTCTCTCTTTCTCCTATTCTCTTTTTCTCATTCAAACGCACACATACAGTACGGACACACACTCGCACAGAAACATGTTGTTAGTGCTGCTCTGAAGAATTAATCTGAAAAATAGTTTAGCAACTTAAAAGCTACATGACATTTCTCACCAGAGGTAATAACGGTGTGGTTCTTGAGGTAGAGAAACTTACAGTTTGGCTATTAGTAGAGACACTGCTGCCGAACACTGTTGAGAGACGTACAGACTGAGGTAGGCTTATTCACATATGCCTCAATACATACGACATGCCTCAAACCTCCGTTACTAGCTCTAAAATGCCGTTTTGGAATGAGCAACGGAGACTTGGGATGAGATGCATAAGAAATCAGTCCCACACACAAGAATGTTTTAAGAACAAAACCTGACAAATGCATTGAAATGCAACATCTGAACAGTGTCTTGTAACCATAATATAAGCGGAATAATTCACTCCGGCCCATTACCACCTCGGGTGTGCTTTATTTTCTAATAATTCAATGGCCTGTTATCAATTATTCCTCACATATGTATGTATGTATGTATGTATAGCTACACTAAAGTGTGGGATCAGTAAGTTTTCTCTTTAGAAAATAATACTTTTATTCAGCAAGGATGCATTCAGCTGATCAAAATGTTACAAAATATTTATATTTAAAAGAAATGCTGTTCTTTTGAACTTTCAATTCATCCTTATTTGTGATTTCTGTTCATGAGACACTGAAGACTAAAGTAAAATTCAGCTTTGCCTTCACAGGAAGAAATTATGTTTTAAAATATATTCAAATAGAAAACTGTTAATTTAAATTCTAATAATTTTCTTTTTCTTTTACCAAGAGAGTGGCAAGATGAAAACGTCTCGGGTTACTTGTAACTTGTTACTTGTAACCCTGGTTCCCTGAATAAGGGAACGAGAAGCTACGTCATATGACGTTATGGGAACCATAACGTCATATGACGTAGCGTCGACAGTTCCCATGAAAGGGAACGTCTCAGTTTACTTGTGTAACCCTGGTTCCCTGAATAAGGGAACGTGACGCTACGTCATATGACATAGCGTTGACAATTCCCATGAAAGGGTTGCCTGGAAAATCAAGCCTCACCACTGTACCAGCGGATCAGTCTGGTCGGCCATTGAATCAATTCGATTTCTAAGGCGGATCAAATCCGAGCAACCAGGAAGCGGAGTAAACCAATCAGAGAACGGCGGATATGACGTTAGCAAAGCGACAAGAGAGTGAACAGCGAAAAGTAAATAATTAATGTGTTTTTGGTCATTTAAAACTAAATTCACGGCTGAATAGAACAAACTCTCAGGTCTCCCGTGCGCAATCTTTGTTGATATTGAAGGGACTTTCGCCGCACTAGAGTGACGCTGTTTGCGTCACTGAAATAAACAAATCTGATTGCACGGTACGGTTCGGAGTTGACTCGAATCGCGACGGAGGGCGGACTGACCAGACTGATATATCTTGTAGAAGATAGATCAATCTGGCCTGTTTCAAACTTTCACATAGCATCTTTTGGTTATAAAAACATTAAAAATTCAAATCTACATTTTGATTTTATAAAGTTTATTATAAAAACATATAATTTTTTCCCCCCAAAATGCAATAAATCCATGACACTTTTTTTTTTTTTCAAAATGCAATTAATCCAATTTTATCAATATAACATTTATTTTTCAAATTGAAAATACACAACAAAGTAAGTTGTTTCACATATATGAAAGAGTCTAAACTTTGCCAATATTTATCTTATATACAGGCATTTTACTAAAAATACATTCAGCTGTCGCTCCCAAAATGAATTCAATGGGTCATCTTGTTAATGTTATAAACACATTTTCCGAGTACATTAGTATTAACAACGTCTTTTTAAAAAATACTTCAATGTTTACAGTGCATGGAATGGTGCGTTGTGATTGGTTGAGAGCGGATATATCACGTTCTGCAGAAAAAAGGAGACTGGCGTTTGTTATGTTTTGGAAAGAAAGGGAGAAAACATTACAGAAGAACATGACAGATATCGCATTTTGTGCAAAAATAATAAATGACTTTTCAATACTGACCAGATACAATACTAATTTTGGTGGAAACTAATTTTTTATTTTTTTTTTTATTTTTTTTTTTATGACGTTTATCGCGTTTTGGAACCAAACTCTTAATTTGGAGAATATTTTGCAATTCACAGTATTTTACAAAAACATTTTAAAAAATACTGAACAATGATTTTTTTTTCTGCAAGGTTGATAGATCACCAGATGAATATTATTCTTGAATTAACAAACACCCCCCCCCCCCCATTATTTAAATGAATATATAGATATGGAGAACCCCAAAATCAGATTAATCAAGAGACAAGATGGAACACTAGTCACAAGAGCATGTTTATTATTATCAAGCGTTTCTGTGGATGGAAGTAGAATTTTGGGGAGGGGATAGTAGATATTTTAGTTGGAGGAAACAGAAATAAAGAGAGACTAAGGGAGAGAGAGAGAACATAGATATAAATTAATAAAAGATAAAAATAAACCCACAGATTCAAATAAAAATATTTTAATTGGAAGAAACCATTATGCCCTGTAGACTGATCTATGCTCAGTATTTAATTGTGAAGACTTTTTTTTTTTTATTAATATAAGACATAAGTAACTAGAGGAGCCCCATAATCCATATCTTATGTCCTTTGAAATAAAATTAGGTAGGACAGGAAATACTGATTGATTGAAAAAGGCAACTTTTTAATTAAAGTTGCTATTGTCAGAAATGGAAGAGCAGAGCTTAGAGTTTGTTTTTTTCCCATTTCTCCACAGGAGCTCAAGGATTCAGAAGCCATACGGCCATTTGTGTTTAAAGATTTATTGTGTGTGGAGTTTGAAATGTTCCCTATTGCTATCATGTCGCTATAAAGCCGCCAGGTGCTGGCATGTTTGCAGAGACGTGGGGAGATTGTTCCTTTGTATGTCTCCTGCGTGGATCTCAGTGGACATTGGCGTAGGAGAGGATCGGGAAAGGGGGACAGAGAGCGATTGAGCTAAGAGGATCGATCCCTCACAGCGTGCATCAGACCGCATGTTATTTTTACACCTGTCAGGTACAATGCCCAGGTACGGTTCGCGCCAAGTAGGAAGTACCGGTGGCCATGGAGACTGTCACCGAATCTAGGGCACGGTTTTGAATGTGTGTGATCTTGTGGAGCGGCCATGCTATCATTCTTGCACACGCTGGAAAAACAGTCCAAGCAATAAGCTACAAATCATCCAGCCCGTAAACAGCACTGCATCATGGAAAATACACACCTCATCCATATAACTCTAACCTGAAAGATTTAGAGTGCTTTAGCATATGCAGGAACTCAATCTGTAGCATTGCCATCCCATCCATCTCATTTGCCTTTCTTCCGCACTACTCTGTCTTGAGTCTCGTTTTCAGTGTAATCCTGAATATTTATACTCTATATTTAGGTGTGAAAAATGTTTCTCTCCACCAGTGTTGGAGAAGCTGCTTTAAAACTGTAGTTTGCCAAGCTACAAGCTACTTTAGCTACAGTCAAGCTACAGTTTTGTAAAAGTAGTTACAAAAATTGTCTCAAAATTAGGGTGATCTTAACATATTTTTTACATAATTAGATCAGTAAGAACTAGGGGTGTAACGGTACACGTATTTGTACCGAACCGTTTCGGTACAGGGCTTTCGGTACGGTGCACGTGTGTACCGAAGCATTACATTGCAAACAATATTCACCACCAATAACCGCAATAAGCTCTGCGTTTTGTTACTTTCGATAAGAAACAAAGTGTCATCCTTCAAATTCTGTCCACGAAATCATGAAGTTTAAACAGAAAATGCCATTTTGACGTGCTTTGATGTGGGGTGACAGATCACTGTACAGGCGCCTCAGTTCAACCGGCAGCGCGAGTGCGGAGCGCAGGTGAATGTGTTCATCTCTTCCTCCTTAATACTAGTTACAGAATAAACATGAAAGAACATCTGAAGGTATGTTGCAAGATTCAGTACAACTTACTGAAACAGTCATATCTCATGTAATCGCTCATTCAGTGTTTCAACGGTGGAAAGACATCAATGAAAGCGTCTGTATTCAACAATATGTCATGATGCATTTACCTCAGAAAAGCCATTCTTGTTCACAGCTTGTTAGTTCGCTAGAGAAATGAACTCTTTCGCTTAATATATGCACTGTATTAGCCAATATATTCATTATTTTACTTAATCTTTTAGTGATATCCTGATTAGGCTATTTATGTTTAAATAAATCTGATGTTAAAATAACAGCCACTGTGTAGAAATGATTATATTTCAACAACGAATTGGAGTAAAAACATTTAGAAGTTAATGCAAAAACTGCCTTAGGTGCAGCTTACAGGTTTGCATACAATTTGTTATTTGAGTGTTGATTATTTCATCTAAAAATAAAAAGCAATTGAATTTAGGCTAATAGTTAGGGCTTCTTTCAAGTTAGGGCTCCCTACATAGTTTATAGCATTAGCAGAGATCATTTTTTTATCCTTAAGAAACTTTTAGTTTTAATTTAATTTAATATATTTAAAGACAAAAACACAATTTGTTCAGTAAACCTCTGTTTAATAATAAAAAAAAAAAGCAATTTTATGTTTAGTTTTCTTTCCACCTGCTGTACCGAAAACTGTACCGAACCGTGACTTCAAAACCGAGGTACGTACCGAACCGTGAGTTTTGTGTACCGTTACACCCCTAGTAAGAACGTATTCAATGTCGTGTCAGTTACGTTTTTTCATAAGTTGAATACGGAAGGTAATGGACGTAGTGTAAGCGTTTGAACTGCGAGAGGTGTTACACTTTCTTTGTAAGTTGAATACATAAGGCGGTCTGGTGGAAGCTAGATATTTGACTTTATAACATGTTAAATATGGATTTTTTTCTTACACAAACGCATTGCTTCGCTTCAGAAAACCTTTATTAACCCCCGGATCCGTGTGGATTACGTTTATGACGGATGGATACACTTTCTTCAGCTTCAAACTCATTGGTCCCGTTCACTGCCATTGTAAAGCTTGGATGCATCAGGATAATTATTAATATAACTCTGTTTATGTTCATCAGAAAGAAGAAAGCCATATACACCTAGGAATGCTTGAGGATGACTAAATCTTGGGGTAATTTTCATTTTAAAGTGAACTAATCATTTAAGACCTGATGGACAGATCTATTATACTGTCATGCAAGCATTTTCTTTCTCAACTGTTTACGTTCACTTAAAACATAACTGACTGTGTTTACAAGAATACTTGCCAGGACCGGCATTTTGACATTATTTTGTGTGTATTTGACTGTTTAAGTGCAATAAGCAGCGAAAAAGAACTCAATTTAGTACTGAGAGGCGGCTTTATGTGTGCACACTTTGAGTGTGAGCACAAAATCTGCGGGAATGGTAAATTATGCGCAATACACGCAATCCCACGCCAAAATTCAAGCCCTGTAACACCAACAATATTTATCCGGAGCAAATTAAATGAGTGAGGGGAGGCGGGTTTGTGTGTCAACTCGCTGTCAGAGAGATGAGAGTGAGAAAGTGTAGCTGGTATTGTGTATCTGTTCTGCAAAAAATGAGTATTGGAAGCGTTTCAGATAGTTCAGTATCGATATGTATCAAAAAATATTTTTGCATGTAGTTTAATATTTCAAGTGTCTTTTTAAAAGACAGCAAATGAAAGATATATATAAAATTCAACCCACCAAAGTGGCTAGGAGTGACTGTGTTACACGCCACTGCTGAAATCCACCCTCATGTGGCGGGAGTTAAACACATACTGTATGTATAAAAATTTTTGCATCAGTAATATTTTGCAGTTTATTCTCTCTAAAAATTCTCTTTTCCATCATTCTACACTCTTTTTTTGGTCTGTTCATTTTGTCTCTATATACTGGTTTTGTTTGGAGCTTTTTCAAGGCTGGAGACACAACGTCAGTCATTGAGTTCACTCCGAGATAGCATCTTGCTGTCTGCTCGTATTGAACAAAATTAATGTTTTATGACAGGTCAGGGCTTCACCAACTGCCTCGACGATTTGTCTTCAGCCGACCAGGGCTGATGGTACATCAGAGCCAAAATGATTGGACCAATATGACATTCAGGATTTCTAGAAGAGGATGGAATGGACGGTCTGCCACACAGTGATGTCTTCTGACTCCAGCTGTCTCAAAGTCATCTGCACACTCCTAACCAGACCGGGCACCCTCTATTTCCCAGAATGCTTCTCAGGCCATATAAATATATATTCAATGGCCACAAAGTGCGTATTGAGAGGGGACCTCTATTAACTGCATACCCTTCTTACAAATGATTGTAACTTATAACTTTATAACACAACTAACTCTCTTTAATATTGCAAATATCATTTAGAGCCCTATGATTTCTACCATGCGGAAAACATGAAATGAATCATGGAATCCAGTCACAAATGGAACTTATTGTATAAAGCGGAACATCACGGAATTTGGCAGATTTGCATGAATAAATCAAAAGTTGGGCTGTACAATGAGTCAAATCTTGATATGGACAAGTGTCTGCGAATATTAAAGCTCAAAAAGACTGCTATTGAAATCTGAAGTCTGCATGTACTGAAGCACACATGATGCTCGTGGTGCTTTCAGCATCTGCCGTCTCACTATATGAGGACATGGACTCATGAACTTCATCTGCTATGAGACTCACTTCACAAGCATTTCATTATTTCATTTGATAAAAAGTCATTTGTCAAATAATATACACACAGAAACTCAAAGGTCTTCACGACCACCTGTCAAAATAAAAGTTTTGTAACTTGAAATTCTAATAGAAATATATTTTTGATGCACAGGAGAGTATACTTCAGGTAATAATGATAATAATATTAATATCAATAATAAAGTTTATTAAAGCTTTTTTTATATTCTCTGAGAGTAAATAAGCCACAGGTGCAGTGTGAAAAAAAAAAAAAAAAAAAAAAAAAAAGTGATATACTGTTAAACCAGAGTCTTAAAAATACTGTGAAACTAATTTTTGGTTTGTCCAGCACTATTTCATATCCTTACGTCCTGCCAGTCTGACTCCATTGTGTTTTAGGCAGTTTTTCATGACATATTGTACAGCTCTATGAATCACGCAATAGGGATATTGAAGACATGCCGCTTGATATGAAAGGGTATTGATCATATTGTCTGTTTTGACACTTGCTTTGAAGACCCCTACCACACATATAAACAGATTCCGTTGATCAAAGGACACGGATTGACTGGGATGTCTCATTAGGTGCTATGAATCAGTAGATGAAAAAAGAAAACCAAATTTTTATTAGTTGAATGATATTAATGTTCATTATTTGAGGTGGGATGTTTTAACACTGCCAAATCAAGCTGGTGTGGGTGAAAGTGAATTTTTTTATTATTATTATTATTATTATTATTATTATTTATTTATTTAATTATTTCTTTTTTGCACTTATTTTACACTAAAAAGTTTAGGGTCAGTAAGACTGATGATAATAATTATAAATGTTTATTGAGCAGCAAATCAGCATATTAAAATGATTTCTGAAGGATCATGTGACACTGAAGACTGGAGACATTTAAATTATTAAAATTTTAATCAAATATTAAGGTTTTTTTTTTATGTAATCAAATGTATTATATTACTATTTTTACTGTATTTGTGACCAAACAAATGCAGCTTTGGTGAGCCTAAGAGAGTTCTTTTTAAAAACATAAAAACGGTGGTGTACACCTTACTCTTTATTCAAAGAAATCACCTGAGTATGGCAATATCCTTTTGCTCTTGGTGTTGCTTCCCGTGAAAAAATTTCACATTCTTAAAATATAGTGTGACCAGAACAGACTAGACTTATGGGCCATTTACAGTTTTTTCAGCTATAAAACAAAACAACAACAAAAAAAATATGCGTTTCGGCCATTCATTTACACAACAATGGCATTTTTCGGGCCTAAAAATGCAAACTTTTGAAAACGGGATTCAAAGTGAAAGTTTTTGAAAACCATACCGTTATTGTCTCTGTGTAAACTACATAAATGTGAATTTGTGGAAATTATGACTTCATTCAAATTACGTGTTCAATCTATATACGAAAAGTGTGTCTTTAAAAAGTGACATCGCCAACTACTAGCCTGGTATGTATAATACAACATTTTAGTAATTTTTGCGGATCTGTGTGAACAGGGATCGTTTTTACAATGTTGACGCATCTGAATGTCAAAAACGCAAAGGAAAAACCTTTCTGTTTTTAGTACATCGTTGTGATGTAAACGTACCCTTTCATAAACACTGCCTTGACTGCATGTTCCCCAGTGATGTTCAGACTGTTCCTGATAGTATGATGGAAATTGATGGCTGAATTCTAGAAAAGGTAGGAGGGGAAGAGACAAGGCCGAGCAAGAGAGAGAGACAGGGTTATGATTGCTGATAATGAAAGGTTGATAAACAGCATTTAGGCAGCAGAAAAATGAGACATTTGCAGAAGCAGCATCTCTGAGGAGACTGTCTGCTGTTATGGTCAGTGTTTTATTTCACCTCTCTGCAGTCCTGGACATAAACATGGGTTTCAAGAGTGAGGTTTATTGCTGTGTTTTTTTTTTGTGGTAGAGCACTCCAAAAGGGGAAGAAAAAAAAAAAAATGGACACTTGAACGTTGTGGATATACATTAGTATGATGGGTAATAAAAGGTCTGAATGAGTACTATTTCACTGTAACCTCTGAATGACCTCCCTTTAAAACAGATGCACATTTGTGCATACTGTATAACTCTGATCATTGACTCTGAAGTATGGATGTCAGCTGCCTATCTATCTGTGAATATGCTGCAGTCACACAAACCACAAACACACAATTTTGAAGTCACAAACCTGACTTATCTTTTTAACGCATTTGATGTAGTTAGCAAACAAGTACTGCAGGTTTTTGTCCACATATTTATTTTAAGCTATGTGCATTTTAAGTCAACTGTGATAACTTTCTGGTGTTATGAAAACTGTTATCTTTGACATGTGCATTAATCACTGTTCTCATGGTTGCAGATGTTATTTATAGCCATCACAAGGGTATAAAAGGACCCTGACCTTGTTTATTCATTCATACAGACTGTATTTAGTTGTACCTGTAGACCGTTTGAGATTTACCTGTTAGTAAATACGGATGTAACTCATGTGACCACAGCTTATTTGTCTTACTCTATCTGTCTCTGTCTTTCACTTTCATGTGTACAAAGGCTGTACATTTCTGGTCACACTTTATATTAGGTGTATTTAACTACTATGTACTTACATCAAAAAAAAAAAAAAAAAAAAAAAAAAAGTACAAAGTACTTATTGAGTTAATGTATTGCAAAACACATGCTGCTATTTAAGTGGGATACAGGTAATGTTAGGGACAGGTTTGGTGCTATGGTTAGGTTTAAGAGTGGGTTAAAATGTAAAATTGTATCAAATGATTCATTTAAATATTAGTACATAGTAGTTAAAGACACTTAGTATAAAGTGTGACCAAATTTCTAAACCTGGCATGTATGAATTCCTCATCCAGGTGGCATTATTCCATGGTTTCCATGACAGTATCTCTCATGTGGTCTCCTCTGGTTATGCCACATGCCCTTTTTGTAGAGTGAACAGTTCAATTTCTGAGATGCAAATCATCCAGACCTCCCTTGAGCTGACCTGCTGAAAATATCTGAAATTGGCTAGTTTTGGTAAATATGAAGTGTGTAATTTCTGTCTCTAATGGAAACAAATGATATTTGACATTAAATAATAAAGTTGTCAATCATGTTTCAAACCAAACAGATCCTCGCACCACTGGCTGAGCCAGTATTGCTGGTCAGAATGCTCAAATACATAGAGAAATAGTGGATATAAAAAGTCTACAAACCACTGTTAAAGATGATCTTTTATACTTTTGTTTTAGTTTTATAGTATTGTAGTCTTGAGTTTTCTTCCGGGAATATAAATGTCACAATATTCCTCATTTCAATAAATTCTATTCAAGTCATGTGCAGAATAAAGGTGATGAGGCCTGGTTGAGTTGCATTAGTAGTGTGTTGAAACTTGAGGTTATGGTAAGGGGTGTGACATTTCAGAAACACACTTGAAGTGGTTGACCAATCACAACACACGGGTCCAGCCGGCCAATCACTTTTCAGAAGGAGGGGCTACATAGAGACAGGAGCTAAACAGGGGTGCGTTTCCCAAAAGCACCGTTAGCCAACTAACATCGCAAGTTCCGTCGTTACTTACATAGTTCAACGATTTGGTGTTTCCCGAAGCCATCATTCAAACGAACATTTGCAAACTGCATCGCAAACTTGTGTGGTTGGAACGACAGCTCTTGAGCTGTAGTTAAAAGCATAGTTTCCTGTTTTTATGACATGTGGACTTAATAAATCGTATTCTTGAGCAAAATAAGCAAGCTGACATTAAGTACAATGTATATATTTTATTTCGAATATATACAAATGTAATTTATATATTTTAGTTTGTCATCACTCTAGTACGTCAGAACAAGCATTTGATTTAATCTGGAAATAAAGCAAAATAACTGAGGAAAATGAGAATTAGTCCTCAAATGCCATGTCCGTAATTTATAGCAGAAATTCTAGCATTAATTCAATCTCAAAACCATTCATTTAAAGAAGTTATTACTCTACCACCTGTGTGACATCATTCACCAACGTGGTTGAACGTCAAGTTTGCAACAATACGGTTTCCGGAAACAGTCGTGACTAGCTAGTTGATTTGTCCAACGATGCATTGTACTATAGTAGTTCAGCAGCGCGTTATATCGTTGTTGGGAAACGCACACCAGAGCGTTACTGACAGACTGGGAAGAGAGGTGCTGCAACATTGTCAAATATGTGAAAAATAAGAAAAATCAAAAAAGGGCATAATATGATCTCTTTAATCGTATGTAAAAATGTAATTTAAAAAAAATAACCTTTAATGTAAAAAACATATAAACATATAAAGTTTTAAAAACATAGTTATCCATGCACTAAAATAAATACTTTTTTGCGGGTTGTAAAGCACTTTCTATTATCCAGACAGAGAAAAAATACATTTGAATTCTAGAATGTCTCGGTTGAAATAGCAAGCAGCAAGGGCCAGTATGTATTTTCCAGACACTGCTTTCATGTCCAAGGTAATAACATAGCGATCTCCGCAATAATGGCTAGTTTTACCAAATTATATCAGTTGCTATTCTCCCAAAGGCTGCGTTCAGACCATAGTGCTCAAAGAAAAGGCAACCATGTTTGAACGTCATGAACACACACACACACACACACACAAAATAAATAAATAAATAAAAATCAGCCAATTAAATGGACTGATTGGTTTATTTGAACATACATCTTGTCATATTTACTCTATATAGTTTATAGAGCATTTTCTCTACATTTGTTGAAATGGATGTTGCAGGCAGTGTTAGATCAGATGGCCAGTATATGTGCCCCAAGGAAGGACAGATACTTCCCTTAGCAGGATGTATTCAGACCTACACACACTAATCAAACCTTGGCCGAGAGGATCTAAACAGCTTTACCGCAGCCTGTCTGTAAGATAAAGAGTGACCTCAGTGACTGGAGACATGGATAGTTTGTAAAATCACAGTGAGTGTGGTTGGTTTTCTTGTTTCTTTCGGAGAAGAAAAGTGATGTGAGACGTAAAGGGACTCTGATTGTGAAAGGTTTTAGATGCGGAGCTGCACAAACAGGTCTGCGGAGAGCCTTAAAAGCAAGCCATCCATCCATCAATCCATCCATCCATCTAGAGGGCTGCATTGGGATTGAGTCCCGCCGAGTCCCGCGGGACCCAATGCAAATCTCGCGGGAGCGGGCGGTTTGAATTTTGCTGCGGGCGGGAATGGGTGGCTAAAAAAAACACCGCGGGATAGGGAGGTTGCCTAGCGACATGATGGAGAAGATGTCAATAGATGATGTAGAAAAGAACCTCAAACGAGGTATTTACATTGGTGGAAGTTCAACAAAGAGCGCTTCCCAGCGCTATCAAAGCTGGCACGTTTCATCTTTAGTATCCCCGCATCCAGTGCGCCTTCAGAGCGGGCCTTTAGTGTCTGTGGGCGCATCTTGGAAGAGAGACGCACGGGATTGGGACCGCAGTCGATCAGCAACATTCTCTTCCTCCACAGCAATATTGCAAAGTGATTCATTTGTTAAATTCATTCGTTAACGTTGTTTATTTTATGTTATTTATTAGTGTTGTTTTTTTGAGCACAGCCCCTCGTTGCCATTTATTAATTAGGTCAAGAGGCGTGATGATGCCAGTGTTATTGAGCAGGCTGCCTAAGTTTGAATGTTTTTATTCTGTATTTTTCAAACAGAATACCTGCGACATTTGGCTAATAATTGTAAAACTGCTGTTTTTCATGTAGCCTAGTTTATCATTTTATGTTTTTTTTTTTTTTTTTTTTTTCAAAGCAGTCTATTTTTATGTGCAAAGTTTTTGATAAAAACGAAATTGTATTTGAATGTATTGTGATATTTTACATGCAGGCCAGGGAAACGAAACAAACAACCCCATGAATCTCTTTAAAAATATCAATACAAATACGTGTTTTTTTTTTTTTTCTGCGGGACGGGAGAAGACACAAAATCAATGCATTTCTATTATTGTGCGGGAATAAATTCTCAGAGTTTTGCGGGTGCGGGCGGGAGTGGACATACATATTGCGGGAGCGGGCGGGAGTGTAACACATACGTTGCGGGAGCGGGCGGTAATGGTTAGAAATTCGGCGGGCGCGGGCGGGAGCGGGATGAAGAAAACAGTCCCGCGCAGGGCTCTACATCCATCCATCCATCCATCCATCCATCACTTGGCAACTAACTAAATATATATAAATAAAGTCTTAGCAGATATTAACTCCCTCGCGTTTTTTTTTTCTAACCAGTGTGAAAGAGACTCAAAATACTCTGTCAATGTTGCACATACAATTAAAAGTTATACACCATTTGAATCTGTGGAATATCTTCTTTTATTTGTGTACACTCAGAGTAAAAACAGAATGTTGTGCTTTTTGTAAAATAAAGAAAACTAACATGATGTGTGATCTCTCGTGTCCCTCTGAACGAAGTCCGATCTGATAGTTCTCAGAAAATGAACTGTAACTTAGTGAACACTAATCACAAAAAAAATAGACTTGTGTCTAAAAAAAAATGTTGTCAATGTCAGGTTTTAAATCGTGTAAGTCAAATTGAAAACAAAAATTCTGTGTTTATGTAATCTGTATGAAAAGAGAGCCATGTCAGAAGTCAGTGATTCAGCTCATTATCCGCTAATGCGGCCACGCCCACGGAGCCAGCGCTATTCAGACGCAAATACTGAGGCAATGCATGCATTCATCGTCTCAATCGTGTATTTATTATCTTGAAAAGTGTTTATCTGGATGTTAAAGCCATGGTTAGTGCCCTCTAGAAGATATGCGGTTAGTTCCTGGTTCCTTTTCTTCTTTAGATTAATTTGTGGACTAAAGGTGTACAGAGCGCCCTCCGGCTGCAAGTATGAATTGAAAATACAGTATCCAGCATTCATAGTGATGACAATAAATATTGAATAAATATTACTCCTCTGTATAGAAAATTGACATAAACATATGAGAATTCATCAATATTTCTCCAAATGTGCATGCTTTTAAGCTAAAAGCCTATATGAAATGCCATAGAGGTAACATAACTGTTCAGAAACGTTGCATCACAGAAATGCATTATATTTTAAATAATATAATAGAATACCATTATTTTAAATTGTAATAATATTTCACAGTATTGCATTTTTTTCAGTACGTTTGATTTACACCATGATGAGATTTGAGACATGATCAACAGAGGGTTTTTTTCACAGCCTACCTGTCTGAAAGGCCTCATTATTTATGCAGGTCATTAGAGCTCTTTGTGCGATTCTTTTGTCTTCTCAGGTGAGAATCACCCATTATTCATGAGGATTCACGCCTCCACGCATACTGTGTTTCTTGACCAAAGATGTTTTAGAAACTTTAAACAGTCTACTAATACTCTAATGAGAGTTATGTGCCTTAATTTTCAGGAAAAAAGTAGGAATGAATCCATCTGCACTCTCTAACTTCAGCTAATACAGTAATTAAACCTTTTATTAATGTGATTAAAAGTTGGAAACAGTTAAGGCAACAATGAAATAAATTATTTTTCCATGTTCCAGAAAGTACTGACAGAGTAGTCTTTAAACTGGCAGTGCACAGGCTTTGGAGGTGAAAACTGTAAGTCAAAATAGGAGAGAAACGAAGAATATGAAAGAGTATTGTGGAAAGAGGCAGACCGGCAAACTAAAAGGCCATTTATTCCTTCAGAGAGCTTGGCGGTGTGTGTGCGTGTGGAAAGCCTATCAAAAACAAAGTCGTCAAATAGTTCAACAGTTCAGTCCTTTTGTGATGTAGTGTATTATTTCTGATGCACTGTCAAGTCCAACAGGAGCAGTTAATATTGATCGTACGTGTTTACAACCGTGCACGCACATGCGCACACACCACTTTACTTGGGAAAGAAAACAATATAACCACTTTAAAGGGTTTACCTTGCTTTATTTGAAATGAGTCAACAAAGGGCGTATAGTACATACTCATTTCCTGTACCATGATACATGCAATTCATTCAAGCATTATATATTATTTCTCATTTCTATCATATATTCGCTAGACTTTGTGACTTTGTTTAGATCTTCTACAGTCTCCAAGGGATTTTTGTATTTCTGTTCAATATTTTGAAGTGCTGTTGAATGAGGAAGTCATTCATATGGTAATCTTTTCCCAGTGAACTTCAAACCTTTCCACGTGCCTAACAGCGCACTCTGTACAAATGGCTGCTACCTGTAAATCCCCTCAATTAGAGGATAAAGAGGACCTCCTAGTGTTTGAAGGACCCTCGTTTGTCTGAATATGACCCTCCTTTAGTATTGCTGCAGCTTATGTTTAACAGGCTCTTGGATTTGGGGTTGAATGTATTATTTAACTAGTATATAGAGGTTAGACGTCTGAGATGGTTCAATCAGAATGTTCACAAGCCAAAATTCATAGTGAAATGCCCTGAAACTGATTTTGCACCATTTTTAATTTTAGTCATTATTTTTTGTCTTTTGACTATTTAGATCTGGTAATGGAGTTATGGGTGCTTTTTTTTTTTTCTTTAGATAAGGTAAACATTGATCCTCAACTAGATTAACTACTTTTATTAATGACTAAGAAAATTGAGAAAATTCCTGCGTGTGTTCCCCTCTCAAAGATCTGGTCGATATGTTTTATTCGTGGTTTGGGGTTCATGTAATGTATATGAGGGCATGTGAGAAGGTAGACAGGTTTGACATGCTGTCTATATTGAAGGGCTTGAACATGTTCCCTCTGGTCCTACAGTAACTAGCAAGATGGGCTGAGGCAGAGATATTGGAGTTGTTGAAAGAGATTGCTGTGATTGGCAGGATTATAGAAACATCCTACTACCAACCTTTCATTTGAAAGAATATCGGTCACCCCAAACAAAATCATGCTTGTCCAGGTAGGGTTGCACAGGCTTGTGCTGGTCTTATGGGACAAAAAATGTTGTTGGTTCTGGAACAGCATTCACAATTTAGTTAATTAGCAAATCTCAAAATGAAGATCTATGTTTAATACTGCACATTATAATGTTGTGATGCCTATTTTCTTGTAGCATGATTTTTTTTTTAAAGTCTGCATAAAATCTATGTATTTTCTGAGGGTACATTTTTTGTTTTTCATGTAAAGAGGACAACGTTGTTAAAACGATCCTCGTTCTCATGGATCTGCAAAAACTATTAAAAACGCTGTAATATTCTGCAAGACCAGTAGTCAGTGATGTCACTTTGTAAAGAAAAACTGCGCTCCTATAGACTGAACACTTAATACGCATGCACGTGATGTCACTGTTTTCACAAACTCACATTTTTGTAGTTTACACTGAGACGATAGCGATATGGTTTTCAAAAACTTGCACTTTGAAACCTGTTTTCATTAGTTTTTAATTTTCAGACCCCAAAACGCCGTTGTCGTGTAAATGAACTGCCAAAACGCATAAAATGTTTTCCATTTTTATTTGAAAACGGTGTAGTGTAAACGGCCCTGTGTTCATGTGTTTTGATCTTAATGTGAACAATTCATCCATGCATGTTTCATTTTTTTTACAATTTTACCTCAGAATTTTTAATAAAAATGTCATTACTCGATCTAACTCTGTCTGCTTAAACTTGACCTCTAGCTAGCATTTGAGATCTGACTACATTCAATTCAGCTGGTGGATAGAACCAAGTTCCCGCCCTATTTTTTATTTTTATTTTTTTCAATAACTATTCTATTTCCCTCCAATATAATCAATTTCATGCATGTCACAATATGGAAGAAATTATCATAAGAATTTATCTCACTTCTTCTGTTTCTTTAATCACTACTTTAATTTATTTTGACAAAATAGTATAGAGTTTTAATATCGGCCACTTAATGTGGCAAAATCACAGCATATTCTTGTTTAAACTCATTCCAGCATCCAAAACATAACATCTCGAGGTGTTTGTTTTAGGCGTTTGTTGCATAAAGCTTCTGTACTTGTTCACCCTTTCAATCCTCAACAGCTTGAACTATTTGATATTTCACGGAAAGAAAGAAGACTTGAGTAGAAAGGAAGAGTGAGAATGTTTTTGCATTCACTGGTGTCAGAATGAAACACCTGAATAAACACACAAATATATGCGCACTCACACCGCACACTGCAGTGAATGTGCAAATGCTTGTAAGTTCTTATCTTGAATCAACATATTCCCATTGAAGAAATCGACTGGGATACTCTTACACACACACACACACACACATTCACATGGTTTCACACTGTTAGCATCACATCACAACCACGTAATCCATCTCTCGCACACATGCACACCTACACACTCCGACACATTTGGATTTGTCTCTCTCTGGGTCTCCCACAAAGCACAGCTCTCGGTGTGGATGAAATCCGTCTTTCCCCTACACAGCTGTGATCATGCCTTACACATCTTTTTGTTTTTACTTCTCAGTCTTTTTTCCTTACATGTTTTGCGGCTCGATTCTCTTTCTCTCTTTCGCTGCCTCTGTCATCTTTGTCTCTAAATCCTGGCCTTGCAAACAACAAAGAACGACTTTGGCTCAAACTGGCAATCCACCAAATCATCTTTCTTAGCTTCAGTCTTTTGTCGGAATGAACGGTTTTACTCTACTCTTGTTTCTTTCCACCCTCTCTTCATGTCTCTCTCTCTCTTTCTGTATCTGTATATACTGTAAATTGCCATCCAAATCATTTGGCTCTTATTAAGGCATGTTTACTGAAAGGCCCTGCAGATATTTCTTACCTTCATACCTGACTTCCCCCTGCAGCAGCCTGGAAGGTAGAGTACCAGTGTGCTACTGCAGTCTCAGATAAGGAAGTAAGTAAGGTAATGGAGAAGGCCTGCCGGGAGAATAGACAGAGAGAGTCTTGTTTGAGCCACTAACTGCAAGTGTCCAGTGGATATGTAATTGTAGTGGCAGTGTAGAGCCCTGATTAAAGGGTTAGTTCACCCAAAAATTATGTCATTAATTACTCACCCTAATGTCGTTCCACACCCATGAGACTTTCGTTCATCTTCAGAATACAAATGAAGATCTTTTTAATGAAATCTGAGAGCTTTCTGTACTTCCATAGACAGCCTATGTAACTGCAACTTTGACGCTTCATAAAGAGATCGGAAAACTAATCCATATGAATTGAGTGGTTTAGTCCAAATTTTCTGAAGAGGCTCGAATCTGATGAACAGATTTAATTTAGGTTTTTAGTCACGTATAAATATTGACCAGCAAACATAAGTAGAAGTTCAACTGAACCTGAATGACACGGTCTGGACTCCATAACAGCTTTCATTGGCCAAGGACCGCCCAGAGACCATCTGACTGACATGTACAGCAACCAATCGCAGTTAGGTTTGTGCCTTGTCATGTTTAGGGGCGTGAAAAGGTAACATTGATGTCCCTACAATAAGAGACTGGTGGGTAAAACTCTTGGATATATTTTAAAGAGTCCAAGCGGAGAACTTCACATACTTAACATACTTTTGAAAATCCAGCGTTTAGTTCATTGTGGTAATCGCTCATTGTCAAAGTTGTAAACATGATGGCTTTCTTCTTCCATGAGGGAGTTTGCAGTTACGACATCATCCTGTAGTGTCTAAATTCACTTGTAGCATTTAAAACAATTTATTTTATTTTTAGCTTTTTAAGTTTTATTTAAAGTTTAAGTCTATATGTTTTTTTTTTAGACTTAGTTTTATTATTTAATTTAATTTATTTTTTTATTTATTTATATTTTTTTTTTCATTTATTTAAAGAAAATTGTGTAGATAGGTTATCAGCCATAACATTATCACTAAATGCCAGGATTTTAATATCAGTTAATTGATAATAATTTTCCCTGTATGTTGCCTATTATAGTCCTCTTTGATGCATATACATAAACACACACCCACACCCACACACACACACACACATGCATTTAGACATTTATTTACAATAACAAATTCACATTGTAGACTTGGCCCTGACCACATAAATTTATGTTCACAAAGAGATGCATACATAAACAAACACAACTATAATTCTGCTGAGTGGGTCACACTTGTTGAAGTGTATAGTCATAAATAGTCGTGTGCGCACATGCACTCATGCACACACTCAGGGTTTGGGGACGTTTGTGCATAAAACATGGGTAGTCAGATGAGAGAGAGATGTGGGCAGGAATGCACATAAATCACTTTCTTTATGTGGCTCACTGAGTCAGATGGAATCGCCACAACAAGGATATGTGAACACACACATGCTTAGACACAACATATTCAGGGATAGACTGGGTAAACCCAGCCTGATCTGCCAGCGATTTGATTTCACCCGGCAACTCAGTCCGGAAACCCATACATTCATTTCTACTGCTTCTGTTACACTTTTGCGGGAACCAATCACAGACTGGCTTATCCACCTTGCTCGCTATTGGCGGGTATAACACGATGACGATAGAGAAGAGACGGCAAGCACGACCGTCAATCCAATTCCTTTTAACCTCTCGACAATGCTGAATGACTTCTTTAGTCTAGCAAACAAATCGCTTGAGTGGGTGTAAATACCACTCACTTTCATGCTTTTTTTTTTGCACAACCTGCAAAAATCGCTCAATGCCATTGCTGCTTCTGCAAACTGCTAATCAATGCTACAAACCAATACAAACTAAACCTGTCTGGAGTTTTCGCGTCGCTCTGCAAATTGTCACCCGGATCGTTGATCTGATTGGTTGAAGGACTATCCAATTGCGTGAATAATGCTCGTTGATCACGCCTCTTGTGCAGTAGAAAATACATACAGACTCCCCAGACCAATGTTCAATTTTAAATTTAGCTTGTTTTGGTGATAGCCAGACAAATTCAGGGACTAAGTAGAGGCAAAAAATAGTTGAACACACCCACATTAAAATTAAGCCAGAAGAACACACATATATAAAAAGCAAACATGTAAGCACATTGAAACAAATTTCTTCATGTGAACAAGACATTACAGACTTGAAATACATTTTTCAAAGTCTTGATTTTGTTTTTGGGGTCTACTAGAATAGGTTTTCATGCTTGAATGTTCAAAAAACACCTTAATTTTAACATATTTTACATTGTTGCAGCACCTCTCTTCCCAGTCTGTCAGTAACACTCTGTTTAGTTCCTCTCTGTGGAAGTCTCTATGAAGCCCCTACTTACAAAAAGTGCAATGTGTTCTTATTGGTCGGCTGGACCAATGTGTTATGATTGGTGAACCGCTTTCGAGCGTGTTTTTGAAATTTTATACCCCTTAACTGTGAGTTTCAATACACTACTAACGCGACTCAACCAGGCCTCGCCTCCTTTATTTTGTGTATGCCTTGGGCAAGAAGCTTAAAAAAGAACCAAAGGCACCATAAAAGTCTCACGAAAGTGGTTCATATGACTCATACCATCTTTCCAGTGTCTTTTGAAAAGCTATGTGTGAGAAACATGCACCCAGAAATGTGTTATTCATGATAATCTTCCCTTCCAATAAGTTATTAACTGCTATGACTGAATCATTTGAGTCTTTGAGTTGAACTCAAGAACCAAGTAAGTTAGACTTGTGAAAGAATCCTTTAGTCCTGTTATGTGAACTGGATTAACTGAATCATTAAAAAAAGATTTGTTCACTGATCTAACACCGCTACTTCTCTCATGGACCCTCATGCATGAGGTGAGGTATAGAGCGAATGTCAGTAATTTTAGTGAAAAACATATGTGGGTGAATTAGTCTTTTTAGATTTTTTATTTTTTTTTAAGCCTTAGGGAACCTGAGAAGGTCAGTTATCTAAAGTTGTACTTTTTTCTATTTTCCAATTCTATTGATTCTTTATGTATGTTTCTACAGCATGTGTAACTCTAAATCCCACGGCACCACTCTGAGTTCCAATCATAATTGTTTTATGGGGGAGGCACAGCACAGTGTGCTGAGCTAAGGCTTTTTGTATTATTTACTCTTTATTTGTACCTTCATGACAGTTCAGAATAGATGCTTGTTATAATAACTGTCCACCCCTACCGGAGGCTGATGGACAGGTCATATTTACCACTCACAGAACTCCACGGAGAGCTGAAGAGGAAGGATGTGGAGTGAATTGTTGGGGTTTTAAAGTTGTTGATGTTGCTGTGGAGAGGCAGGCTGAGGGGTGTCAGGCTTCTGTTGGAGATGCATCACTGGCATGCCGTGCTGATAGATTCGCTTGCTGATGCTGCTGCCGATTTTTCTTCTGCTACATCTGTTTTATGTCGAGCTGGCTTGTATGGTGCCTCTCTGTGGTTTGTTTCAAAGCCAAGTGTTTTAGTTTACTTCGAGGTGTACTTTTCACAAACCATTACCAAAATACACAAACGGATTCTTTTGTGCACTAAAATAGGGATGCGGAGAAGCATGTGTTTTCAAAATCAGGTTCACTTGACAGAACAGACACATTTTTTAGGATGTGTTTACATAGGATGCATTCATGTGTTCAAAAACAGCTGGATGGAATAAAGTGGTTTTGAGCAATTACAATAAACTTCCTAAAACAAATTATTGTAACTTCAGACGCCTCTTAACCATGTAAAGCCTGACATCATATTTGGTACATCAGGCTTTTATGGATCATTTAGTATGATATAGAAGAATGTGAAAAAAAAAAAAAAATGCAATTTGGTGATGTTTATATGGCCAAATAGGTAAAAATGTTCTGAAAGCGTGTAATATATATTTGTAATATCAATTAGATGTTTATAACAGTTAGGGCTGGGCGATGTATCGAATGCTTTTGTCACGCGCATTTCTTCAGTAAAGCCGGTTCCCTGATTACCGCTAAATCGCCATCACCTGCTTTCAAATGAAGCGGCATTTAATAGACAGAGCCGTAGTTCACTGATAAGACACGCAATATCGCGTTCAATATCGATATGTATCGCCGTCGATATTGAACGCGATATTGCGTGTCTTATCAGTGAACTACGGCTCTGTCTATTAAATGCCGCTTCATTTGAAAGCAGGTGATGGCGATTTAGCGGTAATCAGGGAACCGGCTTTACTGAAGAAATGCGCGTGACAAAAGCATTCGATACATCGCCCAGCCCTAATAACAGTATATCAGACTACTAATGCATTTAAATATCTGTTGTCATTCTATATTTGCCAATAATATGTCATAGTAAGATGATATTTAAATGTGTAGTTTTATGATGAAAGGTCATTTTTATTGTGGTGGGCAAAACTAATAATACAATTCAGTATGATTGAGAGATGTACATATAAACATCCAAGACTGATATGTCATATTTTCTTAAAGAAAATATGTATGGATAATCAAGTAAACCTTGTTGCTTCCGTCCAATAAGTTCATCTTGAAATATTACTTAATTATTCTTACATTTACTTTGTAAAAATCAATAAAGATTTCATAAGACATTTTTACAAATCTACCAAAAGCCCTTTTACTTGCTAAAAAGTATAAATTATCAATCAGACGCAAAGAATTTAGTAGATTTTGTACGTGTATTTTTGTTTGTTTGGTTTTTTTTTTTCCAGCAAAGTTTTGATCAAGTTGATCATTTAGATGCCTCAAAAAATACTATAGGCTTTATAGGTGTAATGAATCTTTAGCGATATTACAAATATTTAATCAATTCATGGGTGAAATATATGAATATAATAAATCATAAAGCCTTATGATTAAGTATGATACATGTATCGACAAAAGAGGGAATTATGCACATATATTGTGAATTAATTACAACAAATTATAATCAGTTACATATATGATTAGTTCTAGTTTAATATGTTGTTTAGAGAAACTATCCTAGTTTGTCCAGCAAACCATTTATTCTCTCACAGACTATTATAAAAAGAATGTTATTCTTTGGCCACAAGAATAAATTCCTATTTTAGCATCAAAGTGTAAAGCAATGTTACCGGATCGAAGCGAAGATGTGACTTGGTCTTTCTGAATGAGCAGCAGAACAATCAAGCATGAATATAATGCATTTAATATATGAAATTGATAATACAAATGTTATATGGCTAAATAGACGTAACAACCCGGCATTTCAGTAGTTTTTATATTACCCAGCTCCTGGGTCAGATGTAACAACCCAGAGTTTGGGTAGTTTTTGTGTTACCCAGCTCCTGGGTCAGACGTAACAACCCGGCATTTGGGCAGTTATTGTGTTACCCATCTCCTGGGTCAGACGTAACAACCCGGCGTTTGGGCAGTTATTGTGTTACCCATCTCCTGGGTCAGACGTGCAACCCGGCGTTTTGGTAGTTTTTGTGTTACCCATCTCCTGGGTCAGATGTAACAACCCGCCGTTCGAGTAGTTTTTGTGTTACCCATCTCCTGGGTCAGACATAACAACCCGGCGTTTGGGTAGTTTTTGTGTTACCCATATCCTGGGTCAGACGTAACAACCCGGCATTTCAGTAGTTTTTATATTACCCATCTCCTGGGTCAGACGTAACAACCCGCCGTTTGAGTAGTTTTTGTGTTACCCATCTCCTGGGTCAGACGTAACAACCCGCCGTTTGGGTAGTTTTTGTGTTACCCATATCCTGGGTCAGACGTAACAACCCGCCATTTGAGTAGTTTTTGTGTTACCCAGATCCTGGGTCAGACGTAACAACCCGGCATTTCAGTAGTTTTTATATTACCCATCTCCTGGGTCAGACGTAACAACCCGCCGTTTGAGTAGTTTTTGTGTTACCCATCTCCTGGGTCAGACGTAACAACCCGCCGTTTGGGTAGATTTTGTGTTACCCAGATCCTGGGTCAGATGTAACAACCTGCCGTTTGAGTAGTTTTTGTGTTACCCAGATCCTGGGTCAGATGTAACAACCCGGCGTTTGGGTAGTTTTTGTGTTACCCATATCCTGGGTCAGACGTAACAACCCGCCATTTGAGTAGTTTTTGTGTTACCCATCTCCTGGGTCAGATGTAACAACCCGCCGTTTGAGTAGTTTTTGTGTTACCCATCTCCTGGGTCAGACATAACAACCCGGCGTTTGGGTAGTTTTTGTGTTACCCATATCCTGGGTCAGATGTAACAACCCGCCGTTTGAGTAGTTTTTGTGTTACCCATCTCCTGGGTCAGACGTAACAACCCGGCATTTCAGTAGTTTTTATATTACCCATCTCCTGGGTCAGACGTAACAACCCGCCGTTTGAGTAGTTTTTGTGTTACCCATCTCCTGGGTCAGACGTAACAACCCGCCGTTTGGGTAGATTTTGTGTTACCCAGATCCTGGGTCAGATGTAACAACCTGCCGTTTGAGTAGTTTTTGTGTTACCCAGATCCTGGGTCAGATGTAACAACCCGGCGTTTGGGTAGTTTTTGTGTTACCCATATCCTGGGTCAGACGTAACAACCCGCCATTTGAGTAGTTTTTGTGTTACCCATCTCCTGGGTCAGATGTAACAACCCGCCGTTTGAGTAGTTTTTGTGTTACCCATCTCCTGGGTCAGACATAACAACCCGGCGTTTGGGTAGTTTTTGTGTTACCCATATCCTGGGTCAGACGTAACAACCCGGCATTTCAGTAGTTTTTATATTACCCATCTCCTGGGTCAGACGTAACAACCCGCCGTTCGAGTAGTTTTTGTGTTACCCATCTCCTGGGTCAGACGTAAAAACCCGCCGTTTGGGTAGTTTTTGTGTTACCCATATCCTGGGTCAGACGTAACAACCCGCCATTTGAGTAGTTTTTGTGTTACCCAGATCCTGGGTCAGATGTAACAACCCGCCGTTTGAGTAGTTTTTTTGTTACCCATATCCTGGGTCAGATGTAACAACCCGGCGTTTGAGTAGTTTTTGTGTTACCCATCTCCTGGGTCAGACGTAACAACCCGCCAGTTTTTGTGTGTGTGTGGTGTATTGGGATTTTTTTTAGGGCTGTCTGGTTTGTAGTCACATGGTCCTTAGCACACAAGGGGGTGATCCTTTTGAAGTCCCCAGAGCTGGGGACTGGGGTTCTCTGGTTAGTTTCTGACAGAGCCACAAAAATGCCAAATCCTAGTCTTTTAATAGACCGTCCGGAGCCGATTCGTGATTTACATACACCGTTCAGGAGGCTAAAAGCATTCTGAAAATTCCAAAGTTGGTTGACTAAGACGGATATTGTGCAGGCGTTACATAGGATAAAGCTCAACAGTTCAATAACACTGCAAAAAATTGTAAAAAATTATTTTCATGATTTGTTATCACAATATATATATATTTTTTTTTATTTTGTCAAATCAACATCAATAATTAATGTGGCTCAGATAACATAATATTTCGAGTTTCTGTTGATTATACCAATTGGGATAGTTCGGTTAGTGAGGTCTGAACGTGCTCTGACAACGGAAGTGATGTCTCACACTCATTGAAGCAAAGATCACTTCCGTCATCAGAACGTGTTTTCTGACCTCACTAACATCCGGGCACAGGGCAGTTGGACATAGTGGTGTTTTAGAGGTAAAAAATTATATAAATTCTGTTCGGTTTCTCGCACAAACCGATGGTGTCTTAGTCACGTGTCAATGTGTCGTCACGAGCCGAAGGGTTTCATTTGGATTTGTCTGTGCATGTTTTGTTTTTTTTTACTCTTATATATGGAATTCCCATTGACATGCATTATATGGCTGACAGTAACGGTTGGAGTTAAAACTCATCATTTGTGTTCTATTGAAGAAACAAAGTCACCTACATCTTGGATGCCCTGAGGGTAAGCAGATAAACATCAACTTTTAATTTTTGGGTGATCTGTCCCTTTAACTCAAATTTTTAATTTCAATGAACTCAAAATTTTAAGGCAACCATGTAACTTACTTTTTTTAAGTTAAACCAACAATTCTTTTTTAACCCTTTCAAGCATGAGTTTAAAGTATTCTAGCTGACCCCCAAGGTGGCTGTTATTTTATAACGTTTGCCCTTATTGTTTCCATGGCGACGCATCATGCTTATTACGTAAGACACCAAAAGTGACAATAACACTGTATGAGAGGTGGATCACTATTATTTTGTTTTTCCTTTTTTATTTAAAATATTCACAAACTAAATGTATTGTTTTACTGGTGCTTTTAAATGCCTGAAACCTTAAAAAAAAATTATGTGGCTGAAAACTGCATAGTTGTGATATATGACAAGCGCTGAGTGTGTCCGTCTCACAGCCAAAGTGCAGTGTGAATCAAAGCATAGTTTGAATCTGACAGTTATGTGATGTCGCTGAACGTTCTAAATCCCATATGTAGGACCGTACTCTTGGGGGCACAGAAATAAAAATCCCATATGTGGGACTGTACCACTCAAAAGGTGTTTTAGGTGTGTTAAAATTTTAGAAAGGTTAAAAATGAATATCCATTTCCATATCTGATATTATAATGTTGTGATGCCTAAATTCAAATATAGCATTTAAAATGGTGAATTTTAGTGGTTTATTTTGAATTTATCTAGACAAAGTAGTATAGAAATTCAGTATCAGCCATGTATATTATCAGCTGCATTGTTAAAATAATTATTGGTTTATCTGTGTTGACCATAATTTTATCATAATACTAAAAACATTGCTTGACTAGTCAGTTTTGACCCATGCCTAATGTAAACCAGGTATGGTTTTACTGATGGATGCAGTTAGCGTCTTTAAACACCCACGCTCAGTATTGATTGTTTTGGATGGATGCATGCGGATGTTCAGCACACTAAGCTTTACTTGAACCCAAGTGAGTAATACAGACACACCACCAGGCCGTTTAATTAAATGGCTTCAATTTGAGCTAACCGCTTAAATTCATTTCCGGCTTCCAAGAACAAGCTGTGAGAGTGGCGGAAACATAATTCAACCTCTCATTTAGTGCTTAAAGTGCTAGCATCAAATACAAGTGCACACACACACACACACCGGATGGTGGAAATAAGTACAGTTGTCTCTCAAGGGGAAATGTACAGACGATGTCCCAGGATAATCAACATCTGTTTAGTGTGCTGGACTCTTAAGCAGGTTACACACACCGCTACCGCAGCGATCTCTAGAGAATCCTGCTTTAGAATACAGACGGAGTCGGAGAATAAGCTAAGGCTTGTACTGTTATGCCATGTTCATACTACAGTCAAGTCAAGTCACCTTTATTTATATAGCGCTTTTAACAATGCAGATTGTGTCAAAGCAGCTTTACAGTGATAAATGGTATATAATTTTGGCTGTACAACAGCTCTTAAAGAAAATGGTGTCATTATCCATCTTAAGTAAATTCAGTATTGATTCATTCTGTTGTAAGAATCAATAGTTATTAATTTAGTTAATTTATCTATATCAGCACTGGAGTAAACAGTGATGTCATCATCCAGCTCAGTTCAGTTCGCATACAATGGTGTTAATGCAGGCAGATCAAAACACTGTTGAATATCAAATATCAAGTGTCCCCAACTAAGACAGCCAAAGGCGACAGCAGCAAGGAACCCAAACTCCAACAGATGACATCGGGTGGCAAACAGGTGTTAAAATGGATCAAAAAACCTTGGGAGAAACCAGTTTCAGTCGGGGGGCCAGATCTCCTCTGGCCAACAGCGAACAGTGCTTTATTATGATACAGGCAGCTATCAAGTCCAATGGGATCGCAACAGTCAAAGTATTTATTCCAGTTCCATCCAGTTGAGGGTTGTATTCATCAAGCCGGTATGGACGGTTGTTGAGGAACTGTGCCACTGGCTGTCGTGTCGATGAGGACTTCACAGTGGATGATCTATTTGACTCAATCTCTGCTGATACTTCAGGGCTGCGTTGTGGTCGTGTCAAGGCGCCGGTCCTCGATCTCACCTGGATACGGCCCATATCCGGCTGACTATGGTAAACCTCAAGATAAACAGAAAGACTAATATTAGCATAGATGCCATTCTTCTTCTGATGTAACGAGTACATCTGGTGTTATAGGAAGTGTTCCCGGTTCTGGCTGACCTAATTTATGCAGCCTAATAATCCTTTAACGGATTTGAAGACAAATTGATAATGTGTTATGTGTATGCCAGGTTAAAGAGATGTGTTTTAGTCTAGATTTAAACTGACAGAGTGTGCCTGCTTCCCGAACAATGCTAGGAAGATTGTTCCAGAGTTTAGGTGCCAAATAGGAGAATGATCTACCGCCTGCGGTTGATTTTGATATTCTAGGTATTATCAACTGGCCTGGATTCTGAGATAGACGTGAAGGACTATAATGCATTTAGAGCTCGCTCAGGTACTGGGGAGCTAAACTAGTGCTTTGTAAGTAATTAGCAAGATTTTAAAATCTATATGGGAAGCCAATGCAATGTTGACAGAACTGGGCTAATATGGTCATACTTCCTAGTTCTAGTAAGAACTCTAGCTGCTACACTACACTATATTTCTGTCTGTTACAATAGTCACCCTGTCAGATTATGTGATTTTGACACTTAAATTCTTGTTGTGGAAAGTTACGACACTCAAAGTTTAATGCAAAGGGAGATATTTCCTTTTACAGAAATTGATTTTTAAGGACTACAACAAGCGGCTGGTAGGGACTACAACGAGCTTCTTGGTGACATCACAAACCCCAACATTTCAATAAACCTTGCCTCTAGGAACATGCAACAAAGGAGGTGAGGCCATGTTGGGCTGCTTTAGAGAAGAGGAAGAGTTGTTGTAGTAGAGTGTTGTAGCCGAGCCGTCATTTTACGCCAGACTGCTTCACAAACGAGGGTCAATTCAATGCTGGATTTGAACAAAAGATTAACATGACGGCAAATGCTACTCGATGAGTTGAATCAACTCCACAGCAACTACATAAATTTATCCACTAACCATTCAGAAACGTCCAGTTTCATTCTAAAAGTTGTAACTTCTTCCTGAGTCTCTCCATCAGTGTCTGACTCCAGTTTGAACAATGTAAGGCTGAACACCGTTGCTGAAAATCCTCATTTTGGCTGTGTGAGATTCTTCAGCTTTGTTGTTGTTAAGCATCCGAAATGCAAGCTGTTAAAGCTCCGCCCTCTTCTGGAAAGGGGACCAGGAGCAGCAGCTCATTTGCCTTTAAAGAGACACACACAAAAACAGCGTGTTTTTGTTCAAATCCAAATAGGGGCAAATTTGACAAGCTATAATAAATTATCTGTAGAGTATTTTGAGCTTCACAGACACATTCTGTGGACACCAGAGACTTATATTACACCTTTTAAAAGGGGCATAATAGGTTCCCTTTAAAATCCCCCATTCTCCAGTCTTCAGAACTGTTCCTATCATGTTACACATAAGAAATAGAGTCATATGGGTTTGGAAAAACATGCGTTTGAGTAAATTATATAAACAAACAAACAAACAAACACTATATTGGTGAACTATTCCTTTAAATATTGAAAGGCCACAGTGCTGTATGATGACTCACTTTTAGTATTCTGAATCACAGTTAAAATGAAGACTAATAAAGCATTGCCTGTTTCCTTTTCAACACATGGATGTTATTGAGATGCACTCTGGATGCTCTGTGAACTGCAACAGGGAGGAGCCGAGTGGCTTTTAATAGAGATGTTATTGTGAGAAAATTGAGAAATGTTATCAAGAAATGTGCTTGAGCTCCTTCAATCAAAGACATAAGAGGACAGAGGGAATCCTTCGGCCCAGAATTTATGTCTGATATGCAGCTAAAGAACGTGTTTATTTTATCTCTATCTTACTGAGCCGAATGGAGACAGTGGCAAAGACCCAAGGTACAACAACAGACGCAGAGGAGAGGCAGAGCGAAGGGAGGCGTAGGAGTGAGCTACAGAAAGCAAGCAGAAACAATCCCCCGCCTTTCCTGACACCACTATTGTCTTTTCCGTGACAGAGTAAATTAGTGTGATCGTCTGCGTGCGCGTCTGAGCTATCATAAGCGTATTAACAATAGCCCTGTGGGAAGCGCTGGTAATCAGGTCTGTTTGACAGAGCCAACGGGGGGGAAGTCTCTGGAGTATCCATCCATCCCATGCGCTCCAATGTATGTGATGCAGCTCGCTTTGCTAATAAATGCCTGTCTCCCTTTCTTATACTGTACGGTATGTTTTTCGTTCGTACAGCTTCTTATGTCTCTTTGTTTTCTCTTTTTCATACAGTCTTATACCATTTAGCTCCTATCTTTAACTTCTAACACACAAGTTATCTGTTATAGGTGGGATGGGTCACAATGGTTATTGTAGTTCAGGACTCAATGTGAGCATACATTTACTCATTTACATGTTCTCCTGTATCCTATTCTTCTGTATTCCAGAATTGGCAGCACACCTGGAAGTCTTGTTTGTTTGAACTGCACCCTCCAGTGTACAGGCGTGAATTTGCATTTCCTTCATTCTGAGGCTTATTCATTTCACTTTTGGTGTGAAAGGGCCTTTACCTTTGCTAAAAATATAACTTTTTTTATTTTTTTTGTTCTAATGAGAACAAACAAACGAACAAACAAACAGCCCAGCCCAGATGAGAAAAAGTTACGGAAAAGTAATGTAACACATTACTTTCCATAAAAAGTAACTAAGTAACACAAGCAGGGCATTACGTTTAAACAATTGTTTGTATATTTAATCTATTTTGAAGCATTCAGTTTTAAATGCTGGTCAAATATTCTGTGTCCTACATTATTCAAATACATTTGTATCTTAACAATAGTATCTGCATTTAAAATCCAATCCGCACTCACCTCTGAACTACTTTTTGCAGGGAAATAATGGAAATGTAAACACACATAGTCTGTGGGGTGCTTCTTTCTCTGCCTCTTGACTAAGATGAATTTAACATTGAGTTTTAGGAGCTCGCTGAAGTATAAGTCGTGCCTCACAAAAAGAGTTTTTTTTTTGTTTTTTTTTTAGTTCATGTTGAGGATGTGCTTCATGATTGTGAATTCTTCTAAGCATCCTTAAACGCATGTGGTAATTTATAAAGAGCCTCAGAGAATCCACTTGTTTTCTAGTGTTTTCTTCCTTTGGTTCTTCCTGCCACATCTTATGGAAATCCTCTTCCATTCCTGTGGAATTTATTAGCAACCCACGCTGTTCATCTCTTCGTGCTCTCAGAGCAAAAGGTCAAGCCGACCAATCAGCTCCAGAGAAGAGAGTGCCGCTGAATGAGTGTATTGGATATTCTATACATTAGAGACAAACAGATACAGCATTAAAAGAGCAAACCTAAAAAAATGGGGTCTCCATGCATAGCCGTAAACATATTTTTAGGCAGTGAGTGTACAGGAGAGGTTGTGTGGTAGTCCTTATACAGAGATGGTTTGGATATGTATTATGCTAATTACTTTGATACGCCCACTCTCATTTATATTTAATGTTATATAAAAAAATAGATTAAGTAGATTTTAAATATATATATATATATATATATATATATATATATATATTTTTTTTTTTTTTTGCACATAAACATTTATACACTCCAATTTTGAGTTTTTTTTTTGTTGTTGGTTGTTTTTAAATAACACTCATGAATAAATAAATTGTGCATCTTGAATTAATCAGAAATACTTCTATTTTAGTTTCAGGTGTCAAAAAGAATTAATCCCTGGGATTCATTTGGTTTGTACAGGCAATCATGGCAGTACACACTGACTGTGCTCATTTAAAGACTTAAATTCAGCAAAGTAGACAGGGAATTACCCACTTTCCACTAAACTTTCCACTTTTTGGGGGGGCAGGTAGCCTCATCTGTGCAAGGAGGCGTTGAAATATACGCTCTCATGAGTGTGTGTTCACATTGTGAGGGATTTTCATGTGCCCGAGGACTAGGCCAGATATAGAAAACACTTTGGTGACAGGTCTCTGTTGGCTTATGTAGGTTTTCTCACGAGCTGCTACAAGAAGAGGTTTGCAGCAGCACACTTAAAATGTTCTTCACACAATGGAGAGATTTACATTTCATTCAAGGGCAAGAGGATGCTTGGCGCAGAGATGTCTTACATTATTGTGTAAATGTAAAACAGCACTAATAGTATGTGTGGGCTTTAGCATTTGTGATTGTACAACCTTATGCATCAGTTCCATACTAATAAAGATGCATGTTTGTAGCAGCATATTCTGACTGGATTTTACAACTCTAAAACCTCATTGGATGAGCCACATGTGAAGCATATACATTATTATTATTATTATTATTATTATTATTAATAAATATATTAATAAAAAAATCTGTATTAAACATGAGTTTCCTTTATCATATTCATGTTGCCACCACTAGAATATATATATATATATATATATATATATATATATATATATATATATATATATATATATATATATAAATATATATATATATATATATATATATATATAGTTCAGTCATGAAACTCTAGAGGGCACAGGCTGGGAGGTAATTTCCATGCAATCTGTAAGCAATCACACCATTACCGCATGGCACAAGTTGATTGGCTTCTGCTGATCCTGCAGCCAATGAGATTTTAAATAGTCTGGTTCGGTGTTGGCTTTAAGCTAGTCCTGCAGTGCAGTTTCAGAGTTCCTCTGAAACCTTCTACCTCCCCCAGCTCCACCTGCCTAGATCTTCTACTGGGATTTATGTATGTCTAATTATGCAGCAGCAGCATATCCTTCATGCTCACAGCAGCATGTTTGAGCATCTATTAGCATATGTGTGTTTGCTGTGTGTCTTGCTCTCCAACATCAGCTGCAGTTGCCATATTCAATAACATGATAAAACTATTCTGAGAGTTCTCATGATGAAATGATTTTTATTTATTGTTTTGTGTATGTGTCTGTCCAGAGCCTGACGATGATGAGCAGAAGGTGAAGACGCAGAGGCCGCGATCAGCTGACCAGCCGGGTGTGTTTCAGGCCCAGACAGGTGAATCCCATTTACTGTCATTAACTACATTTACATGACCCCTCATAATACAATTATATTCAGATTTAGGCAATATTGTGATTAAAATTGAACTTATGTAAACTTAATACTTTGATCACATTGATGCAGTTAAAGTCATAATAATAGTAACCATAATCATAGAAGAATATGTGGCATATGTTGATTTTAAACAGACATGCATGTGAAGAGTTCAGATGCAAAACCCTCTAAATCCATCAGACATCTTTTCTTTTAAATGAGCATTTTTTTACCAGGCTTTTACAATCAAGATCAGTAGTTTCATTTTAAAGGTAATGATAAGGTTATTAGCTAGTGAATAAAATAACTTTTTTTCAAAAATGTCACTCTAGACAATTTATTGGTTTTTAACGAGTTAGATTTTCTTTTGCGTCAAAACCAGCTAAATCCACTTGTGCTTATTTTGCAAAAACCTAGAAATCCACCTATTTGTGGCAAGGCATAGTAAATAGTTGAAAAATCACTAAAGATACAACTAGAAACCCTGAAAAAGATGATAGCACAATAATTTAAAAATGAAACAGTAGTCAAACCTCTTTACACAGGGATCTAGCACGTCTCTTCTATTCAGCCTCCACTTTTTGCCTCCTCTGTCTACATGGCACAGCTTCCATATGAGACAGAAGAATAGCATCTTGTTTGACTTTGTCTTTGGCGAAATAGAGCTGTTGTTTGATGTATTATAAATCTGATTCCTTCAAAGTAACGGCACTGCACGAAGAACTGTTATGAGTGCATGATACAATTGCGACCAAGCGATTTCCACTGTAGGCTATTTTGCCTTATGACAGGCAGAGTTTTGAGGTAAATAATGTTTTCTTCTGCCATTCAATGTTAGTAGGACAGGCTGATCCATTTCATAAAAAAATCTCCTCAGCGTGCCGCTATATTGAAACCGCTCGAAATCATATGATTCGATTCGCGCCTTCTGATTGGTTCTCGGAATATAGCGGCTTTTGCTGCCAAAGGGAAGTGGCGTCTAGAGGCTTTTGCCAACAAACCGATATTTCTGAATGGGCTGACGCTGCGATTTAGAGGATTTGAAGCACATGATTTGTTGAACGTGTACTACGTGCCGTAAGCATTCGTTAAATGTCATTATCTCATTTTTGACAGAGATGGCGTTTAGCGGCTTTTGCATCTGAACTCTTCATGTAAGTGTGCATGTGCTTCTGACGTACAAGGATGTTGTTGTATGCATAAATTCGTAAACATAGCGGTAAAGAAGATATCACATTTTTGGGGTGCTGGTGAAACTTATGTTGACAACTTATGTTAATGTTGACAACATTGCGCAACATGAAGACAATGCAGTATATTGATGGTTGTAAACATTGAAATGAAGATATTGTAGGTGTGTCATCAAAAAAAAAGTAACACACCTACTGTAAGTAAGTTCATAACTGTGCGTTGGGATATATGAATGATGGTGGTAAAATAACCATAATTCTTAATGAAAAATCAGAATAATGAAAATTGCATGTAAACAAGAGTGAAGAGGTTTGTTTGTGGCATGTAAACATTTTACTGTGGTGAAGTCCTTACTCTTATTATAGGAAATAATCTTATTATAGGAAATAAAAATAAAAAATATATTGTTTCGCAAGTCATTCTTTAGCACCATGGACAGCGACTTTGATGTTATTTAAGAGAAAATGGAATTTTCTATTTATCAAAGAATCTTGAAAACAAAGTATCACAGTTTCCACAAAAATATTAAGCAGCACAACTGTTTTCAGCATTGATAATAATAAGAAATGTTTCTTGAGAACCAAAATCAGCATATTAGATTGATTCCTGAAGGATCATGTGACACTGAAGACTGGAGCAATGATGCTGAAAATTTAGATTTGTCATCAAAGGAATAAATTGCATATTAAAATAGAATTCAGTTATTTCAAGTTGAATTAATATTTCACAATATTACTGTTTTTATTGTATTTTTTAGCATAAGAGAGTACTTTAAATAAAAACAATAAAATCGTACTGAACCCAAATGTTTAATTGGTATATGTGTATAAAAGTCTAAAAATAATAGAAAATATCTAACATATACTTTTTAAATATATTAAATTGTAAAATGTGTTATAAATTTGAAAGCAATATAAAATATTACAATAATGTAACAATATATTTTATTATTGTTTTTAAATAAAACTAATACAATAAAGTATATGTGAATGTTCTCATCTTGAAGTAATTGGCATCCCACATTTCAGCTTCCATCTCTGTGAAAGAAAGCGTATGTGCGTAAACTCCCGATGGCATTCCTGTCCCCATCAGCCCCCTACCCTCAATTCTCCACCCATCCGCTCCGCAAATAAGGCTAAGCTCTGACTCACCACATGCAAATGAAGATGTAATGCGATTACAAGACGTGCAATTAATTTGATTTGCCCGTTCATTTTGTGATGTTGCCTCTACCCAAGGACACGGCTTTCAAAAAGTGACTGACATATTCCCACCCGTCACATTCAGATCCGGCTGCCACTGACCTTGAAACACCTTTTAGAAGACCTTAAGTTACCGAAGACCTGAAAAGGATTTTTAAGAGGATTTTGTGAATATGTGAAAATGCTGTTCTAGTTCATTCACAGGAGTTTATTCAAGGCGGTAATGAAGCATAACCCTTCTGGACTAATGTTGACCTTGTTTTTTAACTTTCTTAAAGTCTTTGGTTTGTGTCTGTGTCAGGAATTTCAAGATTTTGCCTTTCTCTCCATCTCGTGTTTTGTAGGTGACCCGGCAGCAGAGGAGTGGTCTCAGTGGAGTGTGTGTTCGCTAACATGTGGGCAAGGTTGGCAGGTTCGCTCTCGTTCATGTGTATCCTCTCCATACGGGACCCTCTGCAGCGGCCCGCTGAGGGAAACCCGACTCTGCAACAACACTGCCACCTGCCCAGGTGAGCCGCAGCATCAAGCAGGTAGAGTACCTCCATGCTTTTGGACGTCCCTCTACACATTTACACTTCCACACACTGCATGACTAGGTCACACATAATTAAACGTCAGTTGAATGTTTGCTTTTTCTCTGTAAATGTATACTGGCCAATGCATGAGAAGTAACTGATATTGTTAAGAGATTTTGGTTAATATTATTCCTTTTGCACTTTTCCACTGCATGCTTACAATACATGTGCATCACACACACACACACTACATTTCTGTTGAGTATCTGTTGTGGTATTGCATACAATGGGCACTGTTGACACTCTTTGTACTGCATTGATATTAACCAAGCCTATAGTTTTTGTCCATGTCCTTGAGTGCACTTGAGTTTGGTGTGATGTGTAGATCTCACTGGCATTTCGGTTTGCACGTATGCACCTGAATGAGTATCAGCATGTTAAAATACACTATTAAATGTACATTCACAATCCTGGATGCTGATTGGTCAGTTCAGCATTCATGAGGTGCTAAAATCTACATTATACAACAGGGACTTTTCACTGTTTGTATCACTCAGCTTGTATGTGTTTGTTCCAGACAGACTGTCTGTCTGTGTATTAGTGGTTGGGGGGGTTTCAGTCACTCTTTCTGCAGGTTACATCGATACGCCAGTAGGTGACGACAAGTGACTGTCCTTGTGAGTGAGTCATTGAATCATTCATTCAGTCGATTTGTTCAATAACATGGATTCATTCAGGAAGTAAAAAAGACACTTTTTTTATAAGTAAAAGACTGAATGATGTTGGCTTTTTGAGTGGGAATCTTTGGATTTTCTCTTGAGTTTAGGATGTGTCAATTAAATAACCTTTGCAATTGTCCATAAGCTGTAATTGTGAATGTTGGTAACTGAAAATGGGCAAAGAGGCGGGACGTAGTAGTAGCCCATGTGACTGGTTGCTGAAACCATGCCCGCCTAGCTCAACGTGATCATGTTTGCAGGAGCTATCTATCTTACTATCTAAAATATTAATAAAGATAACAAGCTATCTCATTAGAAAGTTCTAAAGGTTTACTGTCAATCTACTGTGTTTTTATTTTATATATTTTTTTCTTTTATAAGATATAGACACATCTGCAACATGCTCCAACACAAGTAATTAATTTGTGTGGGGTGTGCAAATAACAACAACAACAACAACAACAAAAAAAATGAAATAGAGATCATGGGATTAATCCAATCCGTGGCACTTGGGTAAAATGTCCATTGCAAAACAAAACACAGTACTTTTTGTCCACGAAAGCGTTAAATCCATGAAATATTGATATATTATCCATTGTTTGCACGACATTTCTTCTGAATGATCTGCTCTCCATCATTGTTCTTCAAGAAATAATGAAATCTGAGCAGCGTTTATGTTGTAAAACTGTGTGTGATCGTATCTAACAAACAAATGAGCCGTGTCCAAAGTATAATTTTTCAAAATAGTGCAGCAGATTTAGTTATAATATCCAAACATTCTGAGTTTTATATCCTCCTGCTATTGTCATTGTAGTAAATCTCAGGAACTTTTAGCCAATGCCAAGATGATCCAACACCGTGTGTTCTGTTTTCCGCATGTGATCACATGTACACAGACACACATCAGTCTCGACTATTAATGCAGCAAACCATATTTTATAATTGTTTAAAAAAAGAGAGAAAAAAAGCACAAACACGGCAGAGATGCCAGATTCAGCGGCTGGAATTAGTTGAGGTAACATGACGGTTCACAGACAGCAGCGGCAATCTACCTGTCACTCAAGTGACCACGCCCTTAATTATGCAGAACTTTAAGGCTTAGTATAATTTAAACGGTTGAGTTATAAAAAAAAAAGACTGGCATAATGTTGGTGAAAATTCAGCATTGACGTCACGTTAATTAACATACATTTTAACATATTAAGATAGAAACGTTGTTTTAAATTTCAATGATATCTCACAATATAGCTTTTTTCACTATATTTTTGATCAAATAATGCAGCCTTGGTGAGCGTAAGAGACTTCCAAAAACATTAAATAATTATGTGGCCACAGACTTTTAAACAGTAGTATATATAAAATAGCATTACATTATCGTATGGCTTAAGACCTTTCCCAGTTCACATACCTCTTTGGATCCTCTTTTTTTACCTCAACATTTGTATTGTTTTGGAGAAGGATGAAATGATTAAATGCACAGCCATAGTATGACCCCTGTCGACCTAAATAATTTCACCAGGGGCCTTTTGAACGATATTTTTGCTTTGTGTTTAAACGCTGAGTAGTGGATGCAAATCTTCATGCTTACAAGGCATATAAAGATCGCCCTTTGTTGCGGATCATCAGTCCCTCTATGTGTTAATTCTATATTTATGTAAAACAGGGTAACTCAATTTGCCTCTCACTTGTGCATTCAGCCTGAGTTCTGATATTCAGCGTCTGGGCTTTGATGAGATGGTTGACATGTTCAGCACAAGTGTGCGGATCAGCGCTTTAGGACGTGATTTAAGGACAGCAGCAGATGATCTCAGCCGAGCAGGCAAGACTGAAGAGAATCAAAGTCAAGGATTTCTCCTGGAAATATCTGCTTGCTGAGCATTGATTCTGTGCAGCAATCGGTGAAGCTCAGATATGAGTGACCGGCATTACGTTTAGACACGGAAATCTTTGGATTGCATAGATTTTCAATGTTAGGACAGGAAAGCTGATTATAGCAAACTATGCATCAATAAAAAAGAAACAAGATGGTTCGGAATAAGAACACAAGATGCTTGCTTTTGAGTTTTTCTGAGCATTTTATATGCTGACAACATAAACAGACAGGCACTAAATTTACTAAAGGGACACAAAAATTGGCAGAGAAAGACAATGTTAACCGGAGCCGAGCCACGTGTGTGCGAGCATGTGTTCATAGATTGCTTTCACTCCGCAGGAAGTGGGATGTGCACTGGCGGAAAGGGACTGAGTGTCTTTGAGATTAGCCTGAGCTAGCGTAGCTTCAGCATAGTTTAAGGCTCAATGGAAGTCCCTTGGTCCTCCTTTTGGCTCTCGTTCAAACAAACTTAATTGATTTGCGAAAGCAATTATGGCCAGGTTTATTTAGTTTGGAGGGGAGTTATTATTCAAAGTTGATCAAGCAGAGCCTTCAAATAAAATGGGTACTTTTAAAATACCAACAATTCTGGCTACAGTCTTAAATTGTCCTCTGTTTGCTCATTAGCTAATCCCAATCTAGAGCTCAGTTTAATTTGTGGACACAAGCCATCGATAGCTGTTTCCATCAGAATTAACACAGCAAATTCTTTAAACGTGTTCTCTGTTACTTTCTCAGGGAAAGGCATGGCTTGTTTTACCATATAAAACTTGAATTTGTTTTTTATGATGTTGTACTTCTTTTTAATGTGCCTCACAATCCATCTCACAAGAGGAAAATAAGGGAGATAGGGCCAGTGTTTTCGAACTTTTGGTAGACAAATGAAACATTTCATGAAGCACAGTTCACCTTTTATATACAGCGTGACATGTTATCACAATACACGGGGCAAGTTGTCACAATGGAAGCTGCCAATAAACAAAAATTAGGGTATGTTTACATAACAAAAATATACTAAAAATGGAATCCTTTTTCCTTTGTGTTTTTCAAAATGATCCCATTCACATGGATCCACAAAAACAACTAGAAACACTGCATTATTCAATGCAGGCCAGTAGTTGGCGATGTCACTTTGTAAAGAAACACTACGCGCCTATAGACTGAACATGTTATGCATGTGTGCATGATGCCACAGTTTTCACAAATTTGCATTTTTGTTTTTGTAGCTTTACACTGAGATGATAATGGTATTGTTTTCAAAAACTCACACTTTTAAACCCATTTTCTGACGTTTCAAACTCACACTTTGAAACCCATTTTCTGACGTTTGAATTTTCAGATTGTCGTGTAAATGAACAAACAAAACACATAAAAAGTTTTTTTTTCCGTTTTTAGTTGAAAATGGTGTTACATAAAAGTCACCTTAAACAGCAAAACAATTAGGAAACAAAAAAACAATCAATGAAAAGGGTAATATAATTAAGTAACAAATACCTTTTTTGGACAACAAATACATTGAACAAATTTATAACATTTAAAACACGGGACAAACTCAGCCTGACAAATACTATAGATCATAGTTAAACATTCAGTTCAAATATACTTTTATTACATAGTTTGAATGTGTTATATTTTAATGTTCAATGAATAGTTATTAAACAATAAACATTTGTTAAATTGCTTTAATTGCTAAATTTATATTAATAAACTATTAAACTATTAAATTTATATTAATAAAATATTAAAGCTTATTAATAAACATTCACCTTTTGTCTATTATTGTTGTCTCTAATTGCATCTGGTTTTTAATTTCCCAACTATTTTGGGGTCATTTTAAGCTAGCCATATAGCAATTTTAAAATAATAGTTGGTTTAAATAAAACTACCCAGCAGGTTGGGCAAACATTTAACCCAACCGCTGGGTTTGTCCATTTTCAACCCAACTTGGGTTGTTTTTAACCCAGCATTTTTTTAGAGCGTATAAATATAATATACATTTTAGTTTGGATGACTGAATTCACAAAAAATAACTGAAATAATGAAATGTTTGATACAAGGAAACCATTGCTACAGAAAACCTTGGACTTTTGACCTAAAATTACTTAGATATAGCCTTTGTGATAACTATAGCCTCGGTTTCTCCTGTGTCGAACATGAAATAATGTATTTTTCCCTTTCAAAGAAAGGCCAAGATATCAGTCTGAAGGTTTCCATGGCAAGATCACGAGTTATCTGCAATGCTAAAACCTTGGTCCCAATGTAAGCCAAAATCTAAATTAATCTTTTCATGATAGCCTTAAGAAATTCCTCTCAATGCTATTGAGGATATGTCTAGCAGTTCTGCGCGTCATTGTGTCTGGGCAGTAGAGCAGAGCAGTGTTAGGCCAAACTCAATCTGCTCCACTTTAATGAAGAAACGCTTATGGCTCTACTGATGAATGAAATCTGATGCAATTATCTCAGACAGGTAAAATGGCTCATGAGACCTAGATTCAACTGGGAGAGCCATGTTTAAGTAAACTTTTAGAGGATGATCTGTTTGTTTGTTTTTTACTGCCGCTTTAGATTGTTGTTTTGGCTGTCAATCCTTTTGTGGCATCTTCAGAGCATCATGGCGTTTTTAAAGCTGTGAGTCCTTTGTGAAATTTAATGGAATTCTCAAATAAAGCAGCACATTAATGCTGTTTGTGCAGGATTATAGATGATGCGGTTTCTCATATGGGAACACATCTCTCATTCAAATGCAACAATTACCTTATTGTTCATTCTGGGGCGACTTTGGTGCATTATGCAGTAATCATCTTTCTCGGTAACACTTTATTTTGATGGTCCACTTCAGACATTGTACTAACCATAAATAACTTTGCAATTGAATGTCAAACAACTTTCATTAGAGTATTAGTAGACTTTCTGCTTAATATCTGCTAACACTTTATTTTGATACTCCCCAACAGACATTCCACTGACTATAAGAAACTTAACCATAACCTCGTCTACTATCAGTCTACTACAGTCTACTAATTCTCTAATGAGTTGCAAAGTTACTCATAGTTATTAGAATGTCTAAAGTGGACCATCAAAATAAAGTTCAACCTCTTTCTCTTTAGAATTTTGCCATAAATTCATCTGTCACTTAATAGAAGCAGCCAAATTAGGCAGAAGCCAACATGGACAGTTTAGATGGCACAAGGATGAAATCATTGAAATTCAAGAAAGAAAGAAAAAAGATAAATTATATTATATATTTGGACAGTGCATACTACTACTACTACTACTACTGATACTACTACTACTGATACTACTACTACTACTACTACTACTACTAATAAGAATAATAATAATAATAATAATGTGCATATTGTTGGGCCTATGCAGTTAATGTGAATATTAATACTTTTTAATTAGATTTTAAAAATGTTTTTGTGTACTGATTTGGTTTAATCTCACTGCATTGTGATGTGCAATATCAAATCTGTGTTGTGAAGAAAAATCAAGTGAGAACCACTGTATTCAATGAATCTTAGGGCAAAAGGGGCAATTGCATCTGTTAACCAACAGGTGGTGCTATGCATTTGTTTTTGCCCTTTAAATCTAGTGATGCATCAGACTACAGGGCTTCAAGGATTGCTCATTCATTGCAGCATTTTAAAGGGTAACTCCATCAGTTATAACTGCGGTCACTGTTGCTTCTGGTCTTAACAGATATAAATAATATTTACGACATGTAAACAACACTGAACAATGCTTGCAGCCTGCAGAACCACAGAACAGGGTTTGGTGGTGTTCTAAATGCTCAGAGGGGACATTGATCTATTGGTTTGAGGATTGCTGCCTGCCCCGCATGCCCGGATCACAACCACATCTCTTTCTCTGCCTGTTTATTTATTTCTCTCTGTCTGGACTCCTTCTCTACCATTCAACCTCAAACCGTACTGCTTTTTTGTTGCTTTTTTTCTGACTATGTGGTCTGGTGGTCAGTATGTACCTGTTTTTACATTTCTCTCTCTCTTCCTCCGTAGTAGAGGGAATTGGCATCCCCTGAGGGGAGCGGATAGACGGGCTCTGGGTCTCTGCATGAGGCTGCACAGACAGTGATTTGATGGATACTGCAGTACATAATGTGGTCTATAGAGAGGCAATGAGCACTGCGGGCACATCAGCCCAGTATTCAGCCTCTCCCCATGCCACACGATCCTACCCTTGCGTTTCACCCTTTATATCTCGCAATCAACAGTGTCATCAGGCCAAAACTATGAGCGGCAGAATGTTTGGAAGTCCAGGCAAGAATAGACAGCCTTTGATTTGCTAGCAAGGGGAGAGTTCAAAGCTAATTTAACGTTTACTCAAATGGGCATTATTTACTCACCCAAATCTGTATGAATTTCTCTCTAAAGGCTGTCAAGCTTCAATAAAAGCACTTTTTGAAGTCTGCTCAAGCCAAATAAGTGTGTGGCTTCATATATGTAATTTCTTGTTGAAAATGCCTTCCACTATAGCTTTGATATCATTTGAGCTTTGCACACATTCAAAAATGATGCCTCAAGATCCATTGTGCCATGTTTAAAGTTATTGCTGTCATCCAACACAGTTCTTGTGACCGATTGTAACTTGACACAAGTAAGCAAACTAGCAAATAAGACCTCTGAAACTGCTGTAGTTATTATAAATCAGTGGTTCTCAATTGGTTTTGCTTCCAAAAATCAGATAAACATATTAAATTGTTTTGTTTTATTTTATATTTATATTTATATATATATATATATATATATATATATATATATATATATATATATATATATATATATATATATATATATATATATATATATATATTTTTTTTTTTTTATTTTTTATTTTTTTATTTTTTATTTTTTTTTTTATTATATTTAAAGCATAAGGGTAAAATGTCTTCATTTAATCTTGACAAACTATACATAATTACAAAGAACCAAGTCTTGATAATCAGTTATATATACAGTATTTTTCCATTTTTACCCAAAATGGGGTGATATAGTGGCAAACAGCCAGACAGCGCCTGTTCGCTGAAAGTCCAGAAGTTAGACTCATGGATGTCAAAAAAGTTCCAGGGAATCCCATATCTAGCTCTAGCTGAATAAAATGCAGTTAGAGGCATTTTGACTGATGAAAAAAGAAGACAATAAATACACGATTGTGACAATGTATTGTCTATCTGTGTTCAAGCCATCTTATGTTTTCACTAGTATAAGGTATTTAAAATGCAACACTAATCAACAAAGCCTTTATTACTATACTATTACTAGAATACTATATAATTTATTTTCTGCCTCATCGCATCACAGAAAAAAGTTATTTCCTTTACTTACCTACTATGATTGTTATTTGCATTTTTACATCTTTTTTTTTTTTTTTTTTTCAGAAACCAGTCCTCTAACAGTACTCTGTTAAATTATTTCTAAAAATATTGTTGGAGTAGGTTTTACAAGAAAATACAATTTCAATCTTTCTACTTCAAAAATTCATGTTTAATGTAATGTTACCTGCCATTTCCTTGGCTTTTTTTTTTTTTTTTCTCTTTTTCTTCAGTGTAGAAAGTGATTTTTTTATAAATGGCAAAAGGTAATTAGAGGCTTTTTGTTACCAGTTGTCTAATTTGATCTGCTGAAGAGGGCAGAAAGTGACTCTACACACACACACACACACACATTCACTTCATACAAGTTTTTTTTTTTTATTCTTCATGCTGTATGTGCAGCTGAGCCATGGCTCCTTTGAGCTTTGCACTACAGAGCGCTATCAATTATTTATCAGCATGCATAATTCACAGTACATCCCTGCTCTACACTGAGGAGGCCTTACAATCTCTCCCTCGCTCTTTCCAAAAGCCCTCTCCAAAACCTCCTTCTCTGTCTCTTTTACTTACTCTTTCTTTTCCCCCTTTCTCCAAATCCTGACCAATTCTCTTTCCTTCCATCCCCTGTCAGGATTCGTTTTTCTTTCTGTCCTCTCCTGAATCACTCTTTTCAACCTCTCCCACTCTTCCATCCTCCACCTTTTCAGTTTTGCATATAAATATTGTCTTTATATTAATGTCATATCTTCTGATTTCACTGTCACTCCACACCTCAAGAGGCATTTCCTTCCTCTTTCTTTGGCAACACAGAGAATCTAATGTTGACTGCCTTGTTGGTTCAGTAAAGATGTCCGCTCTTCCACTTTCAAAGATCAGTAGGTCAGTCTAGGTGAATCATAATCAGAAAGAAGTCCGTTGGACTCGTCTTGGCTGTTTTGTGGTTGGTTCAACTATTGTCACACTGCAGTGGTTTGTCAACGGTTATTCACTCCCTCACCCATAACATCTCATCAAGCCCATAGTCATACGTTCTGTTCCAAAACCTAGTGACTAGCTAGTAACCTAGTAAGCTGCCTTCGTTTGCATCATGGAGGCCTATCCCCAATGCAAAGACTGTTTCATACAGTACATAATTCTACCATAATTTGTCTTCTGCATTTAATCCATTCAAGTTAGTGCACACAATCATTAGGAGTAGAGAACATACACACACTGCAAACCGTGGACACACACACCCAGAACAGTGGGCAGCCATTTTTGCTGCGGCACCCAGGGAGCAATTGGGGGTTAGGTGCCTTGTTCAAGGGCACCTCAGTCATTTCCTGCCTGTATTGAGACTCAAACCCTTAATCATTAGGCCACGACTGCCCCGGGTCATTAAATGTACATTGTCTACCTATAAATATGGAAATGTATCATTAAAAATGTTTATCATTAACAAGTTGAAAACAATTGTGTACCAATTTCGTATTTTTTTTTAGACACACATGCCTATGTAGAGTGTTTCAAAACACTCTCTTATGAGGTTCAGTTTCAGTTAGAACAGTTGTCTTGGAAGGTGCTGCCTGTGTAAGCAGCTCACTTGGTTTTGGAACAGAGCCTTAATCTGAATGTACTCTAAAGTCATGCCTGAAAGTTTGACATCTCCATATGACATCTATTAAAAAGAATTTAAGAATACGTTTAGGGAATACTTATATTCAAAGTCTCTCAACATAAAATGAAATGCATATCACTTTTATTGATAGTCAAAGAATCCTTGAAGGACACAACTTCATTGAAATCCTCTCAGCAGGAACACAATCAATTGGACACGTTTCATGATCAAACGGTGCATTTCATCTATTTTTGCTCTACCCATGCCTTGATCTTTTGCACTTTCGTGCTCCTTTTTACAGGATATGTGATGTCTCATTCACGTTATACATGCAGTTTCATTTTCATTTCCTTCTCTGCCCTTAACCCTTGATCTGAAAGCTCCCTTTCTGATGGTTGAGGCCCATGTTTGTGGTATTCCTGGGTTTTATCCTTCAGGTGGGCGGGGTTTCGCCTCTGTGTGCTCCTGTTTCTGGCCACTGAAGGCCCCTTCGGCCCACCTCCCTTCATCTTCCATCATCCCCATTGGTGGTTTTGTTGGTGTTTGCAGTACATGGGCTGTGGGAGGAGTGGTCGTCCTGGAGCTTGTGCTCAGTCACGTGTGGCCGTGGCTCTCGGACCCGGAGTAGGATCTGTGTGCTCCCCCAGCATGGAAGCAAGGGCTGTGGAGGGCCCGAGGTGCAAACCAAACTCTGCAATATAGCTGTGTGCCCCGGTTAGTACTAATCTCCATTTCCTCATCTGCCAATATTCTCTCTCTTTTCTCTACTTCAAATCTAAAGTATATTCTGCCTTCACACTATTATCACAGTGGGTCTCATTTACCAATAATTGCGTAGGTGTTCTTTCTTATTGTATGTGTGGAGAAAAGGTTTGCATGCAGTAGAGTGAACAATAATGTGTTGTTTTTTTATTACTTAATGATGATAATAATAATAAATTAAGTATAATTTAAAGTAGAAGTATTTAATTTAATTGAACTTGAATGCACAAGAAATAATATAATATAATATATAAAAATCATATATATATATATATATATATATATATATATAAAAAATATACATTTCATTTCATAAATGTTGTTGTTATTATTATTATTAGTGGTTGTGCATATGTGCTTTGAGTAAATTTTTGTCCTAAATTTAATGAAAAATGGAAATGTGAACTTTATGATTTATAGGGTAATTTACTTATTTTATCTATAATAGTATAATTGTAATATAATATAATAGAATTTAATGCAATATAATGTAGGCTAATATTGTGATTTTGTATCAATAATTTTGCTTATTTTATAGGAATAATAACAATTATTATTATTATTATGGAGACTGTGGAGATTGTTTTTTGTTTTGTTTTTATTAATTTTTTTGTGAATCATGACAGGTTTTATGCACATCTTTGTGCATTTACACAGTTAGAGAATGAGACCCAGTGTGTTCTATCTTCTGGACTCCTCTGACTTCCATATTCTTTACCCTTTTTCTATATTGCGTCTCTCTTGTCTCTCTGTTCACATGTCTTCTTCTGTCTGACCTTTCCCTTTCCCTCCTGTGTGCCATCCTCTCTGCCTCGAGCTTCACCCCAGTCTGCTTGTTTCACGTCAGTCTCTCTCACCCCTCCTGTTCCACCTCAGTCTGAAGGCCGCTGGAGCCCTGTGTTGTCTGAGTTCTCTTTCTGCAGCCATGCCTCATAGTTTCCTCTGGATTTCATTCATTCATTATGCCAGTCTCCAGATTTTTTTTTCCCCTTCGTTTTTGCTCTCTCGCTGAAGTGCTACTCAAATTGGGGCTCGGCTCAAGCTAATGGGAATCCCAGATGAACCAATCACACGTGTCCGCACCTGCTGGTGTTTGTTGATTCTTCTACAGCAACTCTGCGATCTCGGCGAACAGGATCCGTCTCCAAAATTAGTTATTACCCTACTGAGATGAGCAATAAATCATTTGTCTGTTACATTTCAATTCATTTTCAGTTTGAACAGTTGTTCCTACCTGGAGTTGAAGACCTCCATTAGTCTGACAGTTGAAGAGTTAAGGGTGACAGCCAATCACTGTGATTGTCTTTTATTCGAGGAGGCACAAATGAACAGCTGGGCCAGTCTGGTCGAGCAGCTTTTGACTGACAGTGATTACATCCTGTCAGAGAGCAGATCTTCCACCTGTCCTCACCTACCAAGAGGCACCCATGTGTAAATACATCTCACCCTCTTAATATTCAATTGAGGTTATGGGTGTCTACTGACGTGTAATCCGCTGATATAATTTAAGTCAATGTAGGATAAGTCAATGTAATATACCTTCTCCTGGTTCACGGTAAAGGATGGTTGGCTGTTGTGAATCTAAATGGATGTCTTGTAAACATTGGTGTGTTTTCCCCTGCATTACTTCAGCTCTATTTGAGAATATGATTACAGTGATGGTTTGCATCTCCATAATCAAAGTGTGAGCGATTTTAATTCCAGCATAGTCATCGGACCGTTTTTGTAACTTACTCCTCTTAATTAATGTTTGATTGGGTGGTAAGATATGATAGAGTAGTCTTGTAAGGGGATAACTTTATTTTGAAGTAGCATATGCTTATTGTCCTCATTAAAATTTTGTTTAATTAAAGTGTTTTTTTTAATGTTTTGCTTATAGGAAGTTGTTTTCTCAGATGATATTCAGAGTGCACTGAATTGGCTTGTTAGAGGAATTTGTTTCAGGACTTATTTTTTATGAAAGTTTGTCCTAAAAATAAATAAATAAGGTAGACCGATCTCAATAGAGAGCAAATGTATTTATTGTATTTGCTTTTTTTATTTTATTTTATAATTATTATTATTATTATTTTTTTTTAATCTGAAAGTATTATTTAGTATTCACTCTTTTCTAAAATAATCTATAGAGTACTCATTTTTTATTAAGAATAGTACTTAAATAAAATAAAAAATACAATAAATTCTTACTGACACCAAACTTTTGAATAGTAATGTATAATTACAAAGTCTTACTATTTCTATAAATGCTGTTCTTTTGAACTTTTTTTTAAAAATTATTATTATTATTATTATTTATTCATCAAATAAACTGTTTTCAACATTGATAATATAATAAATGTTTCTTGAGCAGCAAATCAGCATACAGTATAAAGGTCATTGCACACTGAGTCCGAAATTCGCATGCGAAACTTTCGCACGTTAAAAAATAAATTCGACCTCACGTTATGTCAATCGCGTTTGCACACTGCCTCCGAAACTTTCGTCCGTCAAAAAAATATTCGGATCAGGTTCGATTTTCTGCGTTTTTCGCATCCGTGGTACGCATTTTGAGAGACGTTTTGACAATTTAGAGCCACCGTATGCGAACGCAAAAATCCAGAATGCCATCTGACAAGTTGATCCACGTCGTCTACAGCACAAAACAGCAGCACTGAATGACAAATAACGCGAGGAATACAAAGAGACTGAATATAAAGACATATTGTGCCAGTAGTAAAGCATCAAACAGAGCCACTGACATCCTGAAGTTATCTTTGAAACGCTCAGATAATCCCACAGCTCCTTCTTAATGAGGTGAATTCTGCTTTCTCTCTATGCAATCTTGGGATTGAATGGACCCAATATTTCCTCTTTCTTTTTCTCTTTTTAAGAAGAGAGGAGACAACTAATCGTGCTCACTGCTGCTTGAAGACTTCATTTTGTATTGTTTTGCGATTTGTTTTGCGAATTTTTCACAACGCATTCATTAATACGCATCGGACTCAGTGTGCAAGGTCTCTGTGCGTGACAAATTTTTGGGATTGCGAATACGAAAAAACACATGTGAAAATTTCGGACTCAGTGTGCAAATGCCTTAAGAATGGTTTCTGAAGGATCATGTGACACTGAAGACTGGAGTAATGATGCTTACAATTCAGCTTTGTCATCCTCGAATTAAAAAATTGCATTTTAAATATATATTCAAGTAGAAAACAGTGATTTTAAATTGCAAAAATATTTCACAATATTAATATTTTTTGCTGTATTTTGGAATAAAATAAATGCAGTCTTGGTGAGCAGAAGAAACTTCTTTTAAAAACATTTAAAAATATAACTGATCTAAACTTTTGAATGGTAGTGTAAATAAATATTCCATAGATATGAAATTAAATTAAAAATAACACATTAAGTAAACTTACTCATGTTCTCAACTTACCAAAAAAGGGAATAAGAGATGCCTGTGAGTTTACCATTCATCCAATTTGTTTTTCATGTTGCCATTGCCAAAAAAATGTTATTAATTATTAAAATGATTGCCGTTCCTACTTTTTTTTTTTTTTTTTTTTTTTTTGCTTTAATGGACAAATACACCAGCAGTTTATTCTAATACACTGCCTCAGCAGCTTGTCTACAAATTTGTCGGACTCAGATTAAAATGCAGCATGCTGAATGTAAAAATTAGCTTATAAAACATTGCTGAACCTTCCATTTGATTTACCAATGAGCTCATCAGTTTATGATATTCAGCTAAAATAAATTTAAGAAAGATTATGAGCCTTAAGAAATAAAATCAAATATAGAACAGAAATAACAAGACATCAAAGTGAAGCAACACAGCCCAGAATTCCATGGACATGCACGTTTGTTTGTGCGTGTTTATGTCTTGCAAGCAAGGGATACTCAAAGTATCCATTTGATGTGCTGAAGTCAGTGTTATTACCTTAATTATACAGTTGATTTCTCTCTCCCTTTCCCTTTATGTTCTTGTGAAGTAAAAGTGAGATGCCATAAATGCTCAGCTGTGTTTGTTGGGTTTCAGCTGCTGTCTCTCCTGGCAACCACAATATGCAGGATCTCTCTCCTCATTGGCTGCTCATTTTATGAGCGATGATGAGTCCAATACTCTCATGGAGGCTCAGACAGACAGGCCACATTTATCCATGTTTATTGGGTTTGTGAGGCTTTAGAATATGATTATTATTTATCATGCTCTTGCTTTGAGACACAGATCCTCTATGATCTCAGACAGAGAAAGCAGCTGCATCTGATTTTGCTTTGATATGTCATACCAACATTTAAAGGGGTCCTATTATGCTTTTTAAATTTCTCTGCATTCTTTAGTGTGTAATGTGGATGTTTGAGCATAAAAGGGTCTGCAAAGTTACAAAGCACAACATCACTCCCAAAGGGAGTTATTCTCTATATCAGTTTCTGAACTCCATTGTAGTCTTGAGTTTTCTTCAAGGAACGAACAGTTGTTTTAGTAGAGTGTTGTTGCCATGCCGTTATTTTACACCGGACTGCTTCACAAACGAGGGTCAATTCAACCCTCAACGAGGGTCAATGAGTTGAATCAACTCCACAGCGTGAGATTCCCCAGCTTTATTTGAGAGCTGTTAAAGCCTCGCCCTCTTTTGGAAAGGTGGCCAGGAGAAGCAGCTCATTTGCATTTAAAGGGACACACAAAAATGGCATGTTTTTTGCTCATGCCCAAATATGGGCAAATTTGTCAAGCTATAATAAATGATCTGTGGGGTATTTTGAGCTGAAACTTCACAGACACATTCTGGAGACACCAGAGACTTGTATTACATCTTGTAATATGGGCATTTAAAAACCTTTAGTAGATTCCAAAAACAAAATCAAGACTTTGAAAAAAGGCATAACAGGTCCCCTTTAAAGAGGTAGTTTGTTTGTTTAGTTTTTAATATTGTATAGTTTATTTTTTCATACTTTATAATAATATGCATTTATGTGGGGGTGTATTTATGTGTCTCCTGTAGTATATGTGTATATATACTACTTGTCTGTCTATTTGTACAAAACCAATCCTTTTGGTGTTACTTTTTGGTCACGGTCTTGGGCTACCTTGAAGTAATGTTATAAGCTACATTTTTCTAAGTTTGATGAGCATCTGCTTTGACAGAGCAAAGGTGACATGGGCATTTTCGTTCATCATGTGCTCTGTCTTCCTTGGAATCCATTAGATTGAGAGATAATTTGATTTCAGTTCATACCATCAATCATACCGAGATACGCATGGATAAAATATGCACCCCCCCCATTTAAATAAGATAGAAGTATTATTAGAGGTTAATATGCACAGATCCTGAAATTGCTGCAGAAAGTCAAAAGACGTAACATCTCCCCTACTGTGAAATAGATAGTGCATACTAGAAAGCATTCATTATATAAACATAAAACCATAAGATTAATGCCATCATTTGATGGATGATGTTTAAGCATAATTCTTACTTTCGAACATAATGAATATGTGTCCATCGAAGCATGTAGGCCTTCTAATGTTTTGCAAAGCATCTTGGGATATGAGAATTAACACATTTAAAAGCCACATTGTTTATTTATTTATTTATTTATTTATTTATTTATTTTTCACCCCGCAAACACTTCAAAATTCATAAAGGCTTTGCTTCAGCAAAGTGATTCATAAGAGATGGGGCTCGGAATAGTGACATGGGCTTATGAAAGGCTTCAAGCGACATGCACATGAATCCCTTGTTTCATCCATTATGCAAAAGATCTCGTATTCATTTTGTTGTAGTTGTGGGTCAGAAAGAAGACCGATATTACCCTGGCCAGAGCCTGTGATGTATGAACTCTATTGATATCCACAGTTAATCTACTATGTCGAATTAATGTAAAATACATGATGTGCTTGCTGCTCTTTTATGCGCAGAAAAACAATTAATAGTTATCAGTAGATTAATACATTTTTACTTAACTTTTTTTCCTGTGAGAAATTAAAGACTGGAACATTTGCAGTATGCATCAGTCAAACTAAAAATGTTATCATCAGAGTGTGCTTTCTCATAAATTTCAGCGCTAATGTTATCAAACCCTGTATTTAACTTCCTGTGCTTTTGAATTTGTCTCAGTATTCCATCTCTCTTTAATTAATTAAACAAAATTAGACTTTTCCTTGCACTGGTCTTCTCAGAAACACATTAGACTACAATTTTGAAGAAAAAGCATGTGTTACATGGAGCACATTTAATGTGCAGGTCAAGGTTTATTCTAATAGCATACATTGTAATTTAATGTTCGGTGATGAAGAGGTGATCTTACAAAAGCATTTTTCAATGTAGAATTAAAGATTGAAAAATAAATTAGTGAATGAAATTCATGATTTAATTTATGTGATACATGTGTAGTAGTCACTATTAGCCCATTTAAATGCTTTTTTTTTCCTTCTCAGATTGTGATGAATGGTTTTTAGAGAATATAGCAGATTATATCAGGACTTTTTTCCCTAATTCAAACATTTTATTCGTTCAACTTCTAGATGAGAGCTGATCATCTATCTATCTATCTATCTATCTATCTATCTATCTATCTATCTATCTATCTATCTATCTATCTATCTATCTATCTATCTATCTATCTATCTATCTATCTATCTATCTATCTATCTATCTATCTATCTATCTATCACAGAATGACAGATGGACGGACAGATGGACCGTCTGTCTGTCTGTCTGTCTGTCTATCTATCGTTCTATCTATCGTTCTATCGTTCTATTGTTCTGTTATTCCTGTGGAATGCAGATGACTATAAATTTATAATATCATCATGTTCTATTATTAGTCAAAGTTTTAGCATTTTCAAATAATTTTGAATTACATGGATCATCAAATTGTTTTGCAAACTTGTACATTTCATGCAGCTTGAATGCTACAAAATTCTGAAGTTCAACTGTTTTGAAAGTTTTCTTGCTGATGCTGATGGTATCATTGGTAAGTGATGGTAAGTGAGGATCATTTTAACCAAGTTACAGTGTCACATGCTACAGACAAACACAGACCCCTGCTGTACCCCGTCTCTCTCTGTCCGACTGCCCGTTTCCTATTTGTTTCTGTCCCTCACTTCTATGTCCTTCTCTTTCCTGTCCTTCCTCCACTTATGTTTTGCTCTGTTCTCACCATCTCTCTCTCTCTCTCTCTCTCTCTCTCTGCATCTCCCTGTGGTTGTGTTTGCAGTGGAGGGGCAGTGGTTGGACTGGGCTGCCTGGTCTCAGTGCTCTGTTTCCTGTGGCTCCGGCACTCAGCAGAGGCAGCGGCGTTGCAGCGTGTCGGTTCATGGCTGGGCGGAGTGTAAGGGGCCGCATGCGGAAACTCGTGAGTGCACCAACCCGTCTTGTGGGGGTAAGTTTCTCACTGTTGGGCATAAATTGACAGGTAGTTTATGTGCACAGCTGCAATTTGTTTGTTGTCATGGTCTAATTAATTGCAGTGAATGCTCTGAATTGTCTGTGGTAGCAAACCACAGAGACTTACCTGTTTCCGCTGCTCATCTTGTTCCACAGATACACTGCTGTGTCAGCATATGCCAGTTAGCACCCCTGATAATAATTAATTCACGTAAATTAGCTTCATGCAGGTGCTTTATGACTATGTTCACACTGCAGCTATTTATGGTTGTCACTTCACTTTTTTTTTTTTCTTTTTCCTTTTTCCTGTTTCACTCTGCTTGTCTGTGTTCACTGTGTTCCAGTCTAGTATATCAGTGTGTAGATGGCCAATGACTCGTCTTCTCTCATATTTTGGAGTTTCATATTTCTTCCTTGTAATTATTCATTGTTCCTTGTTTTCTTCCTCCTGTGCAGGTGGAGGGAACTGGGGTGCTTGGAATCACTGGAGCTTGTGCTCCAAGACTTGTGACTCCGGTTGGCAGCGGCGGTTCCGTATGTGCGAAGGCACAGGAATCCAGGGTTACCCTTGCGATGGCTCTGGAGAGGAAGTCCGCTCCTGTAATGACAAGAAGTGCCCAGGTGCATGTCCATGCTTAAAGCATGTCTTTTTATTTCCTCTTGGCTCCTTCTCTTTTTCTTTGATTTCCTGTACAGAGCAACTGACTCACAAAGCCATTTGTGATGGTCTCTGATTAGGGGATATATCACAGTATGATATTTCGCGATGCAAAAATGTTACGATATGCATCGTAGAGTGATGGCGATACTTTTACGATATGACGGCAGTCTAATCTTATTGGTTGAGCTGCCGACGTGACCTACTCTGCAACATGGAAGTAGCAGTGAGAGAAGCCGGGTTGTCACCGCAGTCTCTTGCTTGGTCGCATGAGAAAAGTCGTGGCTTTCTTTCACCGCAGTGCCACAGCAACAGCTGTGCTCACAGAAAAGCAAAAGATGCTTGCGATGCTTTGCTTTAAGAAGTTCTGTGGGGCCGTTCACCTATTGCGTCTTTTCCGCGTGCAATTCAGTTATTTCAAATGTAGCCATGCGGCAGGCGCGCTCACAATGGAAGCAACGCAGTCGTGACGCGCATGCGGTGCGTTTTCCAGGCGCATCGAGATGAAAAATTCTCAACTTTTCAGAATGCCGCAAGCAGACCGCAGGCCATGTGACAAGAACCAACCGATCAGCTATGGCCTTTCCGTTACAAAACTTTGAAATTTCAGTCAAACAGCTGATCATAGCTGTACAAGGTGTTTTTATATCTAGTAGTAAAGCTAATGCAAGGGCTAGAAATCATTTTATCCTTTGCTGAAACTTCCTGATCCTCTTGGCGAGCACGGTTCATGGTTGCATAGCAACGACCGATGCCACGGGAGCGCAAACGCTTTGGAAAGAAGGAGAAGCGGTGCGGCCGCGCCTTCCACACGTTTTTTTTTTAGATGCGATATGTGAGCGGCCCCTTAGGATTCTTAATTCTGAGTTCATGTTAATTTTAACATTTTTTTTTTCAGTGACAGACAGACCTGTTGTGATCTTGTATGTACGATGTATGATGCTCATTTCGGTTAAATTTCTCGACCGACAACCGACGCTCGTTATCCGGTTATTAACCGTTAACTGATAAGATTTTAATATTGTATAGCCTATATGATGATAATATGACATATATAAGCTATGACATTAAATAAAAAATACAATTGACGAGTGTGTGTGTCTTCCACGGGTTTATTTTAACATGCAAACAGCAGCGTAGAACAGCAGCAGCAGAACAGATAAACAACAGATTTGAAAGAAAATATCCTAAGCTAAAAGATGATATATTGTGACTGATTGAAGCAGCCCTTATCAAAAGTGCGGAGGTCCTCCTGACCCCCCTGTCCCCCGTGCCAACGGTGCGCCTAACCATTTCTATTGAAATGGACAGTACTTCTTTTCGCTCGCTTCATTTTGCTTGTTGCTTAGCGAAATATGTCTGGTACGTGTGAAACGCCCCACGAGTTAACAAATAAGCATATATGTATATATAGCATATTTTTCTTTAACCATGCAGCAAAAAATTAATAAATAAATAAATTAAAAAAAAAAAAAAACGTTTAACTGATAGTATTAATCGGTTAAAGTTCTTACTTTCGGTTAACGGTTAAACGTCAATGTGAGCATCCCTAATCCGCACTGAGCTGTGCCGAGGCACAACCCACGTAACGATAACTATTCCGCATATGACTGCAATCGCATGTTTCAAACGGAGATGGCGACAAAAAGGGAAAATGGCGGACTGCAGCTTCACGTATGATCTTCTAATGTTAATAATCAACATACTCTAAAGCTTTTACTGGATGCTGAATGCTGAAAAATTTCAAACCCTATATTGTACCCTATTTTTAAAAAGTGTCCTATGCTTTTCTCTCCCTCCCTCTCTCACTCTTTGCCTCTCTCTTCTTCCATATTTAACATTGTCTCTACTCCTTTGTTTCCATTTCTCCTCTCTTTCAATTGAGACGGGTCATTCTTGACAGAAGGGAATTGTTCAAATGCTGCTATGTGTGATTTGTCAGCATGTCAAGCAGCACAGCAAACAGCAGATTTTAATAAGCACGCCGTTGACTGCAGCTTTGGGAGGCTATAGATTAAATAAATGTCAGACATTGCCGCAGAGCTTATATTGGGCACTGGGCTTTGAAGACAAAAATCTGTCCGATAGCTTCGTCGGGGTATATTACGTTTAGATGAAAACAAGTAGGGTTCTTCTCTTGTGCACTGCAAAAACGAATTTTCTTAATCAGTATTTTTGTGTATGCATGTATTTATATGGATGGATGGATGGTTGGTTGGTTGGTTGGTTGGTTGGTTGGTTGGTTGGTTGGTTGGTTGATTGATTGATTGAATTTTCTATCTATCTATCTATCTATCTATCTATCTATCTATCTATCTATCTATCTATCTATCTATCTATCTATCTATCTATCTATCTATCTATCTATCTATCTATCTATCTATCTATCTATCTATCTATCTATCTATCTATCTATCTATCTATCTATCTAGCTATCTATCTAGCTATCTATCAACAATTGACTTTATATTTAATGCCAATTCGTACATGTATCCTATAGTATCCATTCAATTTTTTTTCCTTTTTTTTTTTTTTTCTTCTGGTTAACCTCTTACTTTTGGTATATACTGTGTGCAGCACCTCATGAAATATGTAAAGATGAGTACCAAGTAGCCATGACGTGGAAGAGAGCCTCAGCTGGAGAGACCGTATACAACAAGTGTCCATCAAATGCCACTGGTACGTTACTGCAAACATTCTCTCCATTCACATAATTTTCTCCAATAATACATATTGAAAAAGATTACCAAAAGAAGTCGTCTCGGTCATCATCATGCTGTTTCAAAACTGTATGACTTTTTCTTCAGTGGAACAAAATGTTTAATAATTTAAGGAACTGCTACTCAGATCTAAATGAGAGTTCATAGTTCCTATTGCTGTTATGGTCCAAAAATAACCAAATAAAACCAAAAAAAGGCATTGCAAAAGTAGTCAGTTTGACCTCTTTGACCTCTACTCTATATTGTGTATACTATGTGTTCTGAAATTCACTAATAGTCATCATTCACTAATAATGCCAATTTATTTTATTAATTTAAGGCATTATTCACTCATAATTGATCTAGTAATTAGTGGATTAGGTCTATATTGGCCAAAAGTTTTCAGGTTCAAACTGTGTAAGAAGCCATCAATGAGCATTCTGCCCTTTAGCAGGTCATCTAACCCCAGCTTGCTCAAGGACGGCCGTTCCTCAAAAAAGTTTATTGTACGTTTCTTTGGATTAAAAATGTCAGCTAAGTGACAAATTAGTAGTAAATTAAAACCGCTCAAGAAAAGTTAATGATCCGAGCTTGATTAGCTTTAGGGTATACGCCGCAACCGCCTACATCACATAAAACTCTGAAAGTAAAATCTAATGTTGTTTTGGCCACAGCCAAAGACTCCATATCTAATGCAATCTCTGATACATTTGTTTCTTCTCTTACCATGACATACAGCTTTATTAAAAGATTTTATGATCAGTTAAACCACATTATAAAACTCCATCAGCGATGCAATCACTCAGCTTCCAAAACTAACATCGCACAACAGGCTCAAAATAAGTTGGTTTCCACACAGTTAATCAGCATTCAGTTTTTAAGCCCATTGAGATGAATTAGTGGTGTATGAGAGGGAACTTAATGAGGATGTTTACAGCCCAATATGTGCCGCCACGGAAAGTTAATATAACAATGATATCAAGACACTGCTTTTGGTTGATTGAAATGTCAGACGTTGCCGCAGAGCTTACATTGGACCCAACAAAACCACATTACCTTTTTTGTGAGGCTTTAGATTTAATGTCAGACACTGACATGCTGTTGTTTTGTACTTGATGACATTCTGTTGTGTTTCGTAAATGTTATATAACGTAACTGTCAAGTCATGTCCACGCACAGTCAAACATACAGCCTTTATACTTTGATCCGTACGCATACACAGGCGTTCGACGCATGCACGGTTTTGTGCAATCTCTCGCCACGAGTTACAACCCATGTAAACATCTTTGTATTCTTTCATGCTAGAGTTGTACAAATGAGGGTACTTTCTCACTTCTTCGCACAATCTCTCGTCTGTGTAGGCCTCAGTTGTTGCTGTAGCTTGCATGTGTTCCAGCCTGTTCTGTTTATGCGTTTTTTTTCTTTGACTACCTTATGAATCAACACCCCCAGGGCATGGTTGCCACCTTGTGGATAAATTAATTATTGCAAAAAAAATAAATGCACGTGCGACCTACACGTCCGGCAGTGCGCGTACCGTACATCATACTCTTCTGATGACGAAATTTGCGTCACGCACACTATGCGCTGACCCTCGCTTATGCGTAAAAAGTTAAGTATACTTTGGGCTTTAGGCAGAAACCTTGTATCTCTATATTTCGTGTTGTTTTTTTTTTTTTTTTGTTTTTTTTATTAATTATTACTATTGGTCACCCTTTATGTCTTTCTGTGAGTTTTGCAATTATTTAACCAATGGAAAGTATTAAAAAGAGATTGTGACTAAAACTCATAACTCCATTGGATCCTCAAATTGTCAGTCAAACCTCATAACCCCGCCTCTATCGCGTATGAAGTGCCGCACACATTTTAATGTGTCTCTGTTTGTTTGCAATGCTATGGTAAATAAAGAACTGGTTGTTTGAATAAGTACAGCATTTTCTTTATTGACTATATATCAATAAAGGCTAATGTTTTATGTATTTCAGGATTGGAGAAGAGTGTTTTAGTCTAGCTTTTGTCGTTGAGTCAAGCTCTTGCGTAGCACTTCATCTTTTATAAAATGAGATTTTGGCCGAATGACAAAAAAACTGAGAGCCCACATAGCTCCAAAAAAACCAAAAAACTTTCTTGTAAGTTGATGAAAATGTAATGCAGTACACTTAATGCCTCAGATGCGGCCATTCTGATGACGGACAAATCACATAGTGTCCCAAATTCGCTGGTCAAAACCCTCATAACTCCATTTGTGCTTGGTTTTGGTAAAATGTTAATAATGTAATGACACATGCAAGTGTCTGAATGAGTATAAAGCCACAAAATCAACGTTGACATTACAGTGTTTAATATTTTTAAAAAATACAGCGATGATATTCATTATCCTTCACATCTCATATCGGTTCAAGTGTTTCTAAACCTTCCAAGCGCAGTAGGAGAGTTTTTCGGGGTTATTTATGCCCTCTGAGTGCAGTGTGCAATAATTCTCAGATACTAGTGGAGAAAGACACCCAAGGCGCTCAGTGATTTTTACCTAATAAAAACAGAAAGACCTAATAAATGATGTCTTTGAAGTGGGAGCGCAGAGCAGAGTGTTGAATGAGGTCAATGGTGAGCTGTAATCTATATCAACTCCACATCCCGGCCAGCACGGACTGTCATGCACGCTAACCCCCAAAAGAAAAACCAATTCCTGCAGAGAACGATTCGCTTGACTTTTCCGGGCTACATTTCCACGTCTGCCTGCGTTCCCCTTGTGAATTTCAGGCCCATTTTTAACCCAGCAAGGGTACCGGGGTTGAGGCCTTACTGGCCGTTATCTGAATGATGCAAGGGGCAGAAACTTTAAGCAAAACTGAGTTAACAGCATTGCAAAATGACATACTCAAAACAGACATTATTCCAGACATTATCGTACGCCGCATCACAGTAAAGCCTTTTATATGAAGTGTGTGAACATTACAGAGTACGTGTCTGTCAAACCTTGACATGTTGTTATTGCTTGGGCCCAACAGTGATAATGATCTTCTTTTTTTTTTTCCTTCTCCCTGTAGGATCTGCTAGTCGTCGTTGTTTGCTGGACGCTAATGGAGTTGCTTACTGGGGTCCTCCGAGCTTCGCCCGATGTGTCTCACTCGAATATAGATATTTACATTTATCTGTGAGTACATGGATGTGGATGATGTGCTGACGTCACAAATTGGGGAAGGATTAGATCATAAATATTAATTTGTTTATGCACATTATTTAACACAATATTTTGTGGTAGAATATCACCATCTTCTCATAAATTTATTGAGAAGCAAATTTGCGCAAGAAAGTAAGACTAATATCAGGGAATATATTTTAAATTGTATTTGTGTTATCCAAATGGTAAATTCTTGTTTCAAGCATTAAAATCTCTCTTTTTTTAATTTTTAAACAGGATTAATAATAATAATAATAATAATAACTATAATAATTAACAATAAAAGTATTATTATTATTATTATTATTATTATTCCTAGATTAATAATTAATTATTTGTTTATCAATGTTTGTAGTAGTAATAATAATAATAATAATATTTAAATATAAAAAAATAATTGTTACATATTTACATACATTATTGTTGTTATTGTTATTATTATTATTGTTGTTGTTGTTAGTATTAGTGTCATTGTTATGTAATATAAATATTGTTATATAAATACATTATGTAATGTTTGTTTATTAATATTTTATAAAATAATTATGTTTTTTTAAAATATTTGTAGTAGTAGTAGTAGTAGTAGTAGTAGTAATAATAATAATAATTAGAATGACAGTTATGTATTATTATTATTATTATTATTATTCCTAACTAATATGTATTATTTGTTTAATAATTTCAGTAATATAATAATATTAATAACAACTGTTTTCCAATATGGTGAAAAAATTCAAAAAATATCTTACTGGTATATCTAATGCAATTTTGCTTCTTAAGTACATTTACTACACTTTCTCCTTTTAAGGATGTATATAGATATTTTTACTGGAAAACAAGACAAAAAATACTGGTAAATGCAGTTTACATAGTGGAAGTAATCATACATGATGACTAATTCAGTGTCTCAGTTTTATTTAATAACTTCCATCTGCTACTGTCAATCCCTGAATTTTGTAGCTCAGTAGATTGCATACATGAGCAGCTGAATATTCAAATTTTAATATACCAGAATTGTAGCTGCACATCACTGGATGCATATCAGATGCGAAGACACATTTGTTTGTTTTTTCTTTAATGGTTTCACTAGTGCGGATAACAAGCCACAGAAAAACTATAGATTTGAATGTACTTAAAGGGTAACGTGTGTTGGAAATGATAATGCCTGCAACGAGCACCCAGCAAAGCATTAAAAAGAGTCAGTTCCAGTGCTGGATTGACACTCATTTTAACACACACCAAGAAAATGAAAACCACTACTTGGAGATGCTTCCTTTGAACTTGTCCCTACCGTAATTGCTTAAAAGCTTAAAAACAAACAGCACTAGTCTCACAGATTTCATATTGATTATGTAGTTTCTCTCACCTGGTTTCAGACCTCTGGGTTTTGATAATGATTGATTACTTTCTAACAGGTTCAACAGTCTGCCTTGATTCACTCTTTCTAATTCCTCAGCCACGACCTATGACTTTGAGTTCATAATGCCGAGTTGGTTTTAATTCTACATCTCGACCAAGACATGATGCGACGGGGTTGATTGCGCTGTTAACCTGTCCACTAACCCCTCATTATAATCAGACAGTGCTTAATTAGCTTTGATTGCCATTGTCTGCCACGTCCTGCACTCACAGTACTGTCATTAGAGAGTCAACAGTTCGTCCGCTGACGTTCAACCACAAACAAGAACTCTGCTGGTTAATTCACTGAGGGAGAAGTTGTTTCACTTTGTTATGCTCACAGCTTGGTTGACTGTAGATGGGAAGTAGATTAAGGTGGATGTCAATACCTTCAAACTGCTTTCACTTTGCTCCAGACCTGGATCAATGTTGCTTCAGCTTCAAAGCCAGCATGTACTTCTACACTTCCTTTCCAGGCTTACCTTTGAATCAGTGTGTTTATTTATTTTCTTTTTAAGTTAGTTTATTTAATAAGTTTGTTTTAAGTGTAGTTTGAATTTTTAGTAATTTTATGTGCTTTTGACATTTTATTTATTTATTTATTCATTTATGTTAATTTTGTTCAGTTATATATTTTTTTTTATTTGCTTGTCCATTTTTTTATATATTTTAGAATATTAATTATTCTTTCAGCTAACAGTAATTCCTCTGAATTTCCCATAAAATCAATGGAGAAAAGGCATAAAAATGTTCAGCTTGGTCTGTTGGTTTAGCTTGATATCTCAACTCAAGTTTATCTCTCACAGTTTATTTATAAAACCAGGGTGTAACTTCATGCTCATGTGGTTATTATGGAGGTTTATTAATCAGTATCTGTGCATAAAACCATCTTTTTTCTTCCCCTATAGTTGCGAGAACATCTTGCGAAGGGTCAGAGGACCCTGGCAGGGGAGGGCATGTCTCAGATCGTGAGGAGTCTCCTGGAGTTAATGTCCCGTAAGAATTATTATAGCGGCGACCTCTTATTCTCCGTGGAGATTCTCCGAAATGTGACGGACACCTTCAAGCGAGCAACCTACATCCCAGCTCCTGACGACGTGCAGGTGTGTATTTGCTTGTTGTTGTGTGCAAAGTTATAAATGGGAAGATGACAAAAACTGTGACTAGGCAATATTTCTTGTGAAGTTTTACAGATTTATATACTTTATATACTTATACTTTTGTAGTTGGCTTAAATAGGAAAAGTACATATACTCCATGCAGGCTTAATACAAGGCTATATAATGACATGTATACTATAAAAATGTAGATCAATTCTTGTCATGTCAACTGTATAATTACATTTCGACCATGACAACTCTCAGGATAGTTTATGAAATGTTATATTCATGTAAATGGAAGGTTTGGTCTTGACGGACTAGATTAGGGGTCGGCATGGAAAAAGTTGCGTCTGGTGTAGACTCTGTGATAATGTTAGACGGCACCACAAGAAGATTTATTTCAGAACCAGCCACTATAAAAATAATCTGGCTGCAGACTCGGGACAGATATTATTGCTGGCGGGCCAGTTTTGGCCTATTGCCGACCACTAGACTAGATCTTCTACGCTGCTGCCGGGGCTATGGTTGCTGTTGATGCTGCAGAGAATTACAAATTGCTTCTGCTAAATGCTCAGAACATAAAATTAAGGGAAATGTGCTGCTGCTGTTAGCGAGAGGAAGACCTCCCATACCAGATCTAGCTAGGTGGTGCTGGGGAGGTGGAGGGGTCAAATAAGAATTTGCATACCGCAATTAATGGGCCCTATTTTAACGATTTAACGCAAAGTGTAAAGCGCACGGCGCAGGTGCACTCAGGGCGTGTCCAAATCCACTTTTGCTATTTTAATGACGGAAAAACGGTCCGTGCGCCGGGGCGCATTTTTGAAATGGGTTGTCCCTATTCTCTTAATGAGTAATGGGCGTAACGTTCAATAAACCAATCAGAGTGTCATCTCCCATTCCCTTTAAGAGCGAGATGCGCTCGTGCCATGGCGGATTGCTATATACATGGCGGAATTTGTTGGCGGAAAAGCTGAACTTTTTTCAAGCGAAGAAATCGATCTGCTCATGTGCGAAGTTAAAGCGGGCTTGCAAATGCAGGCTTTCAAATAACTCCGCGCGACGAGTCAGTTAATAATATATATGTGTGTGTATTGGCACGATTGTTCAATTAATTAGCCAGTTTCGTTCATCATTATAAGTAGTAATAGGCTGAATTGAAAATAGGTAGCCTAATTCTAATACACACAATGACTATTCATCATTACATTTTTATATTTATGTAGCCTACACAATAATATTCTTTTATACTGTAATCCTTTTGTTTTTAATATTTGGCATGTTTGTGTGATACGCATCCCTGTGTGTAATAAGCAAAGTCAACACGCACTGTGGACGCGCCAGAGGCGCAGTTTCTACCAACGCGCTCTAACAAAAAATATTGCACCATTGATTTTAGACTTTAGACCAGGTTTGAGTTGGTCTATGGCGCAGTCTATTTTCAGCTCCTTAAAATAGCAATGCGCCAGCAATGCCCTGAACACACCTCTTTTTTAGACCAACGTGCATGGGTGCACTAACTGGCGCAAATGCATTTACTAATTTAAGAACGTGGCGCTGAACGGGAAAACGTGAATGGCACCGGACGCAAACTAGCAAACACACATGCGCTGCGCCTTGCGTCGCATTGCGCCAGGTGTATTATAGGGCCCAATGTATTTGTTTGGATGCATTGTGGTTATAAAGGGAAGTAGTGATGGATACGTACAATCGATTGGCTGTTGAAGTTACATTGAAACCACCAATCAGGGCTGCATTTCCCAAAAGCATCGTAAGCCTAAGTTCATTGTAGAGACCATTGCTGGCAATTGTTCTACGATCTACTTAGGCTTACGATGCTTTTGGGAATCAAAGCCCAGAAGGTGAATAGACTTTCATGGCTGAACTATTCATTGATTGACTATAGTTATATAGTTATAAATATAGATAAACTGTAGATAGATAAAGTAAAAATATATTAATATTTGTTTTCAAAGAATATATCTTGAATTGTTTATTTTTACCCCATTGACTTGGTTTATTCTAATTTTAAGCATAAATCTAACCTATTTTTCCATAAAACAAGAATAAAAAAATAGCAAAATGGAGTATGAATTAAAAATATCTATTAAAAATAATTTAGCAATAAATTAGAGATTTAAATGAAACATTTAAGTTTCTCTGAAAGCATCCTACACATGATCATTAAAGGTATCTTGTTTCACATGTTTTTTAAGATATATATATATATATTTGTTATGCTTTTTATATTTATTTATTTTTTTAGTGGGAAAAAAAAATGTTTTTTTGCAACACAGAAACATCAAAGCGCATTTCTTCATTTTCATCACACAATTTTCATCTTCATTGTTTCTTCTCTTTTAGAAATTCTTCCAGATTGTCAGCTTAATGTTGGACATTGAAAACCTTGAGAAGTGGGAAGACGCTCACCAGGTAACACGTCCATCCTCTGCCCTTGCAATACACCTGCAAATATCTGACCGAAGAACGCAACTTTTCATATATGTGTGCCGTGAGTTTTAATTTCCTCTCAGACAGAGCTGTGTCATCAAAGCCAGATCTGATCTCACAGATTAACAACAGATGTGATCAGACTGGCTTTGGCTGTAATAGAAACCGACTGTGAAGTGTGTTGGGAAAGGGATGTGCTGTTATAGCTGCCTCTTTGCATCACACCACTCCATTAGACGCCATTTGACTGCAGTTTGGTCCTCGGTGTCTTCAATGTCAAGTCAGGACACTTTTGCATGGTAATAAACTTTCCTGAACTTAACCATCCATGAAGCGTTTTTTTTTTTTTTTTTTTTTTGCTCATGCCCTGAGGCCTGAACTAACTGCAGGAGATCATATTCTGACTCACTCAAGAACATACACTTTTTCTGGTGATGTCAAATAACTGGCAAATTATGGGATGGTTATTCTTTGCGGTCCAGAGTTCTAGTGCACATCATGACAGAATTTCCAAATACATCCATTCTTGTTTCAATCTTTATGCTAATATTCTTATTTTATGTGCCAATTTGTAGTTGTGATTGCTTAGGCAAACATATCATTATTGCTCATATTTTGAGGTTGGGATTTGGACAAACCTGTCACATGTAACTGTTTGTGCTATGTCATGTGAATTTCTAAATGGTAAGCCAACAGGGAATCCAAGTAAGCCATTTGTACACTGACAAATGGGGACAGTGGAAAAAAAGCAGCGAAAAAAATGTGTGAATTGTCTTTTACCAATACATTTTACTTCTAAAATGTGACATATTTGTTAGTTATTCATTAAAGAGAAATCAAATTTGCCTTGATCTTTTGATATAAGGGGTCTTTGAACCATTAAAACATCCTGCAAGTTTCATAACTTAGTACTCCTCATCATAAACAAAGCCTTTATTTAATCAAGATCCAAAAATGTCTTGTTTTGATAGTGCGGGATCTGTGATATCACACAGGCAAATACATTTGCATATGCCTGTCACGTCAAAAGCAAAGAGAACCCATTGTAAGCTTCTGACATACTCCACGTACTCAAGTCTGTTGAAAACAGGACAAATGGAAGAGTGAAAGAACGTGTGCTTTGACACGTCCAGTTTAAACAGCTGTTTGTGTCTCTGTACAGATTTCAGAAGGATCCCAGTGTCAGAAATTCGCATTGGAGAATTATATGTTTGTTCGGAGCATTTTGTATTGTCAGCGATGATCTTAATGATCTTAAAAACAGATCATTTCAGAGAGAGGGTCAGAATGAGGGTTAAAAATTTTATATTTTGTACAGTATAAAAAACATTATGTCTATGGAGAGTCCCCATAAATCACATATACAAGTATGTGTGAGTGTGTGTGCAAAAAACTTTATTAGCATTGTAAGTGAACCTCATGGAACATATTAAAATAAAAAAAAATAAAAAAATAAAAAAATCTATGTCATGACCCCTTTAAATCATGTGACCTGTTGAGGAGAGGTGTACTATTTCATTTCAAAGTGATAAGATCCCATAAATAGTTTGGGGCCAGTAAGATTTTTTGAAAGAAATTAAGCAAAGACATTAAATTGAACAAAAAAAAAAAAAAAAAAAAAAAAAAAAACATAAAAGACATTTATAAATGTTGCAAAACATTTTATTTCAAATAAATAGAATTTTCTATTGTTAAAAAAATCTTGGACTGATTGTGGTTTCCACAAAAATACAATGCAGCTCAATTGTTCTCATTATTGATAATAATAAGAAATGTTTCTTGAGCACCAATCAGCATCATGTGACACTGAAGATTGGAGTAATAATGCTGAAAATTATGTTTTGCCATCACAGGAATACATTACATTTTAAAATATATTAAAAGAGAAAACAGTCCTTTTAAATTGTAATAATATTTCAGAATATTACAGTTTTTACCGCATTTTACTGCATGATCAAATAAATGCAACCTTGGTCAGCATGAGAGACGTCTTTTTCGAAGACAGCAACTACAGAGAAACACCCTGTCAACCATCTAAAACATACTAGCATTAGTTTTCAAAATACAATACTGTGCCATTCTACCCCAATATTAGTAGCTGTTGAGCCCTCTTGCTCCCATAATGCACCCCACAGCCATTATGGAGAGTCACTGTAGTCACTGATGAACAGAACATGTATGGATATTAGTTTGTTCATACATGTGTAAGTGTAGTTCTTTTTTAAATCATAGGCATGGAATATTGGAGGTAATGGTGACTAATAGTCACATACTGAGCTAAGTCTGTGCTGCACATGCTCGTGACTCCAGTGAACGTTTATGTTTGTGTATGTATGTGGGCGCCAGGTGCTTAGCTCAGCGTGACTGAGCCAGATTTTGGTGTTAAAGCACAGTTGAGCAGGCAAATCTTTGACACACCTCCTGCTCTCCCTGCTCAGTAAATAATCATCTTCTCCTGTGAGCCTGCTGAAGTGTTTACCATGTCCCCTCAATGTGCATTATGTCCGCCAGAATCTTAAAGGGGAAGTGTGTATGTTTTGTATGTTCAAATATTTTGGGCACAGAAATTACATAAATTGTCTTTTTCAGTCATATGATTCTTCAGAAATAATTCTGATCTGGTGCTCAAGAAACATTTCTTATTAATGTGAAAAAAAAAAAGAGAATAAAAGTATTAATTTCTGTCAAAAAATAGCCTGTGCTGAATAAGTGTTGACAGCTGAAGTTAATAAACGCTTGGTTTATTTTTAATAAAATACAATGATTATTCAATTACAGTAAGAGCAGGAACGTGCAGCCAAGTAAAAAGGGACAATTTTGAATTAATTTTGACTCTAAAGTGGCAATATTTGCTTTGTTAAAGAGTAAATATGCGTGTTCAGAGTTTGTATTTTATCAGAGCCTATATTTTTTGTTGTGCCAATACTCGTTCAGTTTTCTTTTCCATTTGCAGTGCGGTTCTGAGAACAATAGCATTATTTATACATAAACTTGACACCTGTTCATGGGCACGCATCAAAGCCTCTCACTGTTAATTCAATTTGTTTAATTCTGTTAGTGAATATATATGTGTGTTCTTGTGTTTGTTATTGTCTCAACTCTGTAGAGCTTTTTAACAGAGCTTTTCTACACCATCCGGACACTTACAAGGTGGACAAACAACAAGAGCTCTAATAGCAGAGAAATCTAAAGTACTAAAATACTGTATATAAATCTGAGATTATAACAGTTTCAAGAGTTTCAAAACAGTCATGATGTACATACAAACATTATATTCTTTTACTTGGAGTAACATATAAAAATAATTGTAAAAGAACATGGAAATCATTCAGGGAGAACCGTGGTACACTTCAAAGTACTGCGATGTTTCCATCTGATACCATGTTGTTTTGGACATGATTTAATGGTTATAGCTTGTTGCTTGTACATATAACATAAGACTAACTATGATAATATTATGGGACTCTTAAAATTATACTAAGATTCTTGTACACCTTGAAGATCTTCTTGAAGGTTCATGATTCTTGATGATGATATAGAATTTTTTTTTAAAAAACTGGTGTACTGTATATTTCGGAATATTGTTGAATTTACACATTAATTCAATTAATTGAACATGATACCAGATTAATAATTTTTTTTTTTTTTTTTTTTTTTTTTTTGTACATTTGCCATGATAATGGTAAAACCATGTTGAGACTGTTGTCCCTGGCAGCCAGTCTCCTAAACTGTTAGTGTAGTTTGTATATATTTACAGTTACAGAGTTACAGAAACACATATGTATAAATATACAGTACATATTCCACAGAAGCCACACTTTACCAATTGGATTGATTAAACTCAGAGACGGCCAAACTTAACCTCCAAGATGTTCTGTAAACTAGCATATTTTTCTCCAGACTAAGGAAATTAGTTGTTTTTTTTGTTGTTGTTGTTTTTTTTCTGAAAGATACCAGAAGCCTGCTTGGGAAAGAATGATGTCAGTTCCCCTCCTATTCATTGCAAACCAACAACAAGCACCAATCTGCTTTGTCTCACATCTGGATGCATATAGAATCACCATCTGCCTCATATTAGAAAATGTTTAAATTTGGGATTAATTCAAAGCAAATGCAAACCAAAAGTGTATGAATACTATAAATGGAGTTGCCTATGGCACGGAGCAACACAATATTCCGTAGACAATCATGAATGCCTTCATTTCCACATGCGAGAGGAAGAGTGAAATTCCAATTAGATTGAGGAATGGGCTCGGTGTTCTCATGAACTTCACTGTGAAATGTGCATGTGGTATGCTGTTTTCTGGAACAAAGGCCTAGTGAATTAAAACCCGCTGCCAATTTATAAACATGACAGAGTGGAGAGAGGGGGAACGATGCTATATGCTGTGCTTCATCTGACTTGTGGATGCTTATTTTCCATCATCGTTTCACGGCTGCATCATAAACTCTCATGATATGGCTGTAAAAATTGCACTGAAAAGGAGAAGTATTTGAAGGTAGAATTTATGGTTTTCTCATTAACAAACAGCTGACATTTATTAGCCAAAGTTTAGTCTTTTACAACAAACCTTTTTGTGGACGTTTAGTGGTGTTTGTCTGGGAATTTATGAGCGTTATTATTTACACTGCCTTTCAAAAGTTTGGGGTGGTAAGACTTTTTTTTATGGATTTGAAAAAGTCTCTTACGCTCACAAATTCTGTGGTAATATTGTGAAATATCATTGCAATTTAAAATAATTGTTTTCTATTTTCATATATTTTAAATGTATTTATTCCTGTGATGCAAAGCTGAATTTTCAGCATCATTACTCCAGTCTTCAGTGTCACTTGATCCTTCAGAAATCATTCTAATATGCTGATTTGGTGCTCAAGAACATTTCATATTATTGAATGTTGAAAACAGCTTAATATTTTGATACATTTTGTCTGGATTCATGAATAGAAAGTAAAAAAAAAAAAAAAAAAAAAAACAGTGTTTATTTAAAATAGAAATCTTTAGCAATGTAAAAGTCTTTACTTCCACTTTTGATCAATTTAATACTTCTAAAGTATTAATTAAAAACATCTTTCTGATCCCAAACTTTTGAACGGTAGTGTATGTTTCAAATATGATACCCAAAACTGTCCTTGACTAAACCTCATTTCTTGTTTGTATGTGTATTTCTGTGGTTGTGTGACTTCCTTCCAGGTCTCTCCGGGTTCTGTGTTACTGATGCGAGTTGTGGAAGACTTCATTCATCTAATTGGAGAGGCTCAGAAGCCGTTCCAGAGCTTTCTGGTTGTCACCAACAACCTCAGTGAGTTCCCATGGCATCTACACAGTAGTGCCACAAATAAAGGTCATGTTGTCCTGCAGTAAACATCTCTTAAAAGTGCTTCCGTGAAGCGTTTAATATTTGAACTTTCAAGACTGTTAATCTGTCTTTCTCTGGTCCTGTCAGTAATCACCATCCAGCGAGAGCCAGTTTCGGCTGTTTCCAGTGACATCAACTTCCCAATGAAGGGGAGGAGAGGGATGAAAGACTGGGCACGCTCTGCAGACGACAAACTCTTCATTCCCAAAGAAGTCTTTACCTTGTCCTCCGATGGTGAGTGATGCAAATGCGATTGCGCTCTTATACAAAGTCTTGATTTTGTTTTTTGGGGGTTTACAAGAATAGGTTTCCATGTTTTTTTATATATATTTTACATTGTTGAAGCACAACTCTTCCCAGTCTGTCAGTTCCTTTGTCTATGAAGCCCCTCCTTTCAAAAAGTGCAGTGTGCTCTAATTGGATTAGTGTGTTGATTGGTCAACCCCTTTGAGCGTGTTTCGAAAATGTCACGCCCCTTGCCATACCCACAAGATTCAACACACTACTAATGCAACTCAACCAGGAACGGGAATTATTTAAATGAGGAATATTGTGGTGTACATTCCCGGAAGAAACCTACTAACACAGAGAATTTGTGCTTTGTTAATTTGAAGACCTTTTTCATGCTCAAACAGCAACATTGAAGAAATTTGAAAATGTAAAAAAAGCATAATAAGTCCTATATAAATGTGACGTACAAATAAACACTTTTGGTTTGGTGTATCATGGAATCAATTTAAAGGAAATATGGTACTGGTAGTTTTTTTTATAGTAGGTTTGCCCTTATAAAGTCGGTGTTTTTCAATCATTATGTTGCTGGTAACAGTATGTGTGTTCTACTGCATCTCTGCATGCAGCTCCATCATTGTTACTGATCAGATCATGTGGTGTCAGCAGTGACTCTATCCCGTCAGGGTTCAGCTGCTTAATGTACACTGCTCCGGTGTCCTAGCATGTTATATGACTCTCTTCCCTGTCACATTTGACATTCTTTAACATCTTTCTCCTGACTCTTTTACTTTTTTCGCCATCCCTCTTAGAACATGTACACATTGCAACGTTTTGGGTGTTTCAACCATATTTAAAATGTGGGAATGAGTCATCAGCGATGCTCAGCAGATTTTATATTGGACATCTAGCGGCGACCAAATACAGTCCCAAAATTGTTTGAATTGATAAATATGGGAAGTGTTTTCACCTCTTTTTTTAAAAGTTGATAAGATGTTATGTTTAGTTTGTTATCCTTAATATGCATGATTATATTGTTAGTGGCTGCCAACCTTTTTTGGGGTCAAAATTGGACCTAAATTATACAGAAAGCAGAAGTTAATGAATGGGACAAATCCTAACCATTGTCACAGTCACCGTCTGCCTTGCCTTCAATTAACTCCATTTCCCATCATCCTCCCTGGCTCTCACCTGCACACACTTCACCATCACCTCTCCTAATTGGCAATCACATGCACCTGCTCCTCGTCTGCACCTATTTAAGCACACACCTCACCTCACTCCAGTGTCCAGTCTTGTTTAATGGACTGCTCCCACGATCATCTCCAGCATTTCCTGTTACTTACCTGTCTCCATACTCCAGCGTGTGCTCCCTGTCTTCGTGTTCCAGCGTCTGTGTGTAACTACTTACCTCTGTTGAGTGTGTCTGCCGTCATCCGTCAACAATCCATCCACAACATCATCATCTGTAAAACAAAGACTGTTTTCAGTGTCATCAGTAATCCGAGAAGTTTTGCGAATGAGTTTTGCAAAGGCTTTGAGAGAATGCAAAGTTATGCAAGTAAATGCAAAAGAATTGTTATAAAATGTTTCCTTCCACCTCATAATATATATTTTATATTTTTATATATATATATATATTGTTTAGTTTGTTTAGTTTGTTTAGGTTGTTTAGGTTGTTTAGTTTGTTGTATATATATATATATATACACACACACATATACACATTTTCATTTTTGGGTGAACTATCCCTTTAAGGATTACGACTTTACATTATAAAACCAACAAAATATTTTCTGTTAGCATGATTTAACCATATTCCAAACCAATGAGTTATATTTGTATTTTCTACATAGAAATTAGGTGCACAGCATTACAAAGATGGCAGTTGAGTGTTGTTTTCTGTGTACTGCGCAGTCAAACTCCTGTTCTCCAATAAATAACATAATCTATGTGTACAATACAGAAACGGCATTAAGCTGTAGTGTGTAAAGTTGTATTTAGCTGCATTGTATGTATGTGGCCTTACAGAACTGAATGCAATCAGTCAGTGGTTTGGGAAGAGACAGAGAACACGGTTGAGAGAATAGAAAGAATAAATGGGCCAATGAAAATCATAGTGATCTGCCACCATGACAGGCACTCAGACTCAGACAAAAAAAACAAAACAAGAGATATTCTGCCTGAGAGAATGAAAACACGGGATGTGGGCAGGGAAGAGCTGGTTTGAAGAGTGAAGAGAGTGCTGAATGAAATGAGAAAGAAACAAACGGACATCAAAGAAATGACCATTAATGTTAGTGTCTAGTGGAGTATCAACTACTCCAGGCTAAACCATTACAGACCTGCCTGCCCGTGGAGGACCGCCCAGCAGGAAATAACAAACACTTCCTGTCTCGACACACTCCCCATTCTGCCCACTGCCATCGGAGATAAGATGGCTCCCTGGGCAGAGCTTTGTCCAGAATGGTTTTCTATAGAAAGAAGGAAAGGTTCATCATGGCCCTTTCTCAAAATAGCTTTGTTAATGTGATAGCTCAGAGAATAGAGGAAAAATAGAAGTCAGGCTCCATTCAGACCAGACCAACAGGGCTTGTTGTGTGATTGTCATCCATTAATCTATCTGTCTATCTATCTATCTGTCTGTCTGTCTGTCTGTCTGTTTATAAAATCTGAAATTCAGAAAAAAAAGGAGAAAAAATAAATAAATAAATATATATCTATATATCAGTGGTGTGCAGTGGTGTTCTGAAATGAGGAGGCACATTTTTTTTTATGAATCAATGTAAATTCATGTGCATTACTCTTAAAGTTGACACATCTTCTTTGTTAAATGAACATTACTTTACAGTACATCAAAAAATAAAAAAAGAAACCAAAGACAATTCTATTTTGTAATTTTACATTAACAATGTAATGTTTTATTTATCAAAACCAAGTCAATCTCATCAAGCATCAAGTGTTTTAAGCATTTCTACATTCATTCCAAAATAATAACTAAAGGCAATAATAATTTAAACAATATATTTTATTTGTTTATTGCGGTTTTTCTTTTTAATTGTCAACCTAGAATATTTTGGATCATCAGTCATGCTCCATTAACACCGTCTGTCACAGACACAAATTGCATTTTTAATTTCACCAAGCTGATTGCACTAAAAAACCCAGCAGTAATCATGCTTTCAGTCCATTTCAAGTTTGATTTTGACGTGACATAAAGCGGTGATATCTAACTGGGTGATCTGTTTACTTACTTTTTGATTAGTCTTCCGAATGACGCCATTATTTGTTCAGTCAAACCTACGCGCGCGGAAAGCGCACATCAACGAGAGGCGGGATTTATCGCACAAAGCAATCATATCCAATCATAACCAATTACATCCAATCATAGCGCGATGGAGACATTGCCTCCTCTCACGTGACTTTCCCCCATTCATTCTCAATTACCCCCCACAAAACCCACCGCACGCCGGGGATTCCTATGTGAGGAAAGGGAGGCATGACTCCTCTGTGTAACTTTATCTACGGGTGTCGCTGTTGGGCAGTGTTCCTTAAGAAATATGCGTGACTTGCGCTCTTTTTAATGTCATAATTTGTAATATTTGTGTTTTATATGTAATATGGATTTTCTCATCCTATTTTTTTTGAGGAGGCACTGCCTCCCTTGCCTACTCGGAGGAAACGCCCCTGATATATATACATATATATATATATATATATATATATATATATATATATATATATATATATATATATATATATATATATATATATATACATATATATATAATGTATTTATTTATTCATTTATATTTGTATTTAGCCTTTTTAAATGTTAAAAATAATTTTCATTTCAAAATAAAATTAGATGAAAAACTAAAATTAAATTGTTTTGGCAAAAAAAAAATAAGTTGAAACTGAAGTGTTAAAATTACTAAAACTGAAATAAAAATAGATTTAAAAAAATAACAAAAATGATAGCTGAAAAAAGCAAATAACAAAATGACTAAAACTTAAAATTAAAATAAAAATATACAAATAAGAGCTAACAAAGAATGTATAATAATATTTAAGTAATACTAAAATAACACTAAAACATACATGAAGATAAACACTTTCAGATTTATTTATAAAGTGTGTTTCACAGTAAATATTGTTATTGTGTTAAACAGAGTGTGAGGTTATACATATGTAATAAATGTTCTATGATTCTATCCAATACATGACTTTAGGTACATATGCACAAAATATACATGCTAATGAGTTGACATTATCCACTGATACTCAGTTTACTCAGGCGTAATCTTTTGCATCAGAGAGTATGCATACTGTGTTCAGTGATTTTAACCAGCTCTATTCAAGCTCAATTATTAAACCTTAAATTGCATAATGTCAGTGGACATTGCAACAGTGATTCAACCATCCTTGGCTGAGTTTCTCTTCATAAAATGTGCAGTAAAATCCTCTGAAGTGCCTTAGAACAGGTCTTAACGTTCTTTTTACAACTCCGTACGAACTTTGAATAGCTGCGAAGACATCCATTGCCACATGAAGACAATAGAGCAAAGAAATGTGGACTTTAGACTCCTTGCATCGCATATTACTGTATCACTTTCACTTCCTGTCCAAAATATGTCCTCTATAAGTGAAATATGATGGCATTTACTCAGGGACGAGTCTCTCTGGAGGCCCACAGCAGTTTGAGGAGAAGAAGAATTGGATGAGAGTGAGGAGGGACAAAGAAGAAAGAGTTTCATGATAAATAGTGTCTGGGAAAAGAACAGATGATGAGGTGCATGTGGAGGCAAGGCACTCGTGCAGAGGAGAGAACAAAACAAATGATATGAAAAGCACAGAGATGTGTGCTGCTGAAACAAGGGTACAGAGCCAGTGGGGAGGAGTGGACAGATGGTCTGGGAACAGAATCGGTGGTCATATCTCTACAAAACCCCTCTTTTCTTTGTCTTTTAAATGTCAGGCAATACTCTGACTCATTTTCTTAAAATGCTGTTCTTTTATTTTATGCTTTGTTTTTGGTTCACTCTGCCAGAACTGCTTATTATGGTCATAAGTTGCTTCTGATGTGATTCGTTTTCCCTTCATATTTGAATATGAGTATGTGGATCAATGGAATGATATTTTTTTTTTTGTCCTATGTATTAATTTATTCACAAATACAGTAAAAATGATGTTTGTACATACAGAAACTTGTACATACAGTATCATCTATGATGAACTTTTTTTTTATTATTTCTGAAATAATAAAAATATAAATTATATTGAATTATATATGAATTAATAACAAAATACATTATTTAATCTTGGTCATTAGTTCAGTTGTAATATATAATTTGGTGTGACTCCCCAAAAAATGTATAATAATTACTTGATTACTTAAAGACCTGGACACACATTTTAAGACTTTTTTTTGTCTTTTTAAAAGATTTTTCCTTCTATTTATATAGGCTTATTTGATTGAGTTTTGATCTGGGACATTCAGAATATTTCAAGTAGTATGTGTTGATACTTTGACCCTTTCTGTCCTGTAGAATCAGACGACACACCATATTTTGTCATCGGAGCCATCCTGTACCGCACCCTCGGCTTCATAATGCCCCCACCAAAGTAAGTCCAGTCCTTTAAATATGAGTGAATGCATGTTTTTGTGTTTTAATATGTTTTTGAAAGCTATTTCAAGGACACTCATTCTGTTACTCGCCATATGATTGACACCAGCTGGCAGAGACTATGAACAATTATCAAAATGTAAACCTTCAGAGCTTGAAATTGATCCATTGAATAAAAGTGGAACAATCATTAAGCCTGTTTTAATCTTTCTAGAAATGAGCTTATTTGACTAAGATGCTTATTTGAAGGTCTTGACCTTACCCTTTATATTCTGATGTGAGGCCAACAGTTCATAACCGTGGTAAATCCGGTGAAGTTTGCCACCCTTTGTGGGTTTAATTGTACTGCCACACTGTCCTCTGCTCTAGTTTTCTCTGTTCCTAGAATACATCCTATTCCTGCACTACCTGTTAATCCCATGATCCATGCCATGGATATCCTAATGTTGTGTCCAGGGATGTGGCTCTTAAAACCTCAAATTAGCCATGTTATACAGCTTAAATGCTGTAGCAGTCCTACCTTATCAAACTGACTCAGCTGTTCCCACAGAGATTGACACTGGAGAACATTATTCCTCTAGAGGTAAAATATTCAAGGTGAATAAGCCAAAAATGATTAAAAATGTGTTGTGAATAATAGTTTTCAGTTTTGAATTTATTTATTTATTTATTTTTTCTGTGTGTTGTCAGTTGATTTATTAAATCAATTAAAGGGCCTTCAGTTGTTGTCATTGTTATCTAGTGACAATTTAATTTGCAATAGGCGGGTAAGAAATGTTTATTGTTAAAAAAAAAAAAAACATCAATTTATGGCCAATTTTATTATTTTATTTTATTTATTTCATTTTTGTAGTGGGCGTATTGGGTTTTTTCAGTTTTATTTTGGTCTTGACAAGTTTTAATTTTGTCAACAAAATTACTTCCAAAGAATTTCGATTAATCAAAATAAAAAGATGTGCTTTATGGAAGCTTGTTTATAAATAAAAAAGGTAACTGCAACTTTTTTTCTCGCAATTGTGAGTTTACCTCTCGCAATTCAGACTTTTTTCTCAGATTTGTGATATAAACTTGCAACTGTGAGTAGTGCTGGGCGATATGACCAAAAATTTATATCACTGTATTTTTCAAAATTATATCGGTTTCATGGTATATTCACGGTATTTTTTTCCCCCTATGCATGACCGGGCATTAACCACATTTTCTACTGATTGAGAGAGGGAATAATGCAGTAGATTGACTAGAATGCCCTGTTTTACTGTCATGATGACTGAATATTGTAGAAAAATTACACACTAGAGTTAATACAGGTTTACAAAGCCCCACAAAATGATGCTGTGGGGAGACAACAACCAATAAAAAACAGACCTGCAACACACTTATTAGTCATTACAGACACATGGATATTAAAATATGACCATGGAGATAGAAAATAAAAGAGTTGAGGGAACCTTAAGCATTTTAAGAATCTAACGATTTGTCAGTCTATTTATTAACTTGCATCGTCTTCTGTGTAGCAAAATAACCCATCGTGTCATCTCGGTCGTGATCAGACGTACAGTTCAGTGTCCTTTGCATAACGTTACATTTCATTTGAAGAAGACGTGATGAAATATGTGCGCGTACACGCTGCTGGTTCATGTTTAGAGCACTAGAGTATATGAAATAGGTCCATAAAAAACTTAAACACGCTCGCTCCGGTCTATATATCCATGTGGGGAAACCGCGCGCCACGTGTAGTTTGATTTCTCTGCTGTAATCAAGGGCTGAATCCGAAATAGGGCATTATTTGAGGCGACAGCCATTTGTAGTGGTGTCCGAAACCATAGTGGACGTTATTGAGTGCACTCATTCAATCTCACATTGCACCGAATCTCAGCTGTGCTCTCACTACAGTGCAACAGTGAAACGGGACGCTCTCAAACAGTGACTTGCTGCGCCGCGTTACAAACGTTGGTTAAGCGACACATACCGGTATTGCAGTATCATCAAAATTCATATCATCACAAAAATAAATACCGGTATTGGTATGAACCGGTATACCGCCCAGCACTAACTGTGAGTTATAAAGTCAGAATTGTGTAATAAAAAGTCGCAATTGCATGTTATAAAGTCAATTTCGAGATATGAACTCACAATTGGGAGTTAGAAAGTCAGAATCGCGTGATATAAAGTCAGAGTTTAGATCTCGCATAACTGGCAATTGCGAATTTATCTCTCACAATTGTGACTTTATAACTTGCAATTGTGACTTTATATCATGCAATTCTGAGAAAAAAAGTCAGAGTTGTGAGATGTAAACTTGCAATTGTGAGATAAAAAGTCGCAGTTCTTTTTATTCCCTGGTGAAAACAAGCTTCCATAGCATTATGACAATAATTAAACTATTTGAATAAAAACTGAGGAATATGTAACACATTACTTCAGTATTCTCATATTATTTTAGGAGCTCAGGGTTTACAAGGACTGTGTTCACATATATTCTGTTCATATTCATACAGTCACGCATCATTAGCACTTTGAGTGTGCACATAAAGGAAAATAATCACGCCACGCACAGTTAGGGCAACTGTAAGGCTTCATTTTTAGATATTCTGGTTAACTGTGTTGACTTTTCCCTCAGTCTAGCCACTTCTGAGAGCCTCTCTGTATCGAGAGAGAAGAGATAAGTGTAATTAGGCAGATTCGTGCAGCTGACACTGGGGGGCATGTCTCGCATCCTGCTCAAGCCCTGCTGGGGTCCGTAGTTCACTGTCCAAACTCACTGAGCATGTCAGAGCCCTCAACCCTGACGAGGAACACAAGAGCGTGCCGACAACCCTTGCTTGTGTTTGCTTCTGTCTGTCTCTATTGTGAGCCGTGTTAGAGGCCCTGGTATCCAGGTCATTTCTCCTCAATGTGGTTGATTGTGACGGGGCTTGTTGAATATGTATGGGATCAGGGCTATTTGTTTGTTTTTAGTCTGCTTTTGCTTTGTGTCTCATTAATTTTCTGCACAGAAGACACATCCTTGCTCCCACTGCCCCAAGGGGAACTAACCTGCCCGATTTGTTTGTGACAGAATGTAACTCCATGTGACCCAACTCCCACAGATACACAAGTTTTATCTCTCACCATAACAAACACACAATACAGTACACTCACACACACCAAAAATAGATGGATTTGTTTAGCGCAGGATGGTCTTAAAAAGCTCTGCCATGGATTTAAATCACACACACGCGCACACACACACTCTGTCATCGAATACCATCCAGGATTGTGCACCATTCAGAACTGAGTTGAAAGTTGAATCAAATTGTATTGAGGTATACAGCATGTAGAATTTAGGAAAGTGGAAATAAAGTGAAAATGCTGTAATTGTAGTTTATACTTCTAATCAATGTTTGACATCCCACCGATAGAATTTTGTATTTAATTTATGTATTTTTAAAATGTATTTATTTCCTTTATTATTAATGTTATATTACGTGTCAATTTAACTTTTTTTTTTTTTTGTATTTTGTGACAATTTCTCATTTAGGGTCATGAACATGCCTGCAAAGTTTTGACATTATGAGGTCTTTTGGAATGCGTGTACAAAATTTCTGACGATTTTGATGTTCGTGTGTCAATTTGACCTGCAATTTCATGGTTATCTGCAGCTGCACAGACTTAGTTTAGAGAAGTATTTCCAATCAGCTGAGAAAATTGTATAAAGTGTCTATATAGTCAGGAATAAATATGCAGAATAGGTCAAAATGTATGATGTAATTATGTTTTGCATTTACAAAATTTGTAATTTATAAACATCCTCTGTTGAGTGACTATGTTGGATTTGGTAGATTAAATTATCCTGTCATTCCATTTCAAATTCCAATTGAGCAACCAATTCAGTCATGAAGGGATACTGTTCTTAAATTCTGAATGTTGTCCAACCCTGATACCTATCGATAGATGTGAAATGGAGTGTCAAGTCAGTTTTGGATCTAACTCATTCTATGTTCCTTCCTTCCAGAGATCCATTCGTGATCAGCTCAAAGATTCTGACAGTGACGGTGCGTCCTTTACCAAAACCAACCGAGCCCTTGGTATCAGTGGAGCTTGCACCTTTGCTCAATGTAAGTACCTTACACTTTTTATTCATATTTTAACAGATATTAATATTAAATGCCCCACTTCTACAAACTATTGCATATTTCATCATAGTATATTTTTGATGTTCCTTGTATTAACCATACTGTGTCACACTGCCATTCTTAATTTTGGGGTTGTTAAACATCACATATATATATTTGGGGTGTAATGGTGCACAGAAGTCACGGTTCTGTACGTACCTTGGTTTTGGGGTCACGGTTCGGTACAATAGGAAAAATGGTCACACTTTAGTTTAGGGTCCAATTCTCATTATTATCTAACTATTAACTATGACCATTGCCTCAATAAACTCCTAATTACTGCTTATTAATAGTTAGTAAGGTAGTTGTTAAGTTTAGGTATTGGGTAGGATTATGGGATGCAGAATATGGCCATGCAGAATTAATATCTGCTTATACTAAGTACTAATAAACAGCCAATATCTTATAACAGTTAATATCTCAATAACTACTTAATAGTGAGAATTGGACCCTACATTAAAGTGTTACCGGACGAAGGAACAAATCCACAATGCAAAGTTTCTTTTCATGTATTTTGAACAGACAGTTGTGCAGATCACAATTTGGTTCCACCTAGTGGCATTTAGTTGAATCAGTTGAGTGCGCAAGCCTTTCGAAGTAGTCTCCTTTGTCCATGAGCATAGAAAGACACATTCGGCGCATGTGCACTACCTAGTGGGTTTTGTTTTCAAGCGTGCAATTCGTTTGCATATGTGCTGTTCTTCTTCTGCTCTTTTTTTTCCCTGTTGTGGCGGTTAGCAAACAGTGTTGTATTACCACGCGCCCCCTTCTGGATTGGAGCGTGGATCGTCTGTGACTGACTGTATTCGTCGTCTGACTGCGTTCACCGTTCATTTTTCATTTTCAAAAATGAAAATTCTGTCATTTATTACTCACCCTCATGCCGTTCCACACCCGTAAGACCCTCGTTAAACTTCGGAACACAAATTAAGATATTTTTGTTGAAATCCGATGGCTCAGTGAGGCCTGCATAGCCAGCAATGACATTTCCTCTCTCAAGATCCATAAAGGTACTAAAAACATATTTAAATCAGTTCATGGGAGTACAGTGGTTCAATACTAATATTATAAAACGATGAGAATATTTAATAACAACTTTTATAGCCGATGATGGCTGATTTCAAAACACTGCTTCAGGGAGCTTCGGAGCGTTATGAATCAGCGGTTTGGAGCGCCCAAGTCACCTGATTTCAGCAGTTTGACACACGATCCGAAATTCCGAATCATGATTCGATACGCTGATTCATAATGCTCCGAAGCTTCATGAAGCAGTGTTTTGAAATCGGCCATCACTATATAAGTCATTACTTTGTTTTTTTGGCGCACCAAAAATATTCTCATCGCTTTATAATATTAATATTGAACCACTGTACTCTTTAAATATGTTTTTAGTACATCAATGGATCTTGAGAGAGGAAATGCCATTGCTGGCTATGCAGGCCTTCGGGTTTCAACAAAAATATCTTAATTTGTGTTCCGAAGATGAATGAATGTCTTACGAGTGTGGAACGGCATGAGGGTGAGTAATAAATGACATTATTTTAATTTTTGGGTGAACTAATGCGCTCACATGTTGAACCTTTTTGTTTTTTTTCTTATGTTTTTTTTTTTATATATATATATATTTTCCCATTTTGGTCTTATTATACTGGTTCTCATGACCCATAACCAACGCAAATTCATTCATGCTGACAAATTGCCTCTGAAATGTTGTTAGCACAAACTTCTAGCACAGTAAGTCTATTTGAACACCTTAATCAGGCATGAAATACAGTTCTGTTAGGATGACCCTCTATTAATAATCCTCTGTTATGAATAGTTCATTTTTAACAACCCCTAAATACACAGCACATAAAGTATTACACATAAAGGCTCTCTATATTTTATGTGGGGGAAAAAAATGTAATAAAAATATACCCACAAGGATTTATGCAAAATTCGAAACCTGCAGATTGGATTTTGCATCAGTGCGGATATCAGCTGTGCAGAAAACACTGCCATTGTGATGTTCCCCGAGTCGCCATGGCAACCTTTACCTGCTATCTCCTCAGTAGAAGTGTGAGTTTTGGGAATGCGGGAGTGGACGTGATTCATGAATGTTTTCTATGCATACGTCCCCCGTTGTACCGAGGTCGTGCCCAGCTCAGCCGTGGTCCTGGGTAAGCCCCATCTGTGTACGAAAGACCTTGGCAATGTCGGTGTCCAGATTGTGCAGTGTTGCCCTGGCCACAGATGTTTGGAACATGGATTGGGGGGGGGATCTGAGTCTGTGTGTTGGGACTTGTCCTCTCTATGTGGACAGCTGCTCTGAGACAGCCTGCCTGAGCCATCCTGACCCCCAGAGGCTGCTGGGAAATGGAGGCAGTACACTCCAGCTGTGTCATTGGCTGCCGCTCCTCACCATTCATCAGTCTTAACACGGGCGTACTGACGTCTATGCCAGTTATTGATCGCCGATGTCCAGAAGCATCCAGTTGTCAGTCATTTGAGAGTCAAATTGAAATTATGTATTCAGTTGCATGTTTTATTTACCACCTGCGATGACAAAAATGCTCCGTTCATTTGTTCTCATTATGAACGAGACTACCAAAGCCATCTGTTTGTGTTTCTGATAAGTACATTCAAGCCAGTCGAATGTCCATACTGGACACTTCAAATTTGCCTTAGCAGACATATTACAAGAACAGCTGTGTGAATGTTTCTGGGCTGATGCTGTCCTGAAAGCCACTCTGCGGAGGCGACTGCGACCGTGTCAACCATCTGTCATTCAAACAATTATTACTTTGTGTCAGCTGTCAACATGTGACTCAGTCATTTGATCCAATCCAGTATGTGGCATTGCTTAACCACTTGGGGGCAATGAAATGTTTAAAACAGTGCCATTCGAGTGTCTGTACCTTGCATCTCGCTGAACCTGCCCTCATTTGAAGTATACAATCTCAACGAGACCACATAGCGAGACATAATTGCCCTCTGATTCTGGCAGCCGTAACGGGAGTTTGTTATAGCCCTGAAGGTCAGAGGTGATCATTGTTCAGGTCATAAGATCCCGTCTGGGATTCCTCTTCCTAAAAAGACATAATAGGCATAACGTGAGTGGAGACAGATTAGTCAATTATACCAGTTGATTCACTGATGAATCGATAATTAGCTGTTCTTCCAGCTATGCACCACTGAACTCTGATTAGAGCCTCACACTGAGCACAAAGTGAAGGCATCATCCTAGACTTTCACTCTCAAGAGAATTTTATATATTTTTTTTTAATTAGCTGGCCAGTTGTGGACTACATATTTATTCTGTTCCTTTTTCCTTTCAGTTTCATTATTTAAAGGAAAATTGTATATATGTATGTGCTGAATTATAGGGGGCCTTCATCACATACAGTCCCAGTTCCTGTGTCAGGGCAAAAAATTCAATACGAAAGAAAAAAAACTAGTTTTTACTAGTTGGTGCAGGGCACTATAGTTAATTTATGTAAGTGAGGATAGCAAAATAAAGTAAACTGTGACATATTATACCCAAAAATTCTTCAAACAGTGGACTACCAGTAAAATTGATAAAAATTTGGGACCAAAAATTATTCAGACACTTTGACCTGACCATGTTTTGCTTAAGTGTTATCTGACATAATAAAGATTTTTTTTTTTTTTTTTTTTTTTTTTTTTGACACAGTTTAACTCTTTTAGTACCATTTTGTAACACTATAGTGAACTGTATTAATGAATGAAATGTTAAAGTTAATTTTGACTGTATGTATGTATGTATGTGTGTGTGTGTGTGTATATATATATATATATATATATATATATATATATGCTGAAAAAAATATTAATTTATAAAAAAAAAAAAAAATCTTACTTACCCCAAACATTTTAATGGTAGTGTATATTATTATTGTAGTAAAATGTTAGAAATTAAAAATGTCGAATTATTGCTTTAAATTGATATTTTGTAATACATTTTTAAATTATTAAAATCATTATCTTTTTTTTTTGCCCTGACACTGGAACTGGGTCTGTGTGGATGAAGGTCTCTTATCATTCAGCACATACATAAAGTGCCACCTTCATTTAACCAAGTGGCAGAAATATGATACAAACACATGTTTTATAAGCTAAACATTTCCAAAAAGAAGGTTTGTTTTCAGGTTTGTAATACCATATGTTTCAAATAAACGCCAATCATTGTTTGTTTACAGATGCCACCTGGTCTGATACATTGCTATATAAATAAATTAATTTCACATATGTCCTCCCTCCCTTCACAGACACAAATGCATAAACTATTTATGAAAATTTCCTCTCTGCTGTACTGCCATGCAGCCGTTATTGTTTTATCTTTTTTGAAGTCATTCTTAACTCTTTCTGTCTTCTTTCTCCTTAAAGGGCACAACAGATCCTCAATGTGTTGTCTGGGACTACGGAGACCCGTAAGTTATACATCTGCAACCCCCAAACACACAATCTCTGTCACATGACGCTCACTGATATATTTCAGATCTCATATTATATTCAACCCAGTTGAGAGCATATTGACATCAATGTTTGTATTTGCAGACTCAGAAGCAATCAAAAGTCCCCCTGATGAAGTCTTTGACACTACGTTAATAGAATTAGTGAGCTGAAATAAGCACATCATTCTTCTCACCTCAAGCGTCAAAGTGAGAATTTGACACCCAATTCCCAGTTTTCAAAACACAATGGCTTCAATCTCATGATTTGATTGTCTTGTGATGCGATCCCATCCAAAAAAAAAAAAAAAAACTGTCAGTCGTCACGGCAGGAGCTTTATTACCGTATTGTCTTCGAAAATCTAAACAACGTTGCTTTTCCGGAGGGATCTCTGGTTATGAAATGACACATGCTGTGTCCTATTTCACTCTGTAGTTCCATATTAGAGTAAACACGAGCTCAGGCACTAGGTTCTCAAAACTGATCCCCCTACTGGTAGAACTTGGTATCTCAGCCTATAAATGTAAAAAGAAAATGTCAAACAAAAGTGTTTCTCCCCCTTTTTGACTGCATCCTGAGCTCTTGATGATGTAATTCTGTCTGGTGGTATGTATGGTTGTGTCTTTGCGGCTGTTTATTTAGAAGCTTTGAGAATGCCGCATGTATTCTAGTTCACGCTCTGCTTGTATTTGTGTCGGAAAACATCTGCGCTCGGAGTCTGTTTATATCAGGGAGGAGTGATACAAAAGAGTTTTTGAAGCATCACAAATAAGGTGAGAGAGAAAAGGACAAAGAGAGACACAAGAAATATTCACTCAGACAGCAAGTTGCTGTCATTCTTTGACAATGAGCAAAAGAGACTTTTGCCAAAGCTTGACCTTCGGCAACTTTAGTCACCAACTACACACTTTGAGAGCCAAGGAAACGATGCAACAAAGCTAAAATGTTGCCGTTTTAATGGATACAGCTGTCTATGCTACCAACTTTGTTGATCATGATGGCAGCCGGGTCTGCTGTGCCGACTCGGTGACGGAATGTACCTGTGCGTGAAGCACCTGTGGAAACACTGGAATCTTGTATTTCTCGTGTATTTCCTTTTGTGTAACTCCCCACTGGGACAGCACACCTCACGCATCATTAATACGCACCGGGAGGTGGTCGGCACGGCAACAGGCAGACCTGACTAGACAGGAGAATGGCGGGTGGTAATTACTGAAGCAGAAAAACCCTTCTATCTGCAGGCCGCAAAGTCAATTAACGCAAAACCTGATTACCTCTCCCACCAAATTACATTCCAAATCATTCTGAGATGAATGCGCTAGTGTGATTAAAAAGAGGCGAGATATAGAGATTTTTATCGCTATTATAAACCCAAACATGGCAAAATCACTCCCAAAGCTCAAGCCAGTGGAGTGAAGCAGCATTCGGTGCTCTTTATTCATTATCAGACTCTTGCAGGGGGGGGATTGATACTGTAGCTATAGCAGAGAAAATTAGAGGCTCTGGACTTCATAGGTGTATTTATTCATTTTTATTTTTATCTTTCAATATGGATCTGGTTGTGTTGTCTCTGCTTTTTTTTCCCCCTCATGCAATTATCTGTTCATTTAAACAATTCCCAGCTTCAGACTTTTCAAGATTACGATCATCTTTCTCTCACCTCCTCTTTTATTGTTGTCTCCTGTACCACAATAGAATGATTTCTAATTGCTTCCAGCTCACTGTAGTTATTGCACTTTGCCTGTGCATAATCAAGTAAAAAGGGTGAAGTCTGCTTTTTCTTTCTTTTTTTTTTTCTTTTACTGTGAAATCATTGTGATGCGGGTTCAGTTTTCATGATTAGCTAAAGTGTGTCAGCAGAGAATTGATTTTAATATTTGCATGTCTTAACTTGCACTCTACTGCTCATGTTCCTCCTGTTGAGATAGACTCTAAGGGTTTTATGATAGTGAAAATTATTTTTCCTTCATGTTTTTCTTCTTCTTATGTTCCTTTGGTGTAATGAAATCCAATTAGACAGACATTACCTAAAATAGACATGCATTTTTTTTATTTTAATTTTTTTTTTAAATGTGTGGCATCAATTTTAATAATAATTAAACATGAACGTAAATTATATACACTAACGTTCAAAGGTTTGGGGTCAATAAGGTTGTTTTTTTTTTTTTGTTTTTTTTTTTTTTAAGGAAATGTATACTTTAATTTAGCAGGGATGCATTAAATTGATCAGTATTACAGTAAAGTCATTTATAATAGGGGTGTAACAGTACATGCATTCGTCACAGTTCAGTGCATATAGTCAGATATCGAATACAGTCAGTCCCAGGTGATCCACACTCCAATCCAGAAGGGGGCGCACACGGTAATGCAACGCTGTTTGCTTACCACCACAACAGGAAAAATTGCAGTAGAAGCAGAGACGATCTATGCATAGATATGTTTATGTATAATCTCTCAACCAGTGTTTCAACCGTGGAAATACATCTATAAAACATCTTGAGAATATCATCTCATGTAGCATTACATTTACCTCAGGTAAGTCATTTAGGCAACATCCACATGAAGCCAGAGCTTTCCCTATCCTATCTTTTTTTTCCTCATCTCAAGAAATATTTGCATACACACGAAACCACTGAAACCAACTCAAAACGATGTAGTATACATGCCGGATCAGTATGTGGTGCTGTAATTCTGCCACAGAGATAAAAAAAATAGAGAATAAGACTGGGAGCATGCGCGTAAACCTTTCGCTCTGTATACAAACTTTAGTAAAGATTAGAAATAAAGCTTTATTTTAGTAAAGCTAACAGGCTCGGTGGCTTCTGCGGCACGAACACAAGCATTTAGTCTGTCGTTGTTGTTGTTGTTGGTGTTACGTGTCGTAGTGGTGTCTGACTAGGGTTGAGATGTGGGGTGATGACATCATTGTTTCACAAAACATACAGATTGTCTGTACACACGAAAACGCAAGGGTGTCGTTTCAAAACATAGAGGTTTCATGCTCCCAAAACGCTGGATCTGTCTCAATGAAATGACTATACGATACAAAATTTTTGCATATACACCTAAACGCGTCTCTGGGCCCTTAGTGTTCACATGATGTGAGTTCACTAGAGAAAGGGGATCATTACACTAAATGCACAATATTATCTTATATATTCATTATATTTACTTTACCTGTTAGTAATATCTTAATTATTAATGTATTTTAAATGAATTTGTCATGAAAACACATTATGACAGTAACTATGTAAATTATTATATTTCAAAAATGAATTGGAGTAGAAAAATGATTGAAAAATAATTTAAAAATTAGTTTTAGAAGTTAATGCATAACTTTGCATTGTGCAATTGTGCCCGCGGCTCTTTAGCGCTCCCCTAGTGGCTCCCTGGAGCTTTTTCGAAAATGTATGAAAATGGAAAAAGATGGGGAGGGGGGTATATATATTTTTTTGTTTTAATATGGTTTCTGTAGGAGGACAAACATGACACAAACTTTCTTAATGTTTTCCAGTGCTGTAAAAATGTGTATAATAAATATTAAATTTCAACATTTCTGTCAACAAAGATTTGCGTCATAGCCTGCGACACACGTTTCAGCGCGGCGCAATAGACCTTTTTCACACTTCCGGGTTTTTGGCTTCCGGAATGAGCCACGCAGTGTAAAAGATTTTCCGGTTACAGTGATAGATAGCCTCGATCAGAACCAGTTCGGGAATCAAAGCCGTTTTACGAATTAAATGTCTTGAAAATGTTTGAACGGCCTTGGTGAATTATTGGTGAGACTACAGAGCTCGCATTAAGAGCTAAATTTAATAAATAATTTGAAGTGATGGCGGTTAAACTGGTTATATTCTTCGTGTATGTTTGGCGCGGCTGTGCATTATCGCGCTCCATGTGCTGTAAAGACAGTGTCTGTGTCTAAACGTGCATACTATGTGACATTATTAATATTCAGTACTATTTAGGGTGGATAGTATGCACATAATGAGATGTATAGAGTGTTTTTAGCGACGTGCTGGGGAAATGATCGACTGGTAGATCCCTTATCACTGATCCTCTGATTCGTGAAGCAGGACTGCTCGCACCATGATATTTCTGGATATAAACACTTCAGTCATCTCTCACTCATTTTCCTGTCATCATCATCTTAAAGTGTGTATTATGCGCAGCATTGTTGTGCTATTGCAACATGCAAAGACTGATAGTTGTGTACAGTGTGGTTTTGGAAATTATGTCTTAATCATTTTAATCGATCAGGATTAATGATAACATATGCTTGAATGTGGGATGTGATGCCATATGAGACATGCTATATATTTTTTTTAAAACGTAGCTATTAAACTCACGACAATATTATGTATCTCACGACTTTATATCCCACATTAAAGTATATATTGGGAGTAAATTTTTTTAATTAATAAATTATATAAATGTTCGTAGTACGTAATACGATCTGGGAAATTGCTGAATGCGTAGCTGCGTAGCCTTTGCTGTATGACAACTGGTGATATAAATCCATCTTCCGGTAAATTCGGTCAACGGTCTGAGTGGCTGTATAAGCTACAAACAAGTAGAAAATAATTTATTTGTAGATTATACAAAAGCTATTTGGAAAACAGACAAAACAGAAAAGGTAAGAAGCGATATTTGAGAAAAGAGCATATCAACGTAATAGCCGTAGACGCATAGCGGAACTAACTTTACCCTGCGTCACGTGATTTCCGATTCTTGTGAAAAAGGTCTATAGAGGGTATGTGTCAACGTCACTTTCCCACTGAAAGCGCGCTCCTTCAGCTGGACTGAGTGGCAAAAGAACCTGCTGCGTGACTGGATTTAATAGGGGAAACTGCGAAAACGCGAGTAAAACTAACGAATTACACTAAAAGTTGGACTTGAAAGTGTTTCTTACAACTTGTCAAATAAACCTAATCCATGAATATTGACATGCAGCCAGGAGTCGTGTTTCCTGACATTTATATGTGCCTGATTTCGGCGCTGGATAAATACATAAAGCAAATCTGCCTGTGAATATTTTCTATAACTACAATATAGGTAGGTTTAAATCCGCGTAATCACTTATATCAATGTTATATATATATATCGTCATATTGTCCAACCCTAAAACATATAGTTTTATAGTATAGTTTTTGTCAGTGTTTATTTTAAAACACACAATTATGCAGAATATAAGATGGAAAATATTTAATTGATGATTTGTCAGCATAATATATAACAATACAATATATATGAAGTGATTTTACCTCAAATCCAACAGTTTGACACGAAATGATAACTGCAAATCCATGTTTCTCTGCCTGGAGTCCAGATGTTTCTGTGAATTGCATCGATCCATTTGCTTCTTTTTTCTGTAACATTAGCTTTCAGCAGTTTTTAAATATATAGCTCGGGAATACCTCATTATGTATGTGTAGCCTACTTAGTCATTTTGATAGTAGGCTAATATAGCTAATATACACTTACAGCCTGTGTCGCCTTCATATAAGGCTTATATAAGGCTTTTAATTTTTTGTGGCTCCAGACAGATTTGTTTTTTGATATTTTGTTCCAATATGGCTCTTTGAACATTTTGGGTTGCCGACCCCTGACACAGGGCAAGGTACTTGAGATGAAGGTGGAGTTTGGGGAGGTGGAGGGATGCTGGAACAGCTGAGACTGAAGAGAGGTAAGCAGCTGCTTATATTCTCTGGCTGTTGATTGGAAGATTAGATGGGCTCGCTCCTCCCTAAATTACATTTAGTAAGTTCAATAATTTACTGTATTTTCTTATTAAATTAATGTAGTCTTGTGTATAAATGACTTATTTTAAAAATATGTGAAATAATAAAAATATATATATATTAATATATTTATTTTATAATTTTTGTATGTATAATATTTTTGGTATGTTTATTTATTTGTGTATATTTTATTTATATAATGTTTAATTTTGATATAACTGTCATATATGTGAACTGATTATATATAAAATCAAAGATTATGAAAAGTCTAAAAGTATCACCCTGAAAGAACTTTAATGTTTCAATGTTAAGTACATTTTTCGAGCTGTAAAAATGGCCCTGTTTCTCTAAAACAGAACATGAGGATAAAAATATTGACAGTGAGGTATTCCAGACATCTCTAAAAACTTATATTCTCAACCAGCCTTTAGTTTTGACATTTCATGGTGACTTTACAATCAGTTATGGTTTTATAAGCCAATTACCTTTATTCATTCACAAAAGTTTTTTTTAAGGACAAAGTCTTCAAAAGCATCTCTGGAGAATTTAAAGAGAGTAAAAAAAACTCTGCATGAACTTTGCACTGTGCATGGCTTGTAATCATAAATTCTCTTTTATGTACAGAACGACCTTACCAGAGTTTCCTTTTTAATGTTTTATTTTCTTTCTTCCAAAGCTCACAACTGCCGGGGCTTTACTGTTGTACAATCACATTAAATTACATTGAATCCCTCCAACCAAATCTAAACCTGCATGGGACCATTTTAATCACGGCTGGCAAAAAAAGCATGGTGCTAAGCAACACGTTGCTTTTGATTATGATAACATAATGGATGCACTATATGAATGTGTGACTGAGGAATGCTTTCACAGAAGTGTGGCCGTGCAGCTGTGGCATGTGTGAATAGACGCAGGGGGCTATCAGAATCAGTCTGCTCTGTATTCGTTACCAGTTCATTTGTTTTGAGTGAAGCTGTGTGGAATTTGTTTGCGTGTGGAGGGGCAGATTGCGTTCAGTTAGGACATGTGTGGCTGATGTTTGTGAATAGAGCGTGTTCATGTTACAGGGGCTTATAGGTATTGATGGTGCTCGGGTCATATTCATTATTATAAATGTCCTCACAAAAATGGCAATATCCGAAATCCTTGTCCTTGTGTGGACATTTTTTTGGTCCCCATGAGGAAAACGGCTTATTAATTATACTAAGTGATTTGTTATAGAGTTTGTAAAAGAGTTTGTACAGTACAAAAATCATTATGTCTATGGAATGTCCTTACAAAACATGAAAACCCAACAAGTCGGTGTGTGTGTGTGTGTGTGTGTGTGTGTGTGTGTGTGTGTGTGTGTGTGTGTGTGTGTGTGTGTGTGTGTGTGTGTGTGTGTGTGTGTGTGTGTGCGCGCTTGGGGACACATGCTCCTCATCTCATGAGAAGCCCTAAAAGCTCTGTCCTTTTCATGGGGAGCGACCAAAGGCTTCCTGCGGCACTGAAAAGGGCACCATAACCTGCTGGCAATTAACAAGCACCACAGCCGACAAAGAGAGAGAGAAAGACAGAGACTGGAAGAAAGAGAGAGAAAGACAGAACAACCAAGAGGGACAATGACAGAGAAACAGAGAGGACCAGGCTGATTCATCTGATGAAACGGGATGGGGAACAGGACGAATAAAGGTAAAATCGTCACAGAGTGAAGAAGAGAACTTCAAGGCCACGGGGAAGAGAAAGGGAGGAAAGGAGAGCCGAGGGAGGGAGATCAGGGGGAGGTAAGGCAGCTGGAAGGAAAGGTGGCATTAAGATGAAAGAAAGCATGCAGAGACCAGTTGCACTTCAATCGAAGGTCAGGAAGCAAAACACAGTGATGTACGGAGAGCAGAGAAAGAGCGAGAAGGGTAATTAAGAGAGAGAGAAAGAATATGGACCACTGTTGATTACCAAAGGCAATGGCGAGAGAAAGAACCTGTGTGAATATGTATTTGAGTTTATTTATTTTAAATTTATTACACAGCTGTCTGGAATCTGTGGATTTTCATTGGTTAATAGCAAAAAATTTTCATCAAATATCTTGTGCATTGACCTGTAATTTGACCGTCATGCTTGAAAATCGAATTCCTACACTAGTTTAATGTCTCTCAAAGCTCTTCACAGTTCTTTTCACGCAATGCAATAATTCAGACTTTGCATTTTCGTGTGCTATTATTTAAATATTTGTAACATAAAGTACATTCAGAAGCTCATTATCACAAGACCTCATCACCCTGTCTGTGATGACAGCTACATTATTCCTTACTTCTATATCCTAGAAGTATTTTATTAGAAAATTACAATTTAGTAACTGGAAAATTTAACTGAAAAAATAAATAAATAATAAAAAATAAAAAAATGATTTAAATTCTGCCCACAAGTCGCACCAAACACAAAATAAATAAAAGTTTATTTTGTGATGATTTATTTAGAATCAAATATTTTAATATTTAGAAATGTTTGGGGTCAGTATTTATTTTCTTCTTTTTTTCTAAAGATATTAATACTTTTATTCAGCAAGCATATTTACATTATTACAAAATTTCTCTATTTCAACTAAGTGCTGTATATTCAACTTTCTATTTACCAAAGAAAAAAATACATAATGGTTTCCAAGCAATCAATCAAAATAATCAGCACAACTACTCAACATTGATAGAAATAAGAAGTGCAAATCAGTATATTAGAATGATTTCTGAAGGATCATGTGACACTGAAGACTGGAGTAATGGGGCCCTATTTTAACGATCTGAAACGCAAGTGTCAAAGCGCGAAGCGCAAGTAACTTTGTGGGCGCGTCTCGGCGCTCTTGCTATTTTCCCGGCGGGATAAATGGCTCTTGAGCCCGGCGCAAATCTAAAATGGGTTGGTCTGAAGTAGCTTCATTATTCATAGGTGTGGTTTGGGCGTAACGTGAAATAAACCAATCAGAGCGTCATCCAACATTCCCTTTAAAAGCAGGTGCGCAAGTTCCATTACGGATTGCTATTATTATGGCGTATTTACCAGGCGCACGCACTTCACAGCCGAGGAGACTGATGTTCTTGTAAAAGCAGTGAAAGACAGAGAAGTTGTGTTGTATGGGGATGGGAGAAACCCACCCAAAATAGCGTCGGTTAAACAGGTTTTTTCACATCTTCGTGGCACACCACAATGATTTCCGTCATCTCATGTGTTAATATTTTTTTAGTGTAACATATGATTTGCAAAAATAACTCTTGCATCTGTGTAGATTACATGAGCAAAGTGTATGCGCGTTGTGCACGCTATACATTATGGTCAAGCATGCGCCCTTAAAATAGCATAATGAACAACGCGCAACGCGCAATTGTTTAATGGAACAGCAAAATAGCACCAGGGATTGTTTGCGCCGGAACACGCCTCCTTTTTTGCGCTGAAACGCCCAGGGAGCGCAAGTTCATTCACTAGTTTAGCGACGTGCTTCTGTGGAGGGAAAAGCGCGCTTTGCGCGGGTGCAAAATAGGAATGACACATGCGTCGGTGTACAAAGTCAATTGCGCTGGGTGCAAGATAGGGCCCATGATGTTGAAAATACAGCTTAGCCATTAGAATTTTTACATGTTGGGTTTTCATATTTTGTAGGTACATTCCATAGACATGATGATTTTTATACTTTACAAACTGTATATTCTATCCCCTAATCCTAACCTTTCCTCTAAACCTATACATCACAGAGACATTCTGCATTTTCAAAAAAATAATTTATTTGGTGTGAATTATAAGCTGTTTTTCTTATGGGGACCAAAAATGTCCCCACAAGGACAAGGACATCAGATATTGCCATCTTTGTGGGTACATTTGGTCTGCATAACATAGGGTTTACCTGAACCACATACACAGAGAGAGAGAGAGAGATAAGCACACTTTTCTGTCTCAAAACAAAGTAACCTTTCCACAAATAGACACAAATACACTCACCAAACGTGTATATATATATATATATATATATATATACACACACACACACACACACACACACACACACACACACACACATGTTTGTTTTTGTGAATTGTGGGGACTTTCCATAGACTTCAATGCATTTTACACTGAACAAACTGTACATTCTATCCCCCTACCCTGCCCCTACCCCTAAACCTAACCCTCACAGGAAACTGTGCAAACTTTTACTTTTTCACAAAAACTCATTCTATATGATTTATAAACCCATTTACATTGTGGGGACCGCTGGCTGGTCCCCACGATGTAGGTGAACTCAGGTTTATATTACATCATGGGGACATTTGGTCCCCACAATGTAATATAAACAAAAGCACATACAAGTGAACAGATGACATTTTTCATTCTTTCTAAGGCAGACAGAATTTTACTGATCTTTACCGACCGACTCACTTTGCTGAGTAAGTGTCATCACACTAACTTGAGTGTGACTGAAGACATTTTGAGCATTAGAAATGTCCCCCGTTACAATCATCCTCCAGTCTCTCCAGCGAGGGGAACTGTGATACAGTCTTTGTGTAGAGCAGTGAAGAGGGAAGTTCTAATCCACAGGAAATGAGAGCGGGAGACAGAGTGAGATCGATGGAGATCGCAGTCAAGCACAATGGCCCGTGAAGACACATCTCTGATGGCCGACTTTCATTCTTCAACACCAGCAGCTGGCGAGGCCATTGTGTCATAGAACTCAACATCTTCCTCTCAGTTTCTTTTAGCGGGTGGGAATTACCAAGTTTCTCTTTTTTTTTTTGGTTGTGAAAAACTTGGAAGGTACAGTAATAACCTTTTGTTCTCTTCTCTTTTTTTGTTTGCGATTGAATTGGTCTTGCTGCAGAGGGACGTTCTGGGACTAAATGAGCATAAACAGAAGAAAATTACAGATTCAAGACAGATGTCTAAGAGGCAATTGTGTCTTTAATTCCATGGAAAAAAGCAGTGCTCTTGTGTGGTTTCTTATCATCCATTTAGCGGCAGGGTAATGAGAGAAAAGACACGATTTCTGTACATCTTTGTATGTAGCACACTCTGTTGTCTTTTAGAATTCCTCTTCCTTTACCTCCCTTTTGTGTCTCTTTCCTCTTCTTAGGCTATAGGATGTGGGCAGCAGTGGAGGTATAGGCTCTGCGAGGCTTAAAGGGGCTCCCGAGGGACTGAGGACTGCTTCTTTAATCTGTTTGTAACGTAGTAAACGGAAAACGGCTCCAGAGAGCAGCAAGGAGAATATGTCCTACAAAGGCGCTTTTTGTTTACTTCAGTTATTCACGTCCCTTGGCTTCCTTCTGTCATTTTGTAAAGCATAGAACTCTGAATCCCTGAGGCTAAAGGGGAAAGAGATGAGAAAAAATGAGAAGCTGTGCTAAAATCTCGTCCTTTTTATTCATAATTTGGTATTCTATGGACACTTGGTGTTAACTTAAAGCTTATGAGTGTCAGACAAACAGATAGCCCCGCCCACAAACTCACACCATTGGTTGAACCAGAGTTTTTAACATTGATAATAATAAATGTTTCTGAGCACCAAATCATCATATTAGAATTATTTCTGAAGGATCATGTAACAATGAAGCCTGGAGTAATGATGCTGGAAATATAAATAAATTGCATTTTAAGTATATTAAAAAAAAAGTGTGAACATAAGAGACGTGTCAAAAACATTCTTAAAAACATTTTAAAAACAAGTTAAAAAAAAAAAAAAATCGTACAAATCCCAAACTTTTTCACGGTCGTGTATATACTGGTATTTACAGAGCCCTTAAAAGAACATGGTGATGGAAATATATATATATATTTTAATGTTTTTGCATTCTCTCACAAAAGTTTTGTGTTCCCCCAAAAAACTTTGCGTTCGCTCGCAAACATTTTGCATTCCCTAGCAAAACATTTACATTCCCCTGCAAATTTTTTGAGTTATTTGCAAGCGAACGCAAAATTTGAGAGGGAAGCAAAAGGTTTTTTTTATTATTATTTATTTTTTTATTTTTCCATCACCATGTTCCTTTAGGGGCTCTGTAGGTTTTCCTCTGTTATTATTATTATTATTATTATTATCTTTATCACACCTCATTTTTATCCAAATGAGCTTTATTATAGATTGTTCATATAAAACTTCCCCTTTGCCCTTCTGTTTCCTCATTTGCAAGCAGAAGAGGAAAGACATATTACACTCATTCAGTGTTATTGTAGTTAATTTGCTGTGTAGGTGTTGCATTAACCTGAATCACATTCCAGCAGTCATCATTCCCGGTACATAGAGTCACAGACACATTTCCCTGACCGGCAGGGTAGCAGCACAGCACGCCGCTGTCCATGGTGCTGAAATCGGTCAAATCAATAAGGTGGTTTCATGGAGGGATTTAGGTTTGCCCTTTAGTAATTCATCACACATCAAACCCCGATGGCGTGAAACTATTCGGTACTTGTTACTTTTGGATTGTTCTGGGAATTCGTATTGCTAATTCTCATGTATTCCACTCATTTCTTTGTACATTCCCTTTAAAGCCATTCATAGAGTGCTGTACCATTATTTGAATAAGTTACCACTTGCACACAGGTCTGTTATTTTAGTATCATCTATTTCGGATTTATCCGTCCTTAAATGTCCCATAAAAGACGTGCATTGTGGTCGGCTGTTTTATTTGTCAGCTAGACGACCCATTCCTGTCATAGTGGGCGGTACTTTCTCTTCTGCAGACCTTCAGCTTGGCATCTTCCGGTGTTTCCTAACATCCCCTCTGCAGTCTTTGTGCAGTACTTGGCCACAATAACCTGCAAAGTGGACTAGACTTTATGCTGATAGACTGGTAGACTAGTGATTGAATTGAAAGTTCATTCTCTATCAGATTAGCTGATTCTACAGAACTTTTTACATCCATATTCAACATGAGATGTTGCCTCATGATACAATATAATTGGAAAGCTTCCAAATATAGGAGAAAAAAAAGCCTGTACACAAGAAAAAATTAATAAAGAGGAAGTCACAGCCCACAGATGAAGAGACGGAGAAGTAATTATGTGTTCTTCTGAAGCTTCTTTGTGAGACATTAGCACATTAGCACAGCTTGAGTTTCAGCATGGATGAAAATCATTCTTTTTGCAAGGTTCATCTCTACCAACGTCTCCTTCACACCCCACCGAGTGTATGTGAGCACATGCTGCTGCGCCAACTCATTGAATCTGCGAGTGTGTGTCTCTATGTGTTAAGTACACAGTCGATTTAAAGGATTACGCTGGGAGTTGGCATGAAAACCTCAAGCTAACCCAATGGCCTCCTACACGTGTTTATTTCAAAATGTTTCTCTTCTGCTCAGGTAAATGCAGCACAGTATTCTGGTCTTGGCTGCGTGTTTACAGTTCAGTGTTTTAAATGCCCATATGTCTGCGCCATCTATCTTCCAAAGCCCCACCTCTGTTTTAATGAGAAATGTGCTGCAGTGAAGTCTAGAGTTACCATAAAGTTGAGTCCATCATAATGCCCCACATACACTGAGATTTGCATTCAGCCATGTTTCAGAAACACCATGGTATTATCTGTTAGTACTAAAGCAAGTGTGCTGAGAACAGTGTGGGCCATGAGATACTTGTAAGGTTGTTAGATTATTTACTGATATTCAGGACCTGGAAACATACAGTATACCATCATACACATTTTAAAATAATAGTAAAGTCACCAAAACTATGGAATAACAAGTATCTTGTTAAACATTAGTGGTCACCATCATGTTATGGTATGCTGGTTTGCTTGTGCCCTTACAAGGTTTCTGCAATTACCTAGTCATAAAGAAATATATATCAGTTCTTTTGCAAATACTACACTTGTTGTACCACAAACTGTAGGTTTTTTTTTAGGTGAGAATGTAGTTGTTTAGACCTGAAATATTTGACTCATATTTAATCATAACGCCTATTGTAGAATTTCTTTAGCTCCAGGTTGTCAGCAGCCGTTCGGTGCTCGTGTACCCGCCAAGAACAGCTTCAACTCGGCCAGTGCTTCGAGGATTTGCCGCTGGCTCTTGTAGTGGTTAAACATGAGATTTAATTCATTTTGGGTACATAAAACGAGCAGTCTTTGGTCTTATTAATCTATTACTTTTTCCTGAGCAAATCAAATTGAGCTATGATAAATATAATAAGTTAATATTAAGGCTATATTTAACTTACATCCTGTAGAGCACAGATGATGAGAAACATAACTTCTGAACTTACTTGTGACTGGTATTATAAGACACTGGCTGCAGAACCTGCAAGCACTCAATAACGTAAAGATCTTATTTTCTTATACACTTTTTGGCATTACAGTGCAGACCTTCAGTTTGGCATCTTCCGGTGTTTCCTAACATCCCCTCTGCGGTCTGTGTGCCTGCTTTTTTCAAAAACCAGGATAACATTTACAAGTCTATTTTCCTTGTTGGACCAACAGAGTAATACAAGCACATCTACTGATCCCCCAGTTTGCTACAGGCTTTAGTAACTCTGTATAGTAACTCGCACACTCATTACGCATTAAGCATTTAGTTTTTCCAGATTGTGGAGGCTGAGGCTGGGAATTTGACCTTGCCACTAGCAGCTCTCTCTCTCTCACTGACCTAGAATCCCATGCTGCTCTTTGGTGCAGGACTCATGCCAGAGGGAGTGTAAATGGGTAAATAACAGGATGTTGATCCCAACAAACCTTTTCCTGAGTAGGTATGGGATGGATGTATTAATCCGGCTCCTAATCCGCACCACTGCCATCCATCACCCTAAGGCCAGCAAGTTCCAATGCTGTTTAAAAGCATGCAGCTACTAACCACACAGAGAAAGGGTTATTTGTTACTTATATTTGCCAGAATTTAGTGGATCCTGTGTTATTTTAGATTGAAATATACTGCACTTAAAAAAAAAAAGAAAAGAAAAGAAAGCTAAAATAACATTTTTGTAGAATGATATTTTGCCGTAATATCCCCCCCAATGCCAAATAATTTCCAATGCTTATTTGTGAGTAAAATAAGTGTTTTATTTATAATTATTTCTTAGAGATGTAACCAAAGTATGTTAGGCTAAATATGGGACTCTTTTATCAGTCTTATCTGATTAACCGTCTGTTAATGGAGTAAAAGGTCAAATGTTAATTTACACAGTGACTTTCATGAAAGTTGTTCAGGAAATCTAAATCTGATCATAACTGTACAGGTAAAAAGTTCAATTCTAGAATGAAAAAAAAAAAAAAAAGTTTATAAGTTTTACTGTAAAAATGTGTATTCACATTCTTCCAGCCTAGGGTGAAGTCAATACTTATATATATATATATATATATATATATATATATATATATATATATATATATATATATATATATATATATATATATAATTAATAAAGTTGGCCAACCAGTGCCAGCAAAACTTTCATGGCCCCCAGAATATTTTGTTGTTTGAATATCTGAACATAAGAAAGAACAAAGCCTCTTTTATTCTATCTTCATGCATTCTTATAATCAACACTTGAATGTGGGTAAGTTTTATTTAAATAAGCAACATTTTGAACAAAAAGATTTTTTTTTTTTTTGTCAAAGACTTTGTCCGGATCAGATTCAGAACAATGATCAAAACATAGATGGAGTATGTCGACCTCTTTCTGGGTCGACATTTCATTCAGTAACATTAGTCGCTTTTGATTTATATGAAGTTTATTGTTTGATGATATGTTGTGTTATATTACATGTGTGTCGGCAATGCTTCGATTGCTTGTTTCTGCTCCTTCTTCACCTGTGTTTTGATCTGGAGATTCTGTACTCTTTCAGAATATGTGTAATAGCACCCCCTACCATATAACAGTGAAAACACAGATTGCTGGAAAATTCCGTCAATGGCGGGGAAAGAGTTAACAATGATTTGGGACAAATATAATGTAATTCAATGGAAAACTATGGTGCGACAGGATTTTGACCAGCTATGCGCTTTTTGTACAGAGTGTGACTCTATTCTTCTGTATCTTGTAACCAACGTTAATATTCTCTTAACATTCAAAATGAGTATATATTAATAATGTGCCACGTTGTTGCATGCTAATATAAATGCTTCCTTCAGGTGAAAGTAAATGTAATTCAGCATCAAACTGCCTGTAGTGAATAAAATTTTAGGGTGACACCCAGCGCGGCAAATCAGATGACAACGTTATCTCATTATTTTCATTTTAATTATAATGAGAAACACATAAAAATGAAATTAATAATAACAAGTATTGTCTTTACCTGTGAATCCTAAATTGTTCTTTTTTTAGGCATTTGCTATTGCTGTTTTCTACAGTCATACTGTACACTCATATAAAACTGTTGTCTTAAAATAATAACAATAAAAAACCCTGCATTAATAGCTTTAAAATGAAACAAACACATCCCTGTGGATGCTGAAACTGAAGCCATTCTGTTACTTCTCATTATTATCCTTCAAAGTGAATTGTTTGATATAACTAAAAAAAAAAAAAAACACTCTAGTTGAATTAACATCTACACAAATCTACACTAGCAGCAAAGACTGTGAACCCTGCAGTGAAAATAAATTAGAGTCATCATAATGAAAATAAATATGAAAAAGTCATACTGTTTATTTATGAATTTCATTTGAATGTGTTGATCATTAAAACGCAATGTCAGTTCAGCTAAGTGCAAATACATAAACATATGGAGGTTTTACTAAATGGTTGGTAACTTTTTCATGAAAATTTAAAGGGATAGTTCACCCAAAAGTTCATCCTCTTACCCACAGGGCATCCAAGATGTAGGTGACTTTGTTTCTTCAGTAGAACACAAATTATGATTTTTAACTCCAACCGTTGCAGTCTATCAGCCGTATAATGGGAACTTCATCTATAAAAGTAAAAAGAAAAAGAAAAAACATTCTTTAAAAAACAGTATTTATATAATTTTTTTACCTCTAATACACCACTTTGTCCAACTGCCCTGAGCATCTGGTGTGTGAGGTCTGAAAACGCGCTCTGAAGTCATAGACGTGTGAGAGATCACTTCCGGCGTCAGAGTGCATTCAGACCTCACACACCGGATGCTCAAGGCAGTTGGGTATAGTGGTGTATTAGTTATATAAATACTGTTCGGTTTCTCGCAAAAAATGATTGTTTTGTGTATTAGGACATCAATGTGTCTTCACTAGCCACAGGGTTTAATTTGAATTTGTCTGTGCTTGTTTTTTTTTTTTTTTTACTCCTATAGATGGAATTCCCATTGTCATGCATTATACGACTGACAGACTGCAACGGTTGAAGTTAAAAATCATCATGTGTGTTCTACTGAAGAAACAAAGTCACCTACATCTTGGATGCCCTGTGGGTAGTAAGAGGATAAACATCAAATTTTCATTTTTGGGTGAACTATCCCTTTAAAAATGTTTAGATTAACAGGACCAGAATTTAGAATTCAGAACCACCAAGATTCAGTCTGGCTCTAAATCTAAATCAATGTTTCAAATGAAATGAAATTACCTGAAGTTACATTCTAATAGTCTAAAATGACTGTGAAAGGCTTATTGGCATTTCTTGCATGTTGCTTTGGACATCTTGGCGGATGCTTTCTTACCAGTCTAGTAATACTATGTTGATAAAAATAAGTACTTATAGTATAATTATATTAAACATTTAAAAGCAATTTTAATCATAAATTTCTTCATTGTTTTTCACTGTCAAATTAAATGGAAGAAATAGTTCCTAAACAATCACTTGCTAAATTATGTATTAATACTACTTAAATAATAGCAATAACAACAACAACAGTAGATGGTTTTTATTTACAATTGATATACTTGATTTATACATATGTGTATCAGGTAACACTTTATTTTGATGGTCCCTGTTAAACATTCTGTTGACTATACGTAGCTTTGCAACTACAGTACATGTCAGCTAGCAGTTATTAGAGTACTTTGTAACTTTGCAACTACGTCAACTTATTCTAATCCTAACCTTACCAGTCTACTAATATTCTACTAACACTCTTATGAGGGTTAGTAGACAAGTAGGTGCAACGTTACTCAGTCAACAGAATGTGTTAAAGGGAGCATCAACATAAAGTGAAACCGTGCATCATACATAAGGAACATCTTTATGCTTTTGGATATTGTGACTTGCAAACAGATTCACAGAATTCAGATTTTTGTTTTCTTGGCAAGTAACCCGTTACAAGAAGTGTATTACAGATCTGTTTCAGGTCAAAATAAAGCCACTGTATATGTTTACTGCAGGATGAAGGCATTGTGGGATGTTTCAGGCGTGTTATTCGGGGCAGGAGTCTGGTTTACAGACTCCTGAACTCTCTGTGCACCCGCTCATTATCTGAAAATAAGCATGGAGCTCTCTCTCTAACGAGGCCGTGACTCAGACTTTCTCCCACTCTATGGACTGTGGATCAGCTGCCAGAACAGCTTCTGTTTTTATGACGCCACAAGAAAAAAATAATCACAGCAACTTAATAGTGATTCCTGGAGCCATTTGGCTTACAGGGATTTTTATCTTGGTGAACTATCAGGGCGGATGGGCGGATGCGAATCTTCCCTCTTAGCTGTGATATCGCAACCTGCGCGACCCCTGTTTACACCCCCCACCCCCCTCTCTGTAATAAAGTCAGACAGTAAGCCATAAGCATCTTATGGTTAAAATGAGCCGAACTGGGATAATGTAGAATCCATCTCGCCGCGAGAGCTGCTTCATGCGCCATTATCTGTCTTACTGCGGCGAGACCTACATCTCTGCACCGGGCCTCTCTCTTTATATTTGTTCCTCCCGTCGTAATCTTCTGCCTACTTCCTGCTCATGTCATCACGCACACGTTGGGTGAGCTTTCTGTGCTGTTCCTCAGTGATTAAGTATGTTTGTGTGTCATTAAAATGAGCCACTAAAGATTCAGCGTTCTATATTTAGATTCAAATCGCAACACCTGATGCGGAAATAACCCTGTACCTCCTCCAGTGCTTTAATGTGTGTGTGGCGGAAGTCAAGTGTGTGTGTGTTTGTTGGGGGTGTGGCTTCCAGGGCAGGGGACAGTGTTAGTGTGTCAATCGAAGCACCAGCAGATTGAGCCTCAGTAAGCGTCTGTCTGCTTACGTATGGCATCTGTGTGGAGTTAGACTACACCACTGTGGTGAGTACGTACATATTTAACGCTTTTTGCCAAAGACAAATAGTTAAAAACTAGTCTAGGGATATGATCATGCAGGAGATTGACCAATAGAAGGTGTAGTTTGTATGTCAACGTTTTTGAAGGAGAAAGAGGCAGAAAAGTCCCTCATTTTGCTTGTTTTTAATCATGTAAAACCCATTTTCACCAAATAAATCTTCCCTGTGAATGTTCATAATAATGCATTAGTGTATTAAATATAAAGAACATTTGCTTTTGTCAGATACATTAAATCTGATTTTCAAGATCTCAATCTCCTTATAAAACATGAGACATAAAAGAACAAAAATGTCAATTTGTGTCTGCTGTGGTTTCTATAGTTTTGTGTGCACAGGATTGATCTAGTTGACTGTTATGAAGTCTCTTGCTTTTGTTTATCCGGCTTCATCCTCATTTATTTGTTGTCGATGAGTTATTTGATCAGATTATGAAGGAGAAATGTCTTTTAACACCCTAAGGTGATTCAGCATCATTGATTTTGAGAAAATATTCTCTTGGATGTTGTTTCATGAAGCTGTGACACTAGTGCAGGGCCGCTATTCGCACGCATTGTTAACCTGCTTGGAATCATTCCCATCAGTGCATCAGGAGGAAAGCTAATCTCTCTTAAGTAGCTTAACAATTATGGCCAGGAAAGCAAAGGTGAGAGGCCAATGACAAGCACTTTCCATGCCATCTGACATAATGAAGTTTTTTGAAAGCATCGCAATTAAGAATCAAAAGCATTTTTCTCTGAAGTGTGTGTTTGTGCTTCTGAGGACAAGGACTTGACCCTTTATACTGGGAAAATACTGTCAATGCTTCAGTTTGTTTATTTCTGCACTAGTTCAGATCTGAGGCATTAAGAGGAAAAATATTGCTCAGAGAGATCGCTTTAGTTTTGCAGGTATGTTTAAGTTTTAATGTTGCCTCAGGTATTTCTCCTAAAATTACTTGGGCAAATTAGAATGTTTTAAAATGCTGTATGAGTATAGAGCTGTTAAATCAATGTGGATAGCATAGTCCAGATACTTTGATCCTGGAAGAATTTAATGAGAAATTCCTGACTTTTGATTGCAAACTTTGAGAAGCAAACTATTTTGCTGAAGCAGAAGACTTAGGCAAAAATCTCCAAAAACACATCCGTAACAAATATTGAGTGTTTGTGTCATTGTAGGGTGGACTAAATTCCATGTGAATTGTGTGACATTAAAAGGGTGGTTGATTATGATTTCACTTTTTTAACTCTAGTTAGTGTGTAATGTTGCTGTTTGAGCATAAACAAATCCGCAAAGTTACGACGCTCAAAGTTCAATGCAAAGGGAGATATTTTATTTTAAAGAATTCGCTGTTTAAGGACTACAACATATGGCTGGTAGGGGCTACAATGAGCTTCTTCTCCTTTGCATTTAAAGTGACACACAAAAATGTCGTGTTTTTGCTCACACCCAAATAGAGGCAAATTTGACAAGCTATAATAAATGATCTGTGGGGTATTTTGAGCTGAAACTTCACAGACACTTTCTGGGGACACCAGAGACTTATATTACATGTTGTAAAAGGGGCATAATAGGTGGTGAAGCAACGCAACTGATGCATGCGATAATGACAACATGACAAAGGCGGTATGTCTGGATTACGTTCATATTACATTCATACTATATAGAACATACATTTTGGATGCAGCCACTGTCTTTATGAGTGAGTTACTGATTCATTTGTTCACTCAAACGATTAATTCAAAAACTGATTCATTCAGGAATGAAACATAACTACTGTGTGTTTCTGTGGCTGTGAAATATTTTTATTAATCACTATATAAATTAATCACGTATAATCTGAATAAAGCCATTCATGTGAACACGTTATTCTACTATTATAGTCATGTATTTGACAGCTGTCGCAGGCTAAGTTAAGAAATATATGGCTACATGGATTAGGAAGTGCATCTGGTTGGCTAATGCCATGCCTTTAGAAGAACTAATCAGCATTGAACTATATATATATATATATATATATATATATATATATATATATATATATATATATATATATATACACCGATGAGCCAAAACATTATGACCACCTCCCTAATATGCTGTTGGTCCTACACTTGCTGAAGACCCCTGAAGATGTCCTGTGGCCTCTGGCACTGAGACATTAGCAGTGATGTGGAGCAAACTTGTTTGTCCAGCACATCCCATGAATGCTCAGTTGGATTGAAATGTGGGGAATTTGGAAGCCAAAGCAACACCTTGAACTCTTCATCATGTTCCTCAAACCATTCCTGAACAATATGTGCCGTGTCGCAGGGTGCATTATCCTGCTGAAAGAGGCCACTTCCACCAAGAAACACTATTGTTCAGACTGTCCTCCAAAAAAAAAAAAAAAAAACTGACCCTGGGTCGTTTTTTAAGCACCTTATTATGACCTATATTTACGTTTTAAAGTCATGTGCCCTCTAGCTGGCGTAAAAATAATGACAGTGTCGTCATGATAAACTGTCGTCATGAAATGAGGTATGACCGTCGTTACCAATCAAAATGCGTGTTCATTGAAATGCAATGTGTGGACTTTTTACACCATTTGTCCTATTTCCATTTAGCAAAACTCATTTTTGTATTAACGACTACACCCACCCCACCCCTAAACCTAACCTTAGTGATTTATAGTGCATATACACTTTATGAGCACATGCATTCCCTGGGATCAAACCCACGATCGCATGATTGCATATTGTTATATATTGCAATGCTCTGCCAATTGAGCTATGTGAAACCTGAAATATGACGCAGATAAAAGGGAACAATGCATTAAAATGAAAGTGTCCTGTTGTCGATAGGGGCGCAACTTTAGTAAACGCTCCTATGGGTCGTATTTCAGTGAAGTGACAAATGACCTATATAGGCATATTGGTTGGAGAACATGTTGCTATTGTCATGAAGGGGTTTACCTGGTCTGCAGCAATGTTTAGGTTGGTGGCACGTGTCAAATTTACATCCACATGGATGGCTGGACCCAGAGTTTTCCTGCAGAACTTCACACACTCTCCACTGGCTTGTCATCGTCCCACAGTGCTTCCTGGTGCAATCGCTTTCCCAAGTAAAAGGCACACACATACACAGCCGTCCACGTGATGTAAACGAAAACGGGACTCATCAGACCAGGTGACCTTCTTCCACTGCTCCAAGGGTCCAGTTCTGATGCCCGTTGTATCGCCAGTTTGTAGTTTGTCTCTCCTCTGACCACTGTTGGTAAATTTTTACTACTGCTGACCGGGAGAAACTCACAAGCCTTGCCATTTCAGAGAAACTCTGACCCAGTCACCTTGCCATAACAGTTTGGCCCTTGTCACTCAGATCTTTATTTCTGCCCATTTCTCAAGCATTCAACACACTGATTATAAGAACTGTTTGCTTACCATTTAATCTACTTAGACCTTAATATGTGGCCTTGACTGGAACATCTGTGTGTGTGAGTGTTTAAAAAAAAGTGCACACACCATGTAAGTTTGTTACATTTATGTTTTAAGAATTAGGTTTCTCAGTCGTTACCCTCAGATTTTCTGAACTTCCCTAAATGTATCATTCACTTAATCCATTATTTATGAATGGCGTTGCATGTATGAAGTTCCAGAAAATGATTCTAATGTATAGTGAAAAAGATATGCCAGATTAATTCCACTTGTCATGTAACATTTCCTCTCCTTTTTAATTTCAGAGCTAATTATCAGTCTTTTCTCTCTTTTCCTTCATTTCACATCACTTTCTCATTTTTCCTTCTCACAGTGTTTTCCCCCATGTTTTCGCCATTTTATACTCTGCATTAATTTTTTAACACTCCCATAATTCTTCTCAGAACACCCTTTCACTATAATCATATAGGGCATATTTAGCTCATAACGCAGGTGCCTATAACCAGATTAGAATTAATTGCCTTCCCGAAATAAAACTGTTCCTCTCGTGGATTAGCTGTCAGAATCCATGTTTAATTTGTTTGTTTAAGGCGTATTTTCAGCCTTCACGGTAGATGCGAGTCCAACTTAACCGCCACCCTTTGTCAAGACGATAGCTCCTTTAATCCACCCCAGCTTGATCTCTATTGCCCACGTTTATCTCATGTTTTCATCCTGTGGTTTGAGGGAACTCATCTTGTAGTGGTTATTAAAAACAAAAGGGGACAAAGTCAATTTGGTCTGTTCTGTAATCTGATCCCCCCAGACTACTGTCACGGCAGATCTGGTCATTTAATCAGAGACCTAAACACAAACACGGGCTGGGCCATTGATGGGGAAGGGAGCGCGCTGCTGGTTCATTAAACCTATCACAGCATGTGCTAATTAAATAATGGAGCCGCATTCACATACCAAAGGGTGAAAAATGACTGCTGTGGCATTTCATTCTCCATATGTTGGCCTGCTTGTCCATGCTTTTAGCATGCATATTTGCTTTTGTGTGTAAGTGTAAAAATGCCTAGCTATTGATAATTGCATGATAGAAAAACCTCAAATCGTATGTAAAAATTAAAAGGTTTGTTTACCATGCTGGCTAATACTGTAAAGAGGTGTTTTATGTACATTTATGTACATACAAGTGGTTTTTTTTTGGGGTTTTTTTTGCTGAAATTTGGTTCAATGCCAGCATGATCTTTTTGGTGAAGCTGTGGTGCATCGATGACCTCAAAGTTTTTTTTTTTGTTTGTTTTTGTGTGTGTGTGTTTACATTACATTTATATTTATGCATTTCTCATACACTTTTATTCAATGTGACTTACATTGCATTTAAGGTATATATTTTAGCAGTTCATGGAAATTGAAACCATGACTTTGCCATTACCAGTGCCATGTTCATATCATTCAAGTTAGAGGAATGAGAAAGTTTGTTAGTGTAAGCTAGTTAAGAAGCCTGATTGGTACACCAGTAGTGATCGACCAGTATGTTACCTTGGCCAATATTTGACGCTTTCTTTTTTAATTGCCGTTATTGGCTGGTGTTTTTCTGTTTGGCTGATGTGTCGAAAGCTGGGCTTTTATTTTGACAGTATGAAGGTAGAAATTATTATTTTACATATTATTGTGTATTGAACTGGTCATTTCAATTGGTCATTTCTTCATCTTTAAATTAAATAGTGTGATGTCATATATATCGGCTTTGTATCATCCATCAAAAGATCAATATCGGTTTACCCATCGCGCCAGCATCCAAAACTGGCGACTAGTGGTCGACCAATATATCACCATTGCCGATATATCGTCAGATATTTTTTGTTTGTTTGTTTTTATCGGCATTGACTGATAAGTTTCTTTTTTTGGCTGATGTGTCAGAAGCGGGACTTTTATTTTGACAGCAATGAGAATGCTATTATCATATATAGTATAGTTTATAGACATTAGTTTACCGTCTCTGTTTAATAGTTCTGTCTACTACTTTATTAGTAAGAACTGTTAAGCAATAAATAAATTCTCATCTACTGTCAGCATTCAGCAAACACACATTTATATCATTTAAACAAGTTTTTGAATATCTAATAAATATTTAATTTCACAAACCTTGCAGACTTAGTCGAATTAGTGTGCATCTGTAGACTGTATACAAACGAGTGTGACCATGTACGTGACGTCCGTACATGTGAATTGAATGTGGACAGGACAGTTCAGCGGTCACTGGAGACTTACAATCGGCAATATATATCAGCAATTTATATCCTTTATTTCAAACTGTGCTGTGCTATATCCAGTTGGCCACTGTCATATTTGTGTCATTTTCACTGTGTGCTCTACGTACAATTACTGATTTCTTGTCTTTATTTGGAAAAATATGGTTGACCGATATTGTTTTTGTTGTTGTTGTTGTTTTTTTATGGTTGATGCCGGTATCTTAGAATATATCAGCCATCGGCCACCCTGCTCTCTAAGATATCGGCACTGACCATAAAAACAAAGTCAATATCAGTCGAGCACTACTGGCATCCACCATCCCAAACACAACATCTTTTCAGCAGGTATAATATTTTATTATAGATAATGTCCCAAAGGACCGTAAATGATGGTGTCTGGACAGCGTACCTGTCTCATTCTGAGAGCTCAGTAATTGGATGTTTTCTGATCTAAGCAAAGTATCTTTCTCGTCTGCCAAACAATGTTTTAGATGATGTTTCACTATCCCCTCTATCTCTTATCTCACCCGCTCCTGCTCACCTTCCGTTGATTAATATCCCCGGGAGGTTTGCACCTGATGCTCTGTGCTTGATCCTAGCCAAACTAGAAGCACCTAGAATTCCATTCACGTGTCTGTCAACTCATTTTTGTTTCTGTTGGTGTCGGAGAGACTTTGACTGGGAGTCGCCTCAGATCAGCTGCCTCTGAAGTGTCAATCTGCAGATCAAGGCTAGAGAAAGATTGCACTTACATTGCATTAGTTGGGTTTTTATTTATTGAGCACTTGCTGTGGGAGCATATGTTTTGAAGAAATGAATGTTGCATGTTTATGAGAGAGAGAGAGATGATGTTGTGTTGCTTCTGTGCAGGTGTATTACAAGGCTGCTTTTGTTTCACTACTATTTCACAAGACTCTTACACTAGGAATAAATTGCTCACACTTCTAACATTGTTTTAGCATTGATTAGACCAAGCCCAATTAAATTTGCACAATGCAATTCACATCTTGCAGTTCTGATTAGAACTGCATGATGACACACACAGATGTTCCATCTGAAGTCAAGTCAGTCAAGTCATCTTCAATTATACATACACAATACATATCGTTTCAAAGCAGCTTCACAGTGATAACTAGAAAATTATTATCGAGCTAAAGTTGGTTTTTGACTGAATCACTTCCATTGTAAAAATTGTTAATTATTACTTTAGGGGCCACTTAAATGTCAGTGTCATTTTATTTATAAAGCACTATTTAAAACAAATGTTGACCAATGTGCTGTACATAAACATTAACAACAAAATAGAATAATAAAAAAATAAACATAATATTACACTATGCCATTTATTAAAGGCTATTTCAAACATATAAGACTTGCGTTTTGATTTAAAATTACCTATAGTTCTGGCAGTCCTAATACTAGCCGGCAGGCTGTTCCCCAATTTTGGACTTCCCTGGGTCATATTCCACCAAAAGACCAATAAGGTAAGAAGGTTCTAAGCCATTTAGAGATTTATAAATTATTAAAAGGACTTTAAAATCAGTTCTATAATGATGTCTGTAATGACATTAACATTAACATTGACATTAACGGCATTAAAGACATGTAATGACATTAAATGCCAAGTTTCCTACTGAGAACCGAATACCTTTAATGCATTCTTTCCGTTCATTTACGTGTTTAGTTTATAGGTTGACTAAAGCTGACCTAATCTATGCATCCTAACAATTTACATGGTTTGAATTATAGAAGTAGATAATGGTTAATGTGTATGCAAGTTTACACAGATGTGTTAACACGCAAAATTTGAAACACTTCGGGAGTTCCAAAGCCGTTATCTGGTTAAATTCTACATTTCAATGAGAATTGTGTGTCACGTTGTGTCCACAACTGTGACAATAAGCACTTATCAGGTTCAACTAAACACTGGATTTTCAAAAGTATGTGAAGTTTGCTGCATTGACTCTTTAAAAGACATCCAGGAGTTTTACACACCGGTCTGTTATTGTGGAGACATCGACTTTATATTTCCACGTTCCTAAACATGACGGTGAACAAAACAAATTGTGATTGGTTGCTATACTGTACATGTTAGTCAGAAAGCCTCTTGGGCGGTGCCAATGAAACTGCCAATGAAAGCCACTGGAGTCGAGACCTTCTGCCATCAGTCGGAAATTCTGGCTAAGCAAGACAATGAAGGAAGCTGCAGACTAATGTGATCTGGTGTACTTTACTCGACCTGTCGAGCATCACTTCACTGTGATCCAGATGTTTGAATCGACTATTGCAACTGCACTCTACACCACAAATCTGGATAAATGCCTGATTATAGTGTGCCTTTCCATCATTTGATGAATCACTGCTGGCATAATGGCTTGAAAATGTACACAAATGTCTATTTTAAACTATTTTCTACAGGCAGCAATATCGCAGCGTTAATTGTGCCAAGCAAATTATGAGACATTTGTGAATATGCCTCAATCTATAACAAGCCTAATTTACATGGAAAGGACGCATGTTGGCACTGAAAAAAAAAAAAATAATGAGATTGACTGAAACTGGATTGTGGCTGGTTAGAGAATAAAATGCATAGATTTGCACTGAAATACTGCACAAAAAAGTGACGCAAATGTTTAGTGAATTTCCCCTCAAAATGTTTGATTAAACAACCTTGACCTTGAGGGAATGTAAAATGTTAATGAATATAGTCATGAATAATTACAGGAAGATCTGTTTATTTATATAGCCCTTTTTTAATTAATCTCGGGAATTCATGTTGTAATTCATTTATTCTTTAATTATATTTTTTTGGTGGATTTTATCTCTATGTTTGCTGCATGAGTAGACTTTCTGGATTTTTAGACTCGTAATTCAAGGTATGCATTTAAAATACCTGTTTTTTTTAAGAAGTACCAGGATTAAAATAAATGGATTTTAATATTATACCATCTCTTTTATTTTGTTATGCATTTGGCACAATCCAAACATACTTGCAGTGCATTCATTGTTTTGTACTGCATTCATCAGTACACATTCCCTAGGAATGGAAACTGTCTGTTGTATCACTGTTAGAAGTAATGCGAGTTAAGTAAGCAGTTTACTTTTTGCAAGTAATAAATTTACAACAAAATATCTGAGTTACTTTTGCAAATAAGTAACACAAATTACTTTGTATTTATTTCCTGACACTTCCCCTGTCCCCATGTTGAGAGAAATTGACTGTGTAAACATGATGGTTATTGTAGTTCTAGACTAAATCATTCATTTACTCCTCTCACTTGCAAAAAAAAAAAAAAAAAAACAGATTCAGTGTTCCTCAAAATTGAAACAGTGAAATGGCAAGTCAGAATAGTATGCAAAATTGCAATAATTAAATATGTTAAACAGAAATATACTTTATGTATTTAATTAACCAATGTTTTTGCTTCTGACCTTCAATGATCTAATTCAACCGTACGAATAAGCAAAAATGACTTGACATCACATTTGTGTTTGGTTTGTCTGAGCAGTCAAACTCATTTGGTTTGTCTCTACTGTAAAGGCGTCAATTTGCATTTCCTTCATCCTGAGGTTTATTCATTTCACTTTTGGTGCAAAAGGTCCTTTATATTTGCAAAAAATATGACTTTTTTTGTTATAAAAAAAAAAAAAAAAACAAGCAAGCCCAGCACAGGTGAGAAAATGTAACACAAAAGTAACACTTTTTTTACGGAGTAGCGCATTACTTTTAAAAGTAACTTTTTTCTAAACACTGGTTAGCACCATGTTACATTTTCGCAGTTTCCAGATCTTCTGAGCTCAGTGTATTTGTTCAGTAAGTTCATTTACATTCATGTTTGTCCAACAGTTAATATTCTTCTTTTATAGCTCAGCCAATAAGAAAAAAAAGAAATGTGAAATTGTATGTCCTGAGTGTCTTACTCGTGGGCACAATAGTAATGATTCATGAGTCTTTTCACAGCACTTATTACCACTATTACTGCTGGAATAATGACACACCACTTGACGGGTTATGTACAGTCTCATTTCAATGGACTTCTTTGACTTGACTAAGCTTTGATCTCGAATTTTCAGTTGTAGAAACAGAATGTTACACATATTTATTCAGTTGCACTTTTTGTTGTACACTATTGGCTAAATCCTCAATTAGAAGTTCCTCTTAGTCTGACCATCTGGCCTCAGCAGTGAGTTTAATCTGAGGATCAACATGAAGCTTTACAGTTTACATTTAACAAATGTTTTGAAACACCCTTCCCCCTCCGTTTCCCCTTATTTCTGCTAATTTCACATGTGCATATGGGGAAGAATCATAAATTCCCATCATCATTGGCAGCACGTATTCATTTCTTAAAATCTTACTGACTCTATATACATACACACACAGATGGATTGTTCAAGGATGATGAAAGAAGTGAATGAAAGTAGGACTTAACAATCACATATTTATAATTACAGTTCAAAAACCAGCAGAAATAAAGTTTAAAAGCTAAGCGATGGGAATTGGAGTGCTTCTGATAGACATTTTGAGCACACTGAGTAAGAGAATGATGGAAGGTAGGACAGCGATGAGTCCCTGAAAGTGTGTATGACAAGCATATATTTACAGAAAGACTAGATGAATAGGACAGCCCATTATAAAAGCAAGACTGGTGGACTTGAGGGCCGTTGTGGCTGAAAGCATTTGGAGTGCAGTTGTCATTGATTAGTTCTCATGGTACTGTGCAATTCACTATGGCCTCTCCTGTTCTCTCTCATGGAATGACCCAATTAATTCATTCTCTTTTTTTCCTGTGTGTGTGTTTGTGTGTGTTGTCGCTATACCCTATCAACAGAGAGGCTGGCGAAGAAAACTGGGACGCAGAGAGCTGCCAAACGCTCCCATCGCCGGCAGTCTCCCACACCAAATGTCTGTGCAGCAAGCTGTCCACCTTTGCAGTGTTAGCGCAGAAAGCTAAAGAACCGGTGAGTGCTATCTTAACCTTTCGACACCACACTTCACCCCTCAGTGACTTCTCAGGATGGGGCCTAGCTATCCGAGACCTTGATGAAATTTGTCTTATGCAGTCAAGTAGCCAGAACATATGCTGCCATACATCCAGAATATTGTTGTTGAACATTGTTTGAAGGGTTTGGTTGGTCTCTAGAAGGGCAGTATTCCATCTGTTCTGCATATGCTAAATGCTTCAGCTAAAGAAAGATCAAAAACAATGTGTTGCTCATGGCTAATGATATTGTTGCAAAGATTTCTTAAAAGTAGGAGCATAATATTGTGACCGTCTGCTCAGTTGGCGTGACATTTGAGGTGAACTTGCCTCCATAGTGTGTGGGTATCGTACGGAAGCAGATGGTGGAACAGGTGTTTAATATATCATGGTATGCATAATGCGTCAGTGTTTGTCTAGCTTGGGATTTCACCCAGGTATAGTTTAAAAGCATTGATGCACAGTAATGTTTTTTGTTTTTCTGTGATTATGAATATTAATCTCACTAAAGCAATGGTTATCAAAGAGACATCAGGGGAGGTGATGATAAATTTACACTGTAAAATGTAATTAGTTGAGTTTACTTAGAAAGTTTAACTGTTGGGTTTACTTAAAAAACGTAAGGAAACCGATTGCCTTAAATTTAGCAAGTATTTGAATTGATAAAACTAGCTACCACACAGTACAGAGTACTTAGAAATCTTGAGTATTCACTGTAAAATGTAATTAGTTGAGTTTACTTAGAAAAACTGTTGGGTTTAGCTACCACACAGTAGAAAGTAAGTAGATACTTAGAAATCTTGAGGATTGGTAATTCAGTTTTACAAATTGAGTACTTAGTTGAGTCATGTTAAAAATCTTGTTCACATTATGTAGAAACTGCCTTAAATTTCTAAAGCATTTTTTACTCAGTTGCAACAATGGACCATACATTTATTTGTATTTATTAAACTGGAGATACTGCTGAAAATAATACAGTTTGATGTCACCATCATGGTGGAAAGTGTTTGCTTTAGTTGGGCTCTTGACCTTGACTTTTAACATTAGTGTTTCTCTGGCTGTCGTAACTCAGTGTTTGTAAGACACAGCTGTTATGATGAAAAAAGCCAAGAGAAATGCTGGGATTGATCTGTTGCATCTTTCCTGATGATATCATTGAATACCCACAGATTTAATCCTGAGGTTTATACTTGATCAAAAGTGTGGTTTGTCATTAAAAACAAATAAGTATTTTTTAATAATCAATGAAACTATAGCAAAAGACGGAGCACTGTTGAAATCATATTTTTAATATGTTAGTCAAAAACATTTTTGGACTACATAGACACACAGAGACATCAAGAATCAGCGTATGCATCTTAACAACGGTGACATGCTTCATGCTGCAATGCGTGCTGGGAGCCATGGATGGGTTTTATACTATGATGGTTCCCAGCATGCATTGCATGTCACCATGGTTGAGATTTATACACTGATTATTGATGTCTCTGTGTGTCTAAAAGTAGCCCAAAATGTTTTTTGATAAATATAATATTAAAAATATATGATCTCAACCGTGCTCAGTCTCTTGATCTAGTTTCAGCAATAAAATATTTAATTGTTTATAGTAACAAAGCACACTTTTGATCAAGTATAAACCTCAGGATTAAATCTGTGGGTATTCAATGATATCATCAGGAAAGATGCAACAGATCAATCCTAGTATTTCTCTTGAATTACCAATCCTCAAGATTTGTAAGTACTCTGTACTGTGTGGTAGCTAGTTTTATCAATTCAAAATGATGAGTTAACTTACTTGCTAAATTTAAGGCAATCGGTTTCCTGAAGTTTTTTAAGTAAACCCAACAGTTTAATTAAACTTTTTAAGTAAACTCAACTAATTACATTTTACAGTGTAAAAACTAAAAAGAAAGATTATCATTCAAAAGTTTGGTACTGTTCAGTGTGTATATATATATATGTTTTGAAAAGCACTATACAGTTAATAATACTATTTTTAAAATGGATTATTATTTTAGACTAAAATGGCTGGCAAAATGTCATGGCTTGCCATTTTTTATGGTCAGTAGATTTTCTCAATTCATCACCGAAAGGTTCAAAATTGCAATTAAAAACCAAACTAAAATTGGGTTGACGTACATAAATGTGAATAGTGTAGCTTAAAGGGTTAGTTCACCCAAAAAATGAAAATTAGCCAATAATTTACTCATCCTTAAGCCATCCTAGATGTACATGACTTTCCTCTTTCAGACAAACATTAACCCCCTGGAGCCGTATGGATAACTTTTATGATGGATGGATGCATGCACTTTTTGGTTCAAAATCTAGGGTACTATTCAATTCCATTATAAAGCTTAGAAGAGACAAGATATTTTTCAATATAACTATGATTGTGTTTGGCTGAAAGAAGAAAGTCATATACACCTAGGATGGCTTGAAGCTGGGTAAATTATGGGATAATTTTCATTTTTTCAAGCTCTTTAGCTTTTGTTTGTTATGTTCATCTTGTTTATTTGAGTGCAAGCTAATGTTTGAGTCCGTATCGAGTAGATAGGTGTCAACTCTGAACATTGCATCTGTGATGTGGCTTTTAGCTATCCAGGTTAATGACTTGTGCTGCCTTTGTTATATTGACCCTGTGCCCTCTTTTCACTTAATGGATGTGAAAGGCCACTGCAGGCCCACCAGCTCTCTGTTCTAGGACCATGTGTCCTGTGCATCTCTCTCTCTATATATATCTTTCTATCTGCATATTTATCTCTCTTGATCGTTTTCCCTTTTCCTTCCTCCCCTCCCCTCAGCAGCGTCACCAATGAAAGGATACTGACCCACTTTAGCTTAGCCGAGCGTTTTTTTTTTTTTTTTTTTTTTTCGTCTGAAAGCATCCCCATTAAAGTGATTGATATGCATGGCAGGCGAAGGGGATGCTGGGAGATGGAGAATAGCCCTGAGGAATGAGCGTTGTGGGGCGGAAAGAGTAGAGCCAGAGGCTAGTTAGAGTCACACAGGAGCTGGACCACACGCTGCTGGCTGCCACAACCACTGACACCAGCTAAAGAGAGTGTGCCAGGCAGACACACACATACAGAGAGCGACAGAGAGCAGCGCTGCCCATCAGGCACAGTTCTGCACAGTCAGGGACATTGAGCATTGGGTAAAGGGAGGCAAGGTGGAAGCAATGCCAGTTCTAAAAACTGCAGAGCTAAAAGGAATACTAAAATAAAAAGAGGGAAAAGTACAGGAGAGAACATTTTAAAGTCAGAAATCATGTTTACTTTAATGCACATATAATGGAAGTCATAATGCAGTCCATTTCAACAGAATAAACATTACCATTAGAAGCGTGTCTGCTCTATTTTATTGTCTGCAACCTTTTTTTCTAATATGAAGAGCCTCTTCATATATATATATATATATATATATATATATATATATATATATGTATGTGTGTGTGTGTGTGTGTGTGTGTGTGTGTGTGTGTGTGTGTGTGTGTGTGTGTGTGTGTGTGTGTGTGTGTGTGTGTGTGTGTGTTTGTTTTTTGGGGGGGCATACATTTTAAAAATGTCAACAAATATTAAGCAGCATGTTTTCTTCAGCTGCAAATCAGCATATGAAAATGATTTCTGAAGCATCATGTGACACTGAAGACTGGAGTAATGATGCTGAAAATTCAGTTTTGCCACCACAAGAATAAATTATAATATAAAATATATAAAAAAAAAACACTTATTTTAAATTGTATTAATATTTCCCATATTACTGTTTTCATTGGTTTTTGATCAAATAAATGCAGCCTTAGTGAGCCTAAAAGACTTAAAAAATTCTAAAAAAAAAAAAAAACATCTTAAAGGTCACGTTCACACAGCAACAGAGTACAGTTGTCAGTCCTGTATTTGAGTCCTTAATACAGTTACGTTCACACACAGTTCAGTTATTTACGAGAGTGACAACCGCATTCGTAAATTTTTAGGACTCACAACCGCATTCTCTGTAAACCCGTTCTGTGAACGTAACCGGACTGGACAACTAGCTGTCTGTCACATCATACATGTCATCATTTTAGATCCGGAGCTGCTTCTGTCAGTTTTGTGTTCGACGTGTGACTCTAATGCTCCTTGCTCCACCCAGATATAAAAGCTGCTGTCGGTTAATGAAGATTTGACGGATGAATTTGCGGGCTCGTTTGGACTCTTTTGTATCGGTTGTGATCGGTTTTATAGACGTCGCCATCTTTGATATTACTTTGTAATATCACTGCACGTTCATACAGACAGTATGAATTGGACATTTCAAGACTCACGTCTGTAAGTAAATGTGGCAGTCCATCCCAAAAACTGACAGTGTGAACAAAGCCAAAAATTAAAAGAAAGAATCATACCTCTGAATGATAGTGTATATATAACCCATGATAGCAAAATAGCTTTTTAGTTGTTTTTTAATTTAACAGCCACTTTCCAGATCCGAAATGACTTGCAATCCAGTAACTGTAGAGACAGTGTCCCTGCAAAGTGTCTTACTCAAGGGCACAGCAGCTCTGCAGTTACTGGGTCACCTTAGTGGGTGTTGTATCAGCAGTCACAAGCTACCATCATTCAGAGGGATAGTTCAACCCAAATTAAAAACCCTCAGGTCGTTCCAAACCTGTAGGACTTTATCATCTGTGAAACATAAAAGAATATAATTTGAGAAATGTCTCAGTGTGTTTGTGGAAGTCAATGGTGACCAAAACGGTTTCTCCATTATATTTCTCCAAAATATAATGTAGAAAGTCAGTAACATTTTATTTTACAGTGTCACAGATACACATCTTACATGTACTTCCTATAGTAACAACATAACATGCATAATGACAAGCAGATGTTGTTAATTCATATTACTCAGTACTTATTTGTATAATTACACTGTAACAAAGGGCACCTTAAAATAAAGTGTATCCAGAAATATATATATATATATATATATATATATATATTTTTTTTTTATGCTGTTTTCCGATTTTATAATACTTACAGTAGTATATTTTTATAAAATGTGTGTCATACGTCTTGCAACACACTAAGTCACACTAAATACTGTTCTTTAAAATGTGATGTGCCATTTCTGAACATGTTGCTTCCTAAGAGAACAGAAGAGTGACAGGCCGGATCGAAATAATAATTGATGGCTCATATCTGTGTCAGCCAGACCTGAAGCTGTAGGTCAGTGTTTCCTAATCGACGTTTATCAATTTTTGTCCCTCATCATAACGTCATTGCCTTTTTGCGGGAATACACGGTGACATTTGGAAGGGCAGAAAAACCACACTAGCAAACAATCTCCACCCATTAGCCTGGCTCTGCATGGGTCATCTTTAGTGTTCTCCAGAAGCTAAAAACTTCTTAAACCAGCAGACAAAATAGCTGTGTTCCAAAATATTGTGAAAATGTCAGGTCAGGGAAAATATGATGTTCCCTCTTAGTTACAATGTCACCTTAATAAGTTTCTACCTATGTAGACATTAAAACAGTTAACTTTTAGAACAGATCTAATTTGTTTTGGCTTGAATAGGGCCCTCTGAAATACAACAGCTGCTCTGACAGATATTCAGCGGTCTAAACACATTCATCTTGTGCTACTCAGAGTTCTCTGCCCTCCTAAAACTCTGGTATCTTCTCAGTATTACAGATCAAGACTGCTCTTGGGCTTTGTAGTTGAGAACTAGAGGAGAGTCAGCCGTGATGGAAACTGCATTACAATTATAATGTCTTAGGAACGAGTTAAAGGGCTTTTTGGCGTTTCGTTGAGAGACTATAGTGTGAGTGACTTATGAATCAGTGTTAGAGTTTCTGGAAGAGAGCACAGACATGCAATGTGTGATGTGATGTTCCACTTTAGCATTTGATAATGTTGCATGGTGTACTGGTACTACAGTAATATCACGGTACCTGAAGGAAGGACAGAGAGTGAAAACCCAACCTAAGTGTCATGCTTCTTGACATGATGCTTGTCAATCACATGAGTGCCACTCTATTGAAGTACTTTATTGAAGACCTAGCTTTTATTCAAATGAAATTTTTTGCAGTTTCCTTCCTTCAGTTATTTTGTATGTATATTAAGACTTAAAAGGTATCCTGGCGATTCTAGCCCATGTTGACAGGTTAACAGCAAAAAAGAGCGAGATACACAGATGGATTAACCTTCACGTTTATTCGAGAGGAGAGGGAGGATGGAAAGTGGCATAAGCTTCTGTCATTACCGGCCATCTTTAGTATAGCTGCTATCACCCACTGATCCTGTTTATCCCCTGCTGTCTTTTCCAAAGAGCAAAACGCTGCTATTTGCCAAGGTTAGAGGTCCGTTTTATTTAAAACAGAGCTTTTATTTACACCGATGCCTCTTTTCTTATTTGCAGAGACTACAAGCTTAAAGGTTTAGTTCACCCAAAAATGAAATTTCTTTTATTAATTACTCACTCATGGTCAGCTTCAGAACACAAATTAAGATTTTTTTTGATGAAATCCGAGAGCTTTCTGACCCCCCATAGACTGCAACGTAATTACCACTTTCAAGGCCCAGAAAGGTAGTAAAGACAACGTTAAAATAATCCATATCACTACTGTTGTCGAACCTTAAAGGGTTAGTTCACCCAAAAATGAAATTTCTTTTATTAATTACTCACTCATGGTCAGCTTCAGAACACAAATTCAGATATTTTTGATGAAATCCGAGAGCTTTCTGACCTCCAATAGACTGCAACGTTATTACCATTTTCAAGGCCCAGAAAGGAAGCAAAGAGAATGTTAAATTAGTCCATGACCACAGTGGTGCAACCTTAATTTTATGAAGTGACGAAAATACTTTTTGTGCGCAAAAAAACAAACAAAAATAACAACTTTATTCAACAATTTCTTCTGTGAATTAATAAAGTTAGAGCGCTGTAAGAGTGAGTGTTGCACCTTTTCCAGTTCATATGCATTTTGAGTTTTTGGTTGCACCGCCTCTTCTGTTGGTAGAGCACCTCTCTTTAACATTTGTTACATTCTCTTCCGTGTCAGCCATTATTTTACTGATGTCTTTACTACCTTTCTGGGACTTGAAAGTGGTCATTGCGATGCAGTCTATGGGGGGTCAGAAAGTTCTCAGATTTCATCAAAAATATCTTAATTTGTGTTCCGAAGATGAACGAAGGTCTTACGGGTGTTGATGAAATAACCCTTTAAAGGCTCTTATGGTTGTGTGCTGATCAGTTGCTCAATGGTGGATGATGGGAGTAGTTGGCACCAAGAATATAGCGGCTTCTTTAGGCCATAACAATTTGTCACCTGTCAGTTTTCCCATGCAACTGATTCATTGTCACATAGGGTTAAACTATACGCACTCAAGCGCAGAAAAAGACACATGATGGCACACGCTAAGATCCGGTGTTATTACCCCCTTCAGCACAGACATACGCATATGCCCATTTTAAACAAGTAGGCATACCTGGCCTGCATACTAAGATGCTCACGGTCTGGTTGGATGAAGGACGGAGGTCTTTCTCTCTGTATCAGGGAATCTATTTAGCGTTGCAGTCTGCCTCAGGCTTGTTGGCCGATCTTACTACCTCTGTATACAGACGAAAAAGTGCAGATAAATACGTATATTGTGGAGATAAACATTATGTCTACAGGTTATCCTTTCCACATGGTGTAACATTAAATGTCTCAACAGAAAGTGATTTCAAAGACTGTTCAGTGGAGTTGGATACGTGGTTGTCATAGGGTCTTGTATATCTCAGACTATCTATGCTTTGTTCTTTTGCAAGTATTGTGAAACAAGGCATGCAGAGCTATTTGAATTGCAAAAATCAGTGTCTTTTTGCTGTACATTTTTTTAAAATGTAAAACAGCTCTAAAGGTCAGCTAATGTCATTCTGAAACAGCGAAGTCTGTTGAAACAGTTTTTACAGTGTTTGCAAGGCAGAGCTGTATTGCTGTTCTGCAAAAATGATATTTTTCCATTTCTTTGCAATTTTATGCAATTAATTCAGCTCGAACCATTTAACATATAGACTCTATTCCAACTTTTTTGTTGATAACTTCAGCCTTAGGTGAGCTAACTTTTTTTAATGAACTTTGTGTAAGAAATTTAAAATTAAAATGTGAAAAACTCCCTTTGGTGTAAAGTCAAACCAGAAATTATTCAGAATTTTTTGGTATTTTTGGTATATTTTTAATAGTGGGTGCAAGACACTAGGATAGCAAGATAAAGTAAACTGTGACATATTATACCCAGAAATTCTTCATACAGTGGACTACCAGTAAAATTGATAAAAAACAAAAATTATTCTGACACTTTAACCTCACTATGTTTTGAATAATTCAGTTTTTGTTTTTTGTTTTTGTTTTTCTGACAGATCTTATGATGTATAAGGTGTCTGAATACATTTTGGTTTGACTGTATATTGTTAGAAATTTGCATTGTGAAAAAAAAAATGCATGTTGCATTATGGTCATCAGTTATTTATTTACTGAAAAAAATGGTCTTCTTTCTCAAATTATTAGCATACTAAATTAATTATTACTAAATAAAGAAAACACAGAAGAAGTTATTTTAATGTGATTTATATGCTATTATAGTTTTTATTAATATTATAAATGAGCTTTTATTTTATATTTTCAGTTTTTATTTTCATTTTAGTTTAATTTTTAGTAATTTTGTTATGTTTTTTTGTCATTTTTGTTGTTGTTGTTGTTATCATTATTACTCTTTGGGTTCAATTTATTTATATTTCAGTTTTAATTCTGTTATCATCTATTATGAACTTTCATCCAATATTGATATTTTTTTCAGCTTTATTTCAATTAACAAAAATCTCTTTGTAGTTTTAGTTTTAGCTTTAGTTTACGATAATAAATGACACGTAACCTGCATCTGTATATGCCTACTTCCCTTTTATATAGTGCAAGAAAAGCAGTACAACAAATGATTACTATGTCCGAATAGACAGTATTCAACAAATAGTGGGTTGAAATGTCAAATGACAGCTCTGAAGTGTGCATGTCACATGTCTCCCCCCAAAGAGATGAATGAAATGAAGCTTAGAGTGTTTGCCAACAGGAGAGTTGAAGTGCACAGTATCTAGCAGTGAAATGCTCAGTCTCTGCTGTGATGCGAGCGCAATTGCTAAGACGCTACCCATGTTTCTCATTAGGACACGGGCTAGTGTAAGTCTCAGCTGAGGTGATGCGATTCCTCACACTGTAATAAGCATAGCTGCTCTCCTGGGCGATACACATACCAGCTCAGTTTTGTTATGAGAACTGTCCCTTCTTGCTTGTTCATTTAATTCCCAATTGCAGAATGTGAAACCGTTTATTCTGCTGAAAATCTTTGTATAATTGACCCTTTTCACAGACTGTGATGATGTATTTACACAGATACAATGTAATTCTTGCAAAGTTTCTATGTATATATATATATATATATTTTTTTTTTTTTTTTTTTTGTGGTGCCAAATGTATACAGTGTGAAATAATCACTAAATGCTTAGCAACAGACAGCCAATCTTGTGCATCATATCCACAATCTTTGTACAGTCATGGAAACACAGCGCATTGTAGAAAGAGTACTTTCATTGTTTGAGAGGAAAAAAATGTCAAATAGTGACAGAAAATGCAACAATTGGAGACAGTTTCATTCTTACCTTTATAGTCGGAAAAGGCTATTCAGGATAAACTTGACAGTACAGTCTGCAATATATTATTGAGGATGTGCAATGCCAGTGCCTTTTATGTAAACATATTGTGTGTGTCATTCATCCAATCAGTGACACTAGCTATGTTTCCATCCACCTATTTTTATGCACATTTTGGGATATCCCATAAAAAATGCTGGATGGAAATGCCAAGATGTGCATAAATTCTAAAAATGCGCTCAATTGAGTCAGATAAACATTTTATCCAAAAACAAAACATGTGCATAAACTACGATGAAAACACATTTACGGTATAAATTCTTTGATGTGCATCAAAAAACACTTGACTTTGCGACGGGACAGCATAGCGGTCCAATCTCATTGCACAGAATCTAAGAAGTTGTTTTGGTTGTTCTGAAATGCCTGAGCAAAGTCTCTCGTCAAAGTGGTTCAGTATAATTGCCTTCCAGAACTGTCTTACACTACTGTGTTCCCAAAAGCACCAGGCATCCACCTCCGAAAGCATGATAACTTTATTGCTCTTCGTCTGCATCTAAGGCGCAAGTAATTTATTATATACAAAATTATTATACAGTGGCATCTCCTACTGCAGCAATTTCCATTTTTCTTAGTGATATTTAGCACCGGTTTCTCAGGAAGTTACGATTTTGTTCTCTTCGACTCACTGGATTAAAACGGTGGTTAATTCGCAAATGTTTTATGGCATATATTCCAATTTTCCATATCAGTTAAATTCACAACTTTGGATGGAAACATAGCTACTGACAACAAATATGCAAAGAAGAATGTTAACCCAGGGTTTAGGAATGTACAGTGTCAAACGTCTGCATATAAATACCCAGGATTAATCTTAACCCTGGTTAAATGTGAAACGTCAAGAAACATAACCCAAACTCTAAAAATTGCTGGGTTAAAAACAACCCAAGTTGAGTTGAAAATGGATAAACCCAGCAATTGTGTTGCCCAACCTGCTGGCCAGTTTTATTAAACCAACTATTGTTTAAAAATTACTATATGGCTGGCTTAAAATGAACCCAAAATAGGTTGGAAATTAAAAATCAGACACATAATTACACATAATTAGGCAACAATAATAATCAAAAGGTAAATATTTATATATAAGCAATTTAATAAATGTTTATTGTTTAATTATTATCCATTAAATTTAATATATATTCGTTTATAAAACATAATAATAATAATTATAATAATAATGGTAATAATAATTACCAACATACTTTGGGTTCATTTTAAACAAGCAATACAGTCATGTTTAAACAATAGTTGAGTTAAATAAAACTACCCAGCAGGCTGGGCAAACATTTAACCCAACCGCTGGGTTAAAATTTAAAGACCCAATTGCAGTGTTTGTCTATTTTCAGTGTAACTTGGGTTGTTTTTAAGCCAGCATTTTTTAGAGTGTTGTTAGCACTGCTGCATGTGTGTTTGTAATAGACTACAGATTTGACATTTTTCTCTATTCTGGTCAATGTAATTAATGAAAAAATAAGTAATTTATGATATTTTTCCTCATTTGGAAAGTCATAGAAATGCTATTGTGTATTTTCATTTGCCACTGGCCAATGCAAAAGCAATATTTGTTGTAGTTTCCGTTCACCACTATAGAAGTTTACCCAACTACTTCTGAACTTCTGACAATCCTGGAAATGTGAAAATGGTCCATGGAGTTCTAAAAGCTTTAGCAACACCCAAGCAAGCTCTTGGGTCATCCTGTTTTGGGAAGCTCCTGGTAGGTTTGGAGCATGATGATTGATCAGCACCCTGTTTTGGGCTTTAGGCTCGCATCATGCGCCGTCGCCCTGAAAAACAGTCCCACCACTCTACGTTTCTCTCCCAACCACTTCAAAGATAACAAGTGTCCAGGGAACTTGAAGGATAGCGTCAGCATATGCTAAAATGACACTCGGTCTCTCCTGACGTGGGTATATACTGGGTGAATCAGGTGGAGCGGTGCGACACGCATCCAAACAGCAGATCGAGGCTTGGTCTCGAAGGTCTCGGGGCTTAGATGAGGGAAAGATACGCCTCGGAGAGTTTCAGCCGTTTGATTAATGCCAAGTCTGACTAAGTTCATGTTAGGTTTTTCTTGTTTTCCCTCATCCTCGCTCCCTCTTCTGCTAAGTGCGTCTCTTATTGTCATAATGAGTTATTGCGAAGCGAGAAGGAACGGGGAGAGGAGAGATCAGGGATAAATGGTGGCTGTGCAGCGCGTGAGGCTGGAGAAGTAGGTTAAAGTGCCTGGGCTGAAAATAGACATGACTCCTATTTGCTGAGGAGCTTCACTCTGCCCTAGGGTGTGCTGGGATAGACGGACTATAATTCCCAATGTAATATGCGTGCTGACTGTGGCCCTCAGAGCCAATGGGAGCTTTGGTACATGCTTTTTTTAGGACAAGTCTTATGGTATGGCCGCTTAGGGCTGTAGGCCCGTGAACGAGAACAGGTTCTACCGCGCCAGATTCTCTGTGGACATGGCATGTGATCATATAACCCCTCAATGGACGACATTTGTGATTAAATCTCACCCCATATCACTACAGTAATTGAAAATGAGTGTTTTTTAGAGTCAAGTAGGCCCAGTTTTGAGATAAAAAGATGTGCATGTGGCTTAGATGGAAGAAAGAGGCAGATTTATTTGTGTGTGAACATTATAGAGAAGCATTAGTTTCATGCTTGGTGCTTTTAGTAAATGATCTGTTTGAACTATTAATATATTTTAATGTGACATGTTTTGACTTGATAAAACTAGATCACTCACAGTATAATGAACAAAGCAGCCTACACTGCAAGCGCCTGATCAAGTGCTTTCACTTGACAGACACCACGTTTCTATTTTCGATATGCTGCCCAAATACTTCAGCCACTATTTTCCTAAAATAAAATTTGTTTATAAATATCATTTTTATTTTTAATTTTGTGTGATGTATTTAAATAATGTTTTGCACTGTTACATAAAAGCCAGCTTGCGATGTCTCTGCTCCCTGCAGGCTAATACAACTTTGTTTCTAACATATGATATACACCATCATTCAAAAGTTTTGGGTCAGTAATATTTTTTAATGTCTTTGAAAAAGTATTTTACTATAGTTGATCCAAAACACAGTAAAAACAGTAACACTGTGAAATGTTATTACAACTTAAAATGACTTTTTTTTGTTTTAATATATTTTTAATATGTCAATTATTCCTGTGAATTGTGGATTTTGGAGGCAGTAAACTATGCATCCCATTAATCATAGGGAATGACTTAATCAAACCAAAAACAATGGTACTATGTAAAACTATTGATTTATAATAAATGATTTTGAGTATTAAAAACATTTATTTTTACCTTTTTTTTTGCAAAATATTTGAATATATATATATATAATGTTAGTATTTATAAATATTAAGAGTGTAGGGAGTTTTTTTACTGGAATTTGGTTATTAAAAGTGATTTAACAAAAAAAATTATTTAAAAATTTTAATATGTAATTTATTCCTATGATAGCAAAGCTGAACTTTCAGCATCATTACTTCAGTCTTCAGTGTCACATGATCCTTCACAAAGCATTCTGATATGCTGATTTTGTGCCTGTTATGCTTCCTTTACATGCTATCAAGAATGGAAATGTTCTACTTCCCACTTTTGATTACGAGCTTGTTTCATTAAAGTGCTTTATTGTCAGAAAGAATAGGGAACATGGAGGACACCAGGATTATTCTTGCCTATTTCATGGGGAAATCTTATTAAAGCCAAACTGTATTTAAGATGTTTAATTTTGAATAAAATGTAGTGTCCCAATAATTGACAGCCATATAAACATTCAACATGCGGATGATTTCATACATGCTATTTTCACTGTGTACAAAACATACAATATGCTTCAAATGGTTATTCATACATGCAAATATGCACTACTTTGATGACAAGACAAGGCGATGTGTCTGTTGTGGAAAAAACTAATAAAGAATAGCAATTACAGAAACAATCGTTCTCCGCTCTGCCATGTTTAAAGTTTATGGCACACCCAACTCGGAAACTCAGGTATCGAAATTATCTGAGCTTTCCAGTAGTAAATATGACTTGAGAAGACATTCATGTCCAATTTCTGACTAGAAAACTTGTATTTACGATAATTCTGATTGCACATGAAGATAGCATTATTCTTATTATCATCAGTATTTTTGTGGAAACGGTGACACTTTTTTTAGATGGATTTTTCATGAAGAGAAAGGTCAAAAGAACTGCATATATTTGAAATAGAAATACTTTATGGATAACATTATGGATGTCTTTTCTGTCACTTGCAAGACAGTTGAGAGACTCATGTCGTTGAGGTGCAACATGGCATCAGTTGAAGGCTTAGAAGCTGTCCTTAGTAATTCAGTATAGAGAATAATACTTACAGATGTTTCTTTTTTTTTTCGTTATTTCTTCAGTTTGTTTAAAACAGTTGCTGTCCTTCTGTAGTTCTCTTTTTTATATGAGGTTCTTCCGCTTCATTCATTAGTTTTGGTTGTTTTTATTCTGTTGTCACCTCATGCTGTCTAGCGCCCACACATCTGTCGGAGGTGTGGTGATGAATTGGAAATTAGGCCTCTGCTAAAGCATCCAAAGCAAGGATACTTTTTCTCTCACATTCCGTTTCAATGACTCTTATAGAGCGCAACAGTGACCACATACTTTTTCAGCAGCCTTGGTTTTTGAGTTTTTCTTTGAATCTATTTTTAATTTTTTTTTTTTTTTTTTTTTTTTTTTGTCAATAAAGAGTTCAGAGCCATGAACCAAACCAACCAGCTCTGAGATGAATCACAGTGTTACAAAGTTTGATCTGACGCACAAAATTCAAAATATGAAAATTGACTTTGGAGGCAGTTAACTATGCATCCCATGAATCATTGGGAATGACTCAATTATTGGGAATAATCAAATCAAAAACAATGGTACTATGTAAAAATATATAATAAATGATTATGAGTATAAAATTTTAAAGAATGTTTGTATTTTTACCATACAAAGTATATTTGACTATATAAATAGTTTTTAACTGGGAATTTGGTTTTTAAAAGTGATTTGACAAAAAAAAAAAAAAAAAAATCTGAAATCTGTAGCTTCCACTATTACCATTCAAAAGTTTGGGGTCAGTAAGGATTGACTGATTGATGGATTGATTGATTGATTGATTGATTGATTGATTGATTGATTGATTGATTGATTGATTGATTGATTGATTGATTGATTGATTGATTGATTGATTGATTGATTGATTGATTGATTGATTGATTGATTGTGAAAATTCAGCTTTGCCATCACAGGAATAAATTACAATTTAAAATATATTCCATTAGAAAGTGTCATTGTAAATTATAATAAAATTATAATAATATTTCCCAATATTACCATTTTGCAGTAATATTATAAATACAGCCTTTGTGACGATAATACACTTCTTTCAAAACTCGTTTTTTAAATAATCTTATAGACCCGAATTTTTTTAATGGTAATTTATCACCAGATACAACAATGTTTCGTCTGTCTTGAAAGAGTTATTTATTATAATTTGAAAAACTTTTTCTCTGGAGAAAATGAATGTGATTTTTGCTTTCAAAAACCGGCTGTTGTTGTCTCTTCTCCCATATACCCCTAGTGCTTCTGTGTTTTCATTTTCACATCAGGACAGGAGCAATCCTCTCATCTACCCTGCCAATGACATTTCTGTGAAAGATACAACACCTTTAGTCATTTTTTCAGGCTGCTGGCATACTAGAATGGTCAAAATTGCCAAACCAAAGCCGGCAGAGGAATAATGTTGGCAATTAATATGCCTGGGACAATAGGCTAAGCAAAAGATGAGAGTGAAGGTTGGCAACACCTCTCCCAGTACCACCTGTTACACCTGCTCCTGCCAGTTTGAGTAAAAACACTGCCGCCATACCTCCACCAGCTCCGAGCTCTCTCCCACTCTCTAAGCTGTTTTATAGCCTCTTTTTCCCTTGTCTACCTTTTCTTTGCACACAAACACTCTCACAGAGAACAGATGTGCACACACACAGTATGCGCTGTTGGTAGGCCAACACCACAACCCACACACAAGCTTTAGGGTCTTTGTTCACAAATGCTGTTTAGTCATAAATGCTTTGTGTGAAAGCCTGACCAGTCCACACCAGGAAGCCAATTGAGCTGTAAGTGCATGAATGAGGACTTCATATTCAAGCCAATTCACAGCTTGTTATAAACAGCTGCAAGCTTTATAAACTCAAACCTGTAGCCATTTCACAGGCTCTCCCAAAGAGCATCCAATATTATTTATTTGAGTCTTAGCTGTGACTTTTCAAATCCATGTCAAGTGTTTTACTCATTGAGAAGAGGTGATTCTAGCAAGGCTTGACAGAAAATCAAAGGGGTTGTGTATTGTAATGGAAATGCCGCATAAAGAGAATGCTTTGTGATCTAGATAGATCTATCTATCTATCTATCTATCTATCTATCTATCTATCTATCTATCTATCTATCTATCTATCTATCTATCTATCTATCTATCTATCTATCTATCTATCTATCTATCTATCTGTCTGTCTGTCTGTCTGTCTGTCTGTCTGTCTGTCTAATGTTTATAATATATGCCTTTTAGTCACATTTAGCAGATTAGAGCGGGGTAACGCATTACAAGTAACGTGAGTTATGTAATCAGATTACATTTTCAAGTAACTAGTAAAGTGATGCATAACTTTTAAATATACAACAATATTTGAGTTACTTTTTCAAATAAGTAATAAGGTGAGAAAAGGTAACGCAAAAGTAATAAAATGCATTACTTTCCATAAAAAGTAATGCTTTTTTTAAAGGAGTAATTCCATATTGTAATGCATTACTTTTAAAAGAAACTTTAATAATACAGTACACAAATGTACTGTATGTGTGTGGATGAAGTTTTACATACTTATACAGTTGCATGAAAAAGTATGGGAACCACTTGCAGAATCTGTGAAAATGTAAATATTTAATATATATATAAGAGAGATCATACAAAATGCATGTTATTTTTTGTTTAGTACTGTCCTGAGTAAGATATTTTACATTAAAGATGTTTACATATAGTCCATAAGACAGAAAAAATAGCTGAATTTATTAAAATAACCCCATTCAAAAGTTTGTGAACATTGATTCTCAATACTGTGTGTGGTTACCTGATGATCCATGACTGTTTTTATGTTTTGTGATGGTTGTTCATGAGTCTCTTGTTTGTCCTGAGCAGTTAAACTGAGCTCTGTTCTTCAGAAAAATCCTCCAGCTCCTGCAGATTCATCAGTTTTCAAGCATTTTTGCATATTTGAACCCTTTCCAGCAGTGGCTGTATGATTTTGAGATTCATCTTTTCACACTGAGGACAACTGAGGGACTCAAACTCTTAAAAAAATATTAAAAAAGGTTCAAACATTCACTGATGCTCCAGAAGGAAACACGATACATTAAGAGCAGAGGGGGTGAAAACTTTTTGAATTTGAATATCAAGGTACATTGTACTTAATTTGTCTTCCGGGAAACATGAAAGTATCTTCTGTTGCTTCCGAGGGGCAGTACTAAATGGAAAAAAATAAATAAATTAATTGGTTCAAATATGCAAAAATTGCTTGAAAGTTGAAGAATCTGCAGGAGCTGGAGGATTTTTCTGAAGAACAGAGCTCAGTTTAACTGCTCAGGACAAACAAGAGACTCATGAACAACCATCACAAAACATATAAACAGTCGTGGATCATCAGGTAACCACACACAGATAAGAACCAAAGGTTCCCAAAGTTTTGAATGGGGTTATTTTAATAAATTCAACTTTTTTTTTTTTTTTTTTTGGTCCTGTGGACTATATGTAAACATATTTTATGTAAAATATCTTACTCAGGACAGTACTAAAAAAAAAATAATAATAATAACATGCATTTTATATTATCTCTCTTATTTTATTGAAATTATTCACATTTTCACAGATTCTGCAAGTGGTTTCAATACTTTTCATGCAACTGTATATCCAACTTTGTATAAAGAACTGAGCAATACAGTTAGATTTGCAATGAAATAAAAAAAATAGGGCAGTTGTGATTTGCTATTTAATATTTATTGCTATAAATGAGTATACTGTGTAGGTAAAGTAGATACTATATACTATATATTCAAATTTTTGTATTGTTTACATTTTTTTAAGATATAACAATCAAGCAGTTGAGATCTGCTGTATATCTCCAGTTAAGGATGGGTGGACTGATTTATTTATTTTACATGTATTTGCCTTTTTATTAGAAGACTATGAAGCATTTTCACTTGTGATCTCAGACATTTGTATATATAGGATTTATTCTGCCTAGTTTGAAAGATGGATCTTGGTGACCTACTTGACTCCATTTCTGAGCGTCTATTTTTTTGAGCATGCTGTTCATGGAGAATGGGATGAACAGGGGTTAAGCCTTTAGCTGGACATCACATGTTGCTAGATTCTCTGTTTCAACAAGCTCTAGCTGACCCTTAATATGAAGCTGTGCAGCTTGACAGACAGATCCCATGGATTGAAGGGTGGCATACAGTGCTCAGTGTAAATGAGTACACCCGCTTTAAAAAGTAACATTTTAAACAATATCTCAATGAACACAAAAACTATTTCCAAAATGTTGACAAGACTAAGTTTAATATAACATCTGTTTAACTTATAACATGAAAGTAAGGTTAATAATAAAAATAAGATTACGTATTTTTCAGTTTTCTAGTACTTTGTATGGCCTCCATGATTTTTAATAACAGCACCAAGTCTTCTAGGCATGGAATTAACAAGCTGGCAACATTTTGCAACATCTATCTTTTTCCATTCTTCAAGAATGACCTCTTTTAGAGACTGGATGCTGGATGGAGAATGATGCTCAACTCGTCTCTTCAGAATTCCCCATAGGTGTTCGATTGGGTTCAGATCAGGAGCCAGTGAATCACTTTCACCCTGTTCTTCTTCAGAAATCCAACAGTGGCCATAGATGTGTGTTTAGGATCATTGTCATGTTGGAAAAGTGCACGACGACCAAGGGCATGGAGTGATGGTAGCATCTTCTCTTTCAGCATAGAGCAGTACATCTGTGAATTCATGATGCCATCAATGAAACGCAGCTCCCCGACACCAGCAGCACTCATGCAGCCCCACATAAGGACACTGCCACCACCATGTTTCACTGTAGGAACATGCATTTTTCTTTGTATACCTCACCTTTGCGACGCCATACAGTTTTGAAGCCATCAGTTCCAAAAACATTTATCTTGGTCTCATCACTCCAGAGTATAGAGTCCCAGTAGTCTTCATCTTTGTCAGCATGGGCCCTGGAAAACTCTAGGCAGGCTTTTTTGTGCCTGGGCTTTAGGAGAGGCTTCTTTCGAGGACGGCACCCATGCATGCCATTCCTCTGCGGTGTATTGTGTCACGGGAAATAGTCACCCCAGTTTGGCTTTCTACTTCTTTAGATAACTGCAGTGAACTTGCATGCCGATTTTCTTCAACCCTTCTCATCAGAAGACGCTCCTGTCGAGGTGTTAACTTCCGTGGATGACCTGGACGTCTCTGTGTTTATCTTTTTTAAATTTATGTATCACTTTGCTACAGTATTCTGACTGATAAGTAAAGCTTTGCTGATTTTCTTGTAGCCTTCACCTTTCTGGTGTAAAGAAATTATTTTCTTTCTCAGGTCTTGTGACATTTCTCTTCCATGTGGTGCCATTGCTGACAACATGAAATGGGAAGGAGTTTTAACACCCTTTTATAATCTGCTGGACACCTGTGTAATGAATAATTAGACTCACCTGTGGTCGAATTCTTGTTAAATTAGACTTTTGTAGTCTAAAATTTAGCTTTGCTCCAGAGACTTTCAGTGGGGTGTACTCATTTTTCATCACCCTAATTTGAGTAAAACTGAACATTTTGTTCTCTAAGTTATATTATTAACCTTACTTTCATGTTATAAGAGATGTTATATAAAGCTTAGTCTTGTCAACATTTTAGAAATTATTTTTGTCTTCATTGAGATATTGTTTAAAATGTTACTTTTCAAAGGGGGTGTACTCATTTACGCTGAGCACTGTAGGTCTCATGCTAAGCTCCTGGTTTTCTGATTTTGTTGTTGTTTCAACATGGAATCTCACTGTTAAATAACAGCATTTCTACAGGATTTTCATTCAATGTCATGTATGCAATCAAATCAGTAAGCTCACTCAAAAATGAAAATTCTGTCATCATAAGGTTACAAACCTGCAGAACACAAAAGAAGTTATTTTGTAGAATGTTGATTACCACTGACTTCCATTGTATGGGGAAAAACAACACTGAGATATTTCTCAAAATATATAATATTTTATATTTCACAGAAAGAAAGAAAGTTATACAGGTTTGGAACGACATGAGTAAATGAAGGCAAAATTTTTAAATTTGGATGAACTATTCCTTTAACAGCTGTGAAAGTGCCTACCCTGATGCTGTGTCCCTGATTGCAGGAGACTTTAATCATGCCAACCTGCAGACTGTTCTTCTGAAATATTACCAGCATGCCTCCCGGCCTGTAAGAATGCTCTTGATTACTGCCACACCACTATCATAGATGACTGCCAGACAGATCATCTGCCTCTGCTTCTTATTCCAAGAACTTGAAGAAGAAGAATGTATCCGCAGGAGCAGATGAAGTAGTAGTGTGGGACTGCTCTGAGTCTGTGAATGTGAACTACACTTAAGAACTTCTGTTAAGAAACTATTTACTTTATTTGTTTTGTCTTATTCATTAAAGTGGAAGTATTTAAAAAACTGCTTTAACAAATCACTGTTCAGTGTATTGAACTGAATTAAATTGAATCATTTGTTTACAACAATTAGGCCCTACATTTGAATTGACAATCAGTGCAGTGTGAATCACATCGATTCAACCAAGTGATTTACATTAGACTCCAATTGTCTATTAAAGTTGGTAGTCTTTAAGCGGTAGGCCTATGTGGATTTTGTGGCAGCTATATATTGAAAGCTTTGCAAATTTTCGATGATGTGTTTAGTGGCATGAGGGTGGGACAACCTGTCACTCACATGAGATCGACCAATAGCAAACGACAACAATCCAATCAATTCCCTGGACAAAATCAAGTCCAGCCCTATTTTTTTTTTCTCATTTGTGAAGCCGTTTCACTCAGATATAAGTCACAATAGGGAAGAAAAGACAATCACAACTTTCGTTTTATGTCGAGCTTCGAAAGTACCTACCCTGATGCTGTGTCTCTGATTGTGGAAGACTTTAATCATGCCAACCAGCAGATGGAAGAAAGCTCTGCAGATTGCCACAGAATTAATATCTCCCAAAAGCAGCGAAGACCAAAAAATAGTGTGGATTTCCAACCTGGGCTTAGGTGTAACATGTATCAGGGATGGTAAATAAGAAACACATAAAAATAAAACAAATTTCCCCATCTTGTGCACCAAAATTTGTGGCGTAGTCACAAGAACTGACAAATAAAAGCAGTAGGGATTGCTCCCTCACTCCTGTATAGTTCTGATGTTTTTCTAGTTTCAAAGAGAAATACTGTGACCTGTATAATGATAACAGACTGATCCACCATAAAAATGTGCTGTGAAGATCTGGTGATGGGTGCATTAACGCGATGGTGTCTGAGAGATTAGACCCCCTGTAGTTCACATAACAGCGTAACACGGCCATTGAAGATGCAATTTCTTGGGGGAGCAGGAAGGCACAAATGTCAAAATGTTTGTCACTGATTTATGCCACCACATTTAACATTATCATTCCTTCCAAACTGGACAGGCAGTTGAGTGACATTTTATTTTATTTTTCATTTATATTTTATTTATATACTACCTGTCAAAAGTTTGTACACACCAACTCATTATTTATTATTACTACAACAATAGTAGTAATAATAATAATTATAATTATTATTATTATTATTATTAACAATAACAATTATATTGATTGACTGGCTTTTGATTGATTGATTGATTGATTGATTGATTGATTGATTGATTGATTGATTGATTGATTGATTGATTGATTGATTGATTGATTGATTGATTGATTGATTGATTGATTGATTGATTCGTAGTAGTAGTAGTAGTAGTAGTATAGTAAATATATATATAAATAGACAAAAACCTTTTAGTCAAATGTAAGCTGTGTCTTTCTGGTTCAAAGGTCCTATCTACTGCGATAAACATACTCTGAAAATATGTGAAATACGTTTTTTCCAGTCGACTAGTAGTTGTTCATTTAAGCCATTAGTTGACTAATCACATTTATATTAATTTAATTTCTTAAATACTAGAGAGAATAAACCAATAATGAGCATTTATGTAATATAGGCTATGCACTTAAGCACACGCATAACGCTTGCCATAAAGAACCGGCAAAAGTAATGATAATGAATATGACAAAAAACAGCAAGGAGACATTTTAATTGTTTATTAATAAAGTAATATTTTCTGAATCAGTGTCGGCTGCAAAGATGAAGTTGACATTGCTGACTCTCATCATCTCCGCATATACTGGACGCACCTAGAGAGAAAATGCACATTTCATTCGGATTACATAATCAGAGAAGACTCTTTTCGTTTTTATTTTTTCATTTTAATGTGGATATTTCAAGCTTTCTATAGATATATTTCCCATGTCTGCGAGGCAAGCAGCCTATACGCTGAGTTTCGGTTAATTTAGCCAGTAAGACGCGCTCCAGTTCACGCACCGGTGATCGCGCCTGCGCATCCATGATTATATTGCCTGCTATATTTGCTTCTTATTTACTAAATCCAGGCAATTGGTTGATGAAGCATTGATTAAAATTAAGATACATTTTTTTACAAAATGAAATTCACTTTAAAGAGAGGCTTTCTATAAAACAAAACTTAATGAAGTGGTCAAAATTATGTTCATAAGCAAGTGCAGATCATGAGTCACGAGTCGGGCATAAATAATCAAGAATTATTTATTTTTAGACTTATATTTAATATTGGGGGCATTCAAGTTATTTGACATTTTACTTTTTTTTAAGAAATGCAATAGTTACTTGTAATAATAAATATAACTAATTACTTTTTAAAGTAATTATTTTATATATATATATATATATATATATATATATATATATATATATATATATATATATATATATATGTGTGTGTGTATATATATATATATATATATATATATATATATATATATATATATATATATATATATATATATATATATATATAGTGCTTTGGCAGAACTTTGACTTGTCTATAACAGTTAATTGTTAATTCCACGAATTTAACAATAAGTTATACATATATACATATTTTAAGGTTATGAGCCTCATACATTTGAATTTGTCTAAACATTTGACAATAGTGTGTGCATATGTGACCCTGGACCACAAAACCTGTTATAAGTCCCACGGGTATAGTAAAAATTAACGATTTTTCTTTTATGCCAAAAATCATTAGGATATTAAGTAAAGATCATGTTCCATGAAGATATTTTGTAAATTCCTACCATACCATTCCTACCATAAATTTATTTTTGTGAGTGGAAATGCATTGCTAAGGACTTAATTTGGACAACTTTAAAGGCGATTCTCTCAATATTTTGATTTTGTTGCACCCTCAGATTCCATATTTTCAAATAGTTGTATCTTGGCCAAATATTGTCTTATCCTAACAGTTTATAGCTTATTTATTCAGCTTTCAGATGATGTATAAATCTCAGTTTCAAAAAATTTACACGTATGACTGGTCACATATATTCATATACGCATTTCATTGTACTTGCATGTAACAATAAATTGATCCCTGAACTGTACATTTACCTCAGTGGGAATATAAGGTTACACAGATCACCCCACAATTCTTGATAGTAGGACTGAGTAGGAGGGTTAATCCAGAAACATGAAGCATGTGTTCACCCGTAGTTAGAATTCTCCCTGCAGAAATGCTTAATAAGCTGGGTCAAAGGGGTCGCAAGTGCCAAAGGGCTGATGGGGATAGAATGTCCAGTTTAAGAAGAGAATCTATCTTTGACCTGATGGGAAACAGAAAAAAATGAACTCAGGGGGAAAAGAGATGGTAGAATAGCATGAGGCTGTTTGGAAAGAAGACCCTTGGCCTTTAGCTTTAACCTGAGTAGAATGTAATCCTCTCCCTACTACCCATCTGTATTTTTTTCCTCTACACTTTTATCCTTCTCCCAACCTGAAGCTGTTTGTCAAGTGCTTGCAGAGTCTGATTTATTTCCCTACAGTTTTACTCATATTTCTGCAAAACATGAGTAAAAAAGTTTGGTCAGGAAGATTTGTTTTAATGTTTTTGAAAAAAGTCTCTTGTGCTGATCCAGGCTGCATTTATTTGACAGTAAAAACAGTAATATCGTGAAATATTATTACAATTTATTTTTATTTTTTTTTCTATTTTATTGTATTTTAAAATGCAAATGTCATAAGATCTTTCAGAAATCATTCTCATATGCTGATTTGTTGATTTGTCTTTTTTTCAAGATTATTTTTGTTGACACCAAATGTCTTTACTGTCACTTTTAAATCATTTAGTGCATCTTTGCTGAGTAAAAGTATTGTTTACTCTCAAAACATGTTTCTTTTAAACTATATGGATGCATGGACAATTTGGCCGCTGTAAATCATCGGCCGAATATGCCGTTTTTGGCTGAAAGAGAAATAAAGGCGGAAATTGATATATTGACACAATATATTGATATATTGAAATGAATATATTGATATTTAACTTGACATTGACATTATTTTAATACAGGCATATTTTCTGTCCAATTTTTTTATTTTTATTTTTTTTTGTTACTTTAAATAAAAGTGTGGTTATTTTGTTTTATTGGCTTGTATTTTTTACATTTAGATTCAGTAAAATGGTTAGTAGCCATGTATTTGGCAGGACAAAGTATACAGTCAGCTGATCATTACTGCAAAACAAACTTTTTCAGGCTGATTTAAGACCGCACTGCTTCCCATCAGGGTTATTTTGCATTATTGACCATCTGACTGTGTTATCCCTTACATATACCATAAACATCCAATATTAATCTTCCTTCTCTCCATCGATCTCTTTCCAGGGTATGGGGCCCTCGAGTATGCCGTCTGTGCCCCTCATGGTGGGCTGTGGCATATCCTGTACGGCTCTACTCATTCTGCTGCTCATCTATGCTGCCTTTTGGAGGTGAGTTCAGGAAAGCCCTTCACTGACCCACAGCAAGACAACACAATCCTGCAGAGGACCATTTCTGAATGTAGCTTCCAGGTTTTGCTGTCCTCTACTAGATAATAGGATATTACTGTTCACCCTTTGTTTATGTCCCAGTGCTCTCACAGGTACACTTATACCTTAAAAGATTCATTGTCCACACTTCAGCTTCCCACGTTGGGTTGCCCAGGCTGGGATCGAGCAGCTGGCACGGGGTAGATCTAGAGTGGGCCAAAACTGCAATTAGCAATAATTGGGAACAAATGAGGGATGGCGGGAGCCGCCTGTGGCAGGACAGGATTATGTGGAGAGTGCTAGTGAAGGCTAGCGTGGCTGCTAACAGCTCAGTGTGGCAGATGGCCTAGTACGGTCACATGATCAGCTAACACCATGTCCAGAAAAAGGCTGGTGCTTAGTCAAGTATTTATCTCCTTAGAAGTATGACTCTGGATTTTACCAAATTATATATATATACATAAAATTAAGAGATGTTTAAGTATCCAAATACTTTAGATCCAAGTAATTTCCACCCCCTGTCCCATAATTTCCTAGTAGGTGGTAAGATATTTCCTCTCTCCAAGCTTAGTGCATCTGCCTCACCATCAGAGAGCTTATCATGGCCTCCCCTATAACTCAGACCATTGATCCAGGGGACGCTGTCATTGTCCTCTTGAACAGATCTGGCTGGAGCTCAAATAGCGGATGAGGACATTTTGCTCACCAGTGCTTGCGTTTTGGAGTTCATCTGCAGGTCATCTGGGATGCTGCTCAAGTTGTCAGTGTTCAGTGGAGTAAAAAAATAATAAATGGATGTTGATAAATGGATTTCTTACCTTTATGTCATAAACATGTATATCATGCTTTTATAAAGATAATAGTGTCATAACTGCAAAACAGTTGCTGTTGTCAGTGTGTGATTTTTCTGTTTTTCTTTGATTCTCAGGTACATTCGTTCAGAGAGGTCCATCATTTTGGTGAACTTCTGTCTGTCCATACTGGCCTCCAATGTGCTTATACTGGTGGGACAGTCCCAAACTCTTAGTAAGGTATGTATCTGTGCACATTTGTGTTTTTGTGATGTGTTTGAGAGAAAGAGTTCAGAAAGAGCAACTTTTAGGTTCTTGTTTGGCTCAGTTTTTGGACTGGTTGCAATGACACAGTCAATATCAATTTTATGTTGGAAATAGCTCCTATGTTGTTGTTGTTTTTGTTGCTAATATTTGTAATGGTAATTCATATTGAAAAATGAAATGTATTAAAACACCATCTATATGAATTTATAATAATTTATATAGTAAAAAAAGTATATAACTGTTAGATAAGTTTTAAAAGCATTTATGAATTAACCGTAAAACTTCAATCATTTCAAAGAAATGTATATAACTGCTATACATTGTAATAGTAATAATAAATTATATGACTGTTATATAAAAAGAATTTCATTTTTCAACATTAAACAAATTTTGTATTATTATTATTATATAGTCTCATTTAATTTATAAGAACAGTTATATAGTAAAAATGTGTATAGTTAGATAAGATAAGCATTTATGAATTAACTGGTGTACATTTTAATAATTATAATTTATATGAACGTTATATAAAGTGCATTTCATTGTTCAATATGAAATAACCATAAATCATCACCATTGTTATTATTATTATTATTATTATCTTATTTAATTATATAACTGTTAGATATGTTTTTTAAAAGCCTTTATGAATTGACCATGAAACTATTATATATCATTGTTGTTGTTATTAATTTAAAAGAAATGTTTATAACTGCCATACATTTTAATAATAATAATTTATGACTGTTATATGGATTTTTAAATATGAAATAACCATTCATTATTATTATTGTTATTATTATTTATATAGCTAGCAGTTATATACATTTCTTTCAATTTAATTCTATTTTAATTATACTTAAATTGAAATTACAATTCTGAGTCCTATTTGCTACCCTCATACAAATTCAATTCAAATTCCCGAAATAAATTGGAAAACAAAAGACTTTCACTTTATAACTGAGTTTTGAATGGCACTCAAACCTTGTGCCAGTCTCCCTAGAGATAGTAGTTTGTAGTGTGTGGCACAGGTAACGGGTGTTTGTTCTCCCTCCAGCCTGTCATGACATTATGTAAGTGGCCACGATTGAATTTGAGAAACTCAGGCAGTCGCGTGTAGCAGACAGACACGTGGAAGACGCTGGAGGGACAGCTTTGTGTCAGCCGTGACTGTCACACTGAGAGAGCGTAAGATAGACTACAGAGGCACCTGAGAAATAAGTGCTGCCATTCAAACTCGACCTGTCACTTAGAGCTACAGAGAAACCTGAAGACAACCAAAGGAACTGCTCTCAGGACCCATTCCCCCTCAATCCAGACTTAATATTTCACTAAATTCTCATATTCGACCATTAGTTTAAGAAAGTACAGATAAGCTTAATTTCGTAAACCATGAATGGTGTGAAATCCTTCTCATTTCCTGGGTCATTTGCTGAGCGAGCCAGTGTTTAGCATTAGAATATGCACCTCATTATTGTATGAAACCTCAGCGAGATACTCTGCTTACCGCTTCTCATTTGTGTTCACCGCTTACTTAAAGCATACTTTTCTTTAATTCCAGCCTGCAATTTTTCCTTAGAATTTGTTCAACCTGTAACTAACCCATTTTCACTTTTTAAGTACCATCTGCGAGGGAAAAAGCATGAACAGGATGCACTGCTAGAACTAATTTTCACACCACAATGGAACTGAGTCAGTTTCTACCCGACTTTCGTTAATGTCAGTGGCTCTTTTCCACTTCTCCCTATCAATTACTTTCTCTCTCTCTATCTATCTCTCTCTCTCCCTCTTGGCTTTGAAAACAAATAGCTGAGAGCCATTTGCACCTCTTATTGCTTTCTGTACAGTACGTCCAGTACAGTTTGTCATTTCTTACTCCCCGTTTCTTTCTCCTTCCTTCTTTTGTCTCTAGGGACTGTGCACTGTGACCGCTGCCTTTTTGCACTTCTTCTTTCTGGCTTCTTTCTGCTGGGTATTGACGGAGGCGTGGCAATCCTACCTGGCTGTGATTGGCAAGATGAGGTCGCGCCTCATTCGCAAGCGTTTCCTGTGCCTGGGCTGGGGTAGGACACCCGCACACATACCAAAAAATAACATTAAAGGTCAAAAGTGATGTTATTGAAGTGCTCCAGCTTTGTTTTTTCCTCCATATGACTGATGCAGGAGTATAACATGCCAGTTCTTATCAATTCAATCACATCAGATTGTATGGCATGTCAGTTCGCTTTAATGGCCCAATGACACACCACAAACATGCCATGGGAGCTCAATGTTACTGCTGTGCTACAAGACGTAGATGTACGATCGTTGATAAGGAATGCATTGTGTGCCACCATCTTAACACAGACAGGATCTGAAAGGATATTCTAGCACTTGCAGTGGCACACGTACATGTTTTGTAACTTATTGATCCACTATCAATTCCATTAATTCATAGATGCCCTTTACAGATATTGCAGGGTAGGATTCCCACCCACAGGGAGTTGGTAGTAGATTGGTTTTTAACTAAGATGTCAGAAAATAACCTGTGTTACTCAGAATGTGAAAGATGGATATTGTCATAGATGGGCGATTCTAGGATTGCAATATTAGGGGAGCTCAGCCCCCAATGAGGGATTTCTAATCATTTTAAATAACTAGGTAATATTCATTAATGTTCTTTAAGAATATAGACAAAAGCCCTCCTAAATGCTTTTTGTCTTTGTTTTTTCTCCCAATCATTTTGTGTCTTATCTCTAACTGTCTTATATATATATATATATATTTTAGGGCTGTCAAAATAACACGTTAATTTTGATTAATTAATCTGAGAAAAAAATAATGTGTTAAAAAAAATTACGCAGATTAATCCATTCCGTATTGACCTTTGAACCTGGAGCCGTTCTCGTGTGTGCGAGCTCTTTCAAAGTAAGCACCGCCTTTGCACTCTCTCTACCTCACACATAATAATCTAAATCAACTGACACAATGCTAAAAAAGTTTGTTAGACCGAATCCATGTTTCATGAGTGCATTCAGAGAATGTTTTTCCTGAATAATAAGAACGTCACCTCATCTTCTCTGACAGGCGCCCTGCATGTGCTGCTGACATAAACCACACTTTCAGTAAACAAAAAGAAAATCCTATCCAGTGGTGAAGTGTTTTCTGTGTTGACAAATCTTTTGCGATGTCCTAATAACAGTCGCGATTCGCACGCAACGCGTCAACGTCCGCTAATGTCCAATTCGCGACTTAATGACTCATTTGAACAGATTTATTTTAATGAATCATGACAACAACTGATCTGTCCACACGGTCTATAATGAATCATTTACTCAAACAACTCTGAAATGAGAACATAAGTGTGCTTACCCCATTTAACAAGAGTGATTAGTAAAATTAGCCTTAATAATCCACAATATTTTCAGGTTATTTAAATAACAATGTGTAGTAAATTAGGCCTACCTATAAAATCAGTTAGTTTAGACTGGAGTGAGGTGAAACCAGAACAAAGCAAGTTGTTGTTAGCTAGGTGCATTCAATTGTATATGGTAGAAAATTATATTATTAGTTAATATAACTTCTGAATGCTACTTCTTAATACTTTTTAGGTTTAGAAAAAAAGCATCTTCTCTTACAAAGCTATAAAATATTTTTTTTTTTTTTTTTTTTTGCAAAGAGGGCAAGAAATAATTACAGTGAAAGTGATGGGTACTTTATTGTCAGTATCGGGCTCGCAGATCACGTGGGTAGGGCACTTTTTACTGTTTGTGTGGATGACCATGTCTGTCACCATCGAAGACCATTATTGACCCAGGAAAAACCCTGCATTAGGTTTTAGAGATTTTTTTTGTCTGGTGCAGTATACATTAATATTTTATTGTGTTTGTATGATTTTTATTATTTCTATTTTTTATGATATATGTGTTTAAAAAAATCATTATAATATACTGCTACTTTTGAATGGCCATTAATTGAGAAAATTACTTTTACCCGTATAGTAATAAAACAATCACAACTTCCATCCAGAACAAACTCATGCTTCACATTGTGTCACTCATTTCTTCCTCCAGAGCCGCATTTGGATCCTGTTCATCCCCTCCCTTCCAATGCCTTTCGATCCTGTTCTCTAAACTCGAGTTTCTCTAATTGCCTTTAATTTCCAGAGTTAATCAGAGCATTGTTAATTACATGAATATTTCAGAGAAGAGCTCATTATGTGTGGACGTGGCACGCAGACATAGAGCGAGAAGAATGGATAGGTCTAATTAGCACATGAGTAAAGCTGGCCTCCCTGACTGTGATGGCAAACACAATAGGGATGACACCAGCAGGAGAGGCCAGGAAGCCCTCACAGACTCAGAGAGGGGAGGGGAGGATGTAATTCTACAAAGTAAAGGTCACTGTATGCAACATTGTAATCAAGGACCAATGAGTACCCCTTCGTCAGTTTCAAGATGGGAAACTTGTTAACAATGTCAGTTATGAAACTGTTTAATGCTACATCTTAAATAGTGAAATACACTCAGTCTTTACTTTTTTATGAGTGGAAAACTATATAATATTCATGATCATTGAATATTATATAGGTTCAACACAAATAAAAAAATATTATTGCATTTTCATAACCTGATAAACGAAAAACTTTATTTTCAACAAGTCCTGCATATCTTTGCAACTACATGTCTAGATGTATTAGTACATGTAGTGCTGTTATGGTTATATGGTTAGGTGTTAGGGTTCGGGTTAGTATAATAAGTTGACATGTAGTTGCTAAGTTACTTAAATTCAGTAGAATGTCTGTTTGGGGGAGAATCAAAATAAAGTGTTAGCAGATATTAAGCAGACAGTCTACTAATACACTGATGAGAGTTAGTAGACTTGCAATTGCAAAGTTACTTATACTTAGTAGAATTTCTAAAGTGGATCATCAAAATAAAGTGTTACCCAAGCTTTTTTTTTATTTTTTTTATCTGTTTTACAATAATATTTTAGTAAATTTCATTTGTGTCATGTATCAATGCATAATACATCAAAATGTGGAGCTCTGACCTTTTAAAAAAAAAATCTAGTTAGTGAAGTAAGATTTTTATTTATTTATTTATTTATTTATTTTCTGGCTCAAAAAGTGAAATCATTTCTTCAAAGGTGTGCATTTAATTATATTTATTGTTCTGGGCAAACTACATGCGCACTTCCATACCTGGACAGAGCGGGAAGAGCAGCAAGTCAAACTAAATTAAAATTCACAAAATATAACACAAGTAGTTGTAAACAAGCCAAAATACACAAGGAAGGATGATTACAATGTAACTTTACTGGTATTACTGAAGACGGTCACAAAATCATAGATCTCCAGGCTACAGGTGGAGCTGGGGATGGAGGGGGGAGTTAAATTCAGCATGCGGCAATTCAGTAGAAGTGTGGTATGGCAAATATCATGATTTCTCAAAAGTCAAGACAGGATTGGTACATGTCAGAAGCAGCTGATTGTCAGCTGCTGATGCAAGCTTGACTGACATGGCCTGCCGTAACTGACGCGATAATATGAGTTAATCAAAGTCACTTCAGATGAGGACAGTTATGTACTATTTCATATGAGCTTGATGATTAGTTAATTCTGAACACAGCCACATACCCAATTATAAAAGGGTGTGCACACTTATACAGTTAGGTTATTTTAAGTTTTTATTTCTCTCTGAAATATGTCACTTTGTAATTTTTACATTAAAGGTTTAAAAGATCTGATATGATTTATCTTGTTTGATTCATTATAACATCACTAAACAGGCTGTTTTAACAGGGGTGTGTAGGGTGTTCTGTGTACTAGCCCTGTGGAGTGCTCTTAGAGAATACAGACAGGAACGTTTACACTGCTGCACTTTGGCCTCATGAAAAGAGACACTTACAAAGAGGCCCATGGGACATGCTCTCTGCTAAAGTAGCGTGTTTGGGGTCTGGGAGGGCACTTAGCACAGGGGGAATGGTGTACCTGTACGCCGTGTGCATTTGTCCGTGAAAAGGGCACAAGCTAAAGAAAGCCACCAATGCGAGAGGACATTACTTTAGCTAACTTCCTCTCCAGCCTAAGGCTACCTGCCATTAATGGCTTTATGGGGGGAAAACAATGGGATGGGGGATACTAGATTGCATTTTCATAATTTGACTTTCAGCGATGCTTGTCCTCTGTTATATACGGTGGACAATTTTCTCATACATTCACATAAATGTACTTTCATTTTATGTCAACGTTTGTTTTGATCCATTTAACTTGTTCCATCCATTAAAATTCACTTTGCAACCACGTTTTCCATTAAAAATTGTTTTTTTTGTTTTGTTTTGTTTTGTTTTTTTTTCTTGCAGGTCTTCCAGCCCTTGTGGTCGCTGTATCTGTGGGTTTCACCCGGGCTAGAGGTTACGGCACGGCAAGTTAGTAAGTATCACTGATGCAGTGTAGTCTTGCAAAGAAAATGTTGAGACATTTGTTTTTCACCAAGTGCCATTTTGAGGGTTACATCAAGTCTCAGTGATCTCCGGATGTATATATGAACTTTCATATGCAGTATATGAAGATATTTATTTGTTATACTACTATAAAAATTTGAATGATCACTGAGTAACCTGTGTTATAGTATAACATTTGTAATGTGAAGATAACATACTGTATGCAAAGACAATTCAGACAACTTTCCCCAACACAGACCCACAGTGTATGCGTTACAAATTCATGCCTGTACAGTAGAGGGCGCAGCTCAAACAACGGCCTCTTAGGCCGTGTCCACCAAAGCGTTTTTAGCCAGCTGAAAACGCCTAGCTGTGGGCACTTTGGCTTGCCATGATATGGAATATACGCAGAAGTGTTACTAGTATCTAATTTCACACATAATTAATTTCTGTACTGTTTCTATATAAAAATGTCCATACAATGTAAAGTATTTACTCTGGCTCTTGTTATGTATTATTTTGTTCCTTTATTGTTGTTGTCGTCTGTTGCCGTTGTACAAGCAACATGATGTGGCGGTTGGTCGGTGTGATATTTGTCCCACCCCTCCTCCACAGTAAAAAGTGACAGTGATGAGTGCTGCGTTTTACCCAAAATTTAACATTCTTCAACTCTCAGCGACCTGTATTAAACACTGAGTGGTCAACGTGAAATAGACACTCGGCACCTCGCCACGCTTCCGTCGTTTTAAAAACACGGAGCTCCCATTGAAAACAACTGGAAAAATATGTTAGCCTCAGGAAAAAAAACCTTTGGTGGACACACACTGCCTTACTTAAGCAATAATACAAAAGTATAGTTACTGTTGACCTTTTACCTTGGAATAACGTCTTCTACAAGAATTTTGAATCAGATCCCTAGGCTATTCTTCCTCTATTCCTATGGATTCCCTCAAAATGGTGCCAATTTTCTGCTGCTCTGCATATAATGGTTTCTGTCTTCACTGCACCACTAAGCAATTGATTTAAACCAGGGAGCTCTCTGACTAATCGGAGACAAAAGTTGAAAACAATGGTGGCCTTTGAAAGCTTTAATTGGATGTGTCTGACACATGGATTCCCCTTAAACCAAAGGACAAATTTTGGAAACAGTGCCAGGAAGTCAGTCGCCTGAGATAACCTCACTGCTGGACTGCTTACTTCACAGTCACTCTTCCCTGCAGTTTTCCCTGCAGTCCAAATATGAACGCATGTACAATTGAGTGCATGTGTGTATGGTCCTTTCACAGCGGACATTTCACAAGGACATCAGAATACAAACTTGACTGAAATCTGTTTGATTGCGTTTGACCAGAACATTAGCAAAATGTCGAAATAGCTCTATTAAAATAATGATTAATAATGCTCGTCTATAAAGTATGACCTTCAAGATTTTGCAGAGCTGTTTGTGTAGAACTTGATCAGGAAGTATCTTGATCTGTCCATTAACTTTGCAGCTTTTATGAAAGCAATTTAACAATGTGATATTTCCAGAAACCATGCAAGGAGTAAGATGAAGAGGTTGTATTTGAAATACCCTCTTCAGTTCCTTAATTTAGGGAACAAATTTGGTTGGTTTCCAAGTTGTTGTTTTCCAAGTTGACAATTTAATCTTATTTGGGTGAAGAAAAATAATTAAAGGTTAATGAAAACTGTGCACAAATAAACCAATTCTTTAAGTTTCTTTCCTGCCAACCCCTTTTTTCTGAAGCCAGCACTATCTCAACTTTCCCTAGTGATTTGCTGTGTTTATATTTCACTTTATCTCTCTCCTTCTCTCAATTTCAGTTGTTGGTTGTCTCTGGAAGGGGGGCTGCTCTATGCTTTCGTTGGTCCTGCTGCTGTCATTGTACTGGTAGGTTTCAGACTCTGCTTTCCAATTTGATAGACTAGTAAACATGAGCACCACCCACTTTAATATGCTTTTTAAATATATCACGCCTGCAGTCGAAGAGAAAAATCGGTCACTAATGAGATTAGAGTTGAGGCCTGTCTCATTTAAAATGTATGTATTTTTCATCAGTATATCATGTTAAAATGCATGAGTGAACTTGATGAGCTTATTAGAACAAAGAGACCAAAGTGTGTCTATATATCCTCCACAGCCCTGGTCTCAGGTGCTTTTTTGTTTTCTGTGAGGTGTTTGCATTGTTTTTCATGGTCAGATGTGATTTGCGTTGTTTGTTTCTTGGTGGTGGCATAAAGAGGCCCTCTTAAACAAACAACTGCAAATGAGATTTGGGCATCTGGAGATGCCAGTTCCCTCTTTGGAGAGGCAAATCTAATTAATGGAAAAATAATTAATCTTGCCTCTAGCAAATAGTAAAACGAAGACCCATTGTTTAAGCAAGCGCCTTGCATGATCAGAATACGAACGGCACTCGTAAACATGTTAGACTTGGTGGGTTCGATATGCTCTCGGAGCAGACTGAACAGGCTGAGTATTGATTTAGCACAGGGGTCTTCAGCAGGGGGTTGCGATGCTTCTGGAGGCCCAGGCAATTAATGTTCCATCTATCTATTATTGTTTCATTACCTATTTTTTGAGTAACTCTTGTTTAAAGCAGTAGTTAATGCAATAGCTAACACATAAACTAACAATGAATAATACTTTTACAGTACTTGTTATTATAGGTTTCAAATTAAACACTCAGTGTTATATAATATGTAGCAAGGGATATTTTAACTGAAATAGAAGATTCTTAATTTAACATAAGTTAAATGCAACTGCCAGAGTTCATGCATTGGTGGAGAGTGGTCAGATGCCACTTAGCAAAAAGTTGTCAAATATTATCCTTATGTTGTAATCATTACGATCTCAAGCTGTAATCATTACCTAACATGTTCATTATGTCAGCTTAACTTAATATATGATGTTTACTAACTACATAATTTGTGTATTGACTTGTAGTTATATATAACTGCCATATGGACATTACTTTCACACACTTCTCTTTTACTGCTAAAATAATGAAACATGCATGAAACATACATGTTTTTTTTCTCTGTAGCTGCTTTGAAAAAAATGTGTAGAGTGAAAGCTCTATACACATAAACTTCGAACAGGAAGAGATCTGACCTACAACCATCTGCCTTCATGTTGTAATGCACAAGAAACAGTATACAGCAAGGCTTGGCTCAAATCCAGTATGTACCACAAGCACATATGTTTGTGGTCTTTCCATAGCCTTAGTCTAAGCTCCTCTTTGGTGCTCTGTGTGTCCAGTGGGCAGTTGGCTGAAGCAGACTAAACAACAATCTGCTGAGAGATCGAGAGAGAACAGATGAGACACATGAGAGCATTACTGTTTCTTCATGATCCCACCTGCTCATGTGCTTCTAGACTTAAATCTACAACACCTGTCACAGACACCTATCTATCTATCTATCTATCTATCTATCTATCTATCTATCTATCTATCTATCTATCTATCTATCTATCTATCTATCTATCTATCTATCTATCTATCTATCTATCTATCTATCTATCTATCTATCTATCTAATCTGTCTATCTGTATGTATGTACAACACTCAGTGTAAATGAGTACACCCCGTTTGAAAATTTACATTTTAAACAATATCTCAGTGAACACTAAAATAATTTCCAAAATGTTGACAAGACTAAGTTGTATATAACATCTATTTAACTTATAACATGAAAGTAAGGTTAATAATATAATTTAGATAACTAAATTTTCAGTTTTACTCAAATTAGGGTGATGCAAAAATAAGTACACCCCACTGAAAGTCTCTGGAGCAAAGCCAAATTTTAGACTACAAATGTCTAATTTAACAAGAATTCAACCCCAGGTGAGTCTAATTATTCATTACACAGGTGTCCAGCAGACAGTTGACTATAAAAGGGTGTTAAAACCCCTTCCCATTTCATGCTGTCAGCAATGGCACCACATGGAAGAGAAATGTCACAAGACCTGAGAAAGAAAATAATTGCATTACACCAGAAAGGTGAAGACTACAAGAAAATCAGCAAAGCTTTACTTATCAGTCAGAATATTGTAGCAAAGTGGTACATAAATTTTGAAAAGATGGAACTGCAGCCATCTCACAGAGATGTCCAGGTCGTCCACGGAAGTTAACACCTCGACAGGAGCGTCTTCTGATGAGAAGGGTTGAAGAAAATCGGCAAGTTTACTGCAGTTATCTAAAGAAGTAGAAAGCCAAACTGAGGTGACTATTTCCCATACAGTTTTGGAACTGATGGCTTCAAAACTGTATGGCGTCGCAAAGGTGAGGAATACAAAGACAAATGCATGTTCCTACAGTGAAACATGGTGGTGGCAGTGTCCTTATGAGGGGCTGCATGAGTGCATCATGAATTCACAGATGTACTGCTCTATACTGAAAGAGAAGATGCTACCATCACTCCGTGCCCTTGGTCGTCCTGCACTTTTCCAACATGACAATGATCCTAAACACACATCTAAGGCCACTGTTGGATTTCTGAAGAAGAACAGGGTGAAAGTGATTCAGTGGCTCCTGATCTGAACCCAATCGAACACCTATGGGGAATTCTGAAGAGACGAGTTGAGCATCACTCTCCATCCAGCCTCTAAAAGAGGTCATTCTTGAAGAATGGAAAAAGATAATTTATGCTGAGCACTGTATGTCGGTCAATCCATCCATCTGTCCATCCGTCTGTCTGTATGTCTGTCTATAAACCCTGCCTATAAAGCTTCAAAATTTAAGGCATTTTTTCAAAACTTTCAAACTTGTCAAACTTTGTTTTTCTGGTTAAAAAGTTTAGGTATATGAATTTAAATTTTGAAAACACAGCATATTGGAGCAATTGAAGCCAGCAAACGAACTGGGTCAGAGATTGCAGTTGCGTTTCCTCAATCTGGCAACCTGCATGAGCATCAAGTCTGAGGAGGGGGGGATGGGGGAAACAACTCTCTCCAATATATGAAACTGGACTGCAGTACTCATTTCAACCACTACCTGTCAATATCACATATTAAGTAGTTAGATTTTAAAGTTCGGAATGGTGCACAACCCTGTTCTTAACTAGCTTAGCAAGCAACACTGCTAAGATCATGGTGGCAGCTTAACCAGCTAAATTTTACTGGCTAAACAAGATCCTGACTTGAATCTTATATATCATGGAATTAACTGCAAAACTTCCAACAAATAAAATAACACAATACACTGTCTCTTTCTTGCAGGTTAACATGCTGATTGGAATAGTGGTTTTCAACAAGCTCATGTCTCGAGATGGTATCTCAGACAAGTCCAAAAAGCAGAGAGCAGGGTAAGTGAAGGTCAAAGCAATGGCTATATGATACCCATCTATTTCTGGATTTGCACCAAGTCACTCATTTACCACTGGCCTGTTGAAGGTTTTAAAATATCCTGTCAAATATATGTATGGGTGAAATAAATTACTCATGCTCTCTCTCGCACACACACTACCACTAAAAGTTGAAAAACTTCAGACTGAAAGCCAAGATATGACAGCTTCATTAATGGACTTGTATTGATTTGCTGGCCTGCTAACCTCAGGCTAGTTCTCTGATAGCTCTGTCATTAGCTAAGTGTATATTCATTGTTCATGTAACTGCACATACTGGCAGGATCAAGGAGCCCTTGTGCTTTTAAAACACTTGTTCTGTTTTGCCTTTGTTTGATTGGACACAAAGCAGAGTGATCCATTAAACACTTGTGTTAATGAGTGGACCGCCACATCCCTCACCTCAAACGAGAGGCTAAACACTGAGAGATTGAATATTCCCATTCTGCACCATGAATCCGCTACCTGGAAACTTTAAGAGCATTCTCACAGCCCTCCATCTTTAATTAAACTAACGAAATCTCCATTTTTAAGTGCAGTGCATTGTCTAAAATGAGCTCACTGGTCAACTGCTGTCAAGCTCATTGCTATGCATAAGCCTGTTTTCGCCAATACTATACTGAAGGCATGAGAACAGCCTTAATGCTTACAGTGCAACTGAATTAGTGTGTCTAATGGGTACCGATAGCCTCTCTGCTTTGAATGCATGCTGCACAAATGTCATTTAGATATGTGGCATTGCTTTGGTGGACCACCATACCGATATCTTTGCAGGAAACTGTGGGTCTTACTAATTGAATGAGGAGCTAATCAGAGATCTGAGCTAATCCAATGACTGGATATTTGTAATCCCTCCAGGCAAGAGTACATTTTGCAATTTTGCCCTAATTGATTTGCCTTTTTTTTTTCTTCTTCCTCTTTTCTTTTCCTGAAATGTTTATGTACAAGGGAAATCAATACATGTTGGGAGCTGCAATGGCTAACTATGGATTTTTCAGCTAGTGGCTTGTATATAAAAATGTCCCAATGTTTAAATTCAGTTTGACTCATTTCCATATTCACACTCTCTCATGCTGTCTTTCACATATACTGTATGCAAGTATGCAATGTGGAAGTTCTGTTTTTAGTGGCAAACTTTTTTTCTTTTTTATTTTTCATGCAGCAAACATATTTGGATTTGCTCATATTTTGATCTTAGGGGGTTGTCAGTCTCTAAACCCAAGTATTAAATTTTGTCACGTAACTCTTCATGCTCTGTGGTATGGACATGAATAATACCTCAAAATATGTGGGTAATTGGGAGGGGGTGTGCTATTACTTTTCAAAGCGAAGACTACATCTGGCGGATGACACAAAAGACCTCAAGGTGGGATTCAAACCATATCTAGAGACCAAAATATCAGAGAGTTTGGAGTGAGCCAGTAAGAAACTGCTCAAAACACCTTAGCAACTGCATAGCAATGCCCTAGCAACCACCCTCAACACTCTAGGATCATAACAGTGGGTTTCACACAGGCAAGCATCACTCTATTTTCTTTAGAATGATACTAAATTTAGTATTTTGCTTTTGTTTTAAGGTTGTGTGTGTGTAAATGAGTGTGTCCACTGTGTTTTGAGCTGCTTCTGCTCTTAGTTGCTGACCCCGAGTGCCCCGTCATTTGCATATTTCAGATGTTCTAAGCACTTTCTCCAACTCAGTGACATGAAACTGTCTTTTGTTACCTTTACAGTTTCAATCAGCCTCTCAGAACACTAACATAAAATACTACTAAAATTGGAACAATGCTTTGATTAACAATGGTCTAATAATGCACAAATAAGAAATGAGAGTCAAGTGTATGTAACTGTACCCTAAATAACTAAGTATGTTTATAAACACAGTGTTGCCCAAAATACTGTAGCAACACTGGCTCAACCAGTAGTGTGAGTTTACAGTAGATGTACAGTATATACACACTAGAAGTGAAAAGTTTGGAATAATTCAGATTTTTTCATGTTTTTGAAGTCTCGTATGCTCACCAAAGCTATATTCATTTGATCGAAAATTGAGTAAAACTAATATTGTGAAATATTATTTCAATTTACATAAAACGGTTTGAATATATATTTGAATTGATATTTAAAATTTAATTTATTATTGTGATTTGGTGCTCAGTTATTATAATATATTATTTGTGTTTAATTATTAGTTATGATTCTTATTATTATAAATGTTGAAAAAAGTTTTTGCTGCTTAATGTTTTTGTTGAAACCGTGATGATTTTTTCCCCCTTGGATTTTTAATGAATCGAAAGTTCAAAAGAACAGTATTTAATTGAAATATATTCTGTTTGTCTTTGATTGTATTATTACTATTATTATTATCTTAGTCTTATCCTTAAAATAAAAATAATGTACCTTAAAAGTAAAATTGCATAAGATTTAAGATATCCAGATTTTCTTAGAATGAATTTTGAATACAAGTGTAATTTGTCTTGTTGTGTTTGGTTTGGTTTTAGCATAAATTTCCTTTAATTTAAACATTTCTCCCAATGGAACAAGACAAAATACATTTGTATTCACATATTCATACATACACTATCCATTTTTTACTGACAGAAATAGTATTCATTCTCCTTTAAATCTTTAGTGCCACTTTTACACCCCAGATCTTTATTTATAAAGCTGAGGGGGATTGTGACTGGGTTCATTAAAAACTGAACTTCCTGGTTAATGACCTGAGGGAGACCAACCTGGACGTGCTGATCTGCTTTCTAACAATGCTTACACAAATCAGGGGATCACGAGCCGTATCAGGTGTGTGTGTGTGTGTGTGTGAGAGTGTGTCAACAGTGAGAGACTATCCTTTTCTTTATATCAGTCTTTCTCCTGTTTTCACACACAAATACTCCTAAAACACACACCCACTTCAGTGAGCAGCTGAAGTAGGTTAGTCTTTGCAGCTCCCATCTGCTGATTGTTAATGATCTGTGGTCGTATTCTACTGTGTTTCTCTTCATTTTATCATATTCCTGCCTTCATTGTCTCTCTCTGTCACACACACACAAGCCACTTTCACGCTGTGACATTCATTACAGATCTCGCTCTGTCGTTGCTGTTGTTCATTGCTTGATGCTGTTCTCTTTTCATTACTTTAATTTTGTCTTTCTCTTTTTTTCCCTCTCTATTATGTGTCCCCTTTCCTTATGTACTTGTTTTGTTGTCATTATCCAAATATTCCATTTGCAATTTCCCTCCAATCTGCATTCATCCTTTTACCTTTGTGCCGTTTGTGCGAATTGGCATGAATGTTGTTGTATGGATGGATATTTATGAGTGAAATTATATTCCTCCCTATCTCCCTGCTTTTGTGTGTCATGTCAATCTCTTTCCCATGTGAATATATGTATGTGTGTGCGTGTGTGTGTGTATGTGTGTATTGGGTCCTGAAGTCCACCGTTGGAAGCGCGTAGCAGGCTGCTCCTGAAATGCTCCAAGTGTGGCGTGATCTCCAGTACCGCCCTGTCCAGCTCTACCGCCAGCAGCGCCATGTTAGTTTCATTCCATATTCTCTCTTTGTCTCTTACTTTCCTCTCCATATCTTTCTTTTTTTCTCTTTCTCTCTCTAGAGCCCAACACTGACAGTAAGAAACAGAAACTCTTCAAAGAGCCACCCTCATGTCTGCACACTCCTGAACCACACTGCGAAAATCATTTTCTTAAATCTTTGCCGAGAAATTCCCTCAAAGACGATCATTTAAGGCATTACAATATTGGAAATCACTGAATAGACATTACAAAAAAATGTCTTTAGACGTTCATATTTTTTATTCGTCAAACATAAAGAACTACAAGTCACTGCAAAACATGTCGAAATCAAGTTGAAAAGTCTCCAAGGCAGATTTAGGGGTCATTTATTTAGTGCATTTTTTGTTGTTGTTGTTGTTGTTGTTTTGATTTTGTTGTTGCTTGTTTTGTATTTTGTTTTGCATTTGTTGTTGTTTTGCTTATCTTTGCTTTGTTTTTGTTTTGTTTTGTTTTTTGTTTTGTTTTGTTTCATTTGGTTTTGTTTTATTTTGTTTGGTTTTGTTTTGTGTGCGCATGCCAGTAGACATCTTTGCACTGCAAAAACCCTGTTCTTAAGTATTTTTGTCTAATTGTGTAAAATATTAAGACTTGTTATTAAAACATTATGTCTTTGATTTGATACAAGTGTGTTTTGTCTTGCCACATGCAAATTATTTCACTTGTATTTAGTACAAAATTTAAAAACAAGTTAAAAAAAACATCTTCCACTGCATGCAGTAAGACAAAATACACTTATATTCAAGATCCAGTGTATGACTAATAGTCCTAATATGTTAATGTTGTAAATTTATATAATTATCTTATTTCAAGGGTTTTAAAATATTTTACCTTGAAAATCAGACAAAAATATTCCTAACAGGGTTTTTCCTGTGCTGACTGTAGACTGTTGCAAAAACATTGGTGCAGTAGAACACCTGCATCCCTTATGTACATGACAGGGGTGGTATATTATTATTAATAAAAATTAATAAAAAAAAAAAAAATGAATGTGTTAAATTGATAGCCATATCAAAAGCACAAATACATGCACATACACACAAACACGGTGTGCTCTTTGAAGAGGTAAAGAACCAGAGTGTGGATCAAGGGCCACCTCTGATTCTTTTGGCTTTGGATAAATTGGACTCGTCTCCTCTATTTGCTGGAGGGAGTCATGTTATTGAAATGATAATGAAATGAATGATATTGCCTCTCTGTTCCTCTTTCTCTGTCATTTTTTTTTTCTTCATCTCATTCTTGCTGTCTGCATTTTTTCTGTCTCAGCTATCTGAGTGTAAATATTGGGCATGTGTGTGTGGCGCCATAATACAGCTTCCATTCATAGAAATTAATGAAGACAACTTCCTAAAGGAAGTTTGGTTGGACCATGTTCACATGATCCCACCGATTACCTCATTTTCTCTGAGACCAGAGTTCCTGCTCTACCCAAACCCCATGCTTTCTCTCCACAGTTAGTTAGGGGAGGACACTGAATTTGAGTCATGCTATTTTACATATATCAAGTCAACCTTGTCTTCCTTTTTCTGCATTGCTCTTATATGAGCATGAGAATTCATTTTGTCTCATTGCTAATGTCCGTCCCATCACAGTCACACGCAGGAGACTGAGTCAGTGCAGCGTGAAGATGTTAAATTGATGCCCAGCTGTGGTGAGCCCTTGCTTCGCTGAGCTTAAGCAGACAAGTCCATACTGACACCTAATATTTATCTAAATAGGCTCTGCATGATGCAGAACCAAAACACTCCTGTAGGATTAGCAACATGTTGGAAATCTCTTAGGGAGTGTTAGCATGAGTGCTCAGCATTATGAACACCAATTATTTGTCTGATTTACAAACAAACTGAGAGTGTGTCCTAACTGGATTGACCATGTGTGTCTTTGAATTGAAGAAAAAAACAAAAAAAAAAACAATAATAGGTTACACTTTATTTCAGTAGTCTACTTTTGACATTCTACTAACTATAAGTAACTTTGCAACTACATGTCAACTAACTTTTAGTGTTAGTTAGGGTCAATAGAATAAGTTGACATGTTCTTGTAAAGTTACATGTTGTCAGTAGAATGTCTGTTGGGAAGTGTTAGCAGATATTACAGTTTTTCACAGGCGTTAGGACACATTTCTCAATACTTAGGTCACTTTTGCAAAACTCTTCACACAGTGAGCACAACAGAAGTCTATGTGGGCTAAACTGAGGATCAATTATCATTGCTTTGGTACAAAATGCATTCAATGACTACATCTCTCAAATTTCATGAATTCTTTTCTCACTCAGACACAACAACTGCCAAAACTCTTTGTACGTACAGGCCAGTTTGCACATGCTTACATACTGTTTTCAAAACTGTTAAACTTATGTTCAAAACAATAACATAATACAAAACTGAATACGAATAAAATATGCTGCATTTCTACAGTAATATAGTTATGAAATATATTCTGAATCTAAAAAATCAAATACTATCAAAGCAATTAGATGAAACTGAACACCTACACAAGCATTAGTCTTTCCGTTTCATTACCATCCATTCAAAAGGGGAAACTTAGGAATGATTTTGTTCTGTAATGTAAACATGGACCATGTAACATGTACTGCAGTGAATTATAAACAATAGAGAGTGTCATTCTTGTTTTATAAAGAAATCTTAAAAAAGAAAACATTGCATAATGCTAACTGATGTTAGTATTTTTAGGTCAGTGTTTTATGACTGACAAAGTGTGTTTGCTGGGTGAAAACCTTTGCTAGTGTTCTGGAAGAATGAGTTGATCTGAGATATGAATTAAGTGTTTTGGTAGATTTAGTGAATTTTGAATGTGAAATTAACTGCTGTGCCAGGATGAAAGTTGGTTAGGAGAACTGTGTGAAGAGTTTTGCAAAAGTCACCTAAGTATTGAGAAATGTGTCCTAGCATCTGTAAAAAACTGTAAGTCTACTAACACTCGAATGACTGCTAGTTGACATATAGTTGCAAAGTTACTTATAGTTAGTAGAATGTCTGAAGTAGACTATCAAATGGACTATCTTTGCATGATCATGTTTCATTCATTCATTAAAAATGGACAATGACAACCATAGTTACCTAAAACATAAAATAAAAATGAATAATTTGTGAAGTAAAATAAAGTAATACTGGATTTAGTCTGTTTGATGATTGGTGGCTCATACCAAGTTAACGCATGTTGAGTGTATTCATAAATATGTTAAAAATTGTATCAAACTTGGAAATCTGCTACATATTTGGTAATATAATTTGGTAACCGTGGTACATTTTTAAATATACTCTATAACTACTCAGTATGTTGCACACAAAATGTAGCAACCACTTGATCTGGGATATCAGGTTTTTAAGTATTACCACTAATTGCTCATACATTGACGCTGTATTGACACTCAGTTAAATGCCTGTGCTGTGCTGTGCTGGTTTCTAAACCTCATCAATGCTCCCATAGCTTGACTCTAATCGTGATAATAGTTGATCTTAATGGCTAATGATTCCAGGTGCAGTGACATCACCACCTTGCTGCACAGAGGATGAAATGCATTTTGTTCTGTACTCTCTCTGCATAGGGCATCGTTATGGAGCTCTTGTGTGGTTCTCCCTCTGTTGGCACTCACGTGGATGTCAGCTGTGCTGGCCATCACAGACCGCCGATCAACCCTCTTCCAGGTGCTCTTCGCCGTCTTTGACTCAGTCCAGGGATTCGTCATCATCACCGTGCACTGTGCCATGCGCAGAGAGGTCAGTGGGTTACTTTTTTTTACAACCCTAATGCTGAATGTACTGGGGTCCAGTGAAGGATAGAAGCCAAATTTGTAATAAATGTTCTTAGGGATGTCCGAGCGAACATGCTATCTTAGGATATTAATTTAATATAGTATTAATTGTATTAAATTAAAATATAAGTTTGGCGTCAGTAATATTTTTTTGAAAAGAATCAATATTTTTATGAAATTATAGGATGCACTTAATTCATCAATAGTTCTTTTCAACTGTCTATTAAAAAAAAATTAAACCAATGGTAGTGTGTGTGGGTATATATATATATATATATATATATATATATATATATATATATATATATATATATATATATATATATATTATGTGTGTGTGTGTGTGTGTGTGTGTGTGTGTGTGTTTAATGTGCTTTAACGTGTTAATTTAATTATTTATGGAAAAAACTGCATTAATACATTTAACGTACTGGCCCCGCACCAAATCTAGAGCCTGAGAGCCTATAGAAAGCAGTTAGAATGCCCTGAAAATGTAAGATATCAGGGCAAAAATGCCCCTGTGTGCCCCTGTCTCATATTTATATCATATGATTTATATCACAGGAGTAACAAGCGCAATAACACATGAGTGTGGTTATCCCCAATAGCACAAGTGCAAATGTATATGATTTTATACAACAGCTCAATAATGTTAATACTGTATTATTTTAGACACAGCATTGTTTATTTTTGCTCAATTTTTCCAACAAAAATATTACCATTAAGCCAGAGCAGAACTGTTGTGTCTCCGAGCAACACACAGCAGTGTTTCTGAATGAGTCCGCATTTTGAACGAATCATTGAACCCATTCATAAAGAGCGCCATTTACTTCATTCATGAATGAATCAGCCATTTATTTGAATCGAATGAATGAATGACTCAATGGCTTACTCATTAAGACATTTAGCGCCACCTACTGGCAGTTTTAGTTTCTTATTTAGAGTATTGTTTCATTAAAAAATAATTTCATATTTCCATATTAATAGTAAACCCATTAAAGAGATAGTTCACACAAAAGTGAAAATTCTGCCAACATTTATTCACCCTCATGGCCATTGAAGCCTAGTTTATGTGTAAAACATTATGTTAAAGCAAATAAAACATTTCTTTCTAAAGCTATTTTTTGTTCTTATTTAACACAACAATGACTTTAAATTATGTTTTGGGGATAATTTGTTTTGATGCGTGATTAATTTACAACGCTTGACAGCCCTATTTTATGTATATATACAGTGTCCTCCACAAATATTGGCACCCTTAGTAAATATGAGTAAAGGCGGCTGTGAAAATAAATCTGCATTGTTTATCTTTTTGAGCTTTCATTCAAAAAATTCACAAAATTCTAACCTTTCATTGAAGGAAAATAATTGAAAATGGGTGGAAACGCTCATTATGAAATATGTTTGTCTCTAGTTCATGTTGGCCACAGTTGTTGGCACCCAATTATTGCAATCTCCTTTTCCCAAAATAACAGCTCTGAGTCTTCTTCTATAATGCCTGATGAGTTTGGAGAACACCTGAGGAGAGATCAGAGACCATTCCTTCATACAGAATCTTTCCAGATCCTTCAGATTCCAGCTCCATGTTGGTGCTTCTTCTCTTCAGTTCACTCCACTCATTTTCTTTAGGTTTCAGGTCAGGGAACTGGGATGGCCATGGCAAAAGCTTAATTTTGTGCTCAGTGACACATTTTTGTGTTGGTTTTGATGTTTGTTTTGGATCATTGTCCTGATGGAAGATCCAACCACTGCCCATTATTGGATTTCTAGCAGAAGTGGTCAGGTTTTGATTTTTTATCTGTTAGTATTTGATAGAGCTTTTTCCCCCATTTTCAATTATTTTCCTTCAATGAAAGGTTAAAATTTTGTGAATTTTTTGAATGAAAGATCAAAAAGATAAACAATGCAGATTTTTTTCACAGCCTCCTTTTTTATAGCCTCCTTCTCCGTTGCAATATTTTGAAAGTGACATGTGAAGGTGAAGTATGGTAACTCCATTTAACCCATCAAAGTTACTGTACACACATTAGAAAGCATGAGTAGTGAACACACACACAAACTGCAAACCGTGGACACACACACCTAGAGCAGTCATTTTTGCTGTTGTGTCCAGTGAGTGATTGGGGGTTAGGTGCCTTACTCAAGGGCACCTCAGTCATTTCCTGCTGGTATTGAGAATCTAAACTACAACCTTTGGGTTACCAGTCTGACTCTCTAACCATTAGGTCATGACTGCCCCAATTATGTGTGTGTGATTAGCCATAACAATATAAAAAATAAAATTTGTGCCAGTTATACTGCCAGTCCTAGAGGACAGTCTGAGGTGTATTTAAATGGAGATTGCAGGAGGATTTTTATTTCAGTCCATTATTTTAAGGTTCACTTAGGAATGAAACTTGGCTTAGATCGCACACATAATCAATTTTTTTGAAATAGCATGCACTGCTTTCACGTAATAACGGGTTGATCTGAGCAGCCATAAATAAATCATCTTGTGAGTCAAACTATAGTCACACTGTAGCCAAAATGTGACAGTTTCAACTCTCCACCATGTACTGTGGTAACTTGGCTGACTTTCATGTATCTGGTAAATCAAAATATGCTGATGGAGTTTGAGAAGGGAGAGAGAAAATCAGTTCCAAATCGCTAAGCCATATATGTTAAATCAATATCGCAAAACCAACGGATTAGAGTAAAATAAATCCTGGTATTATTTTAGTAAATATATGAAAATCCCTGGCAAGGCTTTGATGTAATCCCTAATAGCTTTAGCAAAACAAGAGAGTGGAGTGGAGTTTGTGCACCGGATCCTTGCGCTATATGCAGTTTGATGTGCGAATTACACTTTGAAATGACTGAGGCAACAATGGAAAGGCAGCATTCATGATTAGCACAGGCAAATGAGTGGGGGAATAGTTTGTTCTCATGCATTAGTGAAGATAGAGAGTATCTAGAAGGCATGCCATCGGCTGTCACTCTGATACGTCTACAGCTTTGACTCAGCAGACAGTCATCCATAAACAAACTCTGAGAATGAGACCGTCTCTTGCTCTGTGTTGCGAAACAGCCTAGTGTTCCAGCACATCGTAATTTTAGTAGTGGGGAGGGAGGCAGACTGATTACATATTCTGGTCTAGGCCGGTGAATAGTGTTGCAGCATGATAACTCATGCTCAGTTGAATAGAAAGAGAAGGGATTTACTAAACAGTGCAGAGAATGTGCAGTCAATAAATAAAGTGTTTCTACAGCATATGCTTGATGCTATTCTGAGGACGCGAGTAGATTAAAGTGTCATTTGTTCAGCGTGTAACCTTTGCAAACCATAAAGGTCGTGGCAGATCAACCACTTGGGATATGTACAATATGTTGTAGAATTAACATGCGTCTCAATTGTGCCTCCAGTGAACACTTTGTCTAGAGGAGGGTCTGAGATCAGGCGAACCAAAGATGTTCTGTAAAGTCTTGTTCGTGTTCACTACCATTTAAAGGTTTGGGGTCAGTAAGATTTTTTTTTATGTTTTTGAAAGAAGTCTCTCCAAGTTCAGGTGGACTTGCTGGTGTGTTTTGGATCATTGTCCTGCTGCAGAACCCAAGTTCTCTTCAGCTTGAGGTCACGACATTGTCCTTCAGGATTTTTCGGTAGACAGCAGAATTCATGGTTCCATTTATCACAGCAAGTCTTCCAGGTCCTGAAGCAGCAAAACAGCCCCAGACCATCACACTACCACCACCATATTTTACTGTTGGTATGATGTTCTTTTTCTGAAATGCTGTGTTACTTTTACGCCAGACGTAATGGTGTCTGGCGTCACCTTCCAAAAAGTTCAACTTATGTCTCGAGTATTTTCCCAAAAGTCTTGGGGATCATCAAGATGTTTTCTGGCATTCTGAGACGAGCGTTTATGTTCTTTTTGCTCAGCAGCAGTTTTCGTCTTGGAACTCTGCCATGTAGGCCATTTTTCCCAGTCTCTTTCTTATGGTGGAGTCATGAACACTGACCTTAACTGAGGAAAGTGAGGTCTGCAGTTTTTTGGATGTTGTTGTGGGGTCTTTTGTGACCTCTTGGACGAGTCGTCGCTGAGGTCTTGGGGTAATTTTGGTCGGCCAGCCACTCCTGGGAAGGTTCACCACTGTTCCATGTTTTCACCATTTGTGGATAATGGCTCTCACTGTGGTTTGCTGGAGTTCCAAAGCTTTAGAAATGGCTTTATAACCTTTTCCAGACTGATATCTCAATTACTTTCTTTCTCATTTGTTCCTGAATTTCTTTGGATCTCAACATGATGTGTAGCTTTTGAGGATCTTTTGGTCTGCATCACTTTGTCAGGCACGTCCTACTTAAGTGATTTCTTGATTGCGAACAGGTGAGGCAGTAATCAGGCCTGGGTGTGGCTAGAAAAACTGAACTCAGGTGTGATGAACCACAGTTAAGTTATGTTTTAACAGCAGGGGGGGGCAAGAACTTTTTCCCACAGGGCCACGTGGGTTTGGATTTTGTTTTCCCTTAATAATAAAAACCTTCATTTAAAAACTGCATGTCGTGTTTACTTGTGTTATCTTTGATTCATATTTAAATTTGTTTGATGATCTGAAACATTAAAGTGTGACAAACATGCAAAAAAAATAAAAATCAGGAGGGTGGGGGCAAGCATTTTTTCACACCACTGTGTGTGTGTGTATATATATATATATATATATATAATATATATATATAATTTATTTATTTATTTTCCTGACAGTGTTTGATCAGTCGAATCAGAGTGCATTTCTAAGACATCAGTTTACACCAGTATTTAACTCTGTCCTCTTGTGACTGGATCTCCCGAGAGGGGCCTTTATCATGCATCCAGATAGTATAAGAAAATCTCAGTTATTATGTCTTTGTTGGCAACAAGAGCTCTGATCTTCCTAGTTAGGAGACACTGTGCTTTCACTTGGTCATTCTGTAGGCGTTGTGGCCATAAATCTGTATGCAAATGAGTGGCATCCCGTTGCTAAGGCTACACTGTCGTCAGGGGAAACAGCCTATCACATTGTCTTTTTTTCTTTTCTTTTCTTTTTTTTTTTTTTTTGATGAAAGGGAGTGTCTTCCTTCCTATTGTTGTAGAGCATATGCATTTGCAGTTATGTAAACCCTTCCTGCAGAAATGCAGACAGGCTCACTGCCATTTTTCTTTTACACTTGGGAATATAAACTAACATCAAAGTTTTTGGAGAAATTGCATATGGATGCCCTCTGTTGATTTACTAAGCTAACTAGATGAAACCAAAAGATTCTCCTGAGTGAATAGAAGCTGCTAGTGTCTTTAGGATATTTACTATCATCATTAGTTTCATGTTAACATGACTGTGGGAAGATATTCACCCCTCTTATTAATTTTTTGTCCTTATAGTGATATAACAATCTTAACTACCATTCTCACTACTGCTTTTATCCTTTCGGATCTGTGTTGACAGCATTCCAGTTTTCTGTTCTTTGTTTTTCCCCCTCTGCTGGAACCCTCTTTTGTCTCTCTTCGACCACACACATCTCATTTTCTGCCATTTTTCAGAAACTGGGAGAATGACAACCCTAACATTAGTGATTGACATCTGCAAAGCACGGTCTTGACAGACAACTAATCTACTGTGGTTCCATTCATATAGCACAAACTAACCAAACTCACTCTCAAAATTCAACTGTGACTCCTGAAATTTTAAGCAGTCACTATGGTTATAGAATGTAGTTGACACTCTCTTTTATAGCTGAAATTGTGTTTGAACACAAACAGGACTGACAACCATATTATGCTGCTGTATGATTGTCTTTATAGAGGTTTGAAATTATGATGTTTTCGTATTTGTTTGGTTGCTTTCTTGTTTTACCATATTGTTTCAAATATAAGACGACCCTGATTATAAGATGACCCCCCCCCCCCCCTTTTTTTTTTTTTTCAAAATGTACATTTTCGAAATTTTTTATAAAGAAAATGCTTTTATTTGGGAAAAAAATTCATATTGCTTATTTTTCATATTTAAATTTTTGTATTGAAATTATGGTAAATACTGGAAAAATGTACGGATGATTACATTTAAAAAATATAGCTGCAAGCAGCAATTACGGGGCCAAGCACAAAAACAGCACAAGAAGCCAGCCAACATGGCTGTGAGCATCAGACCAACAGCAGCAGTGAGCAATTAAAGACCTATTAAGATCATTTTAGGTAAAAGAGCTGAAAAATGATCAAAAATGAGGATTTACTGTTTCATCACTTTCGACCAATAGGTGGCGCTGTGTCCAAATTGTTGTCGTATGGTCAGAGTGAGGTGACAATAACACTTGCAAAGTTTGGTGTCAATATGTCAAAGCACTGAAGAGATACAGCGTCAAGAGTCGTTTTTGCATCATGCCTTGTAAATTTTGTTATAACTTTTGACCACAAGGTGGTGCTGGTCCGAAACTTCTCAGGCTCCTTCAGGGCATTGTCCTGATGAACCATACCAAATTTATGAATTTTGGTCAAACCCATCAGAAGTTATAAGCAAAAATAGCCATTATTCATATCTCCACTCCAGTAGGTGGCGCTGCGCCGAAACACTGTATGATGCCTCAGGTCATGCTTGTGATGACACGTACCAAGTTTGGTCTGAATATGATAAAACATTGCAGAGATACAGCTTCAAGAGTCATTTTTGCATCATATCTCAAATGTTTTGCTCTGGTATACGAAAACGGTTTGACTTATCAACTTGAAATCCATAACTTTTTGTCGGCATGGTCTGAAGATGATACGGTTCAATTTTGGTGAAAATCGGAGCAACGGTCTAGGAGGAGTTCGAAAAAGTAGGTTTTTAAAGTAAAACAATATGGCGGACAGGAATTTCAGCTGACTATGGCAAATTTGATATCTTTGTTCTCAGCATGACCCAAGGAATCTACTGAGACCAGTTTCATTACAATTGGTTAATATAGACAAAATATTAGCATTTTTGTAAATTTTGTTATAACTTTTGACCACAAGGTGGCGCTGGTCCGAAACTTCTCAGGCTGCTTCAGGGCATTGTTCTGATGACCCATACCGAGTTTCATAACGATACGCTAATGCGTTTGTAAAATACAGCATTTTAGCACAAAATTCAAAATGGCCGACAGCTAAAACGGCCAATATGGAAAAATTGGATATCATTCGACTCGGCATGATGCCCCGAATCCAACGAGTCCAAATTTTTGTTTTTTTGACAAACCCATCAGAAGTTATAAGCAAAAATATCCATTTTTCATATCTCCGCACCACTAGGTGGCACTGCGCCGAAACGATGCATGTTGCCTCAGGTCATGCTTGTGATGACATGTACCAAGTTTGGTCTGAATACGATAAAGCGTTGCGGAGATACAGCCTTATGTCTATTTTCGCAAGCACTACGTACAATTCGTTCACATGTTTTTCGAAAGCGGTTTGAGGAATCAACTTGAATTCCATAACTTTTTGTCAGCATGGTCTGAAGATGATCTGGTTCCATTTTTTTGAAAATCGGAGTAACGGCCTAGGAGGAGTTCGAAAAAGTAGGTTTTTCAGAAAATTCAAAATGGTGGAAAAATTTTCATGACGGAAAATGACGTCATAGGGTGCAATCGATTCGACTTGACCTAAGGAATCAGAGGAAAAAGGAATTTTGTTTCTAGCCCTTATGGTTCAAAAGTTATTAACATAAACATAAGTGCAACTTTGGACAGCTGGTGGCGCTAGAGGGATTGAGTTAGAGACTCCAAATTTGCTATGGACAAAGGTCAGACTGTCCTCTAACAGTGTGCCAAATTTCACAACTTTCCCGCAAGCGGTTCTATGGGCTGCCATAGACTTCAAGAGCGGAAGAAGAAACGGAAGAAGAAGAATAATAAGCGTACGGAACGCCAACAATAACAATAGGTGCCTAAGCACCTTCGGTGCTTGGCCCCTAATAATAATAAGCGTACGGAACGCCAACAATAACAATAGGTGCCTAAGCACCTTCGGTGCTTGGCCCCTAATAACCACTTGCTGGCATACCATAAAAATAACCTGCAGCTCATCTGAATTATATAACAATTAGGCTATCCATCTCATAGTGAAAACCATTAAAAAAAAATAATTAACAGTAGAGGTGAAATCTTAACACAGTTTTGAAATCTGGGTACAATCTTACACTTTAAAATCATGTACGGGAGAAGTTTGGTCCTGTCAGCTAGGGAGGCAAACTTGAAAGTCATGCGGCTCTAAGCTTTTCTTTCACTGTTAGCATTTTCCGCTCATGATCTTTTTATATTACATTCTGTTTTACGTGCATTTTGTGGGTGTATTATTGACATGTAAAAGTATAGACCCTGCATATAAGACAAACCCGTTTTTCAGATGTATTTCTAAGTAAAAACATTGTCTTATATGCGGAACAATACTGTATATTCCATTCTTTTAGATTTAAATTTGAGCTTCTGTGATTTACTCTGGTTGGTACCCATGTCTTCCCACCTCAGGTGCAGGATGCAGTGCGTTGCAGGATGGGTGGCTGCAAAGACGACAGTGAAAACTCTCCGGACTCCTGCAAGAACGGCCAGGTGCAGATCATGGTGAATAGCATTCCATTCCATCTCATCTCTCATGGGACTCTCAGAGGGTCGGCTCATCCTCTCTTAAACAGCATGGGCTACTATGTGTTTCAAATGGGATTTGTATTGTAAATCAGAGCAGGTGGCTCGCCAAATGCGAAAGACTATTACAGAAGGTTGAAAATCTTGGTCAGCTCCCAACTATACTTTTTGCGCAGTTTCTAGTATTTAGATTGAAGTTGTACAATATGTGTTAGCATTGCACATGATGAAATAAGGTTGAACTAGTTATAAATAAATTGACAATATATAATTAAACTTTATACAAGAAAGCAATCAAGCACGTCAGTAACATATTTAGCACTTATAACCTTATGGGGCAATTTCATATCGCTTTTAACTCCTTTACCCAGTGCCCTGCAGTGATTTGTTCATGTCAAAGACTAGACTTGCATGTAGCCATGGTAACTACAGCAGGAACTCTCCAATTGTGTGTGTGTGGATCGGTTTGGATGAGAGGGATCGCCGCCCCTGCAGGTCTGCTCCACCTTTTCACTTTCTCTCCTCAGCTCACCGCTCACTTTTCCTCTCTCTCTTCCTTTTTCTCCGTTCTGCCTCTTTGCCGGCAGAGGTGCCCACACCGGCCAAGCCTCTACAGTCAGGAGCAGTGCAGCTCACTCCGATATTCACCTGGGTGCTGCCAAGGCTGCCACCAAACCTGCCCCGCCCACCCTCCTCTAGCCTTGGCCAATCACAGTCACGGACACAGCCATAACCATACCCACATTCTCAACCAGAACCACACTCAGGCTCTGAACCACACCCACCTTCTCAATCACAACCACGCCCACGGCCTCAACCACAACCACGTCCATGCTCTCAACCACACTCTCGACAAAAACCACACTCACACCCTGAACCACAACCACATGCATACACTCAACCACAACCATGCCCACGTTCTCCACCAGAGCCAGAGCATAGTGCTGGAGCAAAATCATATGACCGTACGTCTCTGAAATGAACGTGATTGCATGTATTTGCTTTAGAGTTAGTGCTTTCAATGTTAGAGTGTAGCTGACAGCGTACTGTGAGCATATTAGCCTGCTAATTAGATAAGTGGCTAGCTGTCAGCAGACTTCAAGTTATAGGTAGTGCAAAGTAACTTAGTTTCAATGGCTGTGTAGTAGAACTTTTGCATAGTCGCAGGTCTCTTTTCTTGCCTTTTCCTTCAACTTCAACACACAGGTATATGCATACATACAAGTTGCTCTCACTGGGAATACTAAAATTGCTCCACAGTGTAATGCCCTGACTAAAGCTTTGTTTTGAACTCCTTTGAGAGTCAATTCTTTTGGCAGCAATAGCCAACGCTGCATTCAAATGAAGGCCTGGAGTTAAAAAGAGCTGCTCTGGGACGGACGTTTTCAGTTTGCCCTGAGGGATGCAGTCAGTTTGTGTCCATTGTACTGTATCTTTTTTTAAAGGTCCTACCCTCTTTTGATAAAAATAATGTGCTTTTGTTTGGAAAGTCAAGTCAAGCTGTGTCAGACTGCAGTATGCTAATTTATTTTCACTTCGCTTCATTGTAATTAGTGCTGGTGCTAAGGGATCTGCTTTTCATTGTAGAGGTGTTGCAGATGTGTTGCATTAAACTAGGACTTTGTCGAAATACTGTGTGGTGATTGCTAAAATGAACATTTTGTTTCTTTTTGATGGACTTAAACCACCATATACTGTCTGTAACTGCGCTCAGCTCCACCCTTCACCATACCAAAGCTGTTTGACTGTATGTAAATTATCAAGAAATGGCATCTATATAAACACTTATGGACAGCTTGTCATTTGTAACAAGCTTTAGTAATCTTTCCTCTGTCCTTCATTCACCTCAACAGACGGACTTTGAGAAAGATGTGGACTTGGCGTGTCAAACGGGTAAGTATTTCTGGACCCTCCATTTTGCCTTTCACTATCGCTGTCGTACCTCTTTGCTTTCTCTTTCTTGCACTTTCCTCACCGTTTCTTTCACATTGCCCTGGTTCTAATGCTGTTTAGTTAAGTTTGTTAATGTAAAGTTAACCCTGCACATCGTTGTCTCTCCCTCACTTGCAGAGAGAGGACACCCATGTAAGTCTCACACTTAAGTTGGAACATACCTGTTTGTATGCCATTTGTGTTAGACGATAGTTTGTTATTTTGCAAAAATGTGCATGATTGCTCTTTGATTACCATACCCTTATCATCTTCAGCATACTAGGGCATTCATTTTAGCTTGGATACATTTTTGGTCAATTTTGTGGATGAGAAACTGCCATTATTATAATATTAACCTTACAAAATTCTAGTAGTTTTTAAATCAAAGGAAAGTTTTTTTGTTTTTTTTTTGTTTTTGTTTTTTTTATGTGTAAGTTATTTTTTTATTTAAGGTTTTTTCCCATTTCGGCTATTGACAGTTATGCGACCTTATAAATGATGTATAAAATGGTTAGACCTTTACGGCTGATGGTTTTTCCCTTAGAGGTGCATGGCTTTGCCTGCTAACCCTACTTAATTCGACTGAACTCCTGCTGTAGGCACCAGCCTTTGCAACCGTCCAACTTTTGCATGCTGAGAATCCCAGATACTAACTCACCTGCCTGAAAAATGTTGTCCTTTCTTGCTCACACTGCCTTCTGCACCCCTTGACCCTTTCCTACTCTTCTGATCTCTGCATTGACATGCTTCATTTCTATGTAACTGAGCTCATTTTCCTTTGTCTCTTTTCCCATCATTCCCTCCACCGATCACATTCTCTCTCCACCCACATCTTGCTAACTCCGTCACTGCTTCAACCTCTCTCCAAAACATCTGGGTTCTATTCCTTTGGGAACTCCTGTGTAATCATCTTCTATCCCTCCCTTTTCCTTTTCTGTCATGTATCATTTCACCATCCAACTTTTGGTTATGATTGTTTACTCTCTCTATGCTCTTTGCCACTCTGTCCATCTGTGTGATCTTGTGCACTCGACCTCTGCTCCTGTCTCTTTCTTCTTCCCCACTTCTGTCTATCTGTTCTCTTTCTCTCTTCCTTTCTCCCCTACCTCAGTCATCTTTAAGGAGGTAAACACCTGTAACCCTGCTACCATAACTGGCACTTTATCCCGCATCTCCCTGGACGACGAGGACGACCCCAAGTTGGCAGCTCATCAGGAAGGCATTAATTTCAGCAGCCTGCCTGGGAACATCCCACCCCCTAACCTCCTGGTGCAGGTACCTGCTTTGGGTCCCTTGAATGAGCTAAGCGATCAGCCACTGAAGAAGGAGGTTAATGTGGAGCAACAAGGCCAGCATCAGCGATCCGGACCCATCTACCTGTGCACCGAGAGTGGGCTGGGTTGGGCCCGACCAAACCCTTCTTCCACCCAGGATTCAGCTGGTGGAGGTGGGGAAGGGGACTACATGGTGTTGCCACGTCGGACAGTCAGTCTCAAGCCCCCTCCTCCACCCCAGGATGAGGGGAAGCCCCTAAACATTACTGTAGATGACCCTCCTTTTCCTCCGCCCCCTTCACCTCTGACTCTGCATCCAGCTGAGAGCGAGGCATACCCCGCAGACTTTGCAGCTGTGGACCACATCAGCATGAACCTAAACCGCTCCTACGGCACGCTCAAACAGTTGCCGGCCCACACCGGGCACACGCACACCAACACCCACACCCTGCAGGTCAAGCAGAATCGTCCCTCTGTCCGGCAGATCCTCACCTCGGGAACGGTGGAGCGCACCAGAACCCTTCCCCGCAACCTGGGCAGCACCAACACCAGCCTCTCGGCTGGATCTTTGGAAGTAAGTAGGGGTTAAAGTAGGGGTTCATTCTTTCACAATCTAGAACAACCGTAGCTTCTGAATGTCCCAGGGTATTTTGGAAACCACCTGTGGTTTGCAATTGTGGTGTACAACCTAGGAGCACAATAGTGCTGTAATCTCCTGCCATTCTTGCCAGGAAAAAGGGAACTGGGGACCACATAACACAAAGAATCATGCTGTCAGGAAAATGTCAAGTAGATCAGTACAAAAAAAAAAAAAAAGCATCACAGAGATGAAACCAAGCATGAATGCAATGATTGCAAACACGCACCGACCTAAACACACAAACCCTTGAATCTTACCTAGCAACAGACAAATTACAATTAAAGGGCTAGCTCTCCCAAAAAAAAAAAAAGAAAATCGTCATCATTTACATGTCGTTCCCAATATGTATGACATTCTTTCTTCAACGGGGTCAACGGGGTCCAAAATAACACTAGAACCCATCGACACATTCCGCTGAGGAAAGAAAGTCATACATGTTTGGAATGACATGAGGGTGGGTAAATAAAAATTGTTGGGTGAACTGTCCCTTTAAGGTGTTGTTACAGGAGAGCAATACCTGTTACAGGAGAGCATTACCAAGGCTGATTTATATTATTAGTAATGTCTCCTTTCATTTTGGTGCTGGATGATGGTACGTCATCTGTAGTGCCCGAGACGCCATGCATACTGATCATCTAGCAACTCTCTCATCAGTCCGTCACAGGAATGCATTCAGGTGTGCCTTCTATACCCAGAGTCCCCTGTCAACATGCTGTTACACAACTTGGTGACTGCATCGGGGTGGATGTGTTTGTATGTGTGTGCAGTTGCGCTTCTCTCTATAATTACACTACAGCCCCACAAGGAGGGACAGCAGATGGTGAGAGAGAAACAGCCAGAGGAAGTGCCTGAGAGAGCCTGCATTCCTTCATTAAATAACACAAAACCTTCCTGTTCTCTCTCCAACACATAGTTCTTGGGGCTGGGGCAAAAATTTCTAACTAAAGTCAGTTGTCAAACTTAAAGTCAACATGAAATTAGTAGGTTCTGTTTCTGTTTTTGCACAAATAAAACAGTGTCCTTCATCAAAATGTAAAAACTTGCTCTGCATCTAAAACAAGTAGTGCCTGAAACTCCAAATGGAAGTGAATGGAAGTGCTTAAGCTTTACAAAATGTTGGATTCAGGAGGTCAAACAAAATATTTATTATTTTTGAACAGTGATGTTTGCTGCTTTCTAGCAATAAATATCATCAGTAAAATTATACATTTTATAAATTGAAACACTAAAAATAAAAGTCTATATAATATGATAACAATACAATAATACACCAGAATGGTGCATCATATATTGGAAGTGAGGCACGTAACTGCTTTAAGCTTTCGTTTATAAGGCCTAGTTAGTTTGGGGCCAAATGGCAATTGATTAACTTATATTTCCCATAAATGAACGTTTTTGAGCATTTTCCCGCCCTTAAATACCTGATTCACTCTGAAATAAATCACATTACGGAAGTAAAATAGGCTATTAATTTCATGTTGACTTGAAAGCATGCTTTTTTAATGTTTTGTTAGCTGACCACCTACGAAATACAGTCAATGTTTCCCATTCATATTCTCTTCCTAGCTCTATTTCACACACTTACTCATAAGTGCCTGTATTGCAGCAGGTTGTTAGAGTTTATATCATTTTGCATATCATTTTCATATCAATCATCAAGCTGGAAAGGTTGCAATACACCAGTTTTAAAACTTTACTTTTCCTCTAAAGAACTCACAGACTCAAGTTTGGCGATGTAAGGTTGGGGTCACAAAGGTTCCTGGGTATTGATATTTTAGTGGGCTTGAACACTTCGGGGTCTGTAGTGCTTTGGCTTATTGTCACCTAACCCACCAGTAACTTTACTTTGTCAACAATTAACTTCTCTCACTTTAAACAAGGTACACAACGTGACTCAGTCTCATCCTCCCTTTGTGAATAGCAAAGTAGCATATGCCCAGGTATTGACTGGTTTGTGTTCTGTGAGTTTGAGCTTGTGACATATTGCCGCAGAATGTGTACAGACACTATTGGTTAACTGCATTTGTGAATGTGTTTTGAATAACTTAAACTCTTTTTATTGCATCACTTATATGACATTTTAAAGCCTCAATTACAGCAGGAAATAGAAATATTCTGTTTGCTTTTCAGATTGACATACAGATGTAGGAAACCTCTCAAAAGTCCATGTGACACTTAATGGACCTTAAAGCTACAGTGCCAGGGTCCAAAATGAATGCACAAAAGTGTAAATTAATGTAAATAAAAATCGTCTTTGCCATGTAACATATAGCCTATTTGTTTTAAGAATGATATTCTAACCCTTGCCAATGTGTGAGCAGTTCACTATAGTCTATAAAGTCATAAAATCGTCTTCTAAAGAAACATTTGTTAGTTGATTCACATGTCCTCAGACTTTAAAAGTTTATATATTATGCAATTGATATATTACATCAGCGGTTTATATATTTTCCTACGGAACTCCATGTGATGTCACTGTCCTAATCCTCGTATTAAGTCATTAAAATGAAAAAATAAGGTGGGGAAATTGTTCCTCGCCACAATAGGTCTTCAGAATTGTGTGACAGTTGTCTTGTCACTGAGAGACACAGATTGGCTCATCCTGAATGTGTTGCTACACTCTTAGGTCATTAATGTGCTAGGAAAGGTAGCTAATCACATTTTCCAAGGAAAAATATATATTCTCAAAGGATAACACTGTCGATTTTTCAACCAGCTTTGACATGGAAAAAGAGTACACATTCTTTTACATACTGTTTACTACTATACTACACTTTCAGGGCTAATAAGAAATATTTATTGCCAGATGGTTTTCTCAGCTGACAATAAAGTTATTTTTGGACTCTGTACATGCAAATTGCACCATGCAGATGTGCAAACAAAAATTGTTGGAACTGAGCAGGTTCCTTCTGAGCAAGTGGTTTTAGCTGTTTACATAAGATTAGAGATCTTACAAACTGAGGCATAATACAAAATATTATGCCATTTTCCAAACATACCACAGCTTCTGCTGTTTACAGTATGTGCAGACGCATACTTTTTTTTTAATATCAAAGGCTAAAATAATCATTACTGATACTGTTTTATGGAGGAAAAAAATGGTTGTTAACATCAGTGTCAGGCTTATTTAAACGGTTGCCAGTTAAACAGCCTAAAATTATGTGATTTTACATATTACATTAGATGTAACATATTTTAGATACATAATGTGGGAAGCACACATTACAGTATCTTATTACTCTCAGACGACTTTATTTGTGGTGTTTGTTTTTTTTTGTTTGTTTTTATTTTACATGGATATTTTTATTTATGCACACTGTAATGCTGTAACACTGCTGTTATGCAGTAAGACACCACCCCACACCCACCTGTGAAGGTGAATACCCCCTATCCTGTATGTTTATGCAGAAGTTCTGTTTGAAACCAAACATGAAAACACCCACTGGAAAAACAGTTCAGTCAGCTGAGGTGTATAAATGCTCACTGCACCTGCATGAGACAAATGCGTCATGGGCGCCAGAGCCGAAGTTTACTCAGGTGCTGAAAGATGTGCACTTGTGATTGATGGTGTCTTCTCTCCCCCTCCCCCTTCCCCCAGAGGAAAAGAGTACGGTACTCTGAGCTGGACTTTGAGGTAAGACCCCGTCCCCATCTGTCCTTAGACTGGTGTTTGTGCTTTTGTCCAACATTAGCTAGAGATTTTAATGGATTCACAAAGGAGCCAATGATAGTTGCCGCACTGGTGCTTGTTTCCCCCATCATGCATTTAGTATATTAGCAACAGTCCTACCCATGGCAGAACTGCTCATTGTTTCACATGCCTTGATTCCTTCAGCATTATTTCAAAATAGGGTGACTGCATATTCCACTTTGGCAGGTTTTTTATACATATGTATTGTTTTTTATTCGTCATTTGTAATATATATATATATATATATATATATATATATATACACACTACCGCTCAAAAGTTTGGGATTGGTAAGATTTTTTATGTTTTTAAAAGAAGTTTCATCTGCTCACCAAGGCTGCATTTATTTAATTAAAAATACAGTAAAAAACAGTAATATTGTGAAATATTATTACAATTTAAAATATTTGAAAATGTAATTTATTCCTGTGATGCAAAGCTGAATTTTCAGCATCATTACTCCAGTCTTCAGTGTCACATGATCCTTCAGAAATCATTCTAATATGCTGATCTGCTGCTCAAGAAACATTTATTGTGTACAGATGTACAAAATATTTGTGTACAATATTTTTTTCAGGATTCTTTGATGAATAGAAAGTTCAAAAGAACAGCATTTATTTGAAATATAATCTTTTGTAACTTTATAAATGTTTTTACTGTCACTTTTGATTGATTTAATGCATCCTTGCTGAAAAAACAAAAATTAATTTCTTTAAATTCTTCTCAAAAAAATAAAAATAAAAATTATAACTGACCCCAAACTTTTAGTTGAAGGTAGTGTATAATGTTAAAAAAGCTTTGTATTTCAGATAAATGCTGTTCTTTTGAACTTTCTATTCATCGAGGAATCCTGAAAAAAAAAAAAAGTACACAACTGTTTTCAACATTGATAATAATAATAAATGTTTCTCGAGCAGCAAATCATCATATTAAAATGATTTCTGAAGGATCATGTGACACTGAAGACTGGAGAAATGATGCTGAAAATTCAGCTTTGCATCACAGAAATATATATATATATATATTAGGGGTGTGACGAGATCTCATGCCACGAGAGATTAAAATGTGACAAGATATCTCTTTGAGGTGAAAAGCTGTCTCATGATATTGCCATGATGGAGTATGAGGGTGAAATTAGGATAGAACATGCCACCGCTATATTTACATTACGCCTCCACTGTCGTTTTGCTTTTTATAGAAATAAAAAACATTTAATTCAGTTGGATAACAGTCGCTTCAATCCCATCCAGCTCATCCAACACAAGCTGCAGAGTCGTACATATTGCAGCAGGATTCAGAGCTCACTTATCTTGTGACGAGATGACTGACAACACCATGGCGGAGGATTTGTTGCCCAACAGAGCCTAAGCGTCTGATAAATGTCTTAAATTGTAAAATACACGCTCAGCACAGCCGCACACAGAGTACGAACAATTGTGTAAGTAAAACGCGAGGACGCATTCAAACATAATTTCAATACCCCGCATTTTGAAAGTGGCTCTCTGATGCATGCAAATATCTCCCAGTTTGAAAGCTGTCGTAGGCTGGGCTGTGTTACCATCTCTTAGCTCTGAATCATATTTGAAGATAAATGTGGCCTCTATTTGCACTTTGAATATTCAGAGAGTTCTGTGACATATTGTTTGCACTTAATAAGGCTAAGAGAAAACTTTTTTTTTCTATGACCAGTTTGTGGAAAGGCGTTCAGTTAGGAGGACAAAAGATGTAGAGGCTCATAATTCATGTACACTAAGGTCTGAAGAAACTTGTATGAAATCATACAGGAGAGAAGCCAGTCAGTTGAGTTTGTACAGTGCTTGAGTATTGTTGTCTTTTACTGCATATGATAATTCATAATCAGAAAGTAGAACTGAAATGACATTGATTACAAGATGATTAGTTCAAACATTTCAAATGCACTATTTTTCTAGTCATGTATGTCTACACTGTGTAAAAATCTCGTCTCGTTCTCGTGAACTCAATCTCGTGTCTCGTCTCATCTCGTGAGCTGTCTCATCACACCCCTAATATATATATATATATATATATATACATCTTTCCTGTTGTCCATAAGTCCAAGTAATAATAGTATAATAGTAGTAGTATTACATTTACTGTGGTTTGCATTTCAGAAATCTGCTCACCTTATTTCAAAATGACATCTTTGATATGTCATCCAAATGCGTGTTGTATAATGACTAAACATGACACCACATACAAAAATGTTTCTGAATACAGAATAATCAAGGCTGCAGAAACACTGAAACAGTGTAGAGCTCTTTAAGTGTGGAGTGAGTGGCATTAGTGTGTGTGAAAGAGATAAACGGCATAATGAGACGAGTAGAGATTGCACGTGTATGACTGAGGCAGCCTGGGGGGCACCTCCATGGAATGATCAAATGGCAGGATCCAGCAAATCTCCAGTCTAAAGCCTCTCAATCCATTTTTTTTTTTTTTTTTTCCAGAACACATTTGTGTGCTTTTAAACTTGCTGTTCTTCAATTATGTTTGAAAGCTTAAGTTAAGTTATGACTGGATATTTGCTCTCCCGTATGGAGGCTTCTTCTCAAACAGAGGTATGTCTTGTTACTAACACATTCAGATGCTTTTAGAGCTTCATAACCTTTTCCATCCTACTCAATACTGCATGAGATCTCCCTCCTGTCCCAATAAATAAATTAGGGTTGTCAGGTGACAAAACAATTTCAAATTTTTGTTGTTACAGTGATTCATTTCAAAATGCAGATTAGCTTTACAATAAATGTAAATGCATAATATAATTTGTGGTGCATTTAGTTTTAATGGATTAAAATCCTCTCTAAAAAGAAAACAAAATATTCAAATGAAATCTGTATTGCACTTGTGTACAAATATAAAATAAATAGTTCGTCTCCCAGCCCGAATAAACAGCTCTGTTTTGCTGGTTTGGAGTTTGCTGGTCAGGCTGGATTGTTGTGTGCTGGTGCCCGTATTCTGACTAGTCTTTAGAATTCGCACTGAGCAGAATGAATTTAAACAGGTAAATGTGTTACAATTTAAAATGTATACAATTTAAATGTTTTCTAATAATGTACATATTTAAAGTATTAGTTCACTTTCAAATGAAAATTACCCCAATGATTTACTCACCCTTAAGCCATCCTAGGAGTATATGACTTTCTTCTTTCTGATGAACACAATCTGAGAAATATTAATAAATATCCTGACACATTCCGAGCTTTACAATGGCAGTAAGCGTTACCAAATGAGTATGAGCTGAAGAAAGTGCCTTCCGTATTCAAGTTACGAAGAAAGTGTAAACTGGTGTCGCGTCAGTTATACTTTTACCGTAAGTTGAATAGGGAAGGCGTAGTCCGTAATGTAAACTTTTTGAATTGTAAGTTTTAGACTTTCCTCGTAAGTAGAATGCGGAAGGCGGTCTGGCAGAAGTGACATATTTTACTTCATAACTTGTTATATATGGAAATTTTGTTTACACTAAAGCATCACTTCGCCTCAGAAGGCCTTTATTGGATGGATGGATGTGGATGGAGACACTTTCTTCAGCTCATACTCATTTGTTAACGCTTACTGCCATTATAAAGCTTGGATGTGTCAGGATATTTATTAATATTTATCCAATTGTGTTCATCAGAAAGAAGAAAGTCATACTGTACACCTAGGATAGCTTGAGCGTGAGTAAAGCTTGGGTTAATTTTCATTTGAAAGTGAACTAATCCTTTAACTTTGGTAGCCCTAAAATAAGTAGATCTTTAGATAACTGTTTACTGAAAACAAAAATAATTGATAAACAAGTTCAAAATTCCATTTTTGCTTAGAAATCAACACCATCATATGGATGTTGAAAGGTTAAAGAAAAACTGTCATGTCAGCTCTGTGTGAATACCAGCTGTGACTACAAACAATGTCTCTGAGGCAAGCCATTTCACTCGACGACCATGTTTGAAAAGTCTCTCGGGCAGCTATTTCAGGCATTCAAGTACAGCCTCAATATCTTTGAATGGGGAAACATCAAAAAGCTGTTTACCAAACTTACCGATAAAATTCATGAAATCACAGATGACATTTGATAACAACCTCATAAATTTTGTTTCTAAACAAAAAACTTTTTCAGGCTCAACCATCCAATGCGCATGTGCAGTCACTGAACACTTACTGTTTCTATAGCAAGTGGAGCTTCTAAAGGCAGCTGCAGTGACGCGATGACTTTACCAATTGGCGATTGGCTCTTTTATTTAGAAGGCGGGACTTATTCTGCCATATTGTGTGTCTTTTCTACAAAACAGTCCAGCCAGCTTCCAACCACCTCCATTTAAATCTGGGAATTGGTGGAAGTGTCTGTAAGTAGGAAATGATACCGACCAGAGAGCTTTAACATTGCTTGATAGCCATCAGTTTTATTAACCAATCAGAACACCACCCTTCAAGAGGATGAGTGTTTATTGTCACCCCAGTCTTGCGGTTTAACTCGATCACCATCAACACAGCTCCTCCCTGGCCTTCCCTTTCTTATTTTTTTGCTTTTGTTCCTTTTGTTTTTTTTTGTTTGTTTTTCCACTTCCTTACAGAAAGTGATGCACACTCGCAAAAGACACTCAGAGCTGTACCATGAACTCAACCACTCCACCAAGTTCCACACCATAGACAGGTATAACAGGGATCCTGCCATGTCCTCCTTCAAGGTAAGACCCCTCTAACCTGCAAACCCCACACTTATACCCGTCCCTGACATGTTAAAATCATACACCACCCAAAGCACCAGTTCAAGTGAAATAATCTAACCCTGTGCTTGCAAAAATCCTGTATATTTGCGTTACAAAGTTACTAATGAATCACCATGCTCACACGTGCACCACTGCAGGAGTTTTAGTAACTGGAGTACTAAATAGTTTACTTAAACCTGAAACACTAATGACATTTCCATAAATAATTTGTTACCTGGGAGGCAGAAAACTTCTTGTTTTGAGGACATATTAATGTATTTTTAACCTTCTTTAAAAATCCATTTAAACTGCGCTTTAAAATTACAGGGATTAAAATTCATAAATGATTTAGAGAAAAACGCTCAAAATGAAAATTCTTTAGTGAACTTTTCTTATATATATATATATATATATATATATATATATATATATATATATATATATATATATATATATATATATAATGTACATACTAGGGGTGTAACAGTACACAAAACTCACGGTTCGGTACGTACCTCGGTTTTGAAGTCACGGTTCGGTACAGTTTTCGGTACAGCAGGTGGAGAGAAAACTAAACATAAAATTGCTTTTTTTTATTATTAAACAGAGGTTTACTGAAAAAATTGTGTTTTTGTCTTTAAATATATTAAATTAAAACTAAAAGTTTCTTAAGGATAAAAAAATGATCTCTGCTAATGCTATAAACTAATTAGGGAGCCCTAACTTGAAAGAAGCCCAAACTATTAGCCTAAATTCAATTGCTTTTTATTTTTAGATGAAATAATCAACACTCAAATAACAAATTGTATGCAAACCTGTAAGCTGCACCTAAGGCAGTTTTTGCATTAACTTCTAAATGTTTTTACTCCAATTCGTTGTTGAAATATAATCATTTCTACACAGTGGCTGTTATTTTAACATCAGATTTATTTAAACATACATTAAATAGCCTAATCAGGATATCACTAAAAGATTAAGTAAAATAAAGAATATATTGGCTAATACAGTGCATATATTAAGCGAAAGAGTTCATTTCTCTAGCGAACTAACAAGCTGTGAACAAGAATGGCTTTTCTGAGGTAAATGCATCATGACATATTGTTGAATACGGACGCTTTCATTGATGTCTTTCCACCGTTGAAACACTGAATGAGCGATTACATGAGATATGACCGTTTCAGTAAGTTGTACTGAATCTTGCAACATACCTTCAGATGTTCTTTCATGTTTATTCTGTAACTAGTATTAAGGAGGAAGAGATGAACACGTTCACTTGCGCTCCGCGCTCGCGCTGCCGGTTGAACTGAGGCGCCTGTACAGTGATCTGTCACCCCACATCAAAGCACGTCAAAATGGCATTTTCTGTTTAAACTTCATGATTTCGTGGACAGAATTTGAAGGATGACACTTTGTTTCTTATCGAAAGTAACAAAACGCAGAGCTTATTGCGGTTATTGGTGGTGAATATTGGTTGCAATGTAATGCTTCGGTACACACGTGCACCGTACCGAAAGCCCTGTACCGAAACGGTTCGGTACAAATACGTGTACCGTTACACCCCTAGTACATACATATTATCAATACAGTGAAAGTCAGTGGGGTTCAGTGATTTTTTTGGACCCCTATAACTTTCAGTGTATGGACAAAAACATGTTTAAAAAAAATATACAATAAAAAGAATGGCATGAGGAATGACATGAGGGTGAATAAATGATGACAGGATTTGTATCTTTGGGTGAACTGTCCTTTTAAAAAATTGTAAAAAAAATAAAATGATGGGGAGTTAACAGTTTGTATTCTGTTACTTGGATTAAAAAAAAAAAAAAAAACGTTTGAAAGGCAATTGTACATGCACCTGTTGTTTGGAAACATCTTTATCAGAGCATTCTCTGCTTTCCTTTTCCCCGAGCTAGCTAGCGTAAGCTAATTAATACTGTATTAATAGCTGGATCATATTCAGTCTCCAACCATTAAGCTTCTCTAAGTACACCTGCCTGCTGCAGCGCCGTCTCCTATCTGCTTTCCCTGGAAAGAGCTGACGGTTCATCTTTCCATTAGCCAGACTGCTGAATCTTTAATGTTCTATTAGAGGAAGGAGCATTGCAAACATCTATACGCCAGTGTCCAGAGGCTTTTGTCATTAAGATTTAAAAACAAATGCCCTCCGGATAATTACCTGTCTGCAATTTGTGTATACATTGGTGGCATTTGCCACATGCTCACTCACTTTTCATTTGGATCATGCTGTCTGCAGCCTCAGTTATGGCCCATTTTAGGCCTTTAGATCCTTGTGCTGCATTACTTTTCACCAGATGCGTGTCCTGGGGTGGCCCTGGCCACTGGAGTGATTTGATTGGCCACTCCAAAATTCTAAACTAGGGTTGGCCATCTCTCAAGTCAAGTCCTTGGCTTAAATCGGAGAAAAAAAAAAAAAAACATTTAGGTGAAGTCAGAGAAATGCGGAAATGCTGATTTGCACTTAAACTGATGCAGAACATGAAAGCATTAAAATACAGCAGAAAAGAAAACATACAAAGTTCTGTCATGAAACTCTAGATGGCACAGGCTGATAGGTCCTTAACTCGATCTGCTTGCAATCACATTATTCTCTAATAGGGCACAGCTGATTGGTTCCTGCTGTGTCAGTAGCCAATGATCTTGCTGCTCAACCTTCAAATGCTTGGTCAGTATTTGCTATAGCAGTTTGCAGCCCATTTTCAGAAACTCTCCACCTTCCTCAGCTCCACCTGTATAGATCTGCTACGGGTATTTTATTTATGCTATATTGTACAGCAGCAGCATGTCTTACTTGCTCACAGAAGTGTGTCATGTTTGTATTGGCAGTAGCAAGTCCCGTACATGCTCTGCAGCAGCAATAACCAACAGCAGCTGCAGCAGATCTATTCCATCAAAACCAAATATATCAACATTGTTATATCCATTACCATGCCAAACACTCAGAGAGTTGTCATGACAGAAATTTATTTTAATTTGTAATAATATATAAAATGCAACTTTATAATGTAATACATTTTATAATATATAATTAATAGAATAAAATTTTATTTAATTTTTTAGTCTTCCACATGAACTTTATTACTGTTTGTTGATTACAACAAGTGGCTAAAATTTGGCATTATAATAATAATAATTATTATTATTATTATTAGTGAAGATGGAATATGTTTCTCAACAATGAGTTTGTTCTTTACATGGGCCACCCCAGTCTAAATCATCTGGACACCCTGCTGTCAGAGATTCATGTTCTCACATTACAGAGGAACTCGTTCTATATAAATGTTTTGATGATATACAGAGTCCTTCTGTGACAGTATTGATGAGTCCTGACGCTTTTAGCATTTGCCTTTTGATTCCCAATGGGAAAGCAATTGCGGCATTAAATTATTTTGATTTCATTCCACAGGTCTTTGAATATGTTGACAATGCTATAATTACAGCAATAATGGTGTTCAAGAGAGTTTGAAAAAATAAAATTGCACATTTGTAATTATTCTAATAACCCAGTGCCTATAAAACAATCAGTTAACTGGATTTTTTCTTAAGGCCAGGACTGGTGTGAGTGATTTTCCACTGAGTGTTGGAAGAATTCATTCATAAAGTAGCTTTTTTCACATTTATGAATATAACACTGATCTAAAATACATAAATGCACTATTAAACTGCCTTTACAGTGGATCGTAATCCTGCTGGATTCAGCCATTCAACACGGCAGAATTTCCCCCTCAAGACGAATCTACCTCATGAAACCACATCTACCTCAAAAATTAAAGTTATGCTAAAAAGTGCCATGTCAGTAGTCTTTAAACCCCTCTAACAATCCGGCCACCTTCACAGGTTCCTCCTCCACCTCCACCACGACAATCCGAGCCTTTAACACGGAGAATGAGCTTCGTTTACAAAGAGAGCCAACGTAAGCATGTCAACCAGACCCTGTATTCCCAGCCCCGTGTGACAGGGCCTTGATTTATAGAGGCTCTCATTGGTGCAGTGTAAATCCTGTAGAGTCTAAGAGGTGTAGAGGACTAAATGTTGGGTGTTTTTTCACATTAGGTCATGTTTTCTCTGTGCTAACTCGGCGTGGAATATTCCCTGCGATGTTGTGATGTACTGCTGTAAATCACACAGCCTTGCTCTGTCATTGTGCTTGTGCTATTAAACCCTTTCTTTAAATCAAAACCTTAAATCTAAATTCATATAAACCAGTTAAATTTATCAAAATAAACTATGTAAAAGATCATAAATGCATAAAATCTCATTTTAGCTACAAATCTGCGTTAAACTGATCGGTATACGGTAAGTACTCACATACTCTTCCAGCAACAAGGTGATTCAGATGAAGTGCGTTTGGTCAGAAACATGTTATGTGTGTGTGTGTGGGCCGGTAAAGAGATGAGTGCACATTCGGGAAAAATCTAATCCATTTTTCCCCTGCTGTCTTATTCTAGACTTGACTTTTATCCCATTAGATCATTCTAACAGCTGGTGAGGACAGTGAGCTTAGTGGGTCTCTAACACATCAAAAAAAAAAAAAAAACGGCTCCTTCCAGACACTGTCCATTCCTTCTAATCATCTTTCTCTCTATTTTCCTCCTACATACTCTGACTTCAATCTCTCGTTCGTACCAAGGGTTCACTTCATCTCGTTCTTTTTTTTTTTTTCTATGGGGACAGTGGAGGCGCCTTAGTCACTTGCAGTCTGTTAAATTGCTCATGTTAGTGCGAATGGAGCTTGATGCAGTTTGAAAGGCAGTTAACCTCTAAGTGAAGATGCTGCCTGAGCTGATAGCTGTAGCGGAGGCACCCCATATGGTCCCAAATGGATGAAGGACCGGTACCCTGTGTTCAATCTATTCATGCTAATGGGGATCCTACAAATGAACACAGCGGGGAACTTGAGAGCAGAGGAAGGCAACATTCTGGCTCTTGAAATATGTATTAACTGAAAACTTCTGCTCTTACTCCCACTGACTGTTGAATGAAAGGGTAAACATCATAAATATATGTGCGAGGTTAGTAATAATAAACGATTTGAACAAACCCCTAACACTAGGTATTAAACTTTTACACGTAACTAGCATTTTTGCTATGGACTTGACTGATGCTTCAAATTATGCATTTCTAGGCATTTTTCTAATAATGCACTGGATGAAAATATCTTGAACTTCAATGGAAGGATGAGGATTGATGGTTAAAATGTATGTTTTTTGGAAGTAAAAAGTATGAATTGCCATGTAATGTATAGTTTATTTGGATATAAGACTCAAAAATGCATGCAAATTTTACAGTAAATTTTTTTTTTTTTTTTTTAATGTTTTGGGAAGTAAAAACATAGGAGTCAGCCTGTTTAATATGTAAATATTTTATTTAAAAAAGTTTAGTCTTCTATTTAGTAATTACATCTGTACACTTGGTTGTTACATTTTAGTTTTGTTTTTGTTTTGTTTTTTGTTTGTTTTTTTACAATTAAGTGCAACTAGGGATGCAAAGGGTGGAACATTTCTGCTAAATTTCCAGAAACTTTCCAAAATTTACAGAAAGTTTCCAAAAATTCTGGAAATCTGCCCCTTTGCATCCCTAAGTGCAACCATAGCATTTTGTTGTAAATTTAACAGGATTTTTTTTAGTAGTATGGAGCCCCGTACAAATATGTATATCATGGCAATTCATTCCCAAGACTTACTAATATGTCAGCATGTTTTTCTAATTTGTTCCCTCGTTTTACGTAAATTGTGCGCACAATATAATAAATTGTTTCCTCATTTTACTAAATTGTGGCCAGGATTTACTAAAACCAGAAAACAAATTCTTAATTTGTGGGAACATATTCTTAATTCATGGCCACCACCACATACATTTTTGTGTGCATGTCATAGGGCTTTGTAGAGTAGAGACTTGAATATCCTTAGTTTTTTGAGGCGAGGGCTTTAGACCCTAGAAACCATCTTGCACCAACCCAGAAACACTCTAGCAACAATATTTTTTGTTGTTTTTGCAAACTGTTCATGGTAAAATACATTATAGCTAACTAATTTGTAATCTTGACAACATTGCTGGCTTTTTTATAAAAAATGTGATTGCAGCAAAAATATATATCCTACTTAAGTTGAGTCACCTACTTTAATTACTGTCTAGGTGTAAAAGGCCTTCATCTGCAATTAGAAAGTTGAATCCAAAGCATGATTACATTTTGTGACCTCTATCAACTAGTAGGCCAACTAATCAAACTGATTGCTAGTACAAATGGCTCATTAAAACTTCCAAAACCCTATAGCACTGATAATATATTGTAACTGTGTTAAGTTGGTCTCATGAATCTTATACTGTAATTGTCTTGCTTTAAAGGTTATGCTCTTAACGTTTATCAGTATTCGCAGTGTGTGGGATATTATAAGTGTGTATTAGTGTGCATCTGAGTGTTTACCTAATCTTAGCGTGTTTGGTTGTGCCTCGTTGAAACTGTTTCCCTGCAGTTGAGTTGAATTATTGGTATCAGAGCCCAACTGTGAAGTTGTTTGAAACAATTTGGCGAAGTAGCAGATATATGCTTTCCCCGATATTCACTCTCTCTCTTGTAACAAGTTTCCTCATTTGTTGGAGCTTCATCTAGAGACCTCTATGGGATTAATTGAATAACTGATTTTTTGTGGTCTTGCATTTGCCTTTTGTCCACACAAAATTAGCCCCCAAATGATATTTTCTTTACAAAGTATTGTGTTGACCGAACTTGAAGCAGATGCACCATCAAACAGCTTAATGAAGGGGCTTAATGCTGGGATGGGACTCTTACACACTCTCTCTCACACACACACACACACAGCAAAATGCTAATTTGCAGTCTGTGCCAATTAAGACGTAATTAGTGAGATATGTCATGTCTGCAGATTTTGTGATGTTGGGCTCTGTTCTTGCTGTATTGTAGCCCAGCTCATATCTGGATCATGGTATAGAAGGGATAATATTAATTTTAGTGACAGTTTTGTGTCTATTTTGCCCTTTTGTGGTTCTTTTAACATTGAACAGAATAGAATAGATTACAGACTATTAGCCAAGCTGACATAATGCAGTATAACTCAGCAATGGTTGTCATGGCAGAGAGACCAGATAAGGCTTTTAGCGCATTATCCTTAATACATAATGTATGACTTTATAATGGAGGGAACACAGAGGTCATGTATGCAATGAAAGTGACCGTATACATCAACATTTATCATATTTAATACTGTTTAGAAGTTAAGATACGTATTCCACTGAAACAAATGGTCTAATCTGTACATTATGGCAAAATTCTGGCCATTTATTCAGGTTTGGAGACCCCAAAGCTCACTGATATCTCCTTTTTGTCCTTTAATGTATAAATGTAGAGGGGATAATTCACTAAAATTGTGTTCTTTATATGCACTTTTAGCAACTGTTCAGGTATAAAAGTATAAAATTATGCACATTTTAATTCAAATTCAAATATGCCCCAAAAAATGGCAGTTAACACAATTCGCAATAACACTATTGTTCATTCTGAAAAGAGAGTCAAATTGACATTTGATCATCTTTTGATGAATTACTGCAGCCAAAATGGCAAAAGCGGCACAAACGTTTAGTGAATTTAGCGTGCTTTCAAGTCCTCCTCTGAAGTTTGTATTTACGAGTTGAGAAGTTGACGTCAGGTGCGTTCAAGTCACTTTCGTTGGAGCAAGATGGCGGGGGTGGGGGAGGGGTTATGGGGGGTGTCGTTTTAACCTGCGGACTAAAATCAACAGTGTAAAAGTAGCCCGATTCCGCAGGAAAACCGCAGACTTGGCAACACTGTCTATTATATTTTGTATAGGCAATTATTTTGTTGTAAATAAAAAAGCCTGACAATGTCACTGCCTGTAAGTATTGTGGTATTCCGCCATGTTTCTCACTGACACGCCCCCAACTCATATCGGGGCTCAAATAAAATCCAGAGTTTTCCCACTCGTATTTACCACTTTGTGGTGGCGTTCATGTGCATTCAACTCGTAAATGTGATCTTTCTGGCATGACTTGATCGCTCCATTACCCCAGACACTCATCTCTGACAGAGGCCTTGTCATTCTATCCCGCTTCCTCTTCTGTGTTGCACTCCCATGTTGTTTTACTCAATCCATTTGCTTTTGAAAATGTTGGGTTGTTTCATGCTTTTTTTTTGTTTTTGTTGTTTGATTGTTTGTTTGTTTTTGTCATAATGCACTGCTGCCTGTCTTTGTCTTTCCTTGGTTTGAAACTACATGTTTTCTGTCATAGTTTGACTGTAGCCAGGCAGTCAGCAGACCCAACGGCGACAAACAGAGAAAAGGTAACGAAAAAAATCTCCTCCAGAGAGCATAGTGTCTAAGCCACAGCTCTCGTAGGTCCTACCTATAGTCTCCATAGAAACTTCTAGACCAGTACAGAACTCCCACGGCGACTAAACTTGCTTTCCCCCGCTGCCCTCCTGCTGTAGACACTGCTCCTTTCACATCTTTCCTTTGCTTCATTGTGCAACAGTCGACTTCTTCTCTGACCTGTGCTTTCTCATTTGTGTGCTGGACACATACTGTAGGTTATGGTCACTGCTGTGTTGCTGTACCTTCCTTGCTTTCTGCACTTACCTATTACTAGTCCAAAGAGTGTCTTTGTGTAGAGGAGAGATATATACATAAATCTTTCTTGGGTAAAAAACGTTTGTGGTCTAATGAAATGAAAAATGCTAGATGGAATGTTATGAAGGAAAGTATGAGGATTGAGTGATTCGAATAATAGTACTTTTATTTTCATATGCCTCATCAGCACTTCAGACACACAGACTATACGTGATGTCATTCGTACCCATGACCACATTCAGGAGAGAGAAAAGAGGGAATGAAATCCAGAATGAAAGAGTGAAATCCATTGTTGAACTCTATAAGAATCCATAATGTTCTCTATGAGGACGTACAGAATTTATGAAGCAACATTTGGGGCCAGATTTACTAACCGCTTGCGCCAGCGCAAAGCCTTTTTTGGTGTTAATAAACTGTTGTCAGGATTTACTAAATGGACATGGACAGGTTTGTTTTTGCGGCTGACCTTATTGTAAATGCATTTATAGGAGTTTCCCTTTCAGATGCTAAATTTATGGGCGGAGAGTATTTAGATGAACCATGCAAGGTGATTTACTAAGGTTTGAGCTAGTCAATTTAATGGTATTTGCGCCATTATTTAACACCCCAAAAAAGCATGCTAGATAAGCAAGATTGTGTTGGTCATTATGCAAATGATCCGAGTGCTTCAGTGTCATTTAATGTGCGGATTGTGCTCTCTCGCTAATTTGCCCTATTTAGTGTATATATATATATATATATATAAAATCAAACTCACACTAAGAGACACATGACAAATGAAAACTATGCCCGTTTCTCAGCATGCGTTCTTGAACGATCTTGCGTCATTGTGTTCGCGTAGCATCATCAACCGTCGACGTTCAATTCGAGTACTCAAGAATGCACGTACAGAGGGCAACCAAAAACATTTTTTAATCTAGTTAAAATTAAGTATTTTACTTTCCTTATACGGTTTTTTTTTTTTTTTTTTCTATTTATACTTTTATGTCATTAGCTTAGCAAAAATCCAAGTCACTGCATATAGTTTCTACATACTGTATAGAGCGTTCCAAAGGTCACTAATAAGGTTCTATTTCAGTAAGCATATGCTGCCTTAGAAGGTAAGCAGTAGGTTTTGAAACAGAATTTTTATATCTCCATGTCCTTTTTGCCTCCAAAACATCACAGAATCGCCTTCCCTTTAGCACGCAGTGCGAAGCTTCCTCTTCCTCTACTGCAGTGAGCAACGTAGTTCATACATGCTGAAGTTAGCAGTCACCTCTCTTATCATATGCTGAGCATAGTGCTGTAGACGTTTAAGTTGTCTCTGTCTTTGTGCAAAAGAAATATGGGGGATGGGAGAGCGCAAGCCTCCAAGAGCCTCTATCAAGGTAACAAAAATTCAAACATCGCTTCCCCTCAGACATGTTAAGTGACTGTGATCCTCCCTCTTTTTCTCTCTCTTTCTCTCTCGCTCTGTGCTCTCTGCCTGTCTTTCTCTTCCTTTATTTTTCTTTCCTCCCATCCTCATTTTTATTGCAACAGAGGGAAAAGCGATGGAGCATTTCGTCTGCCGGAGGTGAAAAGAATTCTTCGAGTGTAAGTAGAAAAGGCCTGACGAGGAGAGATGGAGAAAGCTAGAGGAAGTGAAGGAAGGTTGTTGCGAGTGGAGCGATCGAGAGGAAGAGAGATGGAGGGGAAAGGAAATACGCAAGAGCAGCATAATCGCGTTAGCATTCTCTTAGGAATAAAGTCGGGCACCGCTTCAGCATTAACAACACTTCTGCTCGACAAAATGTTCCTTCTTCAGCGTTTAGCATGCAAATTGGCTGCCAGATTATGCTTTTTGTATCCATTTTGCCAACTGTCAGCCTGTTACATTGGGTGAATTATAATCAGGCTGCTATCGCCCCCTTGTGGATGGAAACTTGCTTACATGAGCCAAAAAACTCTTCCAGAGGTTGTGAATGAGAGACAAAAGAGAAGACATTCAGTTTGCTCTGCTTGAAAATATTGTTATAATGTGCTTGTGTGAGCTTAGTGTATATATGTGTGTGTGTGTGCTCATATTTCCATTTCCATGGTAACCGGCAAACCCACCCACACAGCTCGAGTTTAAGCCTCCCCCTTCGCAAACACTCACGAACAACAGAGAGGCAGAGAAACTTATTGTCAGTCATACCGCAGACAAGTCATTTACGTGGTGTTTTCCAATCTTCCCAATCCGGCACACGCGTAATCAGCGGGCGTTTGAGCTGAGGGGGAGCCGACAGCAACTCTGTAATTGATCGTCTCAAACGTTTCGAGATATGCAGGTTCATACATCTCATTTTCGGTGGAAGTTGGGAATAGATTCGAGAGGAGGGGAATAGTGAGATGAATTCGTCAGGTCTCAACAGAGTCCCCTTTGAGTGGCCTGGCTCTGGCTGTCTCTCTCTCATATTTCCCCAGTCTCTCTGTGTGATTAGATTAATCTGCCCCTACTGTATAATGTAATTTACCTAGCATTAAGAGGCCGTATAGCTGTAGGATACATCATTAGTCTCAATGGGATGGAGAGTATATGTGTTCTGGCTATCTGAAGTAATGAACACCTGGAATAGCCGGGCATAAAACGCAGTACAGACCACCACTAATGCCAATGAGCAAGTCGCCCCATATGTTGTATAGACAAGTCGTAATGTAGCAAGACTATAACGCCATTTAGTCTTTATGCTTCTGTTGTAACGTGCATTCAGGCGCATTAAATGCGAATTTTAAATGCCTGAGCACATTTCCATTAGTTAAGTCCCAGACGAGATAAAATGTTGTTTTTCAGCCTTACGATGCTCCTGGCAGGTCTAAAAATTACAATGGTAGTAATAGTTTCTGGCAGAATACCATAGCTTTGAGTGGTTGTTATAGCACTGTAAAATAAAAAAAAAATAATAATATGGGATTTGTTGTTACAGTGGTAGCTAATGTGTATATGTACACTGTAAAAAAAATATTTTAATGATTTGTTATTATATATATATATTTTTTTTTTGTCAAATCAACTTCAATGATTAATGTGGTTTAGATAACATAATATTTTGAGTTGAATTTACTATTTCAATGAACTCGACATTTTAAGGCAACCAGGCAACTTACTTTTTTAAGTTAAACCAACAATTATTTTTAGTGTTGAATATTTAATTAATTATATATAAATAAACATTTGATTTATGTTCATATTTTATATTCATGCCATTATATTTGATAAAATATACAGTAAAAACAGTAATGTTGTGAAATATTATTACAATTTAAAATAAATAAAATATATTTTAAAATCATTACAGTCTTCAGTGTCACATGATCCTTCAGAAATCATTATAATATGCTGATTTGCCGCTCAAGAAACATTGTTTTTGTCAGTGTTGAAAACAGTTGTGCTGCTTAATATTTTTGAAGAAATCAACATAATAATGTTTGTGTGTGTGTGAGTATTTGATAAATAGAAGCTTCAAAAGTACATTTATTTGAAATAGAAATCCTTTGTAACGTTATAAATGTATTTACTGTCTCTTTTGATCAATTTAATGTGTCCTTGCTGAATAAAAATATGAATTAAAAAAAAAAAAAAACCTTACCCCAACCCTTTGAATGGTAGTGTGTATAATAACCCTATAACTTTGGGTTAGCCACCACTGTAATAATAATATATATATATATATATATATATATATATATATATATATATATATATATATATATATATATATATATATATATATATATTATACACAATGGGTTCCTGGAAATATTCAAAATTTTAAAAACTATTCTTGCCATGATACGTTTTGTAAGAGAATGGTTGAGTTTAAAAAGGTGAGTAGCATTCATGCACAGGTTTTAATTTTTTTTTTCTTTTTTTTTTCTCTTGTATGTGCATATTCAGGACAAGTCCACCACAGATGACCAGCGATCCTGGGACAGCTTTAAGACCATGACCCCTGAGCAGACGTGTGGCTCCAGCGAACATAAGGACAGACTGGAGTTACGCAGTAAACCCTGGGACACATCCTCCGTCAACACACCCGACACATCCGAAGGAGACTTCCAGACTGAAGTGTGAAGAGAACACACGCCTACAACAAACTGAGAGACAATTAAACCCTCTTACGTACTCACGCCGTCAGTGATCTTCAGCAAGACGTGTTCTAAAGGATTCTGTACTTGTTTACAGGTGTGAGGACAGACCAGAGATGAAGAGTGCTCTATTCTTTATTTTCACACAGAGACATTAAATGAAAGAGTGGGGCCTGGAGAGTATGGTAAAACATTTTTAACAAACTGTTTCCTGTCTTGATTTTACTCCAGAAAGGATTCTCTTTCACCTGTTTGATGATTTGGGAATTTAAAAAATAATATTTCTGCACCCTTCTTTTTATAGAGGAATAACAAGGAAAAAAAAAATCAGTACTGATGATTCGCACACTGTTTAATAACCCCTTAGGGTTTTTTTTTCCTCCTTTCTGTCTTCTCATTCCTTGGATGGTTCAAGTTCCGTTTCCCTTTTTCTTACTTTGTTTTTCAGTGGAGAGGAAGTTTTGAAAGCGTTCATTAATATGTGCCATCCCCTGCATTTTTTTCTCTGCATCAGGCATACTGTACTCATATTCTTATTTTAGTCCATTATTCTTTTTGTTTTATTTTCTAAAAGATTTTTTTCTTTTCCTTTTTTTTTTTTTTTTTTTTCTAAACTTCAGGTATCATTTTATGGGTGGAAGTAGGTCTTTATTGTCATGCTGCTGTGTGATTGTGTTTTATTTAGGTTTTCCAAAATGCTTGACAGAAAATATTGTGCTATACAGTATGTGCGATTTAATGTCAAATTTGCATTCGTTCACACCAGGGAAGCATCTTTGATCCATCCTACACAAAGCAAGCAAAAGAATTCACATTCCAGTCATAAAGAGCTTTGGTGTTCCAGAATGTGATTATCCACTTCCAGCTGAGAGCGTTTCCATTTTGAACCAACACAAAGGTCTGCTGTCAGGGATGGTGCTAAGTTTCTACATTTCTTCTCCATCTTAAAGTTGTTCTACATTTCCACTCTTGCAAATAGTAGCCCTTTGTGATGTTTTCAGTTGAAAACCAGTGATTGATTCGGATTTGTTTCTGCACTCTGACTGTGGAGTTTGACAGTTGGCTTAATGCTAAGCAGACTGCAGAGGTCATCTTCGCCAACCCGCTCCTCTTTATAACCAGTTAATTAGTTGTGCTGGCTGATGTAACTCCACATGGAGACTCGGAAAGCGAGAAAGAGAGGGCGAACGATGGAGAGAAAAAGGTGTGGTAATTATCTTGGGGGAATAACGATTTGTCCTGACATTTTCTTACTTGGCGCAAATTTCATCTGCTCAAAGATCCCTGAAGTCAGCATATCATATAGGCACAGATGGCAAGACTAGAGCATGCCATTTCAACCTTTGCAAGTAATCTGCACTAATGGGGAACATGGGCTGCCTCGTCCCCATGAAATATCTCCAAACCACCATGGCAATTAAAACTAGTTTTTCATCTCCCTTCTCACAGTCAAGAAAGGCTGAATATTACTCTCATAGGATATATGAGCAATATCACATGAGCCAGATTGTTTTTTGGCAAAAGATGATCACAGTTGTGCTGATATTCAGTACTGTAGAGAGATTGTGATATTGCTTTTAACAGTTCAATAAACAAGAAGTTAATATTGCGTAACGTTAGTTTCTGACTAAAATTGACTAGTTTGTTTGCAAATTTTTCCACCAGTGAAAATAGTTCCTAAAGAAGCCAAAGCATCAAGCTTATGTGTCGAAAAAGGTGAAAAGTTCAAATGCGGTTGGACTGTATCGCTGCGTCTGAAAAACAAGTGAAGTATGTGAAAAACAGTAGGTGAAAAATCGTATCGGATGATGTACTACTTCCGCTGAGATTCTGAAGTGCGCATTCGATGGCCTCATGAGAGAGGATTTATGAATGGCAGTGAAGTGACACAGCTGGTAGATCACATGACAGTAACAACATAGTGGACGTAGTACATCCAAAATTCATTCATACTACCCAAAATTATAGTTGAATTTGAAGTAAATTCAAATGTAGTACCTACTTAGTATGCGATTTCGTACGTAGCACCGGCCAATCAAATTAGAATTTTTAATATATTTGGAATTTAGACAAAATCTTTGGTGAAAGGAAGTGAGTTCATTTATCTTTCTGTGCTGAGAAAAGTGATTTGTAGCCTTGTCTTGAAAGATCAGTGTGACAAACCGAACAGGTGAGTCAGCTATTTTAGCTCTACGAGTTGTTCTCTTCGCAACCACGCAGCTGTACACAAACCCTGCTTCATTTACAGTGCCTGTTTTGTTTTTAATGCTATTTTGTCTGATGCGGTCGTCAACCGTTTCAACATTCTGTCATTCCACTTTAATTCTGTCTCTGTATTCGAGTGTTGGGTTTTTTTCATAGACGTTTACAGAGCCCTACTTATTGAAGCTGGAGAATTACACCCCAAAATCCTACTTAAACTAACTATGTTTTGAACAGATTTATGTTTTACTCTTTATCTTTATTTTTAAAAAAAAAAAAAAAAAAAAAAAAAAAAAAAAAACTTGAGAATGGCCTTACAGTCACATAAAATTTATGAGATGTATTTTTGTGAGGAGGATGATCGTCGAAAAATGAATGGTGAACAGCTGAGTGTGGACGCACTGAAGAATGAATATGTTTCCTTGGACTTCCTGATATGCAGGATGTTTTCTTCATGGCTTGACATGTTTGAAACTTTTGGATTCTCCCCTTGCCAGCACACACAATCCCATTGGCTAAAGAAGATGGCTATCACAGAGAATCCTCCTTGCACCATTTAAGTTTTTTATACATAAGATTGTACAAAGTAGTCCTCTACTGTTTTCATAGAGTGTCTTTTTATATGAAAATAAATTTTCAAACTGGTGAACACCCTTGTAGGGTTTTTCCTCCTCATGGTGTAGGCGGAATAGACCAGAGTTTTCCAATCTATTTTGTCATAGGTCCCATTGGTAAAGCTCAATTAGAAGAGAATGGGGATGCTGTCACACTTTACGTTGTAATACAGTATTGTTTGAGCTATTAATCTCAAACGATGATATAAATTAACCCTTAAACGCATACCTCAGGTCTTTAGGGACCCGGGACATCTTATACTACCCTCCTCCTCATTCATTTTTTTAAAGTTAGACATCAAACTTCTTAGTATTCCTCAAACAATTCATTATAAACAATATAAGAAATTCATTTTTTGTAAAAAATTCTATAGGGTCGCTAACGACCCGAGGTGTATAACAGTGTAAGTACTGTATATTTATTCTGCACAAGAATAATTGAATCTTTGATGCTTGACTATCACTACTATCACTCATAGTTACTGCAGGCAGAAAACAAAAGAAACTTGAAAATGGCTCAGCAATTTACTGGAGAGCAAGTACTGAATACAATCAAATATTAGTGTCACTGTCACTTGATGGTGGATCTGGTGAAGAAGCTGTCAGCGATCAAAATTTTGAAGATGTTGAAAATTATAGTTTTGAGAATATGTTTAAGATTGTGAATATGAGCCAGATGCTGAATGTACTGGGAAATGAGCTCTGATGATGATAGTGATGATGGTTTAAAACATCTGTTCAAACTGAACCTTTCCAAGCTTCCAAGCAAATGCTTTATTTTGTTCTTCTGTAACTGTTACTGCAATATTAAGAGAGTTTTATATATCATTGCGATAGATAGAGATCCATCCGTGTTAGATATACATAGACCCGGGTCGCTAAAGACCCGAATATGTAATAATGATTGGTGAAAAATTCATGCATTTAAGGGTTAAAGTTACATCTACAACTTATCCCTAAACTGCATGTCAAGTGGCAGCTATAAAAGAATGCGGGATGGGTTATAACATTTTGAGTAAATATTATATATCAAATTGAATAACAGTATTCATATAACTTCTGCCATTTAACATTAATTAACCTGATTGCAAAAAAGTTATTCAGATTATTAGAATGTTCTTCACACTAATAAACGATTTCTTTTCAGCACTGTTCACTGAAAGGTTCTTTGGGGAACCCAGTATGATGCACTGTAAACCTGAATAAGTTGGGCTAACTCAAAAAAATTGAGGTAATCAGTTACATCCAATCTTTTTGAGTTATGATGTTCCCAATTTTAAGTAAGCAGAACTATCGAGTTTTGAGTTTGTAGTACTCATGCATGTTAATTGCTCTTAACTTGAAGTACTGAGTTAGCTAACTCAAATATTTTGATAGCAATTAACATAAAATATTTCATTAACTTTTTCTATTTTGAGCAAATCGAATGAGTTATTTACTGTAAATCCTAATAAGTTGTCGGAAATCAAAAAAGTTGAATGAGAATTTTTTTACTTAAGAAACTTCTTAACTTAATATTTGAGAACACTAATTTATACATTTAACTTAAAATGATCAGGTTTAACTAAACTAATTTGTTTAATTTAAGTTTGTCCTACACATACCAATTACTGTCAGCATTTTGAGCGTTAGGATTTGCAGTGTGATTCTATGGCATCACTGCACAAACCCCGTTTTAGAACCTCTTTTTTATCCTCTAAATCCTTTTATTGTTGTCTTGAAACTTCTGCTGCCACCTCAGGAGGATGGTGCTCATGATTGGTTGTGCAGCTGACAACTAGGCTTTCTGTGTTAATGAAGGTCTGTATAATTAGAATGTTCTTTTCTTAGATACTAAATATGCTGTTGTCTACTGTGTACTCTTTATACTTATGGGTATAGACTTGTCTCATTATTAGAATTTATACTGGTTTTAATCAAGTTATTGTGAAGGGAGGTTGTTATCATAATGCTTGATGTTGTAATTTTACAATCAATTTATTAGACTGAAAAGAATGTGGTGAAAAGGAACAATCATGGCTTTGGCGAAACTGAATAATGAATCTTCCCTGGGGTCACCACGATTCAGCCCAATGATCAAAGCTCTGTTCCAGAACAATGGCAATTAGCCAGCGGTCCATTTCAAACAATCTGTCTTCTGATAAGCAGTCATCAGACCATTTCGATGCTTGTCATCAGACCACATTTGTCCCTGATTGTTTCTGGAAGAAGAGAATGATTGTGGATTCTCTGTCTTGCACAAATGCAAATATTCAGAGGCCCTTCGGAAAGCACAAAGATTGCCGGCTTGATCCCCTCATCTCTACAGTTGAACTTCAAGAGCCAGTGCGTCGTGTCTCCGCTGAGGGCCGCTTTGGCCGATTGCCTCATCATAAATGCAATTGGCTCACTGTCCAATGGGCAGCCTCTTGAAGCACATCAAACCTCTGCGCTATCAATCCGATGTGCTGTGCCTGCGAGTGATCTAATGCGGTGGCTTTGAACGTGGCCTTCGGGGCTTCTCCACGACTATGTGGGAGTGGGCCGAGTGGAAGGGTTGCTCTCTTCAGCAGTGGAAGATTTGTGTCCGCGTAATGAGATGTTCTACCCAGCCTCCTGCACAGCTGCCTGCTAATAGCAGCCATGGCCTCTCCAAATGAGGCTTCGAGAGCAATCTCCTGTTAGCTTTTATTCCTTAAAGTTTTGTTCTGTGTCGGTTTTTCACATCTAATTTAACAAAAATCAGGCCTCGAGAGTCATTCTGCTCTTTTTATTTAGGGTTCGACCTCCATCAAATGAGATAAATGGCAGCATCAACTCACCTGCCACTATTTTCTTTAGACAACATGACACTGGAAGGATCATGTTATATCTTCTGTGTGGTTCTGAGTTACCTGATAGACAGCGTCATTTTTTTTTTTTTTTTTTTTTCCCTTTTAGGTGTTAGAGTTGAAGTGGATTATTTTATCATTTATCATTACAATGACATTTACATTACATTTATTTATTTAGCAGATGCTTTTATCCAATGCAACTTAAAACTGAAGAAAACATAACTCAAGGTAAGTTGAAATTATGTTCTCATTACATGGATATGTATTATAAACAGGGATGGAGCAAGTTGTGACTAGTGTTTAAATGTTAGAAATGTGTTTAAATGCATACCATTAACAGTATTTGTTAGTTACCTTTTATTTTTTTTTCTGTTTCTTGAACTGTTTAGTGTTTCATAATTGTTTTGTTTTATAATTGTTGCTTAAGAGCCTATAATTGGCTGTTTTTATAGACTTTTATAGGCCAAAGAAACAAGTGTGCAGTCATCTTCACAATTTTGTGTTTGAACTTCTGTTTTTGCGGTAGCTCTGTATATTTCTATGGCATATCGCTGTCAAATAGTAATTCGCTGCTGTAGTGGATTTACTTATTGTAGAGTTAGCAAAAGTTATCATGAGCATTGTAATATTTGAAGCAGATGTCATAACAAGTATCAGTAGACTGAGAAGATTTTAAAACAAGTGGTTCATTCATAACCCGTAAGATCTTACCTTCATGCTGTGGAAATACAAACCAGAAGATAGAACATGAGCACAGTGCTGAAAAGGGGCAGGGCTACATAAAGTCTATAGATTGCTGCATGGATAACGTCAAAATCCAAAAGAATAATTTGCCACTGGTTCCCTCAAGATTTTCCTATAGGATTTTATAATGAGGTTTTCGGGTTTATGAGTAAAACAAAGCCTGTAGTAAACATAGCTTGACGATACTTTGACGTTTTTTTTTTTTCTACAACGTAAACTGCACACACTCACACTGCAAACTGTCTTATCTAGTTACTTATCAGAAACATAAATTTTCAAAAATAAACATAACTGCTTCAAAATTCACATTTTTGGTATGGGTTTGTAATTTACATTGTAGAACAAAACATCCAAATATCGTCAAGTTATATTTACCACATGCTTTATTTTACTCATAAATTTAAAAAAATAAATGAATAAAAAAATAAAAACATTATAAAACCCCATAGGAAAATCTCAAGGGGACCAGGGGCGATCCATCCAGGTTTTGACTAAATCACCCCTGGTTCCCTTGAGAAAACCCTGACATCTTCTTCAGATCTTTTGTATACTGACTTTTATTCTTAGTAGAATCAATATTTCATGCCCATGTATAACCTTTATTTTTTGGTAGCCATGTAAATATGCAGGATATGGCAGGTTCCTTTTTGACATCTTATCCCATAATTGGGGCAAGTTGTCACATGAACAGCAATAAATTGCTATTTTTTTTCTGAAATAATGGTGAAATGTTCAATAGCTTGTTTGTAGTCAGGATTTTAAGGTAAGAACTTATAAAGTAAAAAAAAAAAAAATGACAACTAGCCCAGTCTCCTATATGTATACATAAAGTAATGTGCTCCCTACAGGCGTGCAAAATTTTTGTTGAGTCCTCAGAAGCAGCATCTCTCCTTGGTCTTTTGAAGCAGGTGGGATGCAAGGCATCCCTCAAACATGCAGAGAACGCACATATCATGTGTGGAAGGGTTTCATCCTGGCATTAACAAGATATTTTTTCATTTCTGGATGCCTGAAGGATGGCCCTGGATGAAAGAATGCGATTTCAGGACTGCCTGGCCTCAGGGAACAGCACATACCTCACCTAACACAAAGAGCACCAACTCCATCCCAACGGCAAGACAAAAACACATCCATACTAGTATGCTCAAATGCTGTCGACAGGGAAATAGCTTTTTATTAAGCATGCATGAATATATGTATATTTATCAGAGGATAGTAATGGTATGTATATGCTCTGCTGGACCCATACATTTCCCTTTGAGCAGGAATTTTAATGGTTTTAAGTATTCAAAGGATCTCAGATCCCCTCACACACCTACTGCTATGCAATTAAAAATCACAATGTTTTCGAAGCATAATCGTTGAAGTTGTTTTTTGTTAAAGATTTTCAAAGCCTGTGTTTCTCATTGTCCAAATAGTCCAGGTTTTAGAGGAATGTTTTTGAGCAAGACAATGAATGTGCATTTCTTTTCTGCTACAAAAACCAGGAATTTTTAATGATGCTGTCTAGATTCCATGCTTGCCTAAGTGACCCAACCATGACTTTAAGAGGCCAAAACAAATGAGCTGTCTTCTTAAATAAGGCCAGGTTTTTTCTCCCTCTCTTATACCAGAACAACATTTTTTTTACAGCTCAGCTTTCATAAAAGAGAGAGAAAGTAAAAGCTTTCTTCTCTTTTCAAGAAATGCCTATTCTATGCCTAATCTATTTTGTGTGCTTCAATAATAACTTTAAATTAGCAAAAGAAAAAAAAAAAAAGTGAATTATGAAATGTAGAATTGATTTAGTGCTCAGGAGTTTTTTAAGTGGACTCAACCTCAACAATGAAATTTGGATGAGAAAATAATTGACAGAAAAGAAATAGAGGCTAGAGGCTGTGGTCTTCAGCGTCCTTGTTAGCGAGCATGCATCCCATGCCAGAAATGCGGAATCCCACTCTGAAGGGTGCAAGTAGAACCAGAGGGTTTAGATTGGTGCCATGACCCGGATGAGGGTGAAGTTTGGGGGTGAATGTAATAGAGGCCGGCTAGTAAAAACTGTGTGAGTAAACTTCACTCCCTTGCCCTTGGAGAGGAGCACTAGCAACTGACGTTAGAGGCTGCGGTCTTTAGAGTCCTTATTAACGCGGCCACCTCCGGATCAAATCCCGCTCGGAGTAGGGCAAGCGCCGTCACCCTGATGGGAGTGAGGTTTAGGGGGTGAATGTAATAGAGGCCGGCTCGTAAGAACTGTGTGAGTAAACTTCACTCCCTTGGCCTTGGAGAGGAGCACTAGCATCTGACGTTAGAGGCTGCGGTCTTTAGAGTCCTTATTAACGCGGCCACCTCCGGATCAAATCCCGCTCGGAGCAGGGTAAGTAGAACCGGAGGGGTTAGATTTGTGACAAGACCCAGATGGGAGTGAGGTTTAGGGGGTGAGTGTAACAAAGCCAGCTAGTAAGAGTTGTGCAAGTAAGCCTCACTCCATTCCCTTGTCCTCAAGAGGAGCACTAGCAACTGACGCATGAGGCTGCGGTCTTTAGCGTCATTGGTAGCGCCCACCTCCCATGCCAGAAATGCCAGATCGAATCCTGCTCGGAAGGGTGCAAGTAGAACCAGAGGGGTTATATTGGTGCCGTGACCCAGATGGGAGTGAGGTTTAGGGGGTGAGTGTAATGGAGGCCAGCCAGTAAGAGCTGTGCAAGTAAACCTCACTCCCTTAGCCTCGAGAGGAGCACTAGCAACTGACTCTAGAGGCTGCGGTCTTTAGAGTCCTTGTTAGCGCGGCCACCTCCAATGCCAGAAATGCCGCATCAAATCCCGTTCGGAGCATGTGCGAGTAGAACCGGAAGGGGCAGATTGGTGCCGTGACCTGGATGGGAGTGAGTTTAGGCGGTGAGTGTAACGGAGGCAAGCTAGCAAGGGCTTGTAGAGCAAGTAAACCTACTCCCTTGGCCTCGTGAGGAACACTAGCAACAGACGCTAGAGGCTGCGAGTCCTTGTTAGCGTGCATACCTCCCATGCCTGAAATGTGAGATCGAATCCCACTTGGAGCTGTGCTAGTAGAACCGGAAGGGTTACACAAATATTATGAAATATGAGATAAAAAAAAAAATGTAAACAACTCGTGTCTGTTACCCACATGACATCTGTGTTGTTTACTGAGAATTTGTTTTCTAGTGGTCCAAACAGAAAATTTGCTCAAAAGTGATAGTAAAGACTTTTATATTGTTACAAATTATATACAATTATATAATATATAATGATATATAATATAATATTTCACGTTTACAGAGGAATATTAAGCAGAACAACTGAGTTCAACATTGTTTCTTGCAGCAAATCAGCATAATAGAATGAGTTCTGAAGATCATGTGAAACTTAAGACTGGAAAATTAAATATATATATATATAAACCAATATTTTGTATGCAAAAACCCAAAGAGGGGCACTTTGCCTCCTCATGTGAAAAATCAACCACATTCCTTTTAAATGATCTTGTGTCCTTGTGACCAAATATACACATCCACACACTTGGGCTACTTTGCTTCTGCTCATCTCTCAGTTTTTTTTTTTTTTTTTGTTACCCTCTGTCTTCAAAATCTCTTTTTTCTGTCTCTCATTTTCACTGAACATTGTGTAGGTCTGCCTCTAAGCACTCTCCACTGTTATTTTTTGCATAGAAGAGAAGGGCAAATCTCAGAAATATGATGCATAATTCACAGTGACTTTCAGGCAGTCAGGCAGGGACTGAGAGCCTGAGGGCTTGGCCCATTCAGAGCTATCTTTGGACGCCAAGCAAGCCACTACCCTGACTGGAGCTAGCGGTGGCAGAAGAAACAACAGCATGTCGACAGATGTCTAGCTATGCAACCTGAGCACACCGAAAACACAAACGAGGCTTATGGTTGAACGCAAAGAACTGTTTTTAGGCTTGGCTGCTCTTGAGAGACATATGACGTGCATCTTTGTCATAATCATGCTATCATTTCCAGTGTTGTAACCTTTTGTATCTCCTATGCAGATAGATAGCTACCCAAGAGTACCTCAGTAATTGGATCAATTACTCTCTTGTGGCTTCTTCAATTGTGTCCCGCTGTAGAATGTCACGGTATTTCAGACTCATAACCGCACGGTGTCTGTTCTCTCTGTCCTTTTATCATAGTGTCACATCGGTGGTCTCGTCACTCTAGTGTCACCGTCCTCACAAATTCATTCCTCTGGAACGTTAATGTTATTCAGAAGGGCAGCCGTGGTTGATGGCACAGTTGATTTTCTCATCAACTGAAAAAACAGAGCAGTGAAGCAGCTTTGCTTTATTAAACCTAATTTATAAGCACAAATTCAGGCCCTGCGGTTTTGATATATTGAAACACGGCGGCTTGCTCGCTTCCCGCCGAAAGTCAAGGTTAAGCTACGGAGTGTGAGATCCTAATAAAACCTCTGTAGCTTTCCTTTTCCTCATTCATGCAGTCCCACGGCAGCAGGTGTTGCTGTGACGACCCCTTTTCCCGTGTTACCCATGCTGAAAATAAAAACTAATATGGACATGACGAATCCTGAAACCCTGAAATGGTTTCCAAAGCCATATAATGGGATTCCAAAGCAAATTCCCGTGGCCGTCTAACTTATTTGACACAAGATAGAATCACTATTTTGGACGCCTTCTTACTTTTTTATGTGACAGTGAACAGCTGCCCTTGTACCAATTGTAATTAAAGCCATAACAGTGAATAATAACCTTTATTTATGTGTTTATTTAGCAGACACTTTTATCCGAAACAAATTACAAACAAGAATCATACAAGCAGCAATTAATTCAATGCATACCAAATTTCTTTAAGTACCAGGGTGGTACAATGCTAGAACAGATGCATTTAATTAGAAGAGATAAATTTGTGTGTTTTATCTTGTAGGCTGCTTTTAACTGTTTTACGTGTTTCACGTCCTCGGATTTATGCATTTCTAAGTCAACACTATCAACGGTGAAATGACTCTGCAGCAGTCAGGTGGTACAAGTCAGCTCTAAAGGGTGGGTGGGATCTTATTCTTTCAAAGCTAGCTCGCTATTGCTAGCCTCTCCGAAATTGCCTACCCTACCTTTAAGTTAGTAATTTAAGAGCCTCTCTTTCCTGGCACTGTTTGAATAGGATAATGAGCTAAATAAGGCTAACAAGATTTATGGTTAACAAAAAGCTTTATCTAAGACATGAGCATCACAGGTTATCTCATCAATCAAATTTGTAAAAATTGAATGTGCCTGAAGGACATACAGGCTAAATACTATTTTGACCTTGTGTGAAGCATAAAGTATGCAGTAAATGTATGTCTCTTTACTTTCCTTATGTAGTTTTTATTACTATAGTGATGCCCAGTTTTGTAAGTTCCATTATTTATTTATTTTGCTTTACAATATGTGTGTATCACAGTGATGTGAAGACAAGATATTCTTCTAAAATGAAATAATGTTGACAATTACCGTAGTTGTACACTAGTCAATTGTTCATATTTACAGAATTTGAAATGATTGTGCTGGATTGTTTATTTGGGTTTTGATATCTGAATCAGTCAGAACAGGGTCTCCATATATGAATCTGAAGCTGCTATATTTAGATAACTGTATTTTGTTTGTAAAGTATTTATTTCACGAAGGCAATCTAAGCTCAGGTTTTGAGAAGAAGTCATAGGTGGTCCCATCTCTGAAAGAGCATACCACTCTTAGGTACATAAGCAATGTGTTTACCGAGAAAAGTGCAGTTGTTTGTATGTTCCTTCAAGAAATCCATTAGTGATCCTCTACTTGCACACAATTTCAGTCTGTATTTCTGTCTTGAAAATGGCAGGATGACAGTTACTGGCATTTGGTTTTGAATAATTATGATCATCACCAGGCTTTTAGTATGTGTGCTTTCATAAGAACTTTCTTAGAAGTCAGCAATGTAGTGATCAAGTGCTCTGTAAAGCTATAGTAGATTCCCATTCACAGGAGGCTAACAGTGAATTCTCTTGTAAAGTGAGTGCACCCTCGGGCTATAACCATTTCCTCCACCTAAAATGATGCCAAGGGTCCTTTGAGCGCAGCTTCAATTTTTGCATGCTTCAGAAGACTTTGATATTAATGTTGCTCAAAGTAACCACTGCGAAAAGAAAAAAAAATGCCAAGGGAACCAGAAAAGACAAGTGCAGGTTAAGAAAAACATTGCTGGAACCTGCACATCTCCAAGCGATTTAACCCTCTGGTGCTCTTCACGTGACAGTCAAAAAATATTATTTTTTTCCCTCTATGAAATAATATGTACTATATTAGTGTGATTATGTTTTTGATTTAACTTTTTTTGTATTTTTAGGGGATTGTATAAATTACATGTATGCAGTTGTTATAATCCATTCATTCACTTTTTGAGCATAGATTCCCATTCACATTCACTTGATCACTACAAGTTCAAAATGAAATTTCCTACTTAAACTGTTATAAATCTTGAATTCTCTGGAGTACAGACTTAAAGGATTAGTTCACTTTCAAATAAAATGTTCCTGATAATTTACTCACCCCCATGTCATCCAAGATGTCCATGTCTTTCTTTCTTCAGTCAAAAAGAAATGAAGGTTTTTGATGAAAACATTCCAGTATTATTCTCCTTAAAGTGGACTTCAATGGCCTCCAAATGGTTGAAGGTCAAAATTACAGTTTCACAGTTTTCACATGCTTCCGCTTTCCGTATTCTTCAAAGATCTGTGTCCTACACCTTCCCTATTCAACTTACGGAACGAACGCGGTGCCAGTTTCGTTTTTTGTTTTGTTTTTGTAAGTAGAATACGGAAGGCGTAGGACATACAGCGTAAGCTTTTTGAAGAATACGGAAAGTGGAAGCATGTGCAAGGCGATCATTTGTGTTTATAAAGCATATACAGTTGTATTTTTTTCGAAAATGACCAATCGTTTTGCTAGATAAGAGCCTTATTCCTCATCTGGTATCGTCTAAAGCCCTTTGAAGCTCCACTGAAACTGTAATTTTGACTTTCAACCATTTGGAGGCCCCTGAAGTCCACTATAAGGAGAACAATCCTGAAATGTTTTCATCAAAAACCTTAATTTCTTTTTGACTGAAGAAAGAAAGACATGAACATTTTGGATGACATGGGGGTGAGTAAATTAGCAGGGAAAATTTAATTTGAAAGTGGAGTAATCCTTTAAGTTTGGTCTCTTTTGAAAGATGACACTTGGCAGATTATTGCTAAAGTGAAAAAAGTTTTAAAAAGAGAACATAAAAAAGTTATATAATTTTACATACTGTTTATTAGGAAAACTGCACCAAAATGCTGTTTTAAATTATAATCAGGTGTGACTATTTTTATTTTTTTTTCAGGACCATTTAACCTTTTAGAATCATATCCATGTCCAAAACCTTTACCAAATTGTGTACTATTCCGATGAAGTAAATAAAATATAAAAACTCATGAAGAGCACCAGAGGGTTAACCATTTGGCTGTCCTTTCTATCTTTAACACCCCGTCTCCTCTCTCTCTCAGTGTTCCAATGTGTAGTGAGCCAGGATTCTTACTGTCTTACAGTGCCCAAATTTGTGATATACTGATTCACGAGCTAGGGAGCTGATTGACATGCACCCATTCAGATATTTGAACCAAAATGATGATAAAAATTTGAAACAATGCACAGTACTGATTCTCTGTTACACTCCTTAGCCTACTGAGAGGTCACTATTATGCAAATAGCATCAAAATTATTGGTATTGCATTGAAATGTGTGTGTTTATATGTATGTAACATGGCCAATTGAAACCATTTAGGTTGATATTAGTGTGTTCATGAAATAAGAGGGAGTTGAGCTAATGAACAGATTATAGCTTAACTTTCTCCACCTTTTGGAAAACTCTTCTTGATTTTGACAGATACTTTAGGCTGAATATTATGACATGTTTCGCCTGTAGCGGCCAATGAACTTGAAATGTCAGACTACCCCACTCTGCTCCCCTCCATGTCCGTCTCCAATGCGTTCTCTATGAGAGAATAAATCACCATGCAGTCAGTATCATATCACACAGCTCCCCCTATGGACCACAAGTTTCAACGCATTTCGCAAGAAATGTTGATTGCTGCAGAATCACACCTGCATACTGATCAATGCGCTAAGAGGTCAAGGTCTACTGAAAAGATTTTAACTTAAAACATATAACTTATTTGAAAAAGAAAAGGCTATTTTATTTAGTTATCCACCCTGAGAGGAAGGAGGGACATTTTGACCTTTTATAAATGATGACAAATGGCTTGCTTAGGATCATTTATTGGCACAGTTCTCCTCTGCTGACAGAGCTGCAATCCCAGCTGTGGATCAATTAACCTTTGCCTTACCATTACCTACAGATTGAAGTCCATAGTTATAAGGTGAGGGTTATGTATTGTCCCGCACTGGTCATGAAGCAGACAGATCGCCCCCTGCCACCTTTTCCCAGAACAGGCCTGGAAACGAACAGTGAACTCGAGAGCATCTCAGATCAGTTCAGGGTCAGCGGCCTGTCTGCGGCGAATCTCATCAAAACGCCTCGCGACTCAAAGAGCAGCCTGGGCGACCGAGCAAGAGAAGGACAGATTGGTCTATTAGAGAGAAAGAGAAAAGGGTGGGAGTGAATCTATGAGTCAATGAAAAAGTATGTGTGAAGAAGAAACGTGGCAGGTTGAAGATGGTCCTATTATCCTTAAAGAGCCCAGGAGAGATCCGTTTCCCACACTCTTGGCAGTCGCACACTATATAAAACATGCTTAAAACACCCATACGCACCTCACCTTCCATTTTATCACTCTCAATTTCAGAATCTTTGTTCCTTTTTTCTGCTCTTTGGTTCATGTCATTTTCTGGAATGATGTACATCGCTGTAAATGAGGCAGATCCCATGTGACAAACTGGGAGAACTGTTAAAGCTTTTTCTTCGTTTCTTGCCCGTAGGCTACATGGGAAGTGCTCTCCAGGACTACTGGGAGCCTCCAATACGTGCATCCATTAACCCTTTACCATTCCTGTTTCCCCGTCCCGCTCTTCCTTATAGCCAACATCAAATTTACATCACAAGGCCCCTGTAGACTATTAAAACGGCATTTAACCTCTTTCAAGAGCTAGTGAGCTGCCTCACTACATGCTGCCTACATAGGCAGCATACTAGATGAAATGGAATCTCATAAGTGGCTGACTTGGAACATTCTACAGAAGCAGCGTGTCAGACAAGTAACTCAATATATCATATATTTATTAACCATTTCAGTTGTATTCAGACTCTTGGTGATTCTATGGGCCATACACAAAAGGCTGTCCATGAATTTTCTTGGCGATGATTTTTTCCGGGGTAGGTCGCCAGGTCTTTCCCCAACCATACCCATTACATGGGACTCATATTTATGCTGTTGAAGTCTTGAACGCAGTGCAGCTCTTCCGTGTTTACGTCCGAACGCCGGCTCAGTATTGGCCAACGCTGTTCATGTGAGCAGCTCAATGCATGTGTGTGATGCTGACGCAGGAGCTGGCCAATAATAAGTCAGCGTTCTGACGTAAACACGGAAGCGCTGCACTGTGTTCACTACATAAACAGTGTAGGGGACTGACAGGGTAGAGAAGAAATTGTTGAATAAAGTCATTATTTTTGTTTTGTTTTTGCGCACAAAAATGTATTCTCGTTGTTTCATAACGTTAACGTTGAACCACTCTAGTCACATGGACTATTTTAACAATGTCTTTACTACCTTTCTGGACCTGTGCAGAAATGTGCAGTGACATTGCTGCCTATGTGTGGTTCAGAAACCCTCGGATTTCATCAAAAATATCTTAATTTGTGTTCTGAAAATGAACAAAGGTCTTACTGGTTTGGCTAATCACCATTTAGGTTCTGTCCCTCTTTATTTCTGCTTCTGTCTCACTATTTCCAGTGCATACATTTCCAGACAGGCATCCCGCAGTCACACGGTATAGAGAGAAATGAATAACATTAATCAAGATGATGATATAAGTGATGATGATAGGTTCGATGTGAGACAGTGTGAGAGAAAGAAGCTGTCAAGCTAAATGTGGATCCATATCAAGCCTTACCTTAAAGTCTTCTATTTAAATACACAGATTAACTGTGTCATTTAGCATCGCTGCCAAAAATGGCTGTAGTTTGTGCATAGCCACCTACACCGCACGGGTTCAAGCCACCTCTGCAAGTGCTGGATGTTGATCAATGTGCGAAACAGGGAGGGAAAGTAAAAACAGATGGTGAAAGGCCACTGCCATTCCTCTTCTCTGACTGCCAGTATCAGTATCCTCTCAGCGCTCTGCTAAATTAAAACAACCACCATCCCATTGATTCTGTCTCTGACAGGAGCCATTCATCATGAAGAGAAGAGAAGAGAAGAGAAGAGAAGAGAAGAGAAGAGAAGAGAAGAGAAGAGAAGAGAAGAGACAGAAAGAGAGCAAGAGAAACTTATAAGTCCAGAAATAGGCGAAAGATCGTCCAGAGACACTGATATACAATGGAGACAACATTTTGGTGTGAAAGAGTAAAAAAGAAGGGACATAGAAGGTAAATAGAAATTTGATTATCGCTGTGATTGAACAGGGCTGTTTTTCTGCTCCTCTTCTTTCCCATCCATTCTCCCTCTCAGAAGAGCCGATGTGGGGCTCCCGTGGGAAAGGAGGCATTTGAGCTGATTGCCTGGCTAATGATTGACTGATTCGCTCCAATCACACGGCCCCGCAGCCAGATTCTTTGATTGGACACCATCAAGTCAAATGGACCAGTGCAGTTTTCCAGAGCTCTGAATCCATCATTATATTTCAGCAAGCTACCCAGGAGAATAACCACCCACCTATTAGGAGCGGGAGGCTCAACCGATCTTATGATTCGATTTCGATTCTTGTGTGCATGGTTTTATTTTAAAATGATTTTTGATTCGAAATGGTCCAATTTTAAGTTAACCCTGATGTATTCTGTGGTACCATGAAGTTGGTCAGGTGCAGGTGTGTAACACAGTTCGTATGTACGGGAAAAAGGAGGCAGGAACCGGCGAACATTCAACAAAACTTTAATTCAAAATAAACAAATACAAAACGAAAGTAATGCCGGCAGACCCTCGCGGACGTCTGCCGGCCACACAAACATAATAAAACATAAAATAAAGTCCAGGCCTGGTCGTCTCTCGTCCTTCACCGTCATCGCTCCTCCTTTTATGCTCCCGGAGCTCCTCCGTGAGAGACTCAAGGTGCCGTTCCCTCACGGCTCTCGCCCGCCCTGGTCGCCACATACCCCCATCGCCCCTCGCAGGCCGGGGGGTACTCCCGTGACTGCGCTTACTCCCCCCGGGGGCCTGTCTCGGCGGCCGCAGCACCTGTGGGTAAGGACAGACGAGACGAGAGAAAGGAGACAGAGGCAAGGGGAGTGACAGGATGAGAGAGGGGAGAGAGGAAACAGAGAAAAAAAAATTCTGGGTCCGGCTCCCAGACACACTGCCGCTCGGTCCTCAGCCAGCCGAGAGGCTCTTCCTTGCGGTGCCATGCGATGGCACTGGATGCTCGATGGACGGCCCGATCCGCGACCGCCTCCTGGTGGCTGGCGATGGCTCCTCTGGTTGAGGGCAACCGGCAGCGAGTCCGCCGTCCCCTGCTCCTCCCCTTCATGGCGGACGGTAGCAGGCTCCGGCCCACGGCGGACGCCTCGTGGACGTCTGCCGGCCACACAAACATAATAAAACATAAATGTTTTATTAAAATAAAGTCCAGGCCTGGTCCTCTCTCGTCCTTCACTGTCGTCGCTCCTCCTTTTATGCTCCTGGAGCTCCTCTGTGAGAGACTCAAGGCCGGTGCACCTCCCAGATGGAGCTCGTAAACTCTCGCGCCGTTCCCTCACGGCTCTCGCCCGCCATGGTCGCCACAAGGTGGAATTAGGGAGTGGGGCATTAGGGGGTGGGGCATTCCATCTGACCGTCAAGATCAGATGGTGGACCTCCATCTAGACAAGACCACAACACAGCCCTGAATGTCAGCAGAGATCCTGCAATCTCCTGCGAAGGCCTCGTCGATATGACAGCCATCAGCACAGATCCTCAACAAAGACCACAAGAACCAGACTAGTCCTCTCCGCAGACCTATGACCAGCTTCGTCTTCATACTGGCGTGATGAATCTGATCTTCAAGCAAAAGGAACTGGATGAAATACAGTATTTGAATGCTATACCGATCCACAATCTGATTTTACTTGTGATGCAGCCTGGTGTCTCCCAAGATTTTTTTCTCCATTCTGTCACCTGATGGAGTTTGGGCCACATCACTTTTTCTGCAGAACTGCTTTACAGATGAAATGGACAAATTTAATAAAAGGACAGACTCAACACTGAACTGACTTCAGCTGAACAATGATACTGTTATCTTTTAGAGCTGCTGTACAGCTGAAATAAACTATATAAATAAAGGTGACGACATTTGATTGGACAAAAATCTCAGGATTCAGGATGAGTCGTCAATATTTTTGATCCATTTTTCTGGAAGAGAAAGTACATTTTAAATGCACTTATCTGCTAAAAATTGTAAAATTGTAGAAGTGCACAGGCATATATAGTACACGTAGTTCAAAAGTCAGGGGTTGATGTTTAAATGTTTTAATGATTTAAAAAAGTCTCTTCTGCATTGATCAAAAATACAGTAATACTTTCAAACTGTAGTATAACAATTTAAGTAAACTTTTAATATATATTTATGTGATTGCAAACCTGTATTGCATCATAGTCTTCAATGTTAAAACCAGTTGTGCTGCTTAATATATTTGTGGAAACCATGATTCTTCTTTTTTTTTGAAAAAAAGTTCAAAAGAACAGCATTTAAAAAAACAAAACAAACAAAAAACAAAACAGAAATCTTTTTTAACATTATAAATGTCTTTACTGTCACTTTTAATAAATTTAATGCATCCTTGCCGACTAAAAATTAATTTCTTTCAAAAAAATCTTACTGACCCCAAACTTTTGAATGGTAGTTTAGATGACCTCAAAGCTAATAGACTTGAACTAAAAGCCACAAAACTCTAATTTGGATTTAATAGAGCCTTTAAATGAACATTTAATTGTATTTAATCGTTCATAATAAAAGAATGGACATTTATAAACTATGCTTGTATGAACACAGAATACACTCTCAGGCAATTGCATGTGCCTCACACAGATCATCATTATTACTCACACACACATTAAAACAGTGTGTCTTAGGAAAATAGCTGACAAAAGACAGAGCCCTTAAAGGCTGATCCAGAAGAAACTGAGGAACAGAGAGGGTTTGTGGGATTGCGAGTCCCCACCTCGCATTAATTAAAAGAGGCTGTGGGTTGAGTGGCAGACAGCCTGTAGGCTCAGCCAGGAAGAGAACTCAGATGAATTATGGAGAGGGTCTGTAAGCCAGCCAAACTCAGCATCACACTTTTGTGCACCATCCTCCCCCATCTATCCATTGCTTTTGCCCTTTTCTCCTGCTTTCCCCTGCTGGTTCTGCCCTCTGCTTCCCTCTTCCCTCTTCCGTCTTTCTTTCTTTGTCACTGCATCTTTCTCCATACTGTTCATTTGTCTGACTGTTCATTCTGCATCATTCTGTGTCTACCCTTAATTCCCCATGCAGCAAAATGTTTTTCCTAATCAGTATTTTTGTCTTGTTTTTCTTCAGTCATATCAGCAGCCAAATAAAAACTGATTTATTTTACATGGAGTGGGTCGACTCATAGGGGGCTGTCATGTTGCGATCACATGACCAGCCGAAAACTACTCACTTTATCTCAGTAACCTCCCTGTTTTTAAAATATTAATCATGGTTGACATTAAAAAGGGCTCTACAGAGATTTCTACAGTGGCATTGGTAACAAAAATGTTTTATTTTAGTCCAGGGATGGGCAACTGACTCATAAAACTAAGATGGACGTGTTTTGTTGTGCTGTCTCTTTCGGAATATAAACACAAAAAAGCACTATTTTCTACAGTTAATGCCAAAGCATCATGTCCACATACACAGTAGAGTTTGGATAGTAGGGTACAACAGGGCTAAAGGCAGCCCGGGGTAAAAGGCGCATTTGACTTTATTCTCTTTTAAACCACTAGATGGCACAAAAATTCAGCTCAGCACTTTTCTTAAAGGGATAGTTCACACAAAAATGAAAATTATCCCATAATTTACTCAACCTCAAGCCATTCTAGGTGTATGTGACTTTCTTCTTTCAGCCAAACACAATCAGAGTTGTATTAAAAAATATCCTGGCTCTTCCAAACTTCATAATGGGAGTGAATGGTGCTATTTTTTGAAGCCAAAAGAAGTACATCCATCAGTAATCCATACGGCTCCAGGGGGTTAAATAAAGTCCTTCTGAAGTGAAACAATATATTTTTTGGCTGGGCAACAAACTCAAGCTCCTCTGATAGGTTAGACTTCACTCTTCGGCACACTTTGGCACCAAAAAAAAAAAAAAAAAAAAAAAATGGACTACAAAGTTTGTCTCTGGTAATTTTTTTGACTCAAGTGGTCCTAACTGAATTACTTTTGATGATGCACGTGGAAATTTGGCTGATCCTTGAAGCGATTGCGAACTGCAACGCAAAGTTTATTCTGCATTAACTTGATCTTTTAATGTTTTTAGATTTATGTAGCAAATGAGAAGTGATACAAATATTGACTATATTTTGAGACAAAGGTTTTGTTAATGATTTTCAGTTTTTTCAGTGCTGACTTGAGAGGGCATTCCAGTTAACAGTTCCTACTGGGGACTAAATGTGCGTTCATGCCATGTCGTAATTACCGTAATAATTCTAAACTGTAAATAGCCTTGAAAGACTTGTAATTACAACATGTAAACTCGTAATTTTCTGAGAGCTACGACTTGTACCACATGGCCGCTGTACCACCTGACCACTGCAGATTTAAGGTGTGTTCGACTTGAAGCGGCGCTGTGCAGACTGATCAGTGTATGACATCAAAGCACCACCAGTGTGATTCAAAATCATATCGACCTTTATTTACGGTAATTGCTACATGGCATGAACGCAACATAAGACTTTCTTCTTATTTCAAGCACAAATCATAAAACATAAAATTGTGAGTTTTATGCATATAATTATATTAAAAAAAAAAAATGTTGAAGACAATGGCCTTTTGTAAACTTTTCTTGGGCATCATATGTTTTTTACACCATCATTTGAACTGCTCATTCTGTTTTAGTTTGATTTTCTTTCTGTCTGTTGTGTCTTCATTATTCTGCTGCACTTCACCTCTATCATTTATCATCTACCACCACTTATTCCATTGGGTCAGACTTCTCCCCACACACGCCAACATTAATGCTTATGAATTATTCCACTTTTAGAGATGAGAGCCTTTCATATGTTTTGAGGAATGGCATAAAGTCATAACTCTGTATCATTTATTGTCCATAATTGGCAACTGCATTGTTTACATTAAAGGTGCCATTGAACATTTTTTTACAAGATGTAATATAAGTCTAAGATGTCCCCTGAATGTGTCTGTGAAGTTTCAGCTCAAAATACCCCATAGATTTTTTTTAATTAATTTTTTTAACTGCCTATATTGGGGCATAATTAGAAATGCGCCGATTCAGGCTGCGGCCCCTTTTATTGCTCGTGCTCTCCACCCCCTCCCGAGCTCTCGACTCTATCATTGCATAAACAAAGTTCACACAGCTAATATAACCTTCAAAATGGATCTTTACAAAGTGTTCGTCATGCATGCTGCATGCATGCTTCGAATTATGTGAGTATGGTATTTATTTGGATGTTTACATTTGATTCTGAATGAGTTTTATAGTGCTCCGTGGCTAACGGCCAATGCTACACTGTTGGAGAGATTTATAAAGAATGAAGTTGTGTTTGTGAATCATACAGACTGCAAGTGTTTAAAAATGAAAATAGCGACAGCTCTTGTCTCCATGAATACAGTAAGAAACGATGGTAACTTTAACCACATTTAACAGTACATTAGCAACATGCTAACAAAACATTTAGAAAGACCATTTACAAATATCACCAAAAATATCATGTTATCATGGATCATTATCAATGTCAGTTATTATCGCTCCATCTGCCATTTTTCACTATTGTTCTTGTTTGCTTACCTAGTCTGATGATTGCCAGTCAGCTGTGCACAGATCCAGACGATAATACTGGCTGCCCTTGTGTAATGCCTCGATCATGAGCTGGTATATGCAAATATTAGGGGCTTACATATTAATGAGCCAGACTGTTATGTAACAGTCAGTGTTATGTTGAGATTCGCCTGTTCGTCGGAGGTCTTTTAAACAAATGAGATTTATATAAGAAGGAGGAAACAATGAACTCTTGTTATTTAACTATGCCAAGGTAAATTCAATTTTTAATTCTAGGGCACCTTTATGTTAGGCTCAATCCTAGGCATCAAATACCAAACCAACTCATTTACTCACCCTTGTGTTGTTCAAAATAACAGTCTCAAGTCTCAATTTATTTATAAAGCACAATTAAAAACAACTACAGTTGACCAATGTGCTGTACAATGATACATGAACATGTATACAAACCAACAAACATCAGACAAAAAACAACATCATAAGTCATAGTCAAAGGCCTTAGTGAAATAATACGTTTTTAACTTTGATTTGAAAATATGCAATGTTGGTGCAGTTCTAATGTGGATCGGTAACGTGTTCCAAAGTTTAGGTGCGGCTATGGCAAAAGCTCGATCACCCCTAGATTTTAATCTAGACTTTGGAACCGTTAAAACTGATGGATCCAAATTTGGACTTTTTAAAAGAGGTTTAACAATTGCATGCTTCAAACAGTCAGGCACAATTCCTGATTCCAGGCATTTATTAATAAAAAACAGAAAACACTTTACAACACTTTACAAAGTGTTCGTCATGCATGCTGCATGCATGCTTCGAATTATGTGAGTATTGTATTTATTTGGATGTTTACATTTGATTCTGAATGAGTTTGATAGTGCTCCGTGGCTAACGGCTAATGCTACACACTGTTGAGAGATTTATAAAGAATGAAGTTGTGTTTGTGAATCATACAGACTGCAAGTGTTTAAAAATGAAAATAGCGACAGCTCTTGTCTCCATGAATACAGTAAGAAACGATGGTAACTTTAACCACATTTAACACATTTAATTTAATTAGCAACATGCTAAAAAAACATTTAGAAAGACAATTTACAAATATCACCAAAATGATTATCCGTTAACAGACTCTGGTTGGCGGACCTAAGAGTTCTTTCTGGACGATATTCATATAACAGATCTGAGAGATAAAGGGGAGCGAGGCCATTTAAACATTTAAAAACAAGCAAAAGCACTTTGAAGTCAATTCTAAAGTGTACTGGGAGCCAATGTAACGACATTAACACAGGAGTAATATGTTCGTGTTTTCGAACACCAGTTAAAAGATGTGCAGCCGCATTTTGGACCATTTGTAGTCTAGAAATTAAGGAACTGTTTATTCCCAAATATAGGGAATTGCAATAGTCAATCCTAGAGGAAATAAAAGCATGAATTGCAATTTCAAAGTGCTTAAAAGAAAGAAAGGTCTTTACTTTAGCCAACATTCTTAAGTGGTAAAAACTAGATTTAACAACTGAATTTATTTGTCTATCAAATTTAAGTGCACTGTCAAAAAAGACACCCAAGTTTTTTACACCTGATTTTACTGAACAGGATAAAACACCAGAATTTCCATGAGAAATGTTTGGGACTTCAGAAGATCCAAACACAATGATCTCCGTTTTACTCTCGTTTAGATTTAAGAAATTCAAAGACATCCAGGCTTTGACGTCAGAAAGGCAAGCACTAAGGGAGTCAACACCATTTCTATGATTCAAAGGCAAGTAAAGTTGAGTATCATCTGCATAGCAGTGATAGTACAAGCCATGCTTTTCAAAAATAGAGGCTAAAGGAAGCATATATAATGAAAACAATAAAGGGGCCAAAATAGAGCCTTGGGGGACCCCACAGGTCAGGGG